>NC_064931.1:368068941-368780625 GCF_023897955.1 Schistocerca gregaria
TGTGAAGCCATACTACCATGACTAATTACTAGTGCCACCAGTATAGATTTGCCTAACCAGTTACACACAGCTCTGGTATTGGAATAAGAGTTCCATTGGATCCATCAGTAGGTCAGCAGATGGGGTTCCATATAGGAGATAGATGTAATCCTACCAGAATTCGTACCTGTGATCTGAGGACAATCAGTTAAAGAATTAGTTAAGTTACATAGGTTCATAAACGCATTACAAACAGAATTTAGTATCATTGTATAAGACTCATTTAGGAATACTTAATTTGTGTGTCTGACACTAGTAAGTAATCCATGTTTAGCTGCAGGACAGTATTTTGTACGCACGTTCCCTTCTGCAACAGCTATATCGATAGAAACAATCCTTTACACTTTTTGCTTGACGATACCTTCGAATTCACTTAGATTCGACTTAATAGACTCACATTAACACACAACACTCTTCTGATCATTTCATATGTATTAAGCATTCAGGACACTGCACAAGCAAAGTTCTTCGTCAAATATTACAATGTAACCTGCACGATTGATAAGACTTGTTTGAACTTGCATTTCCGTGGTACTTCAACCCTGTCTTCTCCCCCCCTCCTTCTGCGTCTCTCTCTCTCTATATTTATTGAGGCTACCATGTGATGAGATTGATACTAAACGACTGCCATGAAATGTGCAGGATGAATTGAAGAATTTCTGATGGTAGCCATTGATATTTCGTTTCAAATAGTAATTACTTCAATGACGCAGACTTTTGATTGGAAGCGGCCCTAATCTTCCAAAAGTAATGCAACTCGTCTTACTTCAGGGCTTTCTCTCTCTCTCTCTCTCTCTCTCTCTCTCTCTCTCTCTCTCTCTCTCTCTCTCTCTCCCCTTTCCCCGCCCTCCACTCTCTCTCTCTTTTCTTATCTATCTATCTTTCTATTTGTTAGTGTATTGTTGAAATCAGTTAGTCCCATATGGTTGCGACCAATATTTCTTCCTGCGTGTACTAGCCCCAATAAATGAATCTGTTAATTGGCTAGAGTGATTCCCCTCGTACGCCAATTGACCTGTGAGTATCAATACTGTGTCTGAGTGCATGAGTGTTACAGTACAGCTTCCCCTTGTGAAAGCACTTGACACGTTGCACTTTACAGAGTCTGGATAGAAATACGGATACGCCATGGAAAATGCAAGTTCAAACATAAATACAACTCCTATCAGGTTGTATGGTAATATTTCACGAAGAACTTTGGTTGCGCAGTGTCATGAATACGTAAAAAGTGAACAGAAATGTGTTGTATGTTGCCGTGAATGCATTCTGTCAAATGTAAGTGAAATCGAAGGTTTCGACATGCTAGAAGCTTACGATAATTTTCTTTCGAACAAGCTATTACAGAAAGGAATGTCTTGTACACAATACTGTCCTGGAGCTCGACATCTTGTACTTACTTGTGCCTGAGACACAAATTTAGTATTCTCGGTTGAATAATATAGAATGATTCCAAATTTAGTTTTCGGTGCATTTTAGAACCAATGCCATGAACGAATTTGTTAAATTCCTGTTAGAAAACTACGGTTCGAATCCCTTTAGAGTTTCCAGTTATGTGAAGTTACATCTGTCTCCTATCTGGTTCTGCAACTGTTGATCTACTGACAGGTCCGAACGAACGCTGTTACTAATTCCAGATGTGTGTAAAACTAAATGAATTGCAGTAGTAACGAGTCCTAGTTGATTGCCTTTGCAAAATCGTGAACAGTGCACTGCAATGAAAACGGATTCACTAACTACAGCATAAAATTCATGGCCCAAGTGAATGTACGAATATTTTCACCATTCTCTGAGTTCATCATCAAGATGAATAAATTAGGAGTGATTTGGTATGAGCCATTTTTGATAATAGTATTCGGATTCAGTAATGATATTATCCAAACAAATCAGTTACGGAGACCGCAGGCACATGTGAATATACAATCACTAAGTCTCTCTACGATCGGGCCGATTGGAGAAAAGGAAATATCACGCCTCTATTCGCCCTGCCCTGTACATTAATGATCCTGCGAGGACTGAGATAAGTATCACAAAAAATTTAACATCGGTCTATCGTAAACAACTAATGCCACCAGATTACCTCATAATTAACATCCTAAAGAAATGCAGGCAGCATACTGTGTTGGTGACAGCCATTGTTACCCATCAGGAAATGTCCAGTGTGCCACTCCAAACACAAGAGCCACACACTCCTACATCACATCTCTGAAGTCTGAACCTCTTGTGTTAACCCAGGACATGTGCACTGCCTCGTTAAACCTAAGAGAAAAGCGTTTATTGGTCTGCCCTCACAGCTCCGAGTTAGTGTCACCAATATAAATCTGCAATGGAAAACCTTTGCGAAAGTTTATTCAATGAGAAAAATTTTGAGGGACTGTCTGTTCTCTCTCCAAAGATTCGGTGTAACTAGTTCACCAAGTAGTTGGTTGCTCGCAGACAGAATTATAGGAACATTTCATGCCGCTCTCTCACTTAATTGGTTTCTTACTTAATACTTCAATCTGTGGATCACCTGTGTACAAAACTATCAAGTTGGCCGCTCTTAGTCTCACGTACTCTAGCAGCTTTTAGTTTATTTATCTTTAAGGAAGGTACAATGAGAAGATCTCCTGTAGAAAGTCACAACATGCAATGAGGTAGGAATCGTATGTATTGTTGGGAAGTAATAATAACTGATTACTTGAGGCTACCAAGTGATGAAATACTACGAGTACGACGGCCATGTTTTAAACAAGTGTGCAGAATGACTTGAAAAATTTCTGATGGTAGCTATTGATATTTCGTTTCAAATAGTTATTGCTTCAATGACGCAAAGTTTTCTAGCAAACAGTCTTCACCTTCCAAGAGTGATGGTACCCTTCGTACTTCAACTCCCTCTTACTCCCCAGCCCCCCCCCCCCCCCAATTCTCGTCTCACTCTCTCTATCAATTTCTCTCTCACTGTACCTCTTTGTTAGGGTACTGGGGAAATGAGTTCAATCCCATTTATCTAAGACAATATTTCTTCTTACTTGTACTTGCCCTTATGAACAAATATCTGTGAACCGGCTCATGCGTTTCCCGCGTACTTCAATTGACCTGTGAGTATCAACACTGTGCCTGAGACCGTGAGTGTTACACTATTGCTTCCCTTTGTGAATGCAGTTGATACGTTGCACTTCACAGATTTACTTATTCTGACTGCAGGTTGTTGTGCTCTGTTCGTAATTATTATCCACATGTATCACTGCACGTTGATGATGAACTCCGAGCTTTATTACAATATACCTAGGTTCACTTGGGCCATGATTTTAATTTCGTAGTTAGTGAATTCGTTTTCTTTGCAGTGTATCGTTCATTAATTTGTGAAGCCATACTACCATGACTAATTACTAGTGCCACCAGTATAGATTTGCCTAACCAGTTACACACAGGTCTGGTATTGGAATAAGAGTTCCATTGGATCCATCAGTAGGTCAGCAGATGGGGTTCCATATAGGAGATAGATGTAATCCTACCAGAATTCGTACCTGTGATCTGAGGACAATCAGTTAAAGAATTAGTTAAGTTACATAGGTTCATAAACGCATTACAAACAGAATTTAGTATCATTGTATAAGACTCATTTAGGAATACTTAATTTGTGTGTCTGACACTAGTAAGTAATCCATGTTTAGCTGCAGGACAGTATTTTGTACGACACGTTCCCTTCTGCAACAGCTATATCGATAGAAACAATCCTTTACACTTTTTGCTTGACGATACCTTCGAATTCACTTAGATTCGACTTAATAGACTCACATTAACACACAACACTCTTCTGATCATTTCATATGTGTTAAGTATTCAGGACACTGCACAACCAAAGTTCTTCGTCAATCGTATGTATTGTTGGGAAATAATAATAACTGATTACTTGAGGCTACCAAGTGATGAAATACTACGAGTACGACGGCCATGTTGCAAACAAATGTGCAGAATGACTTGAAAAATTTCTGATGGTAGCTATTGATATTTCGTTTCAAATAGTCATTACTTCAATGACGCAAAGTTTTTTTAGCAAACAGTCTTCACCCTCCAAGAGTGATGGTACCCTTCGTACTTCAACTCCCTCTTACTCCCGAGCCTCCCCCCCCCCCTTCTCGTCTCACTCTCTCTATCAATTTCTCTCTCACTGTACCTCTTTGTTAGGGCACTGGGGAAATGAGTTCAATCCCATTTATCTAAGACAATATTTCTTCTCACTTGTACTTGCCCTTATAAACAAATATCTGTGAACCGGCTCATGCGTTTCCCGCGTACTTCAATTGACCTGTGAGTATCAACACTGTGCCTGAGACCGTGAGTGTTACACTATTGCTTCCCTTTGTGAATGCAGTTGATACGTTGCACTTCACAGATTTACTTATTCTGACTGCATGTTGTTGTGCTCTGTTCGTAATTATTATCCACATGTATCACTGCACGTTCATGATGAACTCCGAGCTTTATTACAATATACCTAGGTTCACTTGCGCCAGGATTTTAATTTCGTAGTTAGTGAATTCGTTTTCTTTGCAGTGTACCGTTCACTATTTTGTGAAGCCCAACTACCATGACTAATTACTAGTGCCACCAGTATAGATTTGCCTAACCAGTTACACACAGCTCTGGTATTGGAATAAGAGTTCCATTGGATCCATCAGTAGGTCAGCAGATGGGGTTCCATATAGGAGATAGATGTAATCCTACCAGAATTCGAACCTGTGATCTTAGGACAATCAGTTAAAGAATTAGTTAAGTTACATAGGTTCATAAACGCATTAAAAACAAAATTTAGTATCATTGTATAAGACTCATTTAGGAATACTTAATTTGTGTGTCTGACACTAGCAAGTAATCCATGTTTAGCTCCAGGACAGTATTTTGTACGACACGTTCCCTTCTGCAACAGCTATATCGATAGAAACAATCCTTTACACTTCTTGCTTGACGATACCTTCGAATTCACTTAGATTCGACTTAATAGACTCACATTAACACACAACACTCTTCTGATCATTTCATATGTATTAAGTATTCAGGACACTGCACAACCAAAGTTCTTCGTCAAATATTACAATGCAACCTGCACAATTAATAAGACTTGTTTGAACTTGCATTTCCGTGGTACTTCAACCCTGTCTTCTCCCCCCCTCCTCCCCCGTCTCTCTCTCTCTATATTTCTTGAGGCTACCATGTGATGAGATTGATACTATACGACTGCCATGAAATGTGCAGGATGAATGGAAGAATTTCTGATGGTAGCCATTGATATTTCGTTTCAAATAGTAATTACTTCAATGACGCAGACTTTTGATTGGAAGCGGCCCTAATCTTCCAAAAGTAATGCAACTCGTCTTACTTCAGGGCTTTCTCTCTCTCTCTCTCTCTCTCTCTCTCTCTCTCTCTCTCTCTCTCTATTTCTCTCTCCCTCCCTCCCTCCCTCTCCCCTTTCCCCGCCCTCCACTCTCTCTCTCTTTTCTTATCTATCTATCATTCTATTTGTTAGTGTATTGTTGAAATCAGTTAGTCCCATATGGTTGCGACCAATATTTCTCCCTGCATGTACTAGCCCCAATAAATGAATCTGTTAATTGGCTAGAGTGATTCCCCTAGTACGTCAATTGACCTGTGAGTATCAATGCTGTGTCTGAGTGCATGAGTGTTACAGTACAGCTTCCCCTTGTGAAAGCACTTGACACGTTGCACTTTACAGTGTCTGGATAGAAATACGGATATGTCATGGAAAATGAAAGTTCAAACATAAATACAACTCCTATCAGGTTGTATGGTAATATTTGACGAAGAACTTTGGTTGTGCAGTGTCATGAATACGTAAAAAGTGAACAGAAATGTGTTGTATGTAGCCGTGAATGCATTCTGTCAAATGTAAGTGAAATCGAAGGTTTCGACATTCTAGAAGCTTACGATAATTTTCTTTCGAACAAGCTATTACAGACAGGAATGTCTTGTACACAATACTGTCCTGGAGCTCGACATGTTGTACTTACTTGTGCCTGAGACCCAAATTTAGTATTCTCGGTTGAATAATATAGAATGATTCCAAATTTAGTTTTCGGTGCGTTTTAGAACCAATGCCATAAACGAATTTGTTAACTTCCTGTTAGAAAACTCCGGTTCGATTCCCTTTAGAGTTTCCAGTTATGGGAAGTTACATCTGTCTCCTATCTGGTTCTGCAACTTTTGATCTAGTGATAGGTCCGAACGAACGCTGGTACTAATTTCAGATCTGTGTTAAACTAAGGGAATTGCAGCAGTAACGAGTCCTAGTTGATCGCCTTGGCAAAATCGTGAACAAAGCACTGCAATGAAAACGGATTCACTAACTACACCATAAAATTCATGGCCCAAGTGAATCTACGAATATTTTCACCATTCTCTGAGTTCATCATCAAGATGAAGAGTTAAATACAGACAATAACTAAGAACACTGCAATGCAACATTCATTCACAACAAATAAATGAGATTAAATTAGGAGTGATTTGGTATGAGCCGAATATTTTCACCATTCTCTGAGTTCATCATCAAGATGAAGAGTTAAATACAGACAATAACTAAGAACACTGCAATGCAACATTCATTCACAACAAATAAATGAGATTAAATTAGGAGTGATTTGGTATGAGCCATTTTTGATAATAGTATTCGGATTCAGTAATGATATTATCCAAACAAATCAGTTACGGAGACCGCAGGCACATGTGAATATACAATCACTAAGTCTCTCTACGATCAAGCCGATTGGAGAAAAGGAAATATCACGCCTTTATTCGCCCTGCCCTGTACATTAATGATCCTGCGAGGACTGAGATAAGTATCACAAAAAATTTAACTTCGGTCTATCGTAAACAACTAATGCCACCAGATTACCTCATAATTAACATCCTAAAGAAATGCAGGCAGCATGCTGTGTTGGTGACAGCCATTGTTACCCATCAGAAAATGTCCAGTGTGCCACTCCAAACACAAGTGCCACACACTCCTACATCACATCTCTGAAGTCTGAACCTCTTGTGTTAACCCAGGACATGTGCACTGCCTCGTTAAACCTAAGAGAAAAGCGTTTATTGGTCTGCCCTCCCAGCTCCGAGTTAGTGTCACCAATATAAATCTGCAATGGAAAACGTTTGCGAAAGTTTATTCAATGAGAAAAATTTTAAGGGACTGTCTATTCTCTCTCCAAAGATTCGGTGTAACAAGTTCACCAAGTAGTTGGTTGCTCGCACACAGAATTATGGGAACATTTCATGCCGCTCTCTCACTTAATTGGTCTCTTACTTAATACTTCAATCTGTGGATCACCTGTGTACAAAACTATCAAGTTGGCCGCTCTTAGTCTCACGTACTCTAGCAGCTTTTAGTTTATTTATCTTTAAGGAAGGTACAATGAGAAGATCTCCTGTAGAAAGTCACAACATGCACTGAGGTAGGAATCGTATGTATTGTTGGGAAATAATAATAACTGATTACTTGAGGCTACCAAGTGATGAAATACTACGAGTACGACGGCCATGTTGCAAACAAATGTGCAGAATGACTTGAAAAATTTCTGATGGTAGCTATTGATATTTCGTTTCAAATAGTCATTACTTCAATGACGCAAAGTTTTTTTAGCAAACAGTCTTCACCTTCCAAGAGTGATGGTACCCTTCGTACTTCAACTCCGTCTTACTCCCCCCCCCCCCTTTCTCGTCTCACTCTCTCTATCAATTTCTCTCTCACTGTACCTCTTTGTTAGGGTACTGGGGAAATGAGTTCAATCCCATTTATCTAAGACAATATTTCTTCTTACTTGTACTTGCCCTTATAAACAAATATCTGTGAACCGGCTCATGCGTTTCCCGCGTACTTCAATTAACCTGTGAGTATCAACACTGTGCCTGAGACCGTGAGTGTTACACTATTGCTTCCCTTTGTGAATGCAGTTGATACGTTGCACTTCACAGATTTACTTATTCTGACTGCAGGTTGTTGTGCTCTGTTCGTAATTATTATCCACATGTATCACTGCACGTTGATGATGAACTCCGAGCTTTATTACAATATACCTAGGTTCACTTGGGCCATGATTTTAATTTCGTAGTTAGTGAATTCGTTTTCTTTGCAGTGTATCGTTCATTAATTTGTGAAGCCATACTACCATGACTAATTACTAGTGCCACCAGTATAGATTTGCCTAACCAGTTACACACAGCTCTGGTATTGGAATAAGAGTTCCATTGGATCCATCAGTAGGTCAGCAGATGGGGTTCCATATAGGAGATAGATGTAATCCTACCAGAATTCGTACCTGTGATCTGAGGACAATCAGTTAAAGAATTAGTTAAGTTACATAGGTTCATAAACGCATTACAAAGAGAATTTAGTATCATTGTATAAGACTCATTTAGGAATACTTAATTTGTGTGTCTGACACTAGCAAGTAATCCATGTTTAGCTCCAGGACAGTATTTTGTACGACACGTTCCCTTCTGCAACAGCTATATCGATAGAAACAATCCTTTACACTTCTTGCTTGACGATACCTTCGAATTCACTTAGATTCGACTTAATAGACTCACATTAACACACAACACTCTTCTGATCATTTCATATGTATTAAGTATTCAGGACACTGCACAACCAAAGTTCTTCGTCAAATATTACAATGCAACCTGCACAATTAATAAGACTTGTTTGAACTTGTATTTCCGTGGTACTTCAACCCTGTCTTCTCCCCCCCTCCTCCCCCGTCTCTCTCTCTCTATATTTCTTGAGGCTACCATGTGATGAGATTGATACTATACGACTGCCATGAAATGTGCAGGATGAATGGAAGAATTTCTGATGGTAGCCATTGATATTTCGTTTCAAATAGTAATTACTTCAATGACGCAGACTTTTGATTGGAAGCGGCCCTAATCTTCCAAAAGTAATGCAACTCGTCTTACTTCAGGGCTTTCTCTCTCTCTCTCTCTCTCTCTCTCTCTCTCTCTCTCTCTCTCTCTCTCTCTCTCTCTCTCTATTTCTCTCTCCCTCCCTCCCTCCCTCTCCCCTTTCCCCGCCCTCCACTCTCTCTCTCTTTTCTTATCTATCTATCATTCTATTTGTTAGTGTATTGTTGAAATCAGTTAGTCCCATATGGTTGCGACCAATATTTCTCCCTGCATGTACTAGCCCCAATAAATGAATCTGTTAATTGACTAGAGTGATTCCCCTCGTACGTCAATTGACCTGTGAGTATCAATGCTGTGTCTGAGTGCATGAGTGTTACAGTACAGCTTCCCCTTGTGAAAGCACTTGACACGTTGCACTTTACAGTGTCTGGATAGAAATACGGATATGTCATGGAAAATGAAAGTTCAAACATAAATACAACTCCTATCAGGTTGTATGGTAATATTTGACGAAGAACTTTGGTTGTGCAGTGTCATGAATACGTAAAAAGTGAACAGAAATGTGTTGTATGTAGCCGTGAATGCATTCTGTCAAATGTAAGTGAAATCGAACGTTTCGACATGCTAGAAGCTTACGATAATTTTCTTTCGAACAAGCTATTACAGAAAGGAATGTCTTGTACACAATACTGTCCTGGAGCTCGACATGTTGTACTTACTTGTGCCTGAGACCCAAATTTAGTATTCTCGGTTGAATAATATAGAATGATTCCAAATTTAGTTTTCGGTGCGTTTTAGAACCAATGCCATAAACGAATTTGTTAACTTCCTGTTAGAAAACTCCGGTTCGATTCCCTTTAGAGTTTCCAGTTATGGGAAGTTACATCTGTCTCCTATCTGGTTCTGCAACTTTTGATCTAGTGATAGGTCCGAACGAACGCTGGTACTAATTTCAGATCTGTGTTAAACTAAGGGAATTGCAGCAGTAACGAGTCCTAGTTGATCGCCTTGGCAAAATCGTGAACAAAGCACTGCAATGAAAACGGATTCACTAACTACACCATAAAATTCATGGCCCAAGTGAATCTACGAATATTTTCACCATTCTCTGAGTTCATCATCAAGATGAAGAGTTAAATACAGACAATAACTAAGAACACTGCAATGCAACATTCATTCACAACAAATAAATGAGATTAAATTAGGAGTGATTTGGTATGAGTCGAATATTTTCACCATTCTCTGAGTTCATCATCAAGATGAAGAGTTAAATACAGACAATAACTAAGAACACTGCAATGCAACATTCATTCACAACAAATAAATGAGATTAAATTAGGAGTGATTTGGTATGAGCCATTTTTGATAATAGTATTCGGATTCAGTAATGATATTATCCAAACAAATCAGTTACGGAGACCGCAGGCACATGTGAATATACAATCACTAAGTCTCTCTACGATCGGGCCGATTGGAGAAAAGGAAATATCACGCCTTTATTCGCCCTGCCCTGTACATTAATGATCCTGCGAGGACTGAGTTAAGTATCACAAAAAATTTAACTTCGGTCTATCGTAAACAACTAATGCCACCAGATTACCTCATAATTAACATCCTAAAGAAATGCAGGCAGCATACTGTGTTGGTGACAGCTATTGTTACCCATCAGAAAATGTCCAGTGTGCCACTGCAAACATAAGTGCCACACACTCCTACATCACATCTCTGAAGTCTGAACCTCTTGTGTTAACCCAGGACATGTGCACTGCCTCGTTAAACCTAAGAGAAAAGCGTTTATTGGTCTGCCCTCCCAGCTCCGAGTTAGTGTCACCAATATAAATCTGCAATGGAAAACGTTTGCGAAAGTTTATTCAATGAGAAAAATTTTAAGGGACTGTCTATTCTCTCTCCAAAGATTCGGTGTAACAAGTTCACCAAGTAGTTGGTTGCTCGCACACAGAATTATGGGAACATTTCATGCCGCTCTCTCACTTAATTGGTCTCTTACTTAATACTTCAATCTGTGGATCACCTGTGTACAAAACTATCAAGTTGGCCGCTCTTAGTCTCACGTGCTCTAGCAGCTTTTAGTTTATTTATGTTTAAGGAAGGTACAATGAGAAGATCTCCTGTAGAAAGTCACAACATGCACTGAGGTAGGAATCGTATGTATTGTTGGGAAATAATAATAACTGATTACTTGAGGCTACCAAGTGATGAAATACTACGAGTACGACGGCCATGTTGCAAACAAATGTGCAGAATGACTTGAAAAATTTCTGATGGTAGCTATTGATATTTCGTTTCAAATAGTCATTACTTCAATGACGCAAAGTTTTTTTAGCAAACAGTCTTCACCCTCCAAGAGTGATGGTACCCTTCGTACTTCAACTCCCTCTTACTCCCGAGCCCCCCCCCCCCCTTCTCGTCTCACTCTCTCTATCAATTTCTCTCTCACTGTACCTCTTTGTTAGGGTACTGGGGAAATGAGTTCAATCCCATTTATCTAAGACAATATTTCTTCTCACTTGTTCTTGCCCTTATAAACAAATATCTGTGAACCGGCTCATGCGTTTCCCGCGTACTTCAATTGACCTGTGAGTATCAACACTGTGCCTGAGACCGTGAGTGTTACACTATTGCTTCCCTTTGTGAATGCAGTTGATACGTTGCACTTCACAGATTTACTTATTTTGACTGCATGTTGTTGTGCTCTGTTCGTAATTATTATCCACATGTATCACTGCACGTTGATGATGAACTCCGAGCTTTATTACAATATACCTAGGTTCACTTGCGCCAGGATTTTAATTTCGTAGTTAGTGAATTCGTTTTCTTTGCAGTGTACCGTTCACTATTTTGTGAAGCCCAACTACCATCACTAATTACTAGTGCCACCAGTATAGATTTGCCTAACCAGTTACACACAGCTCTGGTATTGGAATAAGAGTTCCATTGGATCCATCAGTAGGTCAGCAGATGGGGTTCCATATAGGAGATAGATGTAATCCTACCAGAATTCGAACCTGTGATCTTAGGACAATCAGTTAAAGAATTAGTTAAGTTACATAGGTTCATAAACGCATTAAAAACAAAATTTAGTATCATTGTATAAGACTCATTTAGGAATACTTAATTTGTGTGTCTGACACTAGCAAGTAATCCATGTTTAGCTCCAGGACAGTATTTTGTACGACACGTTCCCTTCTGCAACAGCTATATCGATAGAAACAATCCTTTACACTTCTTGCTTGACGATACCTTCGAATTCACTTAGATTCGACTTAATAGACTCACATTAACACACAACACTCTTCTGATCATTTCATATGTATTAAGTATTCAGGACACTGCACAACCAAAGTTCTTCGTCAAATATTACAATGCAACCTGCACAATTAATAAGACTTGTTTGAACTTGCATTTCCGTGGTACTTCAACCCTGTCTTCTCCCCCCCTCCTCCCCCGTCTCTCTCTCTCTATATTTCTTGAGGCTACCATGTGATGAGATTGATACTATACGACTGCCATGAAATGTGCAGGATGAATGGAAGAATTTCTGATGGTAGCCATTGATATTTCGTTTCAAATAGTAATTACTTCAATGACGCAGACTTTTGATTGGAAGCGGCCCTAATCTTCCAAAAGTAATGCAACTCGTCTTACTTCAGGACTTTCTCTCTCTCTCTCTCTCTCTCTCTCTCTCTCTCTCTCTCTCTATTTCTCTCTCCCTCCCTCCCTCCCTCTCCCCTTTCCCCGCCCTCCACTCTCTCTCTCTTTTCTTATCTATCTATCATTCTATTTGTTAGTGTATTGTTGAAATCAGTTAGTCCCATATGGTTGCGACCAATATTTCTCCCTGCATGTACTAGCCCCAATAAATGAATCTGTTAATTGGCTAGAGTGATTCCCCTAGTACGTCAATTGACCTGTGAGTATCAATGCTGTGTCTGAGTGCATGAGTGTTACAGTACAGCTTCCCCTTGTGAAAGCACTTGACACGTTGCACTTTACAGTGTCTGGATAGAAATACGGATATGTCATGGAAAATGAAAGTTCAAACATAAATACAACTCCTATCAGGTTGTATGGTAATATTTGACGAAGAACTTTGGTTGTGCAGTGTCATGAATACGTAAAAAGTGAACAGAAATGTGTTGTATGTAGCCGTGAATGCATTCTGTCAAATGTAAGTGAAATCGAAGGTTTCGACATGCTAGAAGCTTACGATAATTTTCTTTCGAACAAGCTATTACAGACAGGAATGTCTTGTACACAATACTGTCCTGGAGCTCGACATGTTGTACTTACTTGTGCCTGAGACCCAAATTTAGTATTCTCGGTTGAATAATATAGAATGATTCCAAATTTAGTTTTCGGTGCGTTTTAGAACCAATGCCATAAACGAATTTGTTAACTTCCTGTTAGAAAACTCCGGTTCGATTCCCTTTAGAGTTTCCAGTTATGGGAAGTTACATCTGTCTCCTATCTGGTTCTGCAACTTTTGATCTAGTGATAGGTCCGAACGAACGCTGGTACTAATTTCAGATCTGTGTTAAACTAAGGGAATTGCAGCAGTAACGAGTCCTAGTTGATCGCCTTGGCAAAATCGTGAACAAAGCACTGCAATGAAAACGGATTCACTAACTACACCATAAAATTCATGGCCCAAGTGAATCTACGAATATTTTCACCATTCTCTGAGTTCATCATCAAGATGAAGAGTTAAATACAGACAATAACTAAGAACACTGCAATGCAACATTCATTCACAACAAATAAATGAGATTAAATTAGGAGTGATTTGGTATGAGCCATTTTTGATAATAGTATTCGGATTCAGTAATGATATTATCCAAACAAATCAGTTACGGAGACCGCAGGCACATGTGAATATACAATCACTAAGTCTCTCTACGATCGAGCCGATTGGAGAAAAGGAAATATCACGCCTTTATTCGCCCTGCCCTGTACATTAATGATCCTGCGAGGACTGAGATAAGTATCACAAAAAATTTAACTTCGGTCTATCGTAAACAACTAATGCCACCAGATTACCTCATAATTAACATCCTAAAGAAATGCAGGCAGCATACTGTGTTGGTGACAGCTATTGTTACCCATCAGAAAATGCCCAGTGTGCCACTGCAAACACAAGTGCCACACACTCCTACATCACATCTCTGAAGTCTGAACCTCTTGTGTTAACCCAGGACATGTGCACTGCCTCGTTAAACCTAAGAGAAAAGCGTTTATTGGTCTGCCCTCCCAGCTCCGAGTTAGTGTCACCAATATAAATCTGCAATGGAAAACGTTTGCGAAAGTTTATTCAATGAGAAAAATTTTAAGGGACTGTCTATTCTCTCTCCAAAGATTCGGTGTAACAAGTTCACCAAGTAGTTGGTTGCTCGCACACAGAATTATGGGAACATTTCATGCCGCTCTCTCACTTAATTGGTCTCTTACTTAATACTTCAATCTGTGGATCACCTGTGTACAAAACTATCAAGTTGGCCGCTCTTAGTCTCACGTACTCTAGCAGCTTTTAGTTTATTTATCTTTAAGGAAGGTACAATGAGAAGATCTCCTGTAGAAAGTCACAACATGCACTGAGGTAGGAATCGTATGTATTGTTGGGAAATAATAATAACTGATTACTTGAGGCTACCAAGTGATGAAATACTACGAGTACGACGGCCATGTTGCAAACAAATGTGCAGAATGACTTGAAAAATTTCTGATGGTAGCTATTGATATTTCGTTTCAAATAGTCATTACTTCAATGACGCAAAGTTTTTTTAGCAAACAGTCTTCACCTTCCAAGAGTGATGGTACCCTTCGTACTTCAACTCCGTCTTACTCCCCCCCCCCCCCCCCCCCTTTCTCGTCTCACTCTCTCTATCAATTTCTCTCTCACTGTACCTCTTTGTTAGGGTACTGGGGAAATGAGTTCAATCCCATTTATCTAAGACAATATTTCTTCTTACTTGTACTTGCCCTTATGAACAAATATCTGTGAACTGGCTCATGTGTTTCCCGCGTACTTCAATTGACCTGTGAGTATCAACACTGTGCCTGAGACCGTGAGTGTTACACTATTGCTTCCCTTTGTGAATGCAGTTGATACGTTGCACTTCACAGATTTACTTATTCTGACTGCAGGTAGTTGTGCTCTGTTCGTAATTATTATCCACATGTATCACTGCACGTTGATGATGAACTCCGAGCTTTATTACAATATACCTAGGTTCACTTGGGCCATGATTTTAATTTCGTAGTTAGTGAATTCGTTTTCTTTGCAGTGTATCGTTCATTAATTTGTGAAGCCATACTACCATGACTAATTACTAGTGCCACCAGTATAGATTTGCCTAACCAGTTACACACAGCTCTGGTATTGGAATAAGAGTTCCATTGGATCCATCAGTAGGTCAGCAGATGGGGTTCCATATAGGAGATAGATGTAATCCTACCAGAATTCGTACCTGTGATCTGAGGACAATCAGTTAAAGAATTAGTTAAGTTACATAGGTTCATAAACGCATTACAAACAGAATTTAGTATCATTGTATAAGACTCATTTAGGAATACTTAATTTGTGTGTCTGACACTAGCAAGTAATCCATGTTTAGCTGCAGGACAGTATTTTGTACGCACGTTCCCTTCTGCAACAGCTATATCGATAGAAACAATCCTTTACACTTTTTGCTTGACGATACCTTCGAATTCACTTAGATTCGACTTAATAGACTCACATTAACACACAACACTCTTCTGATCATTTCATATGTGTTAAGTATTCAGGACACTGCACAACCAAAGTTCTTCGTCAATCGTATGTATTGTTGGGAAATAATAATAACTGATTACTTGAGGCTACCAAGTGATGAAATACTACGAGTACGACGGCCATGTTGCAAACAAATGTGCAGAATGACTTGAAAAATTTCTGATGGTAGCTATTGATATTTCGTTTAAAATAGTCATTACTTCAATGACGCAAAGTTTTTTTAGCAAACAGTCTTCACCCTCCAAGAGTGATGGTACCCTTCGTACTTCAACTCCCTCTTACTCCCGAGCCCCCCCCCCCCTTCTCGTCTCACTCTCTCTATCAATTTCTCTCTCACTGTACCTCTTTGTTAGGGTACTGGGGAAATGAGTTCAATCCCATTTATCTAAGACAATATTTCTTCTTACTTGTACTTGCCCTTATAAACAAATATCTGTGAACCGGCTCATGCGTTTCCCGCGTACTTCAATTGACCTGTGAGTATCAACACTGTGCCTGAGACCGTGAGTGTTACACTATTGCTTCCCTTTGTGCATGCAGTTGATACGTTGCACTTCACAGATTTACTTATTCTGACTGCATGTTGTTGTGCTCTGTTCGTAATTATTATCCACATGTATCACTGCACGTTGATGATGAACTCCGAGCTTTATTACAATATACCTAGGTTCACTTGCGCCAGGATTTTAATTTCGTAGTTAGTGAATTCGTTTTCTTTGCAGTGTACCGTTCACTATTTTGTGAAGCCCAACTACCATCACTAATTACTAGTGCCACCAGTATAGATTTGCCTAACCAGTTACACACAGCTCTGGTATTGGAATAAGAGTTCCATTGGATCCATCAGTAGCTCAGCAGATGGGGTTCCATACAGGAGATAGATGTAATCCTACCAGAATTCGAACCTGTGATCTTAGGACAATCAGTTAAAGAATTAGTTAAGTTACATAGGTTCATAAACGCATTACAAACAGAATTTAGTATCATTGTATAAGACTCATTTAGGAATACTTAATTTGTGTGTCTGACACTAGCAAGTAATCCATGTTTAGCTCCAGGACAGTATTTTGTACGACACGTTCCCTTCTGCAACAGCTATATCGATAGAAACAATCCTTTACACTTCTTGCTTGACGATACCTTCGAATTCACTTAGATTCGACTTAATAGACTCACATTAACACACAACACTCTTCTGATCATTTCATATGTATTAAGTATTCAGGACACTGCACAACCAAAGTTCTTCGTCAAATATTACAATGCAATCTGCACGATTAATAAGACTTGTTTGAACTTGCATTTCCGTGGTACTTCAACCCTGTCTTCTCGCCCCCTCCTCCTCCGTCTCTCTCTCTCTATATTTCTTGAGGCTACCATGTGATGAGATTGATACTATAGGACTGCCATGAAATGTGCAGGATGAATGGAAGAATTTCTGATGGTAGCCATTGATATTTCGTTTCAAATAGTAATTACTTCAATGACGCAGACTTTTGATTGGAAGCGGCCCTAATCTTCCAAAAGTAATGCAACTCGTCTTACTTCAGGGCTCTCTCTCTCTCTCTCTCTCTCTCTCTCTCTCTCTCTCTCTCTCTCTCTCTCTCTCTCTCTCTCTCTCTCTCCCTATTTCTCCCTCCCTCCCTCTCCCCTTTCCCCCGCCCGCCACTCTCTCTCTCTCTTTTCTCATCTATCTATCCTTCTATTTGTTAGTGTATTGTTGAAATCAGTTAGTCCCATATGGTTGCGACCAGTATTTCTTCCTGCGTGTACTAGCCCCAATAAATGAATCTGTTAATCGGCTAGAGTGATTCCCCCCGTACGTCAATTGACCTGTGAGTATCAATACTGTGTCTGAGTGCATGAGTGTTGCAGTACACCTACCCCTTGTGAAAGCACTTGACTCGTTGCACTTTACAGAGTCTGGATAGAAATACGGGTACGTCACGGAAAATGCAAGTTCAAACATAAATACAAGTGCTGTCAGGTTGTATGGTAATATTTGACGAAGAACTTTGGTTGTGCAGCCTCTTGAACACGTATAAAGTGATCAGAAATGTGTTGTATGTTGCCGTGAATGCATTCTGTCAAATGTAAGTGAAATCGAAGGTTTCGACATGCTAGAAGCTTACGAGAATTTTCTTTCGAACAAGCTAAGCTTACGAGAATTTTCTTTCGAACAAGCTATTACAGAAAGGAAAGTCTTGTAAACAATACTGCCCCGGAGCTCGACATATTGTACTTACTTGTGCCTGAGACACAAATTTAGTATTCTCGGTTGAATAATATAGAATGATTCCAAATTTAGTTTTCGGTGCGTTTTAGAACCAATGCTATGAACGAATTTGTTAAATTCCTGTTAGAAAACTCCGGTTCGAATCTCTTTAGAGTTTCCAGTTATGTGAAGTTACATCTGTCTCCTATCTGGTTCTGCAACTGTTGATCTAGTGACAGAACCGAACGAACGCTGGTACTAATTTCAGATCTGTGTAAAACTAAGGGAATTGCAGTAGTAACGAGTCCTAGTTGTTTGCCTTGGCAAAATCGTGAACAGTGCACTGCAATGAAAACGGATTCACTAACTACAGCATAAAATTCATGGCCCAAGTGAATCTACGAATATTTTCACCATTCTCTGAGTTCATCATCAAGATGAAGAGTTAAATACAGACAATAACTAAGAACACTGCAATGCAACATTCATTCACAACAAATAAATGAGATTAAATTAGGAGTGATTTAGTTTGAGCCGTTTTTGGTAATAGTATTCGGATTCAGTAATGATATTATCCAAACAAATCAGTTACGGAGACTGCAGGCAAATGTGAATATACAATCACTAAGTCTCTCTACGATCGGTTCGATCGGAGAAAAGGAAATATCACGCCTTTATTCGCCCTGCCCTGTACATTAATGATCCTGCGAGGACTGAGATAAGTATCACAAAAAATTTAACTTCGGTCTATCGTAAACAACTAATGCCACCAGATTACCTCATAATTAAAATCCTAAAGAAATGCAGGCAGCCTGCTGTGTTGGTGACAGCCATTGTTACCCATCAGAAAATGTCCAGTGTGCCACTCCAAACACAAGTGCCACACGCTCCTACATCACATCTCTGAAGTCTGAACCTCTTGTGTTAACCCAGGACATGTGCACTGCCTCGTTAAACCTAAGAGAAAAGCGTTTATTGGTCTGCCCTCACAGCTCCGAGTTAGTGTCACCAATATAAATCTGCAATGGAAAACGTTTGCGAAAGTTTATTCAATGAGAAAAATTTTGAGGGACTGTCTGTTCTCTCTCCAAAGATTCGGTGTAACTAGTTCACCAAGTAGTTGGTTGCTCGCAGACAGAATTATAGGAACATTTCATGCCGCTCTCTCACTTAATTGGTTTCTTACTTAATACTTCAATCTGTGGCTCACCTGTGTACAAAACTATCAAGTTGGCCGCTCTTAGTCTCACGTACTCTAGCAGCTTTTAGTTTATTTATCTTTAAGGAAGGTACAATGAGAAGATCTCCTGTAGAAAGTCACAACATGCACTGAGGTAGGAATCGTATGTATTGTTGGGAAATAATAATAACTGATTACTTGAGGCTGCCAAGTGATGAAATACTACGAGTACGGCGGCCATGTTTTAAACAAATGTGCAGAATGACTTGAAAAATTTCTGATGGTAGCTATTGATATTTCGTTTCAAATAGTTATTACTTCAATGACGCAAAGTTTTTTAGCAAACAGTCTTCACCTTCTAAGAGTGATGGTACCCTTCGTACTTCAACTCCCTCTTACTCCCCAGTCCCCCCCCCCCTTCTCGTCACACTCTCTCTATCAATTTCTCTCTCACTGTACCTCTTTGTTAGGGTACTGGGGAAATGAGTTCAATCCCATTTATCTAAGACAATATTTCTTCTTACTTGTACTTGCCCTTATAAACAAATATCTGTGAACCGGCTCATGCGTTTCCCGCGTACTTCAACTGACCTGTGAGTATCAACACTGTGCCTGAGACCGTGAGTGTTACACTACTGCTTCCCTTTGTGAATGAAGTTGAAACGTTGCACTTCACAGATTTACTTATTCTGACTGCATGTTGTTGTGCTCTGTTCGTAATTATTATCCACATGTATCACTGCACGTTGATGATGAACTCCGAGCTTTATTACCATATACCAAGGTTCACTTGGGCCAGGATTTTAATTTCGTAGTTAGTGAATTCGTTTTCTTTGCAGTGTACCGTTCAGTATTTTGTGAAGCCCAATTACCATGACTAATTACTAGTGCCACCAGTATAGATTTGCCTAACCAGTTACACACAGCTCTGGTATTGGAATAAGAGTTCCATTGGATCCATTAGTAGGTAAGCAGATGCGGTTCGATATAGGAGATAGATGTAATCCTACCAGAATTCGAACCTGTGATCTTAGGACAATCAGTTAAAGAATTAGTTAAGTTACATAGGTTCATAAACGCATTACAAACAGAATTTAGTATCATTGTATAAGACTCATTTAGGAATACTTAATTTGTGTGTCTGACACTAGCAAGTAATCCATGTTTAGCTCCAGGACAGTATTTTGTACGACACTTTCCCTTCTGCAACAGCTATATCGATAGAAACAATCCTTTACACTTCTTGCTTGACGATACCTTCGAATTCACTTAGATTCGACTTAATAGACTCACATTAATACACAATACTCTTCTGATCATTTCATATGTATTAAGTATTCAGGACACTGCACAACCAAAGTTCTTCGTCAAATATTCCAATGCAACCTGCACGATTAATAAGACTTGTTTGAACTTGCATTTCCGTGGTACTTCAACCCTGTCTTCTCCCCCCCTCCTCCCCCGTCTCTCTCTCTCTCTATATTTCTTGAGGCTACCATGTGATGAGATTGATACTATACTACTGCCATGAAATGTGCAGGATGAATTGAAGAATTTCTGATGGTAGCCATTGATATTTCGTTTCAAATAGTAATTACTTCAATGACGCAGACTTTTGATTGGAAGCGGCCCTCATCTTCCAAAAGTAATGCAACTCGTCTTACTTCAGGGCTCTCTCTCTCTCTCTCTCTCTCTCTCTCTCTCTCTCTCTCTCTCTCTCTCTCTCTCTCTCTATTTCTCTCTCCCTCCCTCCTTCTCCCCTTTCCCCCGCCCTCCACTCTCTCTCTCTTTTCTTATCTATCTATCTTTCTATTTGTTAGTGTATTGTTGAAATCAGTTAGTTCCATATGGTTGCGACCAATATTTCTTCCTACGTGTACTAGCCCCAATAAATGAATCTGTTGATCGGCTAGAGTGATTCCCCCCGTACGTCAATTGACCTGTGAGTATCAATACTGTGTCTGAGTGCATGAGTGTTACAGTACAGCTACCGCTTGTGAAAGCACTTGACACGTTGCACTTTACAGAGTCTGGATAGAAATACGGGAACGTCACGGAAAATGCAAGTTCAAACATAAATACAAGTCCTGTCAGGTTGTATGGTAATATTTGACGAAGAACTTTGGTTGTGCAGTCTCTT
Source organism: Schistocerca gregaria (assembly GCF_023897955.1). NCBI lineage: Eukaryota > Metazoa > Arthropoda > Insecta > Orthoptera > Acrididae > Schistocerca > Schistocerca gregaria. The sequence continues at coordinate 368,090,201 of NC_064931.1, forward strand.
GAATACGTGTAAAGTGATCCGAAATGTGTTGTATGTTGCCGTGAATGCATTCTGTCAAATGTAAGTGAAATCGAAGGTTTCGACATGCTAGAAGCTTACGATAATTTTCTTTCGAACAATCTATTACAGAAAGGAATGTCTTGTACACAATACTGTCCCGGAGCTCGACATCTTGTACTTACTTGTGCCTGAGACACAAATTTAGTATTCTCGGTTGAATAATATAGAATGATTCCAAATTTAGTTTTCGGTGCGTTTTAGAACCAATGCCATAAACGAATTTGTTAACTTCCTGTTAGAAAACTCCGGTTCGAATCCCTTTAGAGTTTCCAGTTATGTGAAGTTACATATTTTTCCTATCTGGTTCTGCAACTGTTGATCTAGTGACAGGTCCGAAAGAACGCTGGTACTAATTGGAGATCTGTGTAAAAGTGATTAGGCCAAACTAAATGAATTGCAGTAGTAACGAGTCCTAGTTGATTGCCTTTGCAAAATCGTGAACAGTGCACTGCAATGAAAACGGATTCACTAACTACAGCATTAAATTCATGGCCCAAGTGAATCTACGAATATTTTCACCATTCTCTGAGTTCATCATCAAGATGAATAAATTAGGAGTGATTTGGTATGAGCCGTTTTTGATAATAGTATTCGGATTCAGTAATGATATTATCCAAACAAATCAGTTACGGAGACCGCAGGCACATGTGAATATACAATCACTAAGTCTCTATACGATCGGGCCGATTGGAGAAAAGGAAATATCACGCGTTTATTCGCCCTGCCCTGTACATTAATGATCCTGCAAGGACTGAGATAAGTATCACAAAAAATTTAACTTCGGTCTATCGTAAACAACTAATGCCACCAGATTACCTCATAATTAACATCCTAAAGAAATGCAGGCAGCATGCTGTGTTGGTGACAGCCATTGTTACCCATCAGGAAATGTCCAGTGTGCCACTCCAAACACAAGTTCCACACGCTCCTACATCACATCTCTGAAGTCTGAACCTCTTGTGTTAACCCAGGACATGTGCACTGCCTCGTTAAACCTAAGAGAAAAGCGTTTATTGGTCTGCCCTCCCAGCTCCGAGTTAGTGTCACCAATATAAATCTGCAATGGAAAACGTTTGCGAAAGTTTATTCAATGAGAAAAATTTTAAGGGACTGTCTATTCTCTCTCCAAAGATTCAGTGTAACAAGTTCACCAAGTAGTTGGATGCTCGAAGACAGAACTATAGGAACATTTCATGCCGCTCTCTCACTTAATTGGTTTCTTACTTAATACTTCAATCTGTGGATCACCTGTGTACAAAACTATCAATTTGGCCGCTCTTAGTCTCACGTACTCTAGCAGCTTTTAGTTTATTTATCTTTAAGGAAGGTACAATGAGAAGATCTCCTGTAGAGAATCACAACATGCACTGAGGTAGGAATCGTATGTATTGTTGGGAAATAATAATAACTGATTACTTGAGGCTACCAAGTGATGAAATACTACGAGTACGACGACCATGTTTGAAACAAATGTGCAGAATGACTTGAAAAGTTTCTGATGGTAGCTATTGATATTTCGTTTCAAATAGTCATTACTTCAATGACGCAAAGTTTTTTTAGCAAACAGTCTTCACCTTCTAAGAGTGATGGTACCCTTCGTACTTCAACTCCCTCTTACTCCCCAGCCCCCCCCCCCCTTCTCGTCTCACTCTCTCTATCAATTTCTCTCTCACTGTACCTCTTTGTTAGGGTACTGGGGAAATGAGTTCAATCCCATTTATCTAAGACATTATTTCTTCTTACTTGTACTTGCCCTTATAAACAAATATCTGTGAACCGGCTCATGCGTTTCCCGCGTACTTCAATTCACCTGTGAGTATCAACACTGTGCCTGAGACCGTGAGTGTTACACTATTGCTTCCCTTTGTGAATGCAGTTGATACGTTGCACTTCACAGATTTACTTATTCTGACTGCATGTTGTTGTGCTCTGTTCGTAATTATTATCCACATGTATCACTGCACGCTGATGATGAACTCTGAGCTTTATTACAATATACCTAGGTTCACTTGGGCCATGATTTTAATTTCGTAGTTAGTGAATTCGTTTTCTTTGCAGTGTACCGTTCACTATTTTGTGAAGCACAACTACCATGACTAATTACTAGTGCCACCAGTATAGATTTGCCTAACCAGTTACACACAGCTCTGGTATTGGATTAAGAGTTCCATTGGATCCATCAGTAGGTCAGCAGATGGGGTTCGATATAGGAGATAGATGCTATTCTACCAGAATTCGAACCTGTGATCTTAGGACAATCAGTTAAAGAGTTAGTTAAGTTACATAGGTTCATAAACGCATTACAAACAGAATTTAGTATCATTGTATAAGACTCATTTAGGAATACTTAATTTGTGTGTCTGACACTAGCAAGTAATCCATGTTTAGCTCCAGGACAGTATTTTGTACGACACGTTCCCTTCTGCAACAGCTATATCGATAGAAACAATCCTTTACACTTCTTGCTTTGACCATACCTTCGAATTCACTTAGATTCGACTTAATAGACTCACATTAACACACAACACTCTTCTGATCATTTCATATGTATTAAGTATTCAGGACACTGCACAACCAAACTTCTTCGTCAAATATTACAATGCAACCTGCACGATTAATAAGACTTGTTTGAACTTGCATTTCCGTGGTACTTCAACCCTGTCTTCTCCCCTCCTCCTCCCCCGTCTCTCTCTCTCTCTATATATATATTTCTTGAGGCTACCATGTGATGAGATTGATACTATACGACTGCCATGAAATGTGCAGGATGAATGGAAGAATTTCTGATGGTAGCCATTGATATTTCGTTTCAAATAGTAATTACTTCAATGACGCAGACTTTTGATTGGAAGCGGCCCTAATCTTCCAAAAGTAATGCAACTCGTCTTACTTCAGGGCTTTCTCTCTCTCTCTCTCTCTCTCTCTCTCTCTCTCTCTCTCTCTCTCTCTCTCTCTCTCTCTCTCTATTTCTCTCTCCCTCCCTCCCTCCCTCTCCCCTTTCCCCGCCCTCCACTCTCTCTCTCTTTTCTTATCTATCTATCATTCTATTTGTTAGTGTATTGTTGAAATCAGTTAGTCCCATATGGTTGCGACCAATATTTCTCCCTGCATGTACTAGCCCCAATAAATGAATCTGTTAATTGGCTAGAGTGATTCCCCTAGTACGTCAATTGACCTGTGAGTATCAATGCTGTGTCTGAGTGCATGAGTGTTACAGTACAACTTCCCCTTGTGAAAGCACTTGACACGTTGCACTTTACAGTGTCTGGATAGAAATACGGATATGTCATGGAAAATGAAAGTTCAAACATAAATACAACTCCTATCAGGTTGTATGGTAATATTTGACGAAGAACTTTGGTTGTGCAGTGTCATGAATACGTAAAAAGTGAACAGAAATGTGTTGTATGTAGCCGTGAATGCATTCTGTCAAATGTAAGTGAAATCGAAGGTTTCGACATGCTAGAACCTTACGATAATTTTCTTTCGAACAAGCTATTACAGACAGGAATGTCTTGTACACAATACTGTCCTGGAGCTCGACATGTTGTACTTACTTGTGCCTGAGACCCAAATTTAGTATTCTCGGTTGAATAATATAGAATGATTCCAAATTTAGTTTTCGGTGCGTTTTAGAACCAATGCCATAAACGAATTTGTTAACTTCCTGTTAGAAAACTCCGGTTCGATTCCCTTTAGAGTTTCCAGTTATGGGAAGTTACATCTGTCTCCTATCTGGTTCTGCAACTTTTGATCTAGTGACAGGTCCGAACGAACGCTGGTACTAATTTCAGATCTGTATTAAACTAAGGGAATTGCAGTAGTAACGAGTCCTAGTTGATCGCCTTGGCAAAATCGTGAACAAAGCACTGCAATGAAAACGGATTCACTAACTACACCATAAAATTCATGGCCCAAGTGAATCTACGAATATTTTCACCATTCTCTGAGTTCATCATCAAGATGAAGAGTTAAATACAGACAATAACTAAGAACACTGCAATGCAACATTCATTCACAACAAATAAATGAGATTAAATTAGGAGTGATCTGGTATGAGCCGAATATTTTCACCATTCTCTGAGTTCATCATCAAGATGAAGAGTTAAATACAGACAATAACTAAGAACACTGCAATGCAACATTCATTCACAACAAATAAATGAGATTAAATTAGGAGTGATTTGGTATGAGCCGTTTTTGATAATAGTATTCGGATTCAGTAATGATATTATCCAAACAAATCAGTTACGGAGACCGCAGGCACATGTGAATATACAATCACTAAGTCTCTCTACGATCGGGCCGATTGGAGAAAAGGAAATATCACGCCTTTATTCGCCCTGCCCTGTACATTAACGATCCTGCGAGGACTGAGATAAGTATCACAAAAAATTTAACTTCGGTCTATCGTAAACAACTAATGCCACCAGATTACCTCATAATTAACATCCTAAAGAAATGCAGGCAGCATTCTGTGTTGGTGACAGCTATTGTTATCCATCAGAAAATGTCCAGTGTGCCACTCCAAACACAATTGCCACACACTCCTACATCACATCTCTGAAGTCTGAACCTCTTGTGTTAACCCAGGACATGTGCACTGCCTCGTTAAACCTAAGAGAAAAGCGTTTATTGGTCTGCCCTCCCAGCTCCGAGTTAGTGTCACCAATATAAATCTGCAATGGAAAACGTTTGCGAAAGTTTATTCAATGAGAAAAATTTTAAGGGACTGTCTATTCTCTCTCCAAAGATTCGGTGTAACAAGTTCACCAAGTAGTTGGTTGCTCGCAGACAGAATTATAGGAACATTTCATGCCGCTCTCTCACTTAATTGGTCTCTTACTTAATACTTCAATCTGTGGATCACCTGTGTACAAAACTATCAAGTTGGCCGCTCTTAGTCTCACGTACTCTAGCAGCTTTTAGTTTATTTATCTTTAAGGAAGGTACAATGAGAAGATCTCCTGTAGAAAGTCACAACATGCACTGAGGTAGGAATCGTATGTATTGTTGGGAAATAATAATAACTGATTACTTGAGGCTACCAAGTGATGAAATACTACGAGTACGACGGCCATGTTTTAATCAAATGTGCAGAATGACTTGAAAAGTTTCTGATGGTAGCTATTGATATTTCGTTTCAAATAGTCATTACTTCAATGACGCAAAGTTTTTTTAGCAAACAGTCTTCACCTTCCAAGAGTGATGGTACCCTTCGTACTTCAACTCCGTCTTACTCCCCCCCCCTCCCTTTCTCGTCTCACTCTCTCTATCAAATTCTCTCTCACTGTACCTCTTTGTTAGGGTACTGGGGAAATGAGTTCAATCCCATTTATCTAAGACAATATTTCTTCTTACTTGTACTTGCCCTTATAAACAAATATCTGTGAACTGGCTCATGTGTTTCCCACGTACTTCAATTGACCTGTGAGTATCAACACTGTGCCTGAGACCGTGAGTGTTACACTATTGCTTCCCTTTGTGAATGCAGTTGATACGTTGCACTTCACAGATTTACTTATTCTGACTGCAGGTAGTTGTGCTCTGTTCGTAATTATTATCCACATGTATCACTGCACGTTGATGATGAACTCCGAGCTTTATTACAATATACCTAGGTTCACTTGGGCCATGATTTTAATTTCGTAGTTAGTGAATTCGTTTTCTTTGCAGTGTATCGTTCATTAATTTGTGAAGCCATACTACCATGACTAATTACTAGTGCCACCAGTATAGATTTGCCTAACCAGTTACACACAGCTCTGGTATTGGAATAAGAGTTCCATTGGATCCATCAGTAGGTCAGCAGATGGGGTTCCATATAGGAGATAGATGTAATCCTACCAGAATTCGTACCTGTGATCTGAGGACAATCAGTTAAAGAATTAGTTAAGTTACATAGGTTCATAAACGCATTACAAACAGAATTTAGTATCATTGTATAAGACTCATTTAGGAATACTTAATTTGTGTGTCTGACACTAGCAAGTAATCCATGTTTAGCTCCAGGACAGTATTTTGTACGACACGTTCCCTTCTGCAACAGCTATATCGATAGAAACAATCCTTTATACTTTTTGCTTGACGATACCTTCGAATTCACTTAGATTCGACTTAATAGACTCACATTAACACACAACACTCTTCTGATCATTTCATATGTATTAAGTATTCAGGACACTGCACAACCAAAGTTCTTCGTCAAATATTCCAATGCAACCTGCACGATTAATAAGACTTGTTTGAACTTGCATTTCCGTGGTACTTCAACCCTGTCTTCTCCCCCCATCCTTCCCCGTCTCTCTCTCTCTCTATATTTCTTGAGGCTACCATGTGATGAGATTGATACTGTACTACTGCCATGAAATGTGCAGGATGAATTGAAAAATTTCTGATGGTAACCATTGATATTTCGTTTCAAATAGTAATTACTTCAATGACGCAGACTTTTGATTGGAAGCGGCCCTAATCTTCCAAAAGTAATGCAACTCGTCTTACTTCAGGGCTCTCACTCTCTCTCTCTCTCTCTCTCTCTCTCTCTCTCTCTCTCTCTCTATCTATCTATCTATCTCTCTCTCCCTCCCTCCCTCTCCCCTTTCCCCCGCCCTCCACTCTCTCTCTCTTTTCTTATCTATCTATCTTTCTATTTGTTAGTGTATTGTTGAAATCAGTTAGTCCAATATGGTTGCGACCAATATTTCTTCCTGCGTGTACTAGCCCCAATAAATGAATCTGTTGATCGGCTAGAGTGATTTCCCCCGTACATCAATTGACCTGTGAGTATCAATACTGAGTCTGAGTGCATCAGTGTTACAGTACAGCTTCCCCTTGTGAAAGCACTTGACACGTTGCACTTTACAGAGTCTGCATAGAAATACGGATACGCCACGGAAAATGCAAGTTCAAACATAAATACAAGTCCTATCAGGTTGTATGGTAATATTTGACGAAGAACTTTGGTTGTGCAGTCTCTTGAACACGTATAAAGTGATCAGAAATGTGTTGTATGTTGCCGTGAATGCATTCTGTCAAATGTAAGTGAAAATGAAGGTTTCGACATGCTAGAAGCTTACGAGAATTTTCTTTCGAACAAGCTATTACAGAAAGGAAAGTCTTCTACACAATACTGTCCCGGAGATCGACCTCTTGTACTTACTTGCGCCTGAGACACAAATTTAGTATTCTCGGTTGAATAATATAGAATGATTCCAAATTTAGTTTTCGGTGCGTTTTAGAACCAATGCTATGAACGAATTTGTTAAATTCCTGTTAGAAAACTCCGGTTCGAATCTCTTTACAGTTTCCAGTTATGTGAAGTTACATCTGTCTTCTATCTGGTTCTGCAACTATTGATCTAGTGACAGAACCGAACGATCGCTGGTACTAATTTCAGATCTGTGTAAAACTAAGGGAATTGCAGTAGTCACGAGTCCTAGTTGATTGCCTTGGCAAAATCGTGAACAGTGCACTGCAGTGAAAACGGATTCACTAACTACAGCATAAAATTCATGACCCAAGTAAATCTACGAATATTTTCACCATTCTCTGAGTTCATCATCAAGATGAAGAGTTAAATACAGACAATAACTTAGAACACTGCAATGCAACATTCATTCACAACAAATAAATGAGATTAAATTAGGAGTGATTTGGTATGAGCCGTTTTTGATAATAGTATTCAGATTCAGTAATGATATTATCCAAACAAATCAGTTACGGAGACCGCAGGCACATGTGAATATACAATCACTAAGTCTCTCTACGATCGGGCCGATTGGAGAAAAGGAAAAATCACGCGTTTATTCGCCTTGCCCTGTGCATTAATGATCCTGTGAGGACTGAGATAAGTATCACAAAAACTTTAACTTCGGTCTATCGTAAACAACTAATGCCACCAGATTACCTCATAATTAACATCCTAAAGAAATGCAGGCAGCATGCTGTGTTGGTGACAGCCATTGTTACCCATCAGAAAATGTCCAGTGTGCCACTGCAAACACAAGTGCCACACACTCCTACATCACATCTCTGAAGTCTGAACCTCTTGTTTTAACCCAGGACATGTGCACTGCCTCGTTAAACCTAAGAGAAAAGCGTTTATTGGTCTGCCCTCACAGCTCCGAGTTAGTGTCACCAATATAAATCTGCAATGGAAAACGTTTGCGAAAGTTTATTCAATGAGAAAAATTTTAAGGGACTGTCTATTCTCTCTCCAAAGATTCGGTGTAACAAGTTCACCAAGTAGTTGGATGCTCGCAGACAGAACTATAGGAACATTTCATGCCGCTCTCTCACTTAATTGGTTTCTTACTTAATACTTCAATCTGTGGATCACCTGTGTACAAAACTATCAAGTTGGCCGCTCTTAGTCTCACGTACTCTAGCAGCTTTTAGTTTATTTATCTTTAAGGAAGGTACAATGAGAAGATCTCCTGTAGAAAGTCACAACATGCACTGAGGTAGGAATCGTATGTATTGTTGGGAAATAATAATAACTGATTACTTGAGGCTACCAAGTGATGAAATACTACGAGTACGACGGCCATGTTTTAAACAAATGTGCAGAATGACTTGAAATGTTTCTCATGGTAGCTATTGATATTTCGTTTCAAATAGTCATTACTTCAATGACGCAAAGTTTTTTTAGCAAACAGTCTTCACCTTCCAAGAGTGATGGTACCCTTCGTACTTCAACTCCGTCCTACTCCCCCCCCCCCCCCTTCTCGTCTCACTCTCTCTATCAATTTCTCTCTCACTGTACCTCTTTGTTAGGGTACTGGGGAAATGAGTTCAATCCCATTTATCCAAGACAATATTTGTTCTTACTTGTACTTGCCCTTATAAACAAATATCTGTGAACCGGTTCATGCGTTTCCCGCGTACTTCAATTGACCTGTGAGTATCAACACTGTGCCTGAGACCGTGAGTGTTACACTATTGCTTCCCTTTGTGAATGCAGTTGATACGTTGCACTTCACAGATTTACTTATTCTGACTGCATGTTGTTCTGCTCTGTTCGTAATTATTATCCACATGTATCACTGCACGTTGATGATGAACTCCGAGCTTTATTACAATATACCTAGGTTCACTTGGGCCAGGATTTTAATTTCGTAGTTAGTGAATTCGTTTTCTTTGCAGTGTACCGTTCACTATTTTGTGAAGCCAAACTACCATGACTAATTACTAGTGCCACCAGTATAGATTTGCCTAACCAGTTACACACAGCTCTGGTGTTGGAATAAGAGTTCCATTGGATCCATCAGTAGGTCAGCAGATGGGGTTCCAAACAGGAGATAGATGTAATCCTACCAGAATTCGAACCTGTGATCTTAGGACAATCAGTTAAGGAATTAGTTAAGTTACATAGGTTCATAAACGCATTACAAACAGAATTTAGTATCATTGTATAAGACTCATTTAGGAATACTTAATTTGTGTGTCTGACACTAGCAAGTAATCCATGTTTAGCTCCAGGACAGTATTTTGTACGACACGTTCCCTTCTGCAACAGCTATATCGATAGAAACAATCCTTTACACTTCTTGCTTGACGATACCTTCGAATTCACTTAGATTCGACTTAATAGACTCACATTAACACGCAACACTCTTCTGATCATTTCATATGTATTAAGTATTCAGGACACTGCACAACCAAAGTTCTTCGTCAAATATTCCAATGCAACCTGCACGATTAATAAGACTTGTTTGAACTTGCATTTCTGTGGTACTTCAACCCTGTCTTCTCCCCCCCTCCTCCCCCGTTTCTCTCTCTCTATATTTCTTGAGGCTACCATGTGATGAGATTGATACTATACGACTGCCATGAAATGTGCAGGATGAATGGAAGAATTTCTGATGGTAGCCATTGATATTTCGTTTCAAATAGTAATTACTTCAATGACGCAGACTTTTGATTGGAAGCGGCCCTAATCTTCCAAAAGTAATGCAACTCGTCTTACTTCAAGGCTTTCTCTCTCTCTCTCTCTCTCTCTCTCTCTCTCTCTCTCTCTCTCTCTCTCTCTCTCTCTCTCTCTCTATCTCTCTCTCCCTCCCTCCCTCTCCCCTTTCCCCCGCCCTCCACTCTCTCTCTCTTTTCTTATCTATCTATCTTTCTATTTGTTAGTGTATTGTTGAAATCAGTTAGTCCCATATGGTTGCGACCAATATTTATTCCTGCGTGTACTAGCCCCAATAAATGAATCTGTTAATTGGCTAGAGTGATTCCCCTCCTACGTCAATTGACCTGTGAGTATCAATACTGTGTCTGAGTGCATGAGTGTTACAGTACAGCTACCCCTTTTGAAAGCACTTTACACGTTGCACTTTACAGTGTCTGGATAGAAATACGGATACGCCACGGAAAATGCAAGTTCAAACATAAATACAAGTCCTATCAGGTTGTATGGTAATATTTGAAGAAGAACTTTGGTTGTGCAGTCTCTAGAATACGTATAAAGTGATCAGAAATGTGTGGTATGTTGCCGTGAATGCATTCTGTCAAATGTAAGTGAAATCGAAGGTTTCGACATGCTAGAAGTTTACGAGAATTTTCTTTCGAACAAGCTATTATAGAAAGGAATGTCTTGTACACAATACTGTCCTGGAGCTCGATATCTTGTACTTACTTGTGCCTGAGACACAAATTTAGTATTCTCGGTTGAATAATATAGAATGATTCCAAATTTATTTTTCGGTGCGTTTTAGAACCAATGCCATGAATGAATTTGTTAACTTCCTGTTAGAAAACTCCGGTTCGATTCCCTTTAGAGTTTCCAGTTATGGGAAGTTACATCTGTCTCCTATCTGGTTCTGCAACTGCTGATCTAGTGACAGAACCGAACGAACGCTGGTACTAATTTCAGATCTGTGTTAAACTAAGGGAATTGCAGTGGTAACGAGTCCTAGTTGATTGCTTTGGCAAAATCGTGAACAAAGCACTGCAATGAAAACGGATTCACTAACTACAGCATAAAATTCATGGCCCAAGTGAATCTACGAATATTTTCACCATTCTCTGAGTTCATCATCAAGATGAAGAGAAAAATACAGACAATAACTAAGAACACTGCAATGCAACATTCATTCACAACAAATAAATGAGATTAAATTAGGAGTGATTTTGTATGAGCCGTTTTTGATAATAGTATTCGGATTCAGTAATGATATTATCCAAACAAATCAGTTACGGAGACCGCAGGCACATGTGAATATACAATCACTAAGTCTCTCTTCTATCGGGCCGATTGGAGAAAAGGAAATATCACGCCTTTATTCGCCCTGCCCTGTACATTAATGATCCTGGGAGGACTGAGATGAGTATCATAAAAAATTTAACTTCAGTCTATCGTAAACAAGTAATGCCACCAGATTACCTCATAATTAACATCCTAAAGAAATGCAGGCAGCATGCTGTGTTGGTGACAGCTATTGTTACCCATCAGAAAATGTCCAGTGTGCAACTCCATACACAAGTGCCACACACTCCTACATCACATCTCTGAAGTCTGAACCTCTTGTGTTAACCCAGGACATGTTCACTGCCTCGTTAAACCTAAGAGAAAAGCGTTTATTGGTCTGCCCTCCCAGCTCCGAGTTAGTGTCACCAATATAAATCTGCAATGGAAAACGTTTGCGAAAGTTTATTCAATGAGAAAAATTTTAAGGGACTGTCTATTCTCTCTCCAAAGTTTCGGTGTAACAAGTTCACCAAGTAGTTGGATGCTAGCAGACAGAACTATAGGAACTATTCATGCCGCTCTCTCACTTAATTGGTTTCTTACTTAATACTTCAATCTGTGGATCACCTGTGTACAAAACTATCAAGTTGGCCGCTCTTAGTCTCACGTACTCTAGCAGCTTTTAGTTTATTTATCTTTAAGGAAGGTACAATGAGAAGATCTCCTGTAGAAAGTCACAACATGCACTGAGGTAGGAATCGTATGTATTGTTGGGAAATAATAATAACTGATTACTTGAGGCTACCAAGTGATGAAATACTACGAGTACGACGGCCATGTTGCAAACAAATGTGCAGAATGACTTGAAAAGTTTCTGATGGTAGCTATTGATATTTCGTTTCAAATAGTCATTACTTCAATGACGCAAAGTTTTTTAGCAAACAGTCTTCACCTTCCAAGAGTGATGGTACCCTTCGTACTTCAACTCCCTCTTACTCCCCCCCCCCCTTCTCGTCTCACTCTCTCTATCAATTTCTCTCTCACTGTACCTCTTTGTTAGGGTACTGGGGAAATGAGTTCAATCCCATTTATCCAAGACAGTATTTGTTCTTACTTGTACTTGCCCTTATAAACAAATATCTGTGAACCGGTTAATGCGTTTCCCGCGTACTTCAATTGACCTGTGAGTATCAACACTGTGCCTGAGACCGTGAGTGTTACACTATTGCTTCCCTTTGTGCATGCAGTTGATACGTTGCACATCACAGATTTACTTATTCTGACTGCAGGTTGTTGTGCTCTGTTCGTAATTATTATCCACATGTATCACTGCACGTTGATGATGAACTCCGAGGTTTATTACAATATACCTAGGTTCACTTGGGCCATGATTTTAATTTCGTAGTTAGTGAATTCGTTTTCTTTGCAGTGTACCGTTCACTATTTTGTGAAGCCAAACTACCATGACTAATTACTAGTGCCACCAGTATAGATTTGCCTAACCAGTTACACACAGCTCTGGTATTGGAATAAGAGTTCCATTGGATCCATCAGTAGGTCAGCAGATGGGGTTCGATATAGGAGATAGATGTAATCCTACCAGAATTCGAACCTGTGATCTTAGGACAATCAGTTAAAGAATTAGTTAAGTTACATAGGTTCATAAACGCATTACAAACAGAATTTAGTATCATTGTATAAGACTCATTTAGGAATACTTAATTTGTGTGTCTGACACTAGCAAGTAATCCATGTTTAGCTCCAGGACAGTATTTTGTACGACACGTTCCCTTCTGCAACAGCTATATCGATAGAAACAATCCTTTACACTACTTGCTTGACGATACCTTAGAATTCACTTAGATTCGACTTAATAGACTCACATTAACACACAACACTCTTCTGATCATTTCATATGTATTAAGTATTCAGGACACTGCACAACCAAAGTTCTTCGTCAAATATTACAATGCAATCTGCACGATTAATAAGACTTGTTTGAACTTGCATTTCCGTGGTACTTCAACCCTGTCTTCTCGCCCCCTCCTCCTCCGTCTCTCTCTCTCTATATTTCTTGAGGCTACCATGTGATGAGATTGATACTATAGGACTGCCACGAAATGTGCAGGATGAATGGAAGAATTTCTGATGGTAGCCATTGATATTTCGTTTCAAATAATAATTACTTCAATGACGCAGACTTTTGATTGGAAGCGGCCCTAATCTTCCAAAAGTAATGCAACTCGTCTTACTTCAGGGCTCTCTCTCTCTCTCTCTCTCTCTCTCTCTCTCTCTCTCTCCCTATTTCTCCCTCCCTCCCTCCCTCTCCCCTTTCCCCCGCCCACCACTCTCTCTCTCTCTTTTCTTATCTATCTATCCTTCTATTTGTTAGTGTATTGTTGAAATCAGTTAGTCCCATATGGTTGCGACCAGTATTTCTTCCTGCGTGTACTAGCCCCAATAAATGAATCTGTTAATCGGCTAGAGTGATTCTTCCCGTACGTCAATTGACCTGTGAGTATCAATACTGTGTCTGAGTGCATGAGTGTTGCAATACACCTACCCCTTGTGAAAGCACTTGACGCGTTGCACTTTACAGAGTCTGGATAGAAATACGGGTACGTCACGGAAAATGCAAGTTCAAACATAAATACAAGTGCTGTCAGGTTGTACGGTAATATTTGACGAAGAACTTTGGTTGTGCAGTCTCTTGAACACGTATAAAGTGATCAGAAATGTGTTGTATGTTGCCGTGAATGCATTCTGTCAAATGTAAGTGAAATCGAAGGTTTCGACATGCTAGAAGCTTACGAGAATTTTCTTTCGAACAAGCTATTACAGAAAGGAAAGTCTTGTAAACAATACTGCCCCGGAGCTCGACATATTGTACTTACTTGTGCCTGAGACACAAATTTAGTATTCTCGGTTGAATAATATAGAATGATTCCAAATTTAGTTTTCGGTGCGTTTTAGAACCAATGCTATGAACGAATTTGTTAAATTCCTGTTAGAAAACTCCGGTTCGAATCTCTTTAGAGTTTCCAGTTATGTGAAGTTACATCTGTCTCCTATCTGGTTCTGCAACTGTTGATCTAGTGACAGAACCGAACGAACGCTGGTACTAATTTCAGATCTGTGTAAAACTAAGGGAATTGCAGTAGTAACGAGTCCTAGTTGTTTGCCTTGGCAAAATCGTGAACAGTGCACTGCAATGAAAACGGATTCACTAACTACAGCATAAAATTCATGGCCCAAGTGAATCTACGAATATTTTCACCATTCTCTGAGTTCATCATCAAGATGAAGAGTTAAATACAGACAATAACTAAGAACACTGCAATGCAACATTCATTCACAACAAATAAATGAGATTAAATTAGGAGTGATTTAGTTTGAGCCGTTTTTGGTAATAGTATTCGGATTCAGTAATGATATTATCCAAACAAATCAGTTACGGAGACTGCAGGCACATGTGAATATACAATCACTAAGTCTCTCTACGATCGGTTCGATCGGAGAAAAGGAAATATCACGCCTTTATCCGCCCTGCCCTGTACATTAATGATCCTGCGAGGACTGAGATAAGTATCACAAAAAATTTAACTTCGGTCTATCGTAAACAACTAATGCCACCAGATTACCTCATAATTAAAATCCTAAAGAAATGCAGGCAGCCTGCTGTGTTGGTGACAGCCATTGTTACCCATCAGAAAATGTCCAGTGTGCCACTCCAAACACAAGTGCCACACGCTCCTACATCACATCTCTGAAGTCTGAACCTCTTGTGTTAACCCAGGACATGTGCACTGCCTCGTTAAACCTAAGAGAAAAGCGTTTATTGGTCTGCCCTCCCAGCTCCGAGTTAGTGTCACCAATATAAATCTGCAATGGAAAACGTTTGCGAAAGTTTATTCAATGAGTAATATTTTAAGGGACTGTCTATTCTCTCTCCAAAGATTCGGTGTAACAAGTTCACCAAGTAGTTGGTTGCTCGCAGACAGAATTATAGGAACATTTCATGCCGCTCTCTCACTTAATTGGTTTCTTACTTAATACTTCAATCTGTGGATCACCTGTGTACAAAACTATCAAGTTGGCCGCTCTTAGTCTCACGTACTCTAGCAGCTTTTAGTTTATTTATCTTTAAGGAAGGTACAATGAGAAGATCTCCTGTAGAAAGTCACAACATGCACTGAGGTAGGAATCGTATGTATTGCTGGGAAATAATAATAACTGATTACTTGAGGCTACCAAGTGATGAAATACTACGAGTACGACGGCCATGTTTTAAACAAATGTGCAGAATGACTTGAAAAGTTTCTGATGGTAGCTATTGATATTTCGTTTCAAATAGTCATTACTTCAATGACGCAAAGTTTTTTTAGTAAACAGTCTTCACCTTCCAAGAGTGATGGTACTTTTCGTACTTCAGCTCCCTCTTACTCCCCCCCCCCTTTCTCGTCTCACTCTCTCTATCAATTTCTCTCTCACTGTACCTCTTTGTTAGGGTACTGGGGAAATGAGTTCAATCCCATTTATCTAAGACAATATTTCTTCTTACTTGTACTTGCCCTTATAAACAAATATCTGTGAACTGGCTCATGCGTTTCCCGCGTACTTCAATTGACCTGTGAGTATCAACACTGTGCCTGAGACCGTGAGTGTTACACTATTGCTTCCCTTTGTGAATGCAGTTGATACGTTGCACTTCACAGATTTACTTTTTCTGACTGCAGGTTGTTGTGCTCTGTTCGTAATTATTATCCACATGTATCACTGCACGTTGATGATGAACTCCGAGCTTTATTACAATATACCTAGGTTCACTTGGGCCATGATTTTAATTACGTTGTTAGTGAATTCGTTTTCTTTGCAGTGTATCGTTCACTATTTTGTGAAGCCAAACTACCATGACTAATTACTAGTGCCACCAGTATAGATTTGCCTAACCAGTTACACACAGCTCTGGTATTGGAATAAGAGTTCCATTGGATCCATCAGTAGGTCAGCAGATGGGGTTCCATATAGGAGATAGGTGTAATCCTACCAGAATTCGAACCTGTGATCTTAGGACAATCAGTTAAAGAATTAGTTAAGTTACATAGGTTCATAAACGCATTACAAACAGAATTTAGTATCATTGTATAAGACTCATTTAGGAATACTTAATTTGTGTGTCTGACACTAGCAAGTAATCCATGTTTAGCTCCAGGACAGTATTTTGTACGACACGTTCCCTTCTGCAACAGCTATAACGATAGAAACAATCCTTTACACTTTTTGCTTGACGATACCTTCGAATTCACTTAGATTCGACTTAATAGACTCACATTAACACACAACACTCTTCTGATCATTTCATATGTATTAAGTATTCAGGACACTGCACAACCAAAGTTCTTCGTCAAATATTCCAATGCAACCTGCACGATTAATAAGACTTGTTGGAACTTGCATTTCCGTGGTACTTCAACCCTGTCTTCTCCCCCCATCCCTCCCCGTCTCTCTCTCTATATATATTTCTTGAGACTACCATGTGATGAGATTGATACTATACTACTGCCATGAAATGTGCAGGGTGAATTGAAGAATTTCTGATGGTAACCATTGATATTTCGTTTCAAATAGTAATTACTTCAATGACGCAGACTTTTGATTGGAAGCGGCCCTAATCTTCCAAAAGTAATGCAACTCGTCTTACTTCAGGGCTCTCTCTCTCTCTCTCTCTCTCTCTCTCTATCTATCTATCTATCTATCTATCTCTCCCTCCCTCCCTCTCCCCTTTCCCCCGCCATCCACTTTCTCTCTCTTTTCTTATCTATCTATCTTTCTATTTGTTAGTGTATTGTTGAAATCAGTTAGTCCCATATGGTTGCGACCAATATTTATTCCTGCGTGTACTAGCCCCAATAAATGAATCTGTTAATTGGCTAGAGTGATTCCCCTCCTACGTCAATTGACCTGTGAGTATCAATACTGTGTCTGAGTGCATGAGTGTTACAGTACAGCTACCCCTTTTGAAAGCACTTGACACGTTGCACTTTACAGAGTCTGGATAGAAATACGGGTACGTCACGGAAAATGCAAGTTCAAACATAAATACAAGTCCTGTCAGGTTGTATGGTAATATTTGACTAAGAACTTTGGTTGTGCAGTCTCTTGAATACGTATAATGTGATCAGAAATGTGTTGTATGTTGCCGGGAATGCATTCTGTCAAATGTAAGTGAAATCGAAGGTTTCGACATGCTAGAAGCTTACGAGAATTTTCTTTCGAACAAGCTATTACAGAAAGGAATGTCTTGTACACAATACTGTCCTGGAGCTCGACATCTTGTACTTACTTGTGCCTGAGACACAAATTTAGTATTCTCGGTTGAATAATATAGAATGATTCCAAATTTAGTTTTCGGTGCGTTTTAGAAGCAATGCCATGAACGAATTTGTTAACTTCCTGTTAGAAAACTCCGGTTCGAACCCCTTAAGAGTTTCCAGTTACGTGAAGTTACATCTGTCTCCTATCTGGTTCTGCAACTGTTGATCTAGTGACAGGTCCGAACGAACGCTGTTACTAATTCCAGATG
Organism: Schistocerca gregaria; assembly: GCF_023897955.1. Taxonomy (NCBI): domain Eukaryota; kingdom Metazoa; phylum Arthropoda; class Insecta; order Orthoptera; family Acrididae; genus Schistocerca; species Schistocerca gregaria. The sequence continues at coordinate 368,108,029 of NC_064931.1, forward strand.
TGTGTAAAACTAAATGAATTGCAGTAGTAACGAGTCCTAGTTGATTGCTTTGGCAAAATCGTGAACAGTGCACTGCAATGAAAACGGATTCACTTACTACAGAATAAAATTCATGGCCCAAGTGAATCTACGAATATGTTCACCATTCTCTGAGTTCATCATCAAGATGAAGAGATAAATACAGACAATAACTAAGAACACTGCAATGCAACATTCATTCACAACAAATAAATGAGATAAAATTAGGAGTGATTTGGTTTGAGCCGTTGTTGATAATAGTATTCGGATTCAGTAATGATATTATCCAAACAAATCAGTTACGGAGACCGCAGGCACATGTGAATATACAATCACCAAGTCTCTCTACGATCGGGCCGATTGGAGAAAAGGAAATATCACGCCTTTATTCGCCCTGCCCTGTACATTAATGATCCTGCGAGGACTGAGATAAGTATCACAAAAAATTTAACTTCGGTCTATCGTAAACAACTAATGCCACCAGATTACCTCATAATTAACATCCTAAAGAAATGCAGGCAGCATGCTGTGTTGGTGACAGCCATTGTTACCCATCAGAAAATGTCCAGTGTGCCACTCCAAACACAAGTGCCACACACTCCTACATCACATGTCTCAAGTCTGAACCTCTTGTGTTAACCCAGGACATGTGCACTGCCTCGTTAAACCTAAGAGAAAAGCGTTTATTGGTCTGCCCTCCCAGCTCCGAGTTAGTGTCACCAATATAAATCTGCAATGGAAAACGTTTGCGACAGTTTATTCAATGAGAAAAATTTTAAGGGACTGTCTATTCTCTCTCCAAAGATTCGGTGTAACAAGTTTACCAAGTAGTTGGATGCTCGCAGACAGAACTATAGGAACATTTCATGCCGCTCTCTCACTTAATTGGTTTCTTACTTAATACTTCAATCTGTGGATCACCTGTGTACAAAACTATCAAGTTGGCCGCTCTTAGTCTCACGTACTCTAGCAGCTTTTAGTTTATTTATCTTGAAGGAAGGTACAATGAGAAGATCTCCTGTAGAAAGTCACAACATGCACTGAGGTAGGAATCGTATGTATTGTTGGGAAATAACAATAACTGATTACTTGAGGCTACCAAGTGATGAAATACTATGAGTACGACGGCCATGTTTTAAACAAATGTGCAGAATGACTTGAAAAATTTCTGATGGTAGCTATTGATATTTCGTTTCAAATAGTCATTACTTCAATGACGCAAAGTTTTTTTAGCAAACAGTCTTCACCTTCCAAGAGTGATGGTACCCTTCGTACTTCAACTCCCTCTTACTCCCCCCCCCCCTTCTCGTCTCACTCTCTCTATCAATTTCTCTCTCACTGTGCTTCTTTTCTATGGTACTGGGGAAATGAGTTCAATCCCATTTATCTAAGACAATATTTCTTGTTACTTGTACTTGCCCTTATAAACAAATATCTGTGAACCGGCTCATGCGTTTCCCGCGTACTTCAATTGACCTGTAAGTATCAACACTGTGCCTGAGACCGTGAGTGTTACACTATTGCTTCCCTTTGTGAATGCAGTTGATACGTTGCACTTCACAGATTTACATATTCTGACTGCATGTTGTTGTGCTCTGTTCGTAATTATTATCCACATGTATCACTGCACGTTGATGATGAACTCTGAGCTTTATTACAATATACCTAGGTTCACTTGGGCCATGATTTTAATTTCGTAGTTAGTGAATTCGTTTTCTTTGCAGTGTACCATTCACTATTTTGTGAAGCCCAACTACCATGACTAATTACTAGTGCCACCAGTATAGATTTGCCTAACCAGTTACACACAGCTCTGGTATTGGAATAAGTGTTCCATTGGATCCATCAGTAGGTCAGCAGATGGGGTTCGATATAGGAGATAGATGTAATCCTACCAGAATTCGAACCTGTGATCTTAGGACAATCAGTTAAAGAATTAGTTAAGTTACATTGGTTCATAAACGCATTACAAACAGAATTTAGTATCATTGTATAAGACTCATTTAGGAATACTTAATTTGTGTGTCTGACACTAGCAAGTAATCCATGTTTAGCTCCAGGACAGTATTTTGTACGACACGTTCCCTTCTGCAACAGCTATATCGATAGAAACAATCCTTTACACTTCTTGCTTGATGATACCTTCGAATTCACTTAGATTCGCCTTAATAGACTCACATTAACACACAACACTCTTCTGATCATTTCATATGTATTAAGTATTCAGGACACTGCACAACCAAAGTTCTTCGTCAAATATTCCAATGCAACCTGCACGATTAATAAGACTTGTTTGAACTTGCATTTCCGTGGTACTTCAACCCTGTCTTCTCCCCCCTCCTCCTCCGTCTCTCTCTCTCTATATTTATTGAGGCTACCATGTGATGAGATTGATACTATACGACTACCATGAAATGTGCAGGATGAATTGAAGAATTTCTGATGGTAGCCATTGATATTTCGTTTCAAATAGTAATTACTTCAATGACGCAGACTTTTGTTTGGAAGCGGCCCTAATCTTCCAAAAGTAATGCAACTCGTCTTACTTCAGGGCTTTCTCTCTCTCTCTCTCTCTCTCTCTCTCTCTCTCTCTCTCTCTCTCTCTATTTCTCTCTCCCTCCCTCCTTCTCCCCTTTCGCCGCCCTCCACTCTCTCTCTCTTTTCTTATCTATCTATCTTTCTATTTGTTAGTGTATTGTTGAAATCAGTTAGTCCATATGGTTGCGACCAATATTTCTTCCTGCGTGTACTAGCCCGAATAAACGAATCTCTTAATCGGCTAGAGTGATTCCCCCCTTACGTCAATTGACCTGTGAGTATCAATACTGTGTCTGAGTGCATGAGTGTTACAGTACAGCTACTCCTTGTGAAAGCACTTGACACGTTGCACTTTACAGAGTCTGGATAGAAATACGGATACGCCATGGAAAATGCAAGTTCAAACATAAATACAACTCCTATCAGGTTGTATGGTAATATTTGACGAAGAACTTTGGTTGTGCAGTGTCATGAATACGTAAAAAGTGAAGAGAAATGTGTTGTATGTTGCCGTGAATGCATTCTGTCAAATGTAAGTGAAATCGAAGGTTTCGACATGCTAGAAGCTTACGAGAATTTTCTTTCGAACAAGCTATTACAGAAAGGAATGTCTTGTAAACAATACTGTCCTGGAGCTCGACATCTTGTACTTACTTGTGCCTGAGACACTAATTTAGTATTCTCGGTTGAATAATATAGAATGATTCCAAACTTAGTTTTCGGTGCGTTTTAGAACCAATGCCATGAACGAATTTGTTAACTTCCTGTTAGAAAACTCCGGTTCGAATCCCTTTAGAGTTTCCAGTTATGTGAAGTTACATCTGTCTCCTATCTGGTTCTGCAACTGTTGATCAAGTGACAGGTCCGAATGACCGCTGGTACTAATTTCAGATCTGTATAAAACTGATTAGGCCAAACTAAATGAATTGCAGTAGTAACGAGTCCTAGTTGATTGCCTTGGCAAAATCGTGAACAGTGCACTGCAATGAAAACGGATTCACTAACTACAGCATTAAATTCATGGCCCAAGTGAATCTACGAATATTTTCACCATTCTCTGAGTTCATCATCAAGATGAAGAGATAAATACAGACAATAACTAAGAACACTGCAATGCAACATTCATTCACAACAAATAAATGAGATTAAATTAGGAGTGATTTGGTATGAGCCGTTTTTGATAAGTAGTATTCGGATTCAGTAATGATATTATCGAAACAAATCAGTTACGGAGACCGCAGGCACATGTCAATATACAATCACTAAGTCTCTCTACGATCGGGCCGATTGGAGAAAAGGAAATATCACGCCTTCATTCGCCCTGCCCTGTACATTAATGATCCTGCGAGGACTGAGATAAGTATCACAAAAAAGTTAACTTCGGTCTATCGTAAACAACTAATGCCACTAGATTACCTCATAATTAATATCCTAAAGAAATGCAGGCAGCATGCTGTGTTGGTGACAGCCATTGTTACCCATCAGAAAATGTCCAGTGTGCCACTCCAAACACAAGTGCCACACACTCCTACATCACATCTCTGAAGTCTGAATCTCTTGTGTTAACCCAGGACATGTGCACTGCCTCGTTAAAGCTAAGAGAAAAGCGTTTATTGGTCTGCCCTCACACCTCCGAGTTAGTGTCACCAATATAAATCTGCAATGGAAAACGTTTGCGAAAATTTATTCAATGAGAAAAATTTTAAGGGACTGTCTATTCTCTCTCCAAAGATTCGGTGTAACAAGTTCACCAAGTAGTAAGTTGCTCGCAGACAGAATTATAGGAACATTTCATGCCGCTCTCTCACTTAATTGGTTTCTTACTTAATACTTCAATCTGTGGATCACCTGTGTACAAAACTATCAAGTTGGCCGCTCTTAGTCTCACGTACTCTAGCAGCTTTTAGTTTATTTATCTTTAAGGAAGGTACAATGAGAAGATCTCCTGTAGAAAGTCACAACATGCACTGTGGTAGGAATCGTATGTATTGTTAGGAAATAATAATAACTGATTACTTGAGGCTACCAAGTGATGAAATACTACGAGTACGACGGCCATGTTTTAAACAAATGTGCAGAATGACTTGAAAAGTTTCTGATGGTAGCTATTGATATTCCGTTTCAAATAGTCATTACTTCAATGACGCAAAGTTTTTTTAGCAAACAGTCTTCACCTTCCAAGAGTGATGGTACCCTTCGTACTTCAACTCCCTCTTACTCCCCCACCCTTTCTCGTCTCACTCTCTCTATCAATTTCTCTCTCACTGTACCTCTTTGTTATGGTACTGGGGAAATGAGTTCAATCCCATTTATCTAAGACAATATTTCTTCTTACTTGTACTTGCCCTTATAAACAAATATCTGTGAACCGGCTCATGCGTTTCCCGTGTACTTCAATTGACCTGTGAGTATCAACACTGTGCCTGAGACCGTGAGTGTTACACTATTGCTTCCCTTTGTGAATGCAGTTGATACGTTGCACTTCACAGATTTACTTATTCTGACTGCATGTTGTTGTGCTCTGTTCGTAATTATTATCCACATGTATCACTGCACGTTGATGATGAACTCCGAGCTTTATTACAATATACCTAGGTTCACTTGGGCCATGATTTTAATTTCGTAGTTAGTGAATTCGATTTCTTTGCAGTGTACCGTTCACTATTTTGTGAAGCCCAACTACCATGACTGATTACTAGTGCCACCATTATAGATTTGCCTAACCAGTTACACACAGCTCTGGTATTGGAATAAGAGTTCCATTGGATCCATCAGTAGGTCAGCAGATGGGGTTCCATATAGGAGATAGATGTAATCCTACCAGAATTCGAACCTGTGATCTTAGGACAATGAGTTAAAGAATTAGTTAAGTTACATAGGTTCATAAACGCATTACAAACAGAATTTAGTATCATTGTATAAGACTCATTTAGGAATACTTAATTTGTGTGTCTGACACTAGCAAGTAATCCATGTTTAGCTCCAGGACAGTATTTTGTACGACACGTTCCCTTCTGCAACAGCTATATCGATAGAAACAATCCTTTACACTTCTTGCTTGACGATACCTTCGAATTCACTTAGATTCGACTTAATAGACTCACATTAACACACAACACTCTTCTAATCATTTCATATATATTAAGTATTCAGGACACTGCACAACCAAAGTTCTTCGTCAAATATTCCAATGCAACCTGCACGATTAATAAGACTTGTTGGAACTTGCATTTCCGTGGTACTTCAACCCTGTCTTCTCCCCCCTCCTCCCCCGTCTCTCTCTCTCTCTATATTTCTTGAGGCTACCATGTGATGAGATTGATACTATACGACTGCCATGAAATGTGCAGGATGAAAGGAAGAATTTCTGATGGTAGCCATTGATATTTCGTTTCAAATAGTAATAACTTCAATGACGCAGACTTTTGATTGGAAGCGGCCCTAATCTTCCAAAAGTAGTGCATCTCGTCTTACTTCAGGGCTCTCTCTCTCTCTCTCTCTCTCTCTCTCTCTCTCTCTCTCTCTCTTCCTCCCACTCCCCTTTCCCCCCTTTCCCCCGCCCACCACTCTCTCTCTCTTTTCTTATCTATCTAACTTTCTATTTGTTAGTGTATTGTTGAAATCAGTTGGGCCCATATGGTTGCGACCAATATTTCTTCCTGCGTGTACTAGCCCCCAATAAATGAATCTGTTAATCGGCTAGAGTGATTCCCCCCATACCTCAATTGACCTGTGAGTATCTATACTGTGTCTGAGTGCATGAGTGTTACAGTACAGCTACCCCTTGTTAAAGCACTTGACACGTTGCACTTTACTGGGTCTGGATAGAAATACGAATACGTCACGGAAAATGCAAGTTCAAACATAAATACAAGTCCTGTCAGGTTGTATGGTAATATTTGACGAAGAACTTTGGTTGTCCAGTCTCTTGAATACGTATAAAGTGATCAGAAATGTGTTGTATGTTGCCGTGAATGGATTCTGTCAAATGTAAGTGAAATCGAAGGTTTCGACATGCTAGAAGCTTACGAGAATTTTCTTTCGAACAAGCTATTACAGAAAGGAATCTCTTGTACACAATACTGTCCTGGAGCTCGACATCTTGTATTTACTTGTGCCTGAGACACAAATTTAGTATTCTCGGTTGAATAATATAGAATGATTCCAAATTTAGTATTCGGTGTGTTTTAGAACCAATGCCATGAACGAATTTGTTAACTTCCTGTTAGAAAACTCCGGTTCGAATCCCTTTAGAGTTTCCAGTTATGTGAAGTTACATCTGTCTCCTATCTGGTTCTGCAACTGTTGATCTACTGACAGGTCCGAACGAACGCTGTTACTAATTCCAGATCTGTGTAAAACTAAATGAATTGCAGTAGTAACGAGTCCTAGTTGATTGCCTTGGCAAAATCGTGAACAGTGCACTGCAATGAAAACGGATTCACTAACTACAGCATAAAATTCATGGCCCAAGTGAAACTACGAATATTTTCACCATTCTCTGAGTTCATCATCAAGATGAAGAGATAAATACAGACAATAACTAAGAACACTGCAATGCAACATTCATTCACAACAAATAAATGAGATTAAATTAGGAGTGATTTGGTATGAGCCGTTTTTGATAATAGTATTCGGATTCAGTAATGATATTATCGAAACAAATCAGTTACGGAGACCGCAGGCACATGTGAATATACAATCACTAAGTCTCTCTACGACCGGGCCGATTGGAGAAAAGGAAATATCACGCCTTTATTCGCCCTGCCCTGTACATTAATGATCCTGCGAGGACTGAGATAAGTATCACAAAAAATTTAACTTCGGTCTATCGTAAACAACTAATGCCACCAGATTACCTCATAATTAACATCCTAAAGAAATGCAGGCAGCATGCTGTGTTGGTGACAGCTATTGTTACCCATCAGAAAATGTCCAGTGTGCCACTCCAAACACAAGTGCCACACACTCCTACATCACATCTCTGAAGTCTGAACCTCTTGTGTTAACCCAGGACATGTGCACTGCCTCGTTAAACCTAAGAGAAAAGCGTTTATTGGTCTGCCCTCACAGCTCCGAGTTAGTGTCACCAATATAAATCTGCAATGGAAAACCTTTGCGAAAGTTTATTCAATGAGAAAAATTTTAAGGGACTGTCTATTCTCTCTCCAAAGATTCGGTGTAACAAGTTCACCAAGTAGATGGAGGCTCGCAGACAGTATTATAGGAACATTTCATGCCGCTCTCTCACTTAATTGGTTTCTTACTTAATACTTCATTCTGTGCATCACCTGTGTACAAAACTATCAAGTTGGCCGCTCTTAGTCTCACGTACTCTAGCAGCTTTTAGTTTATTTATCTTGAAGGAAGGTACAATGAGAAGATCTCCTGTAGAAAGTCACAACATGCACTGAGGTAGGAATCGTATGTATTGTTGGGAAATAATAATAACTGATTACTTGAGGCTACCAAGTGTTGAAATACTACGAGTACGACGGCCATGTTGCAAACAAATGTGCAGAATGACTTGAAAAATTTCTGATGGTAGCTATTGATATTTCGTTTCAAATAGTCATTACTTCAATAACGCAAAGTTTTTTTAGCAAACAGTCTTCACCTTCCAAGAGTGATGGTACCCTTCGTACTTCAACTCCCTCTTACTCCCCCCCCCCCTTCTCGTCTCACTCTCTCTATCAATTTCTCTCTCACTGTACCTCTTTGTCAGGGTACTGGGGAAATGAGTTCCATCCCATTTATTTAAGACAATATTTCTTGTCACTTGTACTTGCCCTCGTAAACAAATATCTGTGAACCGGCTCATGCGTTTCCCGCGTACTTCAATTGACCTGTGAGTATCAACACTGTGCCTGAGACCGTGAGTGTTACACTATTGCTTCTCTTTGTGAATGCAGTTGATACGTTGCACTTCACAGATTTACTTATTCTGACTGCATGTTGTTGTGCTCTGTTCGTAATTATTATCCACATGTATCACTGCACGTTGATGATGAACTCCGAGCTTTATTACAATATACCTAGGTTCACTTGGGCCATGATTTTAATTTCGTAGTTAGTGAATTCGTTTTCTTTGCAGTGTACCGCTCACTATTTTGTGAAGCCCAACTACCATGACTAATTACTAGTGCCACCAGTATAGATTTGCCTAACCAGTTACACACAGCTCTGGTATTGGATTAAGAGTTCCATTGGATCCATCAGTAGGTCAGCAGATGGGGTTCGATATAGGAGATAGATGCTATTCTACCAGAATTCGAACCTGTGATCTTAGGACAATCAGTTAAAGAGTTAGTTAAGTTACATAGGTTCATAAACGCATTACAAACAGAATTTAGTATCATTGTATAAGACTCATTTAGGAATACTTAATTTGTGTGTCTGACACTAGCAAGTAATCCATGTTTAGCTCCAGGACAGTATTTTGTACGACAAGTTCCCTTCTGCAAACAGCTATATCGATAGAAACAATCCTTTACACTTCTTGCTTGACGATACCTTCGAAATCACTTAGATTCGACTTAATAGACTCACATTAACACACAACACTCTTCTGATCATATCATATGTATTAAGTATTCAGGACACTGCACAACCAAAGTTCTTCGTCAAATATTACAATGCAACCTGCACGATTAATAAGACTTATTTGAACTTGCATTTCCGTGGTACTTCAACCCTGTCTTCTCCCCCCCCCTCCTCCCCCGTCTCTCTCTCTCTATATTTATTGAGGCTACCATGTGATGAGATTGATACTATACGACTGCCATGAAATGTGCAGGATGAATGGAAGAATTTCTGATGGTAGCCATTGATATTTCGTTTCAAATAGTAATAACTTCAATGACGCAGACTTTTGATTGGAAGCGGCCCTAATCTTCCAAAAGTAATGCAACTCGTCTTACTTCAGGGCTTTCTCTCTCTCTCTCTCTCTCTCTCTCTCTCTCTCTCTCTCTATTTCTCTCTCCCTCCCTCCCTCTCCCCTTTCCCTTGCCCTCCACTCTTTCTCTCTTTTCTTATCTATCTATCTTTCTATTTGGTAGTGTATTGTTGAAATCAGTTAGTTCCATATGGTTGCGACCAATATTTCTTCCTGCGTGTACTAGCCCGAATAAATGAATCTGTTAATCGGCTAGAGTGATTCCCCCCGTACGTCAATTGACCTGTGAGTATCAATACTGTGTCTGAGTGCATGAGTGTTATAGTACACCTACCACTTGTGAAAGCACCTGACACGTTGCACTTTACAGAGTCTGGATAGAAATACGGGTACGTCACGGAAAATGCAAGTTCAAACATAAATACAAGTCCTATCAGGTTGTATGGTAATATTTGACTAAGAACTTTGGTTGTGCAGTGTCATGAATACGTAATAAGTGAACAGAAATGTGTTGTATGTTGCCGTGAATGCATTCTGTCAAATGTAAGTGAAATCGAGGGTTTCGACATGCTAGAAGCTTACGATAATTTTCTTTCGAACAAGCTATTACAGAAAGGAATGTCTTGTACACAATACTGTCCTGGAGCTCGACATCTTGTACTTACTTGCGCCTGAGACACAAATTTAGTATTCTCGGTTGAATAATATAGAATGATTCCAAATTTAGTTTTCGGTGCGTTTTAGAAGCAATGCCATGAACGAATTTGTTAAATTCCTGTTAGAAAACTCCGGTTCGAATCCCTTTAGAGTTTCCAGTTATGTGAAGTTACATCCGTCTCCTGTCTGGTTCTGCAACTGTTGATCTACTGACAGGTCCGAACGAACGCTGTTACTAATTCCAGATCTGTGTAAAACTAAATGAATTGCAGTAGTAACGAGTCCTAGTTGATTGCCTTTGCAAAATCGTGAACAGTGCACTGCAATGAAAACGGATTCACTAACTACAGCATAAAATTCATGGCCCAAGTGAATCTACGAATATTTTCACCATTCTCTGAGTTCATCATCATGATGAAGAGATAAATACAGACAATAACTAAGAACACTGCAATGCAACATTCATTCACAACAAATAAATGAGATTAAATTAGGAGTGATTTGGTATGAGCCGTTTTTGATAATAGTATTGGGATTCAGTAATGATATTATCCAAACAAATCAGTTACGGAGACCGCAGGCACATGTGAATATACAATCACTAAGTCTCTCTACGATCGGGCCGATTGGAGAAAAGGAAATATCACGCCTATATTCGCTCTGCCCTGTACATTAATGATCCTGCGAGTACTGAGATAAGTATCAAAAAATTTAACTTCGGTCTATCGTAAACAACTAATGCCACCAGATTACCTCATAATTAACATCCTAAAGAAATGCAGGCAGCATGCTGTGTTGGTGACAGCTATTGTTACCCATCATAAAATATCCAGTGTGCCACTCCAAACACAAGTGCCACACACTCCTACATCTCATCTCTGAAGTCTGAACCTCTTGTGTTAACCCAGGACATGTGCACTGCCTCGTTAAACCTAAGAGAAAAGCGTTTATTGGTCTGCCTTCACAGCTCCAAGTTACTGTCAGCAATATAAATCTGCAATGGAAAACGTTTGCGAAAGTTTATTCAATGAGAAGAATTTTAAGGGACTGTCTATTCTCTCTCCAAAGATTCGGTGTAACAAGTTCACCAAGTACTTGGAGGCTCGCACACAGAATTGTAGGAACATTTCATGTCGCTCTCTCACTTAATTGGTTTCTTACTTAATACTTCAATCTGTGGATCACCTGTGTACAAAACTATCAAGTTGGCCGCTCTTAGTCTCACGTACTCTAGCAGCTTTTAGTTTATTTATCTTTAAGGAAGGTACAATGAGAAGATCTCCTGTAGAAAGTCACAACATGCACTGAGGTAGGAATCGTATGTATTGTTGGGAAATAATAATAACTGATTACTTGAGGCTACCAAGTGATGAAATACTACGAGTACGACGGCCATGTTTTAAACAAATGTGCAGAATGACTTGAAAAGTTTCTGATGGTAGCCACTGATATTTCGTTTCAAATAGTAATTACTTCAATGACACAGACTTTTGATTGGAAGCGGCCCTAATCTTCCTAAAGTAATGCAACTCGTCTTACTTCAGGGCTTTCTCTCTCTCTCTCTCTCTCTCTCTCTCTCTCTCTCTCTCTCTCTATTTCTCTCTCCCTCCCTCCCTCTCCCCTTTCCCCGCCCTCCACTCTCTCTCTCTCTTTTCTTATCTATCTAACTTTCTATTTGGTCGTGTATTGTTGAAATCAGTTAGTCCCATATGGTTGCGACCAATATTTCTTCCTGTGTGTACTAGCCCCAATAAATGAATCTGTTAATTGGCTAAAGTGATTCCCCTCGTACGTCAATTGACCTGTGAGTATCAATACTGTGTCTGAGTGCATGAGTGTTACAGTACAGCTTCCTCATGTGAAAGCACTTGACACGTTGCACTTTACAGAGTATGGATAGAAATACGGATACGCCATGGAAAATGCAAGTTCAAACATAAATACAACTCCTATCAGGTTGTATGGTAATATTTGACGAAGAACTTTGGTTGTGCAGTGTCATGAATACGTAAAAAGTGAACAGAAGTATGTTGTATGTTGCCGTGAATGCATTCTGTCAATTGTAAGTGAAATCGTAGGTTTCGACATGCTAGAAGCTTACGATAATTTTCTTTCGAACAAGCTATTACAGAAAGGAATCTCTTGTACACAATACTGTCCTGGAGCTCGACATCTTGTACTTACTTGTGCCTGAGACACAAATTTAGTATTCTCGGTTGAATAATATAGAATGATTCCAAATTTAGTTTTCGGTGCGTTTTAGAAGCAATGCCATGAACGAATTTGTTAAATTCCTGTTAGAAAACTCCGGTTCGAATCCCTTTAGAGTTTCCAGTTATGTGAAGTTACATCCGTCTCCTGTCTGGTTCTGCAACTGTTGATCTACTGACAGGTCCGAACGAACGCTGTTACTAATTCCAGATCTGTGTAAAACTAAATGAATTGCAGTAGTAACGAGTCCTAGTTGCTTGCCTTTGCAAAATCGTGAACAGTGCACTGCAATGAAAACGGATTCACTAACTACAGCATAAAATGCATGGCCCAAGTGAATCTACGAATATTTTCACCATTCTCTGAGTTCATCATCAACATGAAGAGATAAATACAGACAATAACTAAGAACACTGCAATGCAACATTCATTCACAACAAATAAATGAGATTAAATTAGGAGTGATTTGGTATGAGCCGTTTTTGATAACAGTATTCGGATTCAGTAATGATATTATCGAAACAAATCAGTTACGGAGACCGCAGGCACATGTGAATATACAATCACTAAGTCTCTCTACGATCGGGCCGATTGGAGAAAAGGAAATATCACGCCCGTATTCGCCCTGCCCTGTACATTAATGATCCTGCGAGGACTGAGATAAGTATCACAAAAAATTTAACTTCGGTCTATCGTAAACAACTAATGCCACCAGATTACCTCATAAGTAACATCCTAAAGAAATGCATTCAGCATGCTGTGTTGGTGACAGCTATTGTTACCCATCAGAAAATGTCGAGTGTGCCACTCCAAACACAAGTGCCACACACTCCTACATCACATCTCTGAAGTCTGAACCTCTTGTGTTAACCCAGGACATGTGCACTGCCTCGTTAAACCTAAGAGAAAAGCGTTTATTGTTCTGCCCTCCCAGCTCCGAGTTAGTGTCACCAATATAAATCTGCAATGGAAAACGTTTGCGAAAGTTTATTCAATAAGAAAAATTTTAAGGGACTGTCTATTCTCTCTCCAAAGATTCGGTGTAACAAGTTCACCAAGTAGTTGGAGGCTCGCAGACAGAATTATAGGAACATTTCATGCCGCTCTCTCACTTAATTGGTTTCTTACTTAATACTTCAATCTGTGGATCACCTGTGTACAAAACTATCAAGTTGGCCGCTCTTAGTCTCACGTACTCTAGCAGCTTTTAGTTTATTTATCTTTAAGGAAGGTACAATGAGAAGATCTCCTGTAGAAAGTCACAACATGCACTGAGGTAGGAATCGTATGTATTGTTGGGAAATAATAATAACTGATTACTTGAGGCTACCAAGTGATGAAATACTACGAGTACGACGGCCATGTTTTAATCAAATGTGCAGAATGACTTGAAAAGTTTCTGATGGTAGCTATTGATATTTCGTTTCAAATAGTCATTACTTCAATGACGCAAAGTTTTTTTAGCAAACAGTCTTCACCTTCCAAGAGTGATGGTACCCTTCGTACTTCAACTCCCTCTTACTCCCCAGCCCCCCCCCCCCCTTCACGTCTCACTCTCTCTATCAATTTCTCTCTCACTGTACCTCTTTGTTAGGGTACTGGGGAAATGAGTTCAATCCCATTTATCTAAGACAATATTTCTTGTTACTTGTACTTGCCCTTATAAACAAATATCTGCGAACCGGCTCATGCGTTTCCCGCGTACTTCAATTGACCTGTGAGTATCAACACTGTGCCTGAGACCGTGAGTGTTACACTATTGCTTCCCTTTGTGAATGCAGCTGATACGTTGCACTTCACAGATTTACTTATTCTGACTGCATGTTGTTGTGCTCTGTTCGTAATTATTATCCACATGTATCACTGCACGTTGATGATGAACTCCGAGCTTTATTACAATATACCTAGGTTCACTTGGGCCATGATTTTAATTTCGTAGTTAGTGAATTCGTTTTCTTTGCAGTGTACCGTTCACTATTTTGTGAAGCCCAACTACCATGACTAATTACTAGTGCCACCAGTATAGATTTGCCTAACCAGTTACACACAGCTCTGGTATTGGAATAAGAGTTCCATTGGATCCATCAGTAGGTCAGCAGATGGGGTTCGATATAGGAGATAAATGTAATCCTGCCTGAATTCGAACCTGTGATCTTAGGACAATCAGTTAAAGAGTTAGTTAAGTTACATAGGTTCATAAACGCATTACAAAACAGAATTTAGTATCATTGTATAAGACTCATTTAGGAATACTTAATTTGTGTGTCTGACACTAGCAAGTAATCCATGTTTAGCTCCAGGACAGTATTTTGTACGACACGTTCCATTCTGCAACAGCTATATCGATAGAAAGAATCCTTTACACTTCTTGCTTGACGATACCTTCGAAATCACTTAGATTCGACTTAATAGACTCACATTAACACACAACACTCTTCTGATCATTTCATATGTATTAAGTATTCAGGACACTGCACAACCAAAGTTCTTCGTCAAATATTACAATGCAACCTGCACGATTAATAAGACTTATTTGAACTTGCATTTCCGTGGTACTTCAACCCTGTCTTCTCCCCCCCTCCTCCCCCGTCTCTCTCTCTCTATATTTATTGAGGCTACCATTTGATGAGATTGATACTATACGACTGCCATGAAATGTGCAGGATGAATGGAAGAATTTCTGATGGTAGCCATTGATATTTCGTTTCAAATAGTAATTACTTCAATGACGCAGACTTTTGATTGGAAGCGGCCCTAATCTTCCAAAAGTAATGCAACTCGTCTTACTTCAGGGCTTTCTCTCTCTCTCTCTCTCTCTCTCTCTCTCTCTCTCTCTCTCTCTCTCTCTCTCTATTTCTCTCTCCCTCCCTCCCTCTCCCCTTTCCCCGCCCTCCACTCTCTCTCTCTTTTCTTATCTATCTATCTTTCTATTTGTTAGTGTATTGTTGAAATCACATAGTCCCATATGGTTGCGACCAATATTTCTTCCTGCGTGTACTAGCCCGAATAAATGAATCTGTTAATCGGCTAGAGTGATTCCCCCCGTACGTCAATTGACCTGTGAGTATCTATACTGTGTCTGAGTGCATGAGTGTTACAGTACAGCTACCCCTTGTTAAAGCACTTGACATGTTGCACTTTACAGGGTCTGGATAGAAATACGAATACGTCACGGAAAATGCAAGTTCAAACATAAATACAAGTCCTGTCAGGTTGTATGGTAATATTTGACGAAGAACTTTGGTTGTCCAGTCTCTTGAATACGTATAAAGTGATCAGAAATGTGTTGTATGTTGCCGTGAATGGATTCTGTCAAATGTAAGTGAAATCGAAGGTTTCGACATGCTAGAAGCTTACGAGAATTTTCTTTCGAACAAGCTATTACAGAAAGGAATCTCTTGTACACAATACTGTCCTGGAGCTCGACATCTTGTATTTACTTGTGCCTGAGACACAAATTTAGTATTCTCGGTTGAATAATATAGAATGATTCCAAATTTAGTATTCGGTGTGTTTTAGAACCAATGCCATGAACGAATTTGTTAACTTCCTGTTAGAAAACTCCGGTTCGAATCCCTTTAGAGTTTCCAGTTATGTGAAGTTACATCTGTCTCCTATCTGGTTCTGCAACTGTTGATCTACTGACAGGTCCGAACGAACGCTGTTACTAATTCCAGATCTGTGTAAAACTAAATGAATTGCAGTAGTAACGAGTCCTAGTTGATTGCCTTGGCAAAATCGTGAACAGTGCACTGCAATGAAAACGGATTCACTAACTACAGCATAAAATTCATGGCCCAAGTGAAACTACGAATATTTTCACCATTCTCTGAGTTCATCATCAAGATGAAGAGATAAATACAGACAATAACTAAGAACACTGCAATGCAACATTCATTCACAACAAATAAATGAGATTAAATTAGGAGTGATTTGGTATGAGCCGTTTTTGATAATAGTATTCGGATTCAGTAATGATATTATCGAAACAAATCAGTTACGGAGACCGCAGGCACATGTGAATATACAATCACTAAGTCTCTCTACGACCGGGCCGATTGGAGAAAAGGAAATATCACGCCTTTATTCGCCCTGCCCTGTACATTAATGATCCTGCGAGGACTGAGATAAGTATCACAAAAAATTTAACTTCGGTCTATCGTAAACAACTAATGCCACCAGATTACCTCATAATTAACATCCTAAAGAAATGCAGGCAGCATGCTGTGTTGGTGACAGCTATTGTTACCCATCAGAAAATGTCCAGTGTGCCACTCCAAACACAAGTGCCACACACTCCTACATCACATCTCTGAAGTCTGAACCCCTTGTGTTAACCCAGGACATGTGCACTGCCTCGTTAAACCTAAGAGAAAAGCGTTTATTGGTCTGCCCTCACAGCTCCGAGTTAGTGTCACCAATATAAATCTGCAATGGAAAACCTTTGCGAAAGTTTATTCAATGAGAAAAATTTTAAGGGACTGTCTATTCTCTCTCCAAAGATTCGGTGTAACAAGTTCACCAAGTAGATGGAGGCTCGCAGACAGTATTATAGGAACATTTCATGCCGCTCTCTCACTTAATTGGTTTCTTACTTAATACTTCATTCTGTGCATCACCTGTGTACAAAACTATCAAGTTGGCCGCTCTTAGTCTCACGTACTCTAGCAGCTTTTAGTTTATTTATCTTGAAGGAAGGTACAATGAGAAGATCTCCTGTAGAAAGTCACAACATGCACTGAGGTAGGAATCGTATGTATTGTTGGGAAATAATAATAACTGATTACTTGAGGCTACCAAGTGATGAAATACTACGAGTACGACGGCCATGTTGCAAACAAATGTGCAGAATGACTTGAAAAATTTCTGATGGTAGCTATTGATATTTCGTTTCAAATAGTCATTACTTCAATAACGCAAAGTTTTTTTAGCAAACAGTCTTCACCTTCCAAGAGTGATGGTACCCTTCGTACTTCAACTCCCTCTTACTCCCCCCCCCCCCCCTTCTCGTCTCACTCTCTCTATCAATTTCTCTCTCACTGTACCTCTTTGTCAGGGTACTGGGGAAATGAGTTCCATCCCATTTATTTAAGACAATATTTCTTGTCACTTGTACTTGCCCTCGTAAACAAATATCTGTGAACCGGCTCATGCGTTTCCCGCGTACTTCAATTGACCTGTGAGTATCAACACTGTGCCTGAGACCGTGAGTGTTACACTATTGCTTCTCTTTGTGAATGCATTTGATACGTTGCACTTCACAGATTTACTTATTCTGACTGCATGTTGTTGTGCTCTGTTCGTAATTATTATCCACATGTATCACTGCACGTTGATGATGAACTCCGAGCTTTATTACAATATACCTAGGTTCACTTGGGCCATGATTTTAATTTCGTAGTTAGTGAATTCGTTTTCTTTGCAGTGTACCGCTCACTATTTTGTGAAGCCCAACTACCATGACTAATTACTAGTGCCACCATTATAGATTTGCCTAACCAGTTACACACAGCTCTGGTATTGGATTAAGAGTTCCATTGGATCCATCAGTAGGTCAGCAGATGGGGTTCGATATAGGAGATAGATGCAATTCTACCAGAATTCGAACCTGTGATCTTAGGACAATCAGTTAAAGAGTTAGTTAAGTTACATAGGTTCATAAACGCATTACAAACAGAATTTAGTATCATTGTATAAGACTCATTTAGGAATACTTAATTTGTGTGTCTGACACTAGCAAGTAATCCATGTTTAGCTCCAGGACAGTATTTTGTACGACACGTTCCCTTCTGCAACAGCTATATCGATAGAAACAATCCTTTACACTTCTTGCTTGACGATACCTTCGAAATCACTTAGATTCGACTTAATAGACTCACATTAACACACAACACTCTTCTGATCATATCATATGTATTAAGTATTCAGGACACTGCACAACCAAAGTTCTTCGTCAAATATTACAATGCAACCTGCACGATTAATAAGACTTATTTGAACTTGCATTTCCGTGGTACTTCAACCCTGTCTTCTCCCCCCCCTCCTCCCCCGTCTCTCTCTCTCTATATTTATTGAGGCTACCATGTGATGAGATAGATACTATACGACTGCCATGAAATGTGCAGGATGAATGGAAGAATTTCTGATGGTAGCCATTGATATTTCGTTTCAAATAGTAATAACTTCAATGACGCAGACTTTTGATTGGAAGCGGCCCTAATCTTCCAAAAGTAATGCAACTCGTCTTACTTCAGGGCTTTCTCTCTCTCTCTCTCTCTCTCTCTCTCTCTCTCTCTCTCTCTCTCTCTCTCTCTCTCTCTCTCTCTATTTCTCTCTCCCTCCCTCCCTCTCCCCTTTCCCCGCCCTCCACTCTCTCTCTCTCTTTTCTTATCTATCTAACTTTCTATTTGTTAGTGTATTGTTGAAATCAGTTAGTCCCATATGGTTGCGACCAATATTTCTTCCTGTGTGTACTAGCCCCAATAAATGAATCTGTTAATTGGCTAAAGTGATTCCCCTCGTACGTCAATTGACCTGTGAGTATCAATACTGTGTCTGAGTGCATGAGTGTTACAGTACAGCTTCCTCATGTGAAAGCACTTGACACGTTGCACTTTACAGAGTATGGATAGAAATACGGATACGCCATGGAAAATGCAAGTTCAAACATAAATACAACTCCTATCAGGTTGTATGGTAATATTTGACGAAGAACTTTGGTTGTGCAGTGTCATGAATACGTAAAAAGTGAACAGAAGTATGTTGTATGTTGCCGTGAATGCATTCTGTCAATTGTAAGTGAAATCGTAGGTTTCGACATGCTAGAAGCTTACGATAATTTTCTTTCGAACAAGCTATTACAGAAAGGAATCTCTTGTACACAATACTGTCCTGGAGCTCGACATCTTGTACTTACTTGTGCCTGAGACACAAATTTAGTATTCTCGGTTGAATAATATAGAATGATTCCAAATTTAGTTTTCGGTGCGTTTTAGAAGCAATGCCATGAACGAATTTGTTAAATTCCTGTTAGAAAACTCCGGTTCGAATCCCTTTAGAGTTTCCAGTTATGTGAAGTTACATCCGTCTCCTGTCTGGTTCTGCAACTGTTGATCTACTGACAGGTCCGAACGAACGCTGTTACTAATTCCAGATCTGTGTAAAACTAAATGAATTGCAGTAGTAACGAGTCCTAGTTGCTTGCCTTTGCAAAATCGTGAACAGTGCACTGCAATGAAAACGGATTCACTAACTACAGCATAAAATGCATGGCCCAAGTGAATCTACGAATATTTTCACCATTCTCTGAGTTCATCGTCAAGATGAAGAAATAAATACAGACAATAACTAAGAACACTGCAATGCAACATTCATTCACAACAAATAAATGAGATTAAATTAAGAGTGATTTGGTGTGAGACGTTTTTGATAATAGAATTCGGATTCACTAATGATATTATCCAAACAAATCAGTTACGGAGACCGCAGGCACATGTGAATATACAATCACTAAGTCTCTCTACGATCGGGCCGACTGGAGAAAAGGAAATATCACGCCTATATTCGCCCTGCCCTGTACATTAATGATCCTGCGAGGACTGAGATAAGTATCACAAAAAATTTAACTTCGGTCTATCGTAAACAACTAATGCCACCAGATTACCTCATAATTAACATCCTAAAGAAATGCAGGCAGCATGCTGTGTTGGTGACAACCATTGTTACACATCAGGAAATGTCCAGTGTGCCACTCCAAACACAAGTGCCACACGCTCCTACATCACATCTCTGAAGTCTGAACCTCTTGTGTTAACCCAGGACATGTGCACTGCCTCGTTAAACCTAAGAGAAAAGCGTTTATTGGTCTGCCCTCACAGCTCCGAGTTAGTGTCACCAATATAAATCTGCAATGGAAAACGTTTGCGAAAGTTTATTCAATGAGAAAAATTTTAAGGGACTGTCTGTTCTCTCTCCAAAGATTCGGTGTAACTAGTTCACCAAGTAGTTGGTTGCTCGCAGACAGAATTATAGGAACATTTCATGCCGCTCTCTCATTTAATTGGTTTCTTAATTAATACTTCAATCTGTGGATCACCTGTGTACAAAACTATCAAGTTGGTCGCTCTTAGTCTCACGTACTCTAGCAGCTTTTAGTTTATTTATCTTTAAGGAAGGTACAATGAGAAGATCTCCTGTAGAAATTCACAACATGCACTGAGGTAGGAATCGTATGTATTGTTGGGAAATAATAATAACTGATTACTTGATGCTACCAAGTGATGAAATACTCCGAGTACGACGGCCATGTTGCAAACAAATGTGCAGAATGACTTGAAAAATTTCTGATGGTAGCTATTGATATTTCGTTTCAAATAGTCATTACTTCAATGACGCAAAGTTTTTTAGCAAACAGTCTTCACCTTCCAAGAGTGATGGTACCCTTCGTACTTCAACTCCCTCTTACTCCCCCCCCCCCCCCCCATTCTCGTCTCACTCTCTCTATCAATTTCTCTCTCACTGTACCTCTTTGTTATGGTACTGGGGAAATGAGTTCAATCCCATTTATCTAAGACAATATTTCTTGTTACTTGTACTTGCCCTTATAAATAAATATCTGTGACCCGGCTCATGCGTTTCCCGTGTACTTCAATTGATCTGTGAGTATCGACACTGTGCCTGAGACCGTGAGTGTTACACTATTGCTTCCCTTTGTGAATGCAGTTGATACGTTGCACTTCACAGATTTACTTATTCTGACTGCATGTTGTTGTGCTCTGTTCATAATTATTATCCACATGTATCACTGCACGTTGATGATGAACTCCGAGCTTTATTACAATATACCTAGGTTCACTTGTGCCATGATTTTAATTTCGTAGTTAGTGAATTCGTTTTCTTTGCAGTGTACCGTTCACTATTTTGTGAAGCCCAACTACCATGACTAATTACTAGTGCCACCAGTATAGATTTGCCTAATCAGTTACACACAGCTCTGGTATTGGAATAAGAGTTCCATTGGATCCATCAGTAGGTCAGCAGATGGGGTTCCATATAGGAGATAGATGTAATCCTACCAGAATTCGAACCTGTGATCTTAGGACAATCAGTTAAAGAATTAGTTAAGTTACATAGGTTCATAAACGCATTACAAACAGAATGTAGTATCATAGTATAAGACTCATTTAGGAATACTTAATTTGTGTGTCTGACACTAGCAAGTAATCCATGTTTAGCTCCAGGACAGTATTTTGTACGACACGTTCCCTTCTGCAACAGCTATATCGCTAGAAACAATCCTTTACACTTCTTGCTTGACGATACCTTCGAATTCACTTAGATTCGACTTAATAGACTCACATTAACACACAACACTCTTCTGATCATTTCATATGTATTAAGTATTCAGGACACTGCACAACCTAAGTTCTTCGTCAAATATTACAATGCAACCTGCACGATTAATAAGACTTGTTTGAAGTTGCATTTCCGTGGTACTTCAACCCTGTCTTCTCCCCCCCTCCTCCCCCGTCTCTCTCTCTCTCTATATTTCTTGAGGCTACCATGTGATGAGATTGATACTATACGACTGCCATGATATGTGCAGGATGAATGGAAGAATTTCTGATGGTAGCCATTGATATTTCGTTTCAAATAGTAATTACTTCAATGACGCAGACTTTTGATTGGAATCGGCCCTAATCTTCCAAAAGTAATGCATCTCGTCTTACTTCAGGGCTCTCTCTCTCTCCTCTCTCTCTCTCTCTCTCTCTCTCTCTCTCTCTCTCTCTCTCTCTCTCTCTCTCTCTCTATCTCTCTCTCCCTCCCTCCCTCTCCCCTTTCCCCCGCCCACCACTCTCTCTCTCTTTTCTTATCTACCTATCTTTCTATTTGTTAGTGTATTGTTGAAATAAGTTAGTCCCATATGGTTGCGACCAATATTTCTTCCTGCATGTACTAGCCCCAATAAATGAATCTGTTAATTGGCTAGAGTGATTCCAATCGTACGTCAATTGACCTCTGAGTATCAATACTGTGTCTGAGTGCATGAGTGTTACAGTACAGCTACCCCTTGTGAAAGCACTTGACACGTTGCACTTTACAGAGTCTGGATAGAAATACGGGTACGTCACAGAAAATGCAAGTTCAAACATAAATACAAGTCCTGTCAGGTTGTATGATAATATTTGACGAATAACTTTGTCAAATGTAAGTGAAATCGAAGGTTTCGACATGCTAGAAGCTTACGAGAATTTTCTTTCGAACAAGCTATTACAGAAAGGAATGTCTTGAACGATCTATTGACACGTAATCAGCATGGCTTCAGAAAACATCGCTCTTGTGCAACGCAGCTAGCTCTTTATTCGCACGAAGTAATGGCCGCTATCGACAGGGGATCTCAAGTTGATTCCGTATTTCTAGATTTCCGGAAAGCTTTTGACACCGTTCCTCACAAGCGACTTCTAATCAAGCTGCGGAGCTATGGGGTATCGTCTCAGTTGTGCGACTGGATTCGTGATTTCCTGTCAGGAAGGTCGCAGTTCGTAGTAATAGACGGCAAATCATCGAGTAAAACTGAAGTGATATCAGGTGTTCCCCAGGGAAGCGTCCTGGGACCTCTACTGTTCCTGATCTATATAAATGACCTGGGTGACAATCTGAGCAGTTCTCTTAGGTTGTTCGCAGATGATGCTGTAATTTACCGTCTAGTAAGGTCATCCGAAGACCAGTATCAGCTGCAAAGCGATTTAGAAAAGATTGCTGTATGGTGTGTCAGGTGGCAGTTGACGCTAAATAACGAAAAGTGTGAGATGATCCACATGAGTTCCAAAAGAAATCCGTTGGAATTCGATTACTCGATAAATAGTACAATTCTCAAGGCTGTCAATTCAACTAAGTACCTGGGTGTTAAAATTACAAACAACTTCAGTTGGAAGGACCACATAGATAATATTGTCGGGAAGGCGAGCCAAAGGTTGCGTTTCATTGGCAGGACACTTAGAAGATGCAACAAGTCCACTAAAGAGACAGCTTACACTACACTCGTTCGTCCTCTGTTAGAATATTGCTGCGCGGTGTGGGATCCTTACCAGGTGGGATTGACGGAGGACATCGAGAGGGTGCAAAGAAGGGCAGCTCGTTTTGTATTATCGCGTTATAGGGGAGAGAGTGTGGCAGATATGATACACGAGTTGGGATGGAAGTCATTACAGCATAGACGTTTTTCGTCGCGGCGAGACCTTTTTACGAAATTTCAGTCACCAACTTTCTCTTCCGAATGCGAAAATATTTTGTTGAGCCCAACCTACATAGGTAGGAATGATCATCAAAATAAAATAAGAGAAATCAGAGCTCGAACAGAAAGGTTTAGGTGTTCGTTTTTCCCGCTCGCTGTTCGGGAGTGGAATAGTAGAGAGATAGTATGATTGTGGTTCGATGAACCCTCTGCCAAGCACTTAAATGTGAATTGCAGAGTAGTCATGTAGATGTAGATGTAGATGTAGATGTACACAGTACTGTCCTGGAGCTCGACATCTTGTACTTACTTGTGCCTGAGACACAAATTTAGTATTTTCGGTTGAATAATATAGAATGATTCCAAATTTTGTTTTCGGTGCGTTTTAGAACCAATGCCATGAACGAATTTGTTAAATTCCTGTTAGAAAACTCCGGTTCGAATCCCTTTAGAGTTTCCAGTTATGTGAAGTTACATCTGTCTCCTATCTGGTTCTGCAACTGTTGATCTAATGACAGGTCCGAATGAACGCTGGCACTAATTGCAGGTCTGTGTAAAACTGATTAGGCCAAACTACATGAATTGCAGTAGTAACGAGTCCTAGTTGATTGCCTTTGCAAAATCGTGAACAGAGCACTGCAATGAAAACGGATTCACTAACTACAGCATAAAATTCATGGCCCAAGTGAATCTACGAATATTTTCACCATTCTCTGAGTTCATCATCAAGATGAATAAATTAGAAGTGATTTGGTATGAGCCGTTTTTGATAATAGTATTCGGATTCAGTAATGATATTATCCAAACAAATCAGTTACGGAGACCGCAGGCACATGTCAATATACAATCACTAAGTCTCTCTACGATCGGGCCGATTGGAGAAAAGGAAATATCACGACTTTATTCGCCCTGCCCTGTACATTAATGATCCTCCGAGGACTGAGATAAGTATCACAAAAGATTTAACTTCGGTCTATCGTAAACAACTAATGCCACCAGATTACCTCATAACTAACATCCTAAAGAACTGCAGGCAGCATGCTGTGTTGGTGACAGCCATTGTTACCCATCAGAAAATGTCCAGTGTGCCACTCCAAACACAAGTGCCACACACTCCTACATCACATCTCTGAAGTCTGAACCTCTTGTGTTAACCCAGGACATGTGCACTGCCTCGTTAAACCTAAGAGAAAAGCGTTTATTGGTCTGCCCTCACACCTCCGAGTTAGTGTCACCAATATAAATCTGCAATGGAAAACGTTTGCGAAAATTTATTCAATGAGAAAAATTTTAAGGGACTGTCAATTCTCTCTCCAAAGATTCGGTGTAACAAGTTCCCCAAGTAGTTGGTTGCTCGCAGACAGAATTATAGGAACATTTCATGCCGCTCTCTCACTTAATTTGTTTCTTACTTAATACTTCAATCTGTGGATCACCTGTGTACAAAACTATCAAGTTGGCCGCTCTTAGTCTCACGTACTCTAGCAGCTTTTAGTTTATTTATCTTTAAGGAAGGTACAATGAGAAGATCTCCTGTAGAAAGTCACAACATGCACTGAGGTAGGAATCGTATGTATTGTTAGGAAATAATAATAACTGATTACTTGAGGCTACCAAGTGATGAAATACTACGAGTACGACGGCCATGTTTTAAACAAATGTGCAGAATGACTTGAAAAGTTTCTGATGGTAGCTACTGATATTTCGTTTCAAATAGTTATTACTTCAATGACGCAAAGTTTTTTTAGCAAACAGTCTTCACCTTCCAAGAGTGATGGTACCCTTCGTACTTCAACCCCCTCTTACTCCCCAGCCCCCCCCCCCCTTTCTCGTCTCACTCTCTCTATCAATTTCTCTCTCACTGTGCCTCTTTGTTATGGTACTGGGGAAATGAGTTCAATCCCATTTATCTAAGACAATATTTCTTGTTACTTGTACTTGCCCTTATAAACAAATATCTGTGAACCGGCTCATGCGTTTCCCGTGTACTTCAATTGATCTGTGAGTATCGACACTGTGCCTGAGACCGTGAGTGTTACACTATTGCTTCCCTTTGTGAATGCAGTTGATACGTTGCACTTCACAGATTTAATAATTCTGACTGCATGTTGTTGTGCTCTGTTCATAATTATTATCCACATGTATCACTGCACGTTGATGATGAACTCCGAGCTTTATTACAATATACCTAGGTTCACTTGTGCCATGATTTTAATTTCGTAGTTAGTGAATTCGTTTTCTTTGCAGTGTACCGTTCACTATTTTGTGAAGCCCAACTACCATGACTAATTACTAGTGCCACCAGTATAGATTTGCCTAATCAGTTACACACAGCTCTGGTATTGGAATAAGAGTTCCATTGGATCCATCAGTAGGTCAGCAGATGGGGTTCCATATAGGAGATAGATGTAATCCTACCAGAATTCGAACCTGTGATCTTAGGACAATCAGTTAAAGAATTAGTTAAGTTACATAGGTTCATAAACGCATTACAAACAGAATGTAGTATCATAGTATAAGACTCATTTAGGAATACTTAATTTGTGTGTCTGACACTAGCAAGTAATCCATGTTTAGCTCCAGGACAGTATTTTGTACGACACGTTCCCTTCTGCAACAGCTATATCGATAGAAACAATCCTTTACACTTCTTGCTTGACGATACCTTCGAATTCACTTAGATTCGACTTAATAGACTCACATTAACACACAACACTCTTCTGATCATTTCATATGTATTAAGTATTCAGGACACTGCACAACCTAAGTTCTTCGTCAAATATTACAATGCAACCTGCACGATTAATAAGACGTGTTTGAAGTTGCATTTCCGTGGTACTTCAACCCTGTCTTCTCCCCCCCTCCTCCCCCGTCTCTCTCTCTCTCTATATTTCTTGAGGCTACCATGTGATGAGATTGATACTATACGACTGCCATGATATGTGCAGGATGAATGGAAGAATTTCTGATGGTAGCCATTGATATTTCGTTTCAAATAGTAATTACTTCAATGACGCAGACTTTTGATTGGAATCGGCCCTAATCTTCCAAAAGTAATGCATCTCGTCTTACTTCAGGGCTCTCTCTCTCTCTCTCTCTCTCTCTCTCTCTCTCTCTCTCTCTCTCTCTCTCTCTCTCTCTCTCTCTCTCTCTCTCTCTCTATCTCTCTCTCCCTCCCTCCCTCTCCCCTTTCCCCCGCCCACCACTCTCTCTCTCTTTTCTTATCTACCTATCTTTCTATTTGTTAGTGTATTGTTGAAATAAGTTAGTCCCATATGGTTGCGACCAATATTTCTTCCTGCGTGTACTAGCCCCAATAAATGAATCTGTTAATTGGCTAGAGTGATTCCAATCGTACGTCAATTGACCTCTGAGTATCAATACTGTGTCTGAGTGCATGAGTGTTACAGTACAGCTACCCCTTGTGAAAGCACTTGACACGTTGCACTTTACAGAGTCTGGATAGAAATACGGGTACGTCACAGAAAATGCAAGTTCAAACATAAATACAAGTCCTGTCAGGTTGTATGATAATATTTGACGAATAACTTTGTCAAATGTAAGTGAAATCGAAGGTTTCGACATGCTAGAAGCTTACGAGAATTTTCTTTCGAACAAGCTATTACAGAAAGGAATGTCTTGAACGATCTATTGACACGTAATCAGCATGGCTTCAGAAAACATCGCTCTTGTGCAACGCAGCTAGCTCTTTATTCGCACGAAGTAATGGCCGCTATCGACAGGGGATCTCAAGTTGATTCCGTATTTCTAGATTTCCGGAAAGCTTTTGACACCGTTCCTCACAAGCGACTTCTAATCAAGCTGCGGAGCTATGGGGTATCGTCTCAGTTGTGCGACTGGATTCGTGATTTCCTGTCAGGAAGGTCGCAGTTCGTAGTAATAGACGGCAAATCATCGAGTAAAACTGAAGTGATATCAGGTGTTCCCCAGGGAAGCGTCCTGGGACCTCTACTGTTCCTGATCTATATAAATGACCTGGGTGACAATCTGAGCAGTTCTCTTAGGTTGTTCGCAGATGATGCTGTAATTTACCGTCTAGTAAGGTCATCCGAAGACCAGTATCAGCTGCAAAGCGATTTAGAAAAGATTGCTGTATGGTGTGTCAGGTGGCAGTTGACGCTAAATAACGAAAAGTGTGAGATGATCCACATGAGTTCCAAAAGAAATCCGTTGGAATTCGATTACTCGATAAATAGTACAATTCTCAAGGCTGTCAATTCAACTAAGTACCTGGGTGTTAAAATTACAAACAACTTCAGTTGGAAGGACCACATAGATAATATTGTCGGGAAGGCGAGCCAAAGGTTGCGTTTCATTGGCAGGACACTTAGAAGATGCAACAAGTCCACTAAAGAGACAGCTTACACTACACTCGTTCGTCCTCTGTTAGAATATTGCTGCGCGGTGTGGGATCCTTACCAGGTGGGATTGACGGAGGACATCGAGAGGGTGCAAAGAAGGGCAGCTCGTTTTGTATTATCGCGTTATAGGGGAGAGAGTGTGGCAGATATGATACACGAGTTGGGATGGAAGTCATTACAGCATAGACGTTTTTCGTCGCGGCGAGACCTTTTTACGAAATTTCAGTCACCAACTTTCTCTTCCGAATGCGAAAATATTTTGTTGAGCCCAACCTACATAGGTAGGAATGATCATCAAAATAAAATAAGAGAAATCAGAGCTCGAACAGAAAGGTTTAGGTGTTCGTTTTTCCCGCTCGCTGTTCGGGAGTGGAATAGTAGAGAGATAGTATGATTGTGGTTCGATGAACCCTCTGCCAAGCACTTAAATGTGAATTGCAGAGTAGTCATGTAGATGTAGATGTAGATGTAGATGTACACAGTACTGTCCTGGAGCTCGACATCTTGTACTTACTTGTGCCTGAGACACAAATTTAGTATTTTCGGTTGAATAATATAGAATGATTCCAAATTTTGTTTTCGGTGCGTTTTAGAACCAATGCCATGAACGAATTTGTTAAATTCCTGTTAGAAAACTCCGGTTCGAATCCCTTTAGAGTTTCCAGTTATGTGAAGTTACATCTGTCTCCTATCTGGTTCTGCAACTGTTGATCTAATGACAGGTCCGAATGAACGCTGGCACTAATTGCAGGTCTGTGTAAAACTGATTAGGCCAAACTACATGAATTGCAGTAGTAACGAGTCCTAGTTGATTGCCTTTGCAAAATCGTGAACAGTGCACTGCAATGAAAACGGATTCACTAACTACAGCATAAAATTCATGGCCCAAGTGAATCTACGAATATTTTCACCATTCTCTGAGTTCATCATCAAGATGAATAAATTAGAAGTGATTTGGTATGAGCCGTTTTTGATAATAGTATTCGGATTCAGTAATGATATTATCCAAACAAATCAGTTACGGAGACCGCAGGCACATGTCAATATACAATCACTAAGTCTCTCTACGATCGGGCCGATTGGAGAAAAGGAAATATCACGACTTTATTCGCCCTGCCCTGTACATTAATGATCCTCCGAGGACTGAGATAAGTATCACAAAAGATTTAACTTCGGTCTATCGTAAACAACTAATGCCACCAGATTACCTCATAACTAACATCCTAAAGAACTGCAGGCAGCATGCTGTGTTGGTGACAGCCATTGTTACCCATCAGAAAATGTCCAGTGTGCCACTCCAAACACAAGTGCCACACACTCCTACATCACATCTCTGAAGTCTGAACCTCTTGTGTTAACCCAGGACATGTGCACTGCCTCGTTAAACCTAAGAGAAAAGCGTTTATTGGTCTGCCCTCACACCTCCGAGTTAGTGTCACCAATATAAATCTGCAATGGAAAACGTTTGCGAAAATTTATTCAATGAGAAAAATTTTAAGGGACTGTCAATTCTCTCTCCAAAGATTCGGTGTAACAAGTTCCCCAAGTAGTTGGTTGCTCGCAGACAGAATTATAGGAACATTTCATGCCGCTCTCTCACTTAATTTGTTTCTTACTTAATACTTCAATCTGTGGATCACCTGTGTACAAAACTATCAAGTTGGCCGCTCTTAGTCTCACGTACTCTAGCAGCTTTTAGTTTATTTATCTTTAAGGAAGGTACAATGAGAAGATCTCCTGTAGAAAGTCACAACATGCACTGAGGTAGGAATCGTATGTATTGTTAGGAAATAATAATAACTGATTACTTGAGGCTACCAAGTGATGAAATACTACGAGTACGACGGCCATGTTTTAAACAAATGTGCAGAATGACTTGAAAAGTTTCTGATGGTAGCTACTGATATTTCGTTTCAAATAGTTATTACTTCAATGACGCAAAGTTTTTTTAGCAAACAGTCTTCACCTTCCAAGAGTGATGGTACCCTTCGTACTTCAACCCCCTCTTACTCCCCAGCCCCCCCCCCTTTCTCGTCTCACTCTCTCTATCAATTTCTCTCTCACTGTGCCTCTTTGTTATGGTACTGGGGAAATGAGTTCAATCCCATTTATCTAAGACAATATTTCTTGTTACTTGTACTTGCCCTTATAAACAAATATCTGTGAACCGGCTCATGCGTTTCCCGTGTACTTCAATTGATCTGTGAGTATCGACACTGTGCCTGAGACCGTGAGTGTTACACTATTGCTTCCCTTTGTGAATGCAGTTGATACGTTGCACTTCACAGATTTAATAATTCTGACTGCATGTTGTTGTGCTCTGTTCATAATTATTATCCACATGTATCACTGCACGTTGATGATGAACTCCGAGCTTTATTACAATATACCTAGGTTCACTTGTGCCATGATTTTAATTTCGTAGTTAGTGAATTCGTTTTCTTTGCAGTGTACCGTTCACTATTTTGTGAAGCACAACTACCATGACTAATTACTAGTGCCACCAGTATAGATTTGCCTAATCAGTTACACACAGCTCTGGTATTGGAATAAGAGTTCCATTGGATCCATCAGTAGGTCAGCAGATGGGGTTCCATATAGGAGATAGATGTAATCCTACCAGAATTCGAACCTGTGATCTTACGACAATCAGTTAAAGAATTAGTTAAGTTACATAGGTTCATAAACGCATTACAAACAGAATGTAGTATCATAGTATAAGACTCATTTAGGAATACTTAATTTGTGTGTCTGACACTAGCAAGTAATCCATGTTTAGCTCCAGGACAGTATTTTGTACGACACGTTCCCTTCTGCAACAGCTATATCGATAGAAACAATCCTTTACACTTCTTGCTTGACGATACCTTCGAATTCACTTAGATTCGACTTAATAGACTCACATTAACACACAACACTCTTCTGATCATTTCATATGTATTAAGTATTCAGGACACTGCACAACCTAAGTTCTTCGTCAAATATTACAATGCATCCTGCACGATTAATAAGACGTGTTTGAAGTTGCATTTCCGTGGTACTTCAACCCTGTCTTCTCCCCCCCTCCTCCCCCGTCTCTCTCTCTCTCTATATTTCTTGAGGCTACCATGTGATGAGATTGATACTATACGACTGCCATGATATGAGCAGGATGAATGGAAGAATTTCTGATGGTAGCCATTGATATTTCGTTTCAAATAGTAATTACTTCAATGACGCAGACTTTTGATTGGAATCGGCCCTAATCTTCCAAAAGTAATGCATCTCGTCTTACTTCAGGGCTCTCTCTCTCTCTCTCTCTCTCTCTCTCTCTCTCTCTCTCTCTCTCTCTCTCTCTCTCTCTCTCTCTCTATCTCTCTCTCCCTCCCTCCCTCTCCCCTTTCCCCCGCCCACCACTCTCTCTCTCTTTTCTTATCTACCTATCTTTCTATTTGTTAGTGTATTGTTGAAATAAGTTAGTCCCGTATGGTTGCGACCAATATTTCTTCCTGAGTGTACTAGCCCCAATAAATGAATCTGTTAATTGGCTAGAGTGATTCCAATCGTACGTCAATTGACCTCTGAGTATCAATACTGTGTCTGAGTGCATGAGTGTTACAGTACAGCTACCCCTTGTGAAAGCACTTGACACGTTGCACTTTACAGAGTCTGGATAGAAATACGGGTACGTCACAGAAAATGCAAGTTCAAACATAAATACAAGTCCTGTCAGGTTGTATGATAATATTTGACGAATAACTTTGTCAAATGTAAGTGAAATCGAAGGTTTCGACATGCTAGAAGCTTACGAGAATTTTCTTTCGAACAAGCTATTACAGAAAGGAATGTCTTGTACACAGTACTGTCCTGGAGCTCGACATCTTGTACTTACTTGTGCCTGAGACACAAATTTAGTATTTTCGGTTGAATAATATAGAATGATTCCAAATTTTGTTTTCGGTGCGTTTTAGAACCAATGCCATGAACGAATTTGTTAAATTCCTGTTAGAAAACTCCGGTTCGAATCCCTTTAGAGTTTCCAGTTATGTGAAGTTACATCTGTCTCCTATCTGGTTCTGCAACTGTTGATCTAATGACAGGTCCGAATGAACGCTGGCACTAATTGCAGGTCTGTGTAAAACTGATTAGGCCAAACTACATGAATTGCAGTAGTAACGAGTCCTAGTTGATTGCCTTTGCAAAATCGTGAACAGTGCACTGCAATGAAAACGGATTCACTAACTACAGCATAAAATTCATGGCCCAAGTGAATCTACGAATATTTTCACCATTCTCTGAGTTCATCATCAAGATGAATAAATTAGAAGTGATTTGGTATGAGCCGTTTTTGATAATAGTATTCGGATTCAGTAATGATATTATCCAAACAAATCAGTTACGGAGACCGCAGGCACATGTCAATATACAATCACTAAGTCTCTCTACGATCGGGCCGATTGGAGAAAAGGAAATATCACGACTTTATTCGCCCTGCCCTGTACATTAATGATCCTGCGAGGACTGAGATAAGTATCACAAAAGATTTAACTTCGGTCTATCGTAAACAACTAATGCCACCAGATTACCTCATAACTAACATCCTAAAGAACTGCAGGCAGCATGCTGTGTTGGTGACAGCCATTGTTATCCATCAGAAAATGTCCAGTGTGCCACTCCAAACACAAGTGCCACACACTCCTACATCACATCTCTGAAGTCTGAACCTCTTGTGTTAACCCAGGACATGTGCACTGCCTCGTTAAACCTAAGAGAAAAGCGTTTATTGGTCTGCCCTCACACCTCCGAGTTAGTGTCACCAATATAAATCTGCAATGGAAAACGTTTGCGAAAATTTATTCAATGAGAAAAATTTTAAGGGACTGTCAATTCTCTCTCCAAAGATTCGGTGTAACAAGTTCCCCAAGTAGTTGGTTGCTCGCAGACAGAATTATAGGAACATTTCATGCCGCTCTCTCACTTAATTTGTTTCTTACTTAATACTTCAATCTGTGGATCACCTGTGTACAAAACTATCAAGTTGGCCGCTCTTAGTCTCACGTACTCTAGCAGCTTTTAGTTTATTTATCTTTAAGGAAGGTACAATGAGAAGATCTCCTGTAGAAAGTCACAACATGCACTGAGGTAGGAATCGTATGTATTGTTAGGAAATAATAATAACTGATTACTTGAGGCTACCAAGTGATGAAATACTACGAGTACGACGGCCATGTTTTAAACAAATGTGCAGAATGACTTGAAAAGTTTCTGATGGTAGCTACTGATATTTCGTTTCAAATAGTTATTACTTCAATGACGCAAAGTTTTTTTAGCAAACAGTCTTCACCTTCCAAGAGTGATGGTACCCTTCGTACTTCAACCCCCTCTTACTCCCCAGCCCCCCCCCCCCTTTCTCGTCTCACTCTCTCTATCAATTTCTCTCTCACTGTACCTCTTTGTTATGGTACTGGGGAAATGAGTTCAATCCCATTTATCTAAGACAATATTTCTTCTTACTTGTTCTTGCCCTTATAAACAAATATCTGTGAACCGGCTCATGCGTTTCCCGCGTACTTCAATTGACCTGTGAGTATCAACACTGTGCCTGAGACCGTGAGTGTTACACTATTGCTTCCCTTTGTGAATGCAGTTGATTCGTTGCACTTCACAGATTTACTTATTCTGACTGCATGTTGTTGTGCTCTGTTCGCAATTATTATCCACATGTATCACTGCACGTTGATGATGAACTCCGAGCTTTATTACAATATACCTAGGTTCACTTGGGCCATGATTTTAATTTCGTAGTTAGTGAATTCGTTTTCTTTGCAGTGTACCGTTCACTATTTTGTGAAGCCCAACTACCATGACTAATTACTAGTGCCACCAGTATAGATTTGCCTAATCAGTTACACACAGCTCTGGTATTGGAATAAGAGTTCCATTGGATCCATCAGTAGGTCAGCAGATGGGGTTCCATATAGGAGATAGATGTAATCCTACCAGAATTCGAACCTGTGATCTTACGACAATCAGTTAAAGAATTAGTTAAGTTACATAGGTTCATAAACGCATTACAAACAGAATTTAGTATCATTGTATAAGACTCATTTAGGAATACTTAATTTGTGTGTCTGACACTAGCAAGTAATCCATGTTTAGCTCCAGGACAGTATTTTGTACGACACGTTCCCTTCTGCAACAGCTATATCGATAGAAACAATCCTTTACACTTCTTGCTTGACGATACCTTTGAATTCACTTAGATTCGACTTAATAGACTCACATTAACACACAACACTCTTCTAATCATTTCATATGTATTAAGTATTCAGGACACTGCACAACCAAAGTTCTTCGTCAAATATTACAATGCAACCTGCACGATTAATAAGACTTGTTTGAACTTGCATTTCCGTGGTACTTCAACCCTGTCTTCTCCCCCCTCCTCCCCCGTCTCTGTCTCTCTATATTTCTTGAGGCTACCATGTGATGAGAATGATACTATACGACTGCCATGAAATGTGCAGGATGAATGGAAGAATTTCTGATGGTAGCCATTGATATTTCGTTTCAAATAGTAATAACTTCAATGACGCAGACTTTTGATTGGAAGCGGCCCTAATCTTCCAAAAGTATTGCAACTCGTCTTACCACAGGGCTTTCTGTCTCTCCCTCTCTCTCTCTCTCTCTTTCTCACTCTCTCTCTCTCTCTCTCTCTCTCTCTCTCTCTCTCTCTCTCTCTCTCTCTCTCTATTTCTCTCTCCCTCCCTCCCTCTCCCCTTTCCCCGCCCTCCACACTCTCTCTCTTTTCTTATCTATCTATCTTTCTATTTGTTAGTGTATTGTTGAAATCAGTTAGTCCCATATGGTTGCGACCAATATTTCTTCCTGCGTGTACTAGCCCCAATAAATGAATCTGTTAATTGGCTAGAGTGATTCCCCTCGTACGTCAATTGACCTGTGAGTATCAATACTGTGTCTGAGTGCATTAGTGTTACAGTACAGCTACCCCTTGTGAAAGCACTTGACATGTTGCACTTTACAGGGTCTGGATAGAAATACGGATACGCCACGGAAAATGCAAGTTCAAACATAAATACAAGTCCTATCAGGTTGTATGGTAATATTTGTCTAAGGACTTTGGTTGTGCAGTCTCTTGAATACGTATAAAGTGATCAGAAATGTGTTGTATGTTGCCGTGAATGCATTCTGTCAAATGTAAGTGGAATCGAAGGTTTCGACATGCTAGAAGCTTACGAGAATTTTCTTTCGAACAAGCTATTACAGAAAGGAATGTCTTGTACACAATACTGTCCTGGAGCTCGACATCTTGTATTTACGTGTGCCTGAGACACTAATTTAGTATTCTCGGTTGAATAATATAGAATGATTCCAAATTTAGTTTTCGGTGCGTTTTAGAACCAATGCTATGAACGAATTTGTTAACTTCCTGTTAGAAAACTCCGGTTCGAATCCCTTTAGAGTTTCCAGTTATGTGAAGTTACATCTGTATCCTATCTGGTTCTGCGACTGTTGATCTAGTGACAGGTCCGAATGAACGCTGGTATTAATTGCAGATCTGTGTAAAACTGATTAGGCCAAACTAAATGAATTGCAGTAGTAACGAGTCCTAGTTGATTGCCTTTGCAAAATCGTCAACAGTGCACTGCAATGAAAACGGATTCACTAACTACAGCATAAAATTCATGGCCCAAGTGAATCTACGAATATTTTCACCATTCTCTGAGTTCATCATCAAGATGAATAAATTAGGAGTGAATTGGTATGAGCCGTTTTTGATAATAGCATTCGGATTCAGTAGTGATATTATCCAAACAAATCAGTTACAGAGACCGCAGGCACATGTCAATGTACAATCACTAAGTCTCTCTACGATCGGGCCGATTGGAGAAAAGGAAATATCACGCCTTTACTCGCCCTGCCCTGTACATTAATGATCCTGCGAGGACTGAGATAAGTATCACAAAAAATTTAACTTCGGTCTATCGTAAACAACTAACGCCACTAGATTACCTCATAATTAATATCCTAAAGAAATGCAGGCAGCATGCTGTGTTGGTGACAGCCATTGTTACCCATCAGAAAATGTCCAGTGTGCCACTCCAAACACAAGTGCCACACACTCCTACATCACATCTCTGAAGTCTGAACCTCTTGTGTTAACCCAGGACATGTGCACTGCCTCGTTAAACCTAAGAGAAAAGCGTTTATAGGTCTGCCCTCACACCTCCGAGTTAGTGTCACCAATATAAATCTGCAATGGAAAACGTTTGCGAAAATTTATTCAATGAGAAAAATTTTAAGGGACTGTCTATTCTCTCTCCAAAGATTCTGTGTAACAAGTTCACCAAGTAGTTGGATGCTCGCAGACAGAACTATAGGAACATTTCATGCCGCTCTCTCACTTAATTGGTTTCTTACTTAATACTTCAATCTGTGGATCACCTGTGTACAAAACTATCAAGTTGGCCGCTCTTAGTCTCACGTACTCTAGCAGCTTTTAGTTTATTTATCTTTAAGGAAGGTACAATGAGAAGATCTCCTGTAGAAAGTCACAACATGCACTGAGGTAGGAATCGTATGTATTGTTGGGAAATAATAATAACTGATTACTTGAGGCTACCAAGTGATGAAATACTACGAGTACGACGGCCATGTTGCAAACAAATGTGCAGAATGACTTGAAAAATTTCTGATGGTAGCTATTGATACTTCGTTTGAAATAGTCATTACTTCAATGACGCAAAGTTTTTTTAGCAAACAGTCTTCACCTTCCAAGAGTGATGGTACCCTTCGTACTTCAACTTTCTCTTACTCCCCAGCCCCCCACCCACCTCGTCTCACTCTCTCTCTCAATTTCTCTCTCACTGTACCTCTTTGTTAGGGTACTGGGGAAATGAGTTCAATCCCATTTATCTAAGACAATATTTCTTCTTACTTGTACTTGCCCTTATAAACAAATATCTGTGAAACGGCTCATGCGTTTCCCGCGTACTTCAATTGACCTGTGATTATCGACACTGTGCCTGAGACCGTGAGTGTTACACTATTGCTTCCCTTTGTGAATGCAGTTGATACTTTGCACTTCACAGATTTACTTATTCTGACTGCATGTTGTTGTGCTCTGTTCGTAATTATTATCCACATGTATCACTGCACGTTGATGATGAACTCCGAGCTTTATTACAATATACCTAGGTTCACTTGGGCCATGATTTTAATTTCGTAGTTAGTGAATTCGTTTTCTTTGCAGTGTACCGTTCACTATTTTGTGAAGCCCAACTACCATGACTAATTACTAGTGCCACCAGTATAGATTTGCCTAACCAGTTACACACAGCTCTGGTATTGGAGTAAGAGTTACATTGGATCCATCAGCAGGTCAGCAGATGGGGTTCCATATAGGAGATAGATGTAATCCTACCAGAATTCGAACCTGTGATCTTACGACAATCAGTTAAAGAATGAGTTAAGTTACATAGGTTCATAAACGCATTACAAACAGAATTTAGTGTCATTGTATAAGACTCATTTAGGAATACTTAATTTGTGTGTCTGACACTAGCAAGTAATCTGTATTTAGCTCCAGGACAGTATTTTGTACGACACGTTCCCTTCTGCAACAGCTATATCGATAGAAACAATCCTTTACACTTCTTGCTTGACGATACCTTCGAATTCACTTAGATTCGACTTAATAGACTCACATTAACACACAACACTCTTCTGATCATTTCATATGTATTAAGTATTCAGGACACTGCACAAGCAAAGTTCTTCGTCAAATATTACAATGCAACCTGCATGATTAATAAGACTTGTTTGAACTTGCATTTCCGTGGTACTTCAACCCTGTCTTCTCCCCCCCTCCTCCCCCGTCTCTCTCTCTCTATATTTCTTGAGGCTACCATGTGATGAGAATGATACTATACGACTGCCATGAAATGTGCAGGATGAATGGAAGAATTTCTGATGGTAGCCATTGATATTTCGTTTCAAATAGTAATTACTTCAATGACGCAGACTTTTGATTGGAAGCGGCCCTAATCTTCCAAAAGTAATGCATCTCGTCTTACTTCAGGGCTCGCTCTCACTCTCTCTCTCTCTCTCTCTCTCTCCCTCTCTCTCTCTCTCTCTCTCTCTTTCTCTCTCTCTTCCTCCCTCTCCCCTTTCCCCCGCCCACCACTCTCTCTCTCTTTTCTTATCTATCTAACTTTCTATTTGTTAGTGTATTGTTGAAATCAGTTGGGCCCATATGGTTGCGACCAATATTTCTTCCTGCGTGTACTAGCCCCCAATAAATGAATCTGTTAATCGGCTAGAGTGATTCCCCCCATACCTCAGTTGACCTGTGAGTATCTATACTGTGTCTGAGTGCATGAGTGTTACAGTACAGCTACCCCTTGTGAAAGCACTTGACACGTTGCACTTTACAGGGTCTGGATAGAAATACGGGTACGTCACGGAAAATGCAAGTTCAAACATAAATACACGTCCTGTCAGGTTGTATGGTAATATTTGACTAAGAACTTTGGTTGTGCAGTCTCTTGAATACGTATAAAGTGATCAGAAATGTGTTGTATGTTGCCGTGAATGCATTCTGTCAAATGTAAGTGAAATCGAAGGTTTCGACATGCTAGAAGCTTACGAGAATTTTCTTTCGAACAAGCTATTACAGAAAGGAATGTCTTGTACACAGTACTGTCCTGGAGCTCGACATCTTGTACTTACTTGTGCCTGAGACACAAATTTAGTATTTTCGGTTGAATAATATAGAATGATTCCAAATTTTGTTTTCGGTGCGTTTTAGAACCAATGCCATGAACGAATTTGTTAAATTCCTGTTAGAAAACTCCGGTTCGAATCCCTTTAGAGTTTCCAGTTATGTGAAGTTACATCTGTCTCCTATCTGGTTCTGCAACTGTTGATCTAATGACAGGTCCGAATGAACGCTGGCACTAATTGCAGGTCTGTGTAAAACTGATTAGGCCAAACTACATGAATTGCAGTAGTAACGAGTCCTAGTTGATTGCCTTTGCAAAATCGTGAACAGTGCACTGCAATGAAAACGGATTCACTAACTACAGCATAAAATTCATGGCCCAAGTGAATCTACGAATATTTTCACCATTCTCTGAGTTCATCATCAAGATGAATAAATTAGAAGTGATTTGGTATGAGCCGTTTTTGATAATAGTATTCGGATTCAGTAATGATATTATCCAAACAAATCAGTTACGGAGACCGCAGGCACATGTCAATATACAATCACTAAGTCTCTCTACGATCGGGCCGATTGGAGAAAAGAAAATATCACGCCTTTATTCGCCCTGCCCTGTACATTAATGATCCTGCGAGGACTGAGATAAGTATCACAAAAGATTTAACTTCGGTCTATCGTAAACAACTAATGCCACCAGATTACCTCATAACTAACACCCTAAAGAAATGCAGGCAGCATGCTGTGTTGGTGACAGCCATTGTTACCCATCAGAAAATGTCCAGTGTGCCACTCCAAACACAAGTGCCACACACTCCTACATCACATCTCTGAAGTCTGAACCTCTTGTGTTAACCCAGGACATGTGCACTGCCTCGTTAAACCTAAGAGAAAAGCGTTTATAGGTCTGCCCTCACACCTCCGAGTTAGTGTCACCAATATAAATATGCAATGGAAAACGTTTGCGAAAATTTATTCAATGAGAAAAATTTTAAGGGACTGTCAATTCTCTCTCCAAAGATTCGGTGTAACAAGTTCACCAAGTAGTTGGTTGCTCGCAGACAGAATTATAGGAACATTTCATGCCGCTCTCTCACTTAATTGGTTTCTTACTTAATACTTCAATCTGTGGATCACCTGTGTACAAAACTATCAAGTTGGCCGCTCTTAGTCTCACGTACTCTAGCAGCTTTTAGTTTATTTATCTTTAAGGAAGGTACAATGAGAAGATCTCCTGTAGAAAGTCACAACATGCACTGAGGTAGGAATCGTATGTATTGTTAGGAAATAATAATAACTGATTACTTGAGGCTACCAAGTGATGAAATACTACGAGTACGACGGCCATGTTTTAAACAAATGTGCAGAATGACTTGAAAAGTTTCTGATGGTAGCTACTGATATTTCGTTTCAAATAGTCATTACTTCAATGACGCAAAGTTTTTTTAGCAAACAGTCTTCACCTTCCAAGAGTGATGGTACCCTTCGTACTTCAACCCCCTCTTACTCCCCAGCCCCCCCCCCCCCTTTCTCGTCTCACTCTCTCTATCAATTTCTCTCTCACTGTACCTCTTTGTTATGGTACTGGGGAAATGAGTTCAATCCCATTTATCTAAGACAATATTTCTTCTTACTTGTACTTGCCCTTATAAACAAATATCTGTGAACCGGCTCATGCGTTTCCCGCGTACTTCAATTGACCTGTGAGTATCAACACTGTGCCTGAGACCGTGAGTGTTACACTATTGCTTCCCTTTGTGAATGCAGTTGATTCGTTGCACTTCACAGATTTACTTATTCTGACTGCATGTTGTTGTGCTCTGTTCGCAATTATTATCCACATGTATCACTGCACGTTGATGATGAACTCCGAGCTTTATTACAATATACCTAGGTTCACTTGGGCCATGATTTTAATTTCGTAGTTAGTGAATTCGTTTTCTTTGCAGTGTACCGTTCACTATTTTGTGAAGCCCAACTACCATGACTAATTACTAGTGCCACCAGTATAGATTTGCCTAACCAGTTACACACAGCTCTGGTATTGGAATAAGAGTTCCATTGGATCCATCAGTAGGTCAGCAGATGGGGTTCCATATAGGAGATAGATGTAATCCTACCAGAATTCGAACCTGTGATCTTACGACAATCAGTTAAAGAATTAGTTAAGTTACATAGGTTCATAAACGCATTACAAACAGAATTTAGTATCATTGTATAAGACTCATTTAGGAATACTTAATTTGTGTGTCTGACACTAGCAAGTAATCCATGTTTAGCTCCAGGACAGTATTTTGTACGACACGTTCCCTTCTGCAACAGCTATATCGATAGAAACAATCCTTTACACTTCTTGCTTGACGATACCTTCGAATTCACTTAGATTCGACTTAATAGACTCACATTAACACACAACACTCTTCTAATCATTTCATATGTATTAAGTATTCAGGACACTGCACAACCAAAGTTCTTCGTCAAATATTACAATGCAACCTGCACGATTAATAAGACTTGTTTGAACTTGCATTTCCGTGGTACTTCAACCCTGTCTTCTCCCCCCTCCTCCCCCGTCTCTGTCTCTCTATATTTCTTGAGGCTACCATGTGATGAGAATGATACTATACGACTGCCATGAAATGTGCAGGATGAATGGAAGAATTTCTGATGGTAGCCATTGATATTTCGTTTCAAATAGTAATTACTTCAATGACGCAGACTTTTGATTGGAAGCGGCCCTAATCTTCCAAAAGTAATGCATCTCGTCTTACTTCAGGGCTCTCTCTCTCTCTCTCTCTCTCTCTCTCTCTCTCTCTCTCTCTCTCTCTCTCTCTCTCTCTTCCTCCCTCTCTCCTTTCCCCCGCCCACCACTCTCTCTCTCTTTTCTTATCTATCTAACTTTCTATTTGATAGTGTATTGTTGAAATCAGTTGGGCCCATATGGTTGCGACCAATATTTCTTCCTGCGTGTACTAGCCCCCAATAAATGAATCTGTTAATCGGCTAGAGTGATTCCCCCCATACCTCAATTGACCTGTGAGTATCTATACTGTGTCTGAGTGCATGAGTGTTACAGT
This sequence comes from Schistocerca gregaria, assembly GCF_023897955.1. Classification (NCBI taxonomy): domain Eukaryota; kingdom Metazoa; phylum Arthropoda; class Insecta; order Orthoptera; family Acrididae; genus Schistocerca; species Schistocerca gregaria. The sequence continues at coordinate 368,149,760 of NC_064931.1, forward strand.
ACAGCTACCCCTTGTGAAAGCACTTGACACGTTGCACTTTACAGGGTCTGGATAGAAATACGGGTACGTCACGGAAAATGCAAGTTCAAACATAAATACACGTCCTGTCAGGTTGTATGGTAATATTTGACGAAGAACTTTGGTTGTGCTGTGTCATGAATACGTATAAAGTGATCAGAAATGTGTTGTATGTTGCCGTGAATGCATTCTGTCAAATGTAAGTGAAATCGAAGGTTTCGACATGCTAGAAGCTTAGGAGAATTTTCTTTCGAACAAGCTATTACAGAAAGGAATGTCTTGTACACAGTACTGTCCTGGAGCTCGACATCTTGTACTTACTTGCGCCTGAGACACAAATTTAGTATTCTCGGTTGAATAATATAGAATGATTCCAAATTTAGTTTTCGGTGCGTTTTAGAACCAATGCTATGAACGAATTTGTTAACTTCCTGTTAGAAAACTCCGGTTCGAATCCCTTTAGAGTTTCCAGTTATGTGAAGTTACATCTGTCTCCTATCTGGTTCTGCAACTGTTGATCTAGTGACAGGTCCGAATGAACGGTGGTACTAATTGCAGATCTGTGTAAAACTGATTAGGCCAAACTAAATGAATTGCAGTAGTAACGACTCCTAGTTGATTGCCTTGGCAAAATCGTGAACAGTGCACTGCAATGAAAACGGATTCACTAACTACAGCATAAAATTCATGGCCCAAGTGAATGTACGAATATTTTCACCATTCTCTGAGTTCATCATCAAGATGAAGAGATAAATACAGACGATAACTAAGAACACTGCAATGCAACATTCATTCACAACAAATAAATGAGATTAAATTAGGAGTGATTTGGTTTGAGCCGTTGTTGATAATAGTATTCGGATTCAGTAATGATATTATCCAAACATATCAGTTACGGAGACCGCAGGCACATGTGAATATACAATCACTAAGTCTCTCTACGATCGGGCCGATTGGAGAAAAGGAAATATCACGCCTTTATTCGCCCTGCCCTGTACATTAATGATCCTGCGAGGACTGAGATAAGTATCACAAAAAATTTAACTTCGGTCTATCGTAAACAACTAATGCCACCACATTACCTCATAATTAACATCCTAAAGAAATGCAGGCAGCATGCTGTGTTGGTGACAGCCATTGTTACCCATCAGAAATTGTCAAGTGTGCTGCTCCAAACACAAGTGCCACACACTCCTACATCACATCTCTGAAATCTGAACCTCTTGTGTTAACCCAGGACATGTGCACTGCCTCGTTAAACCTAAGAGAAAAGCGTTTATTGGTCTGCCCTCACAGCTCCGAGTTAGTGTCACCAATATAAATCTGCAATGGAAAACGATTGTGAAAGTTTATTCAATGAGAAAAATTTTAAGAGACTGTCTATTCTCTCTCCAAAGATTCGGTGTAACAAGTTCACCAAGTAGTTGGTTGCTCGCAGACAGAATTATAGGAACATTTCATGCCGCTCTCTCACTTAATTGGTTTCTTACTTAATACTTCAATCTGTGGATCACCTGTGTACAAAACTATCAAGTTGGCCGCTCTTAGTCTCACGTACTCAAGCAGCTTTTAGTTTATTTATCTTTAAGGAAGGTACAATGAGAAGATCTCCTGTAGAAAGTCACAACATGCACTGAGGTAGGAATCGTATGTATTGTCGGGAAATAATAATAACTGATTACTTGAGGCTACCAAGTGATGAAATACTACGAGTACGACGGCCATGTTTTAAACAAATGTGCAGAATGACTTGAAAACTTTCTGATGGTAGCTATTGATATTTCGTTTCAAATAGTCATTACTTCAATGACGCAAAGTTTTTTTAGCAAACAGTCTTCACCTTCCAAGAGTGATGGTACCCTTCGTACTTCAACTCCCTCTTACTCCCCAGCCCCCCCCCCCCTTCTCGTCTCACTCTCTCTATCAATTTCTCTCTCACTGTACCTCTTTGTTAGGGTACTGGGGAAATGAGTTCAATCCCATTTATCTAAGACAATATTTCTTCTTACTTGTACTCGCCCTTATAAAAAAATATCTGTGAACCGGCTCATGCGTTTCCCGCGTACTTCAATTGACCTGTAAGTATCAACACTGTGCCTGAGACCGTGAGTGTTACACTATTGCTTCCCTTTGTGAATGCAGTTGATACGTTGCACTTCACAGATTTACTTATTCTGAGTGCATGTTGTTGTGCTCTGTTCGTAATTATTATCCACATGTATCACTGCATGTAGATGATGAACTCCAAGCTTTATTACAATATACCTAGGTTCACTTGGGCCATGATTTTAATTTCGTAGTTAGTGAATTCGTTTTCTTTGCAGTGTACCGTTCACTATTTTGTGAAGCACAACTACCATGACTAATTACTAGTGCCACCAGTATACATTTGCCTAACCAGTTACACACAGCTCTGGTATTGGAATAAGAGTTCCATTGGATCCATCAATAGGTCAGCAGATGGGGTTCCATATAGGAGATAGATGTAATCCTACCAGAATTCGAACCTGTGATCTTACGACAATCAGTTAAAGAATTAGTTAAGTTACATAGGTTCATAAACGCATTACAAACAGAATTTAGTATCATTGTATAAGACTCATTTAGGAATACTTAATTTGTGTGTCTGACACTAGCAAGTAATCCATGTTTAGCTCCAGGACAGTATTTTGTACGACACGTTCCCTTCTGCAACAGCTATATCGATAGAAACAATCCTTTACACTTCTTGCTTTGACCATACCTTCGAATTCACTTAGATTCGACTTAATAGACTCACATTAACACACAACACTCTTCTGATCATTTCATATGTATTAAGTATTCAGGACACTGCACAACCAAAGTTCTTCGTCAAATATTACAATGCAACCTGCACGATTAATAAGACTTGTTTGAACTTGCAATTCCGTGGTACTTCAACCCTGTCTTCTCCCCCCCTCCTCCCCCGTCTCTCTCTCTCTATATATTTCTTGAGGCTACCATGTGATGAGATTGATACTATACGACTGCCATGAAATGTGCAGGATGAATGGAAGAATTTCTGATGGTAGCCATTGGTATTACGTTTCAAATAGTAATTACTTCAATGACGCAGACTTTTGATTGGAAGCGGCCCTAATCTTCCAAAAGTAATGCCACTCGTCTTACTTCAGGGCTCCCTCTCTCTCACTCTCTCTCTCTCTCTCTCTCTCTCTCTCTCTCTCTCTCTCTCTCTCTCTCTCTCTCTCTCTCTATTTCTCTCTCCCTCCCTCCCTCTCCCGTTTTCCCCGCCCACCACTCTCTCTCTCTTTTCTTATCTATCTATCTTTCTATTTGTTAGTGTATTGTTGAAATCAGTTAGTCCCATATGGTTGCGACCAATATTTCTTCCTGCGTGTACTAGCCCCAATAAATGAATCTGTTAATCGGCTAGAGTGATTCCCCCCGTACGTCAATTGACCTGTGAGTATCAATACTGTGTCTGAGTGCATGAGGGTTACAGTACAGCTACCCCTTGTGAAAGCACTTGACACGTTGCACTTTACAGAGTCTGGATAGAAATACGGGTACGTCACGGAAAATGCAAGTTCAAACATAAATACAAGTCCTGTCAGGTTGCATGGTAATACATGACGAAGAACTTTGGTTGTGCAGTCTCTTGAATACGTATAAAGTGATCAGAAATGTGTTGTATGTTGCCGTAAATGCATTCTGTCAAACGTAAGTAAAATCGAAGGTTTTGACATGCTAGAAGCTTACGAGAATTTTCTTTCGAACAAGCTATTACAGAAAGGAATGTTTTGTACACAATACTGTCCTGGAGCTCGACATCTTGTAGTTACTTGCGCCTGAGACACAAATTTAGTATTCTCGGTTGAATAATATAGAATGATTCCAAATTTAGTTTTCGGTGCGTTTTAGAACCAATGCCATGAATGAATTTGTTAACTTCCTGTTAGAAAACTCCGGTTCGAACCCCTTAAGAGTTTCCAGTTATGTGAAGTTACATCTGTCTCCTATCTGGTTCTGCAACTGTTGATCTAGTTACAGGTCCGAACGAACGCCGTTACTAATTCCAGATCTGTGTAAAACTAAATGAATTGCAGTAGTAACGAGTCCTAGTTGATTGTCTTGGCAAAATCGTGAACAGTGCACTGCAATGAAAACGGATTCACTAACTACAGCATTAAATTCATGGCCCAAGTGAATCTACGAATATTTTCACCATTCTCTGAGTTCATTATCAAGATGAAGAGTTAAAAACAGACGATAACTAAGAACACTGCAATGCAGCATTCATTCACAACAAATAAATGAGATTAAATTAGGAGTGATTTGGTTTGAGCCGGTGTTGATAATAGTATTCGGATTCAGTAATGATATTATCCAAACATATCAGTTACGGAGACCGCAGGCACATGTGAATATACAATCACTAAGTCTCTCTACGATCGGGCCGATTGGAGAAAAGAAAATATCACGCCTTTATTCGCCCTGCCCTGTACATTAATGATCCTGGGAGGACTGAGATAAGTATCACAAAAAATTTAACTTCGGTCTATCGTAAACAACTAATGCCACCAGATTACCTCATAATTAACATCCTAAAGAAATGCAGGCAGCATGCTGTGTTGGTGACAGCCATTGTTACCCATCAGAAAATGTCCAGTGTGCCACTCCAATCACAAGTGCCACACGCTCCTACATCACATCTCTGAAGTCTGAACCTCTTGTGTTAACCCAGGACATGTGCACTGCCTCGTTAAACCTAAGAGAAAAGCGTTTATTGGTCTGCCCTCACAGCTCCGAGTTAGTGTCACCAATATAAATCTGCAATGCAAAACGTTTGCGAAAGTTTATTCAATGAGAAAAATTTTAAGGGAACGTCTATTCTCTGTCCAAAGATTCGGTGTAACAAGTTCACCAAGTAGTTGGTTGCTCGCAGACAGAATTATAGGAACATTTCATGCCGCTTTCTCACTTAATTGGTTTCTTACTTAATACTTCAATCTGTGGATCACCTGTGTACAAAACTATCAAGTTGGCTGCTCTTAGTCTCACGTACTCTAGCAGCTTGTAGTTTATTTACCTTTAAGGAAGGTACAATGAGAAGATCTCCTGTAGAAAGTCACAACATGCACTGAGGTAGGAATCGTATGTATTGTTGGGAAATAATAATAACTGATTACTTGACGCTACCAAGTGATGAAATACTACGAGTACGACGGCCATGTTTTAAACAAATGTGCAGAATGACTTGAAAAGTTTCTGATGGTAGCTATTGATATTTCGTTTCAGATAGTCATTACTTCAATGACGCAAAGTTTTTTTAGCAAACAGTCTTCACCTTCCAAGAGTGATGGTACCCTTCGTACTTCAACTCCCTCTTACTCCCCAGCCCCCCCCCCCCCCCCTTCTCGTCTCACTCTCTCTATCAATTTCTCTCTCACTGTACCTCTTTGTTAGGGTACTGGGGAAATGAGTTCAATCCCGTTTATCTAAGACAATATTTCTTCTTACTTGTACTCGCCCTTATAAAAAAATATCTGTGAACCGGCTCATGCGTTTCCCGCGTACTTCAATTGACCTGTAAGTATCAACACTGTACCTGAGACTGTGAGTGTTACACTATTGCTTCCCTTTGTGAATGCAGTTGATACGTTGCACTTCACAGATTTACTTATTCTGACTGCATGTTGTTGTGCTCTGTTCCTAATTATTATCCACATGTATCACTGCATGTAGATGATGAACTCCGAGCTTTATTACAATATACCTAGGTTCACTTGGGCCATGATTTTAATTTCGTAGTTAGTGAATTCGTTTTCTTTGCAGTGTACCGTTCACTATTTTGTGAAGCACAACTACCATGACTAATTACTAGTGCCACCAGTATAGATTTGCCTAACCAGTTACACACAGCTCTGGTATTGGAATAAGAGTTCCATTGGATCCATCAGTAGGTCAGCAGATGGGGTTCCATATAGGAGATAGATGTAATCCTACCAGAATTCGAACCTGTGATCTTACGACAATCAGTTAAAGAATTAGTTAAGTTACATAGGTTCATAAACGCATTACAAACAGAATTTAGTATCATTGTATAAGACTCATTTACGAATACTTAATTTGTGTGTCTGACACTAGCAAGTAATCCATGTTTAGCTCCAGGACAGTATTTTGTACGACACGTTCCCTTCTGCAACAGCTATATCGATAGAAACAATCCTTTACACTTCTTGCTTTGACCATACCTTCGAATTCACTTAGATTCGACTTAATAGACTCACATTAACACACAACACTCTTCTGATCATTTCATATGTATTAAGTATTCAGGACACTGCACAACCAAAGTTCTTCGTCAAATATTACAATGCAACCTGCACGATTAATAAGACTTGTTTGAACTTGCATTTCCGTGGTACTTCAACCCTGTCTTCTCCCCTCCTCCTCCCCCGTCTCTCTCTCTCTATATATTTCTTGAGGCTACCATGTGATGAGACTGATACTATACGACTGCCATGAAATGTGCAGGATGAATGGAAGAATTTCTGATGGTAGCCATTGGTATTACGTTTCAAATAGTAATTACTTCAATGACGCAGACTTTTGATTGGAAGCGGCCCTAATCTTCCAAAAGTAATGCCACTCGTCTTACTTCAGGGCTCCCTCTCTCTCTCTCTCTCTCTCTCTCTCTCTCTCTCTCTCTCTCTCTCTCTATTTCTCTCTCCCTCCCTCTTCCCTTTCCCCCGCCCACCAATCTCTTTCTCTTTTCTTATCTATCTATCTTTCTATTTGTTAGTGTATTGTTGAAATCAGTTAGTCCCATATGGTTGCGACCAATATTTCTTCCTGCGTGTACTAGCCCCAATAAATGAATCTGTTAATCGGCTAGAGTGATTCCCCCCGTATGTCAATTGACCTGTGAGTGTCAATACTGTGTCTGAGTGCATGAGTGTTACAGTACAGCTACCCCTTGTGAAAGCACTTGACACGTTGCACTTTACAGAGTCTGGATAGAAATACGGGTACGTCACGGAAAATGCAAGTTCAAACATAAATACAAGTCCTGTCAGGTTGTATGGTAATATTTGACGAAGAACTTTGGTTGTGCTGTGTCATGAATACGTATAAAGTGATCAGAAATGTGTTGTATGTTGCCGTGAATGCATTCTGTCAAATGTAAGTGAAATCGAAGGTTTCGACATGCTAGAAGCTTAGGAGAATTTTCTTTCGAACAAGCTATTACATAAAGGAATGTCTTGTACACAATACCGTCCTGGAGCTCGACATCTTGTATGTACTTGCGCCTGAGACACAAATTTAGTATTCTCGGTTGAATAATATAGAATGATTCCAAATTTAGTTTTCGGTGCGTTTTAGAACCAATGCCATGAACGAATTTGTTAACTTCCTGTTAGAAAACTCCGGTTCGAACCCCTTAAGAGTTTCCAGATATGTGAAGTTACATATGTCTCCTATCTGGTTCTGCAACTGTTGATCTAGTGACAGGTCCGAACGAACGCCGTTACTAATTCCAGATCTGTGTAAAACTAAATGAATTGCAGTAGTAACGAGTCCTAGTTGATTGTCTTGGCAAAATCGTGAACAGTGCACTGCAATGAAAACGGATTCACTAACTACAGCATTAAATTCATGGCCCAAGTGAATCTACGAATATTTTCACCATTCTCTGAGTTCATCATCAAGATGAAGAGTTAAATACAGACGATAACTAAGAACACTGCAATGCAACATTCATTCACAACAAATAAATGAGATTAAATTAGGAGTGATTTGGTTTGAGCCGGTGTTGATAATAGTATTCGGATTCAGTAATGATATTATCCAAACATATCAGTTACGGAGACCGCAGGCACATGTGAATATACAATCACTAAGTCTCTCTACGATCGGGCCGATTGGAGAAAAGAAAATATCACGCCTTTATTCGCCCTGCCCTGTACATTAATGATCCTGGGAGGACTGAGATAAGTATCACAAAAAATTTAACTTCGGTCTATCGTAAACAACTAATGCCACCAGATTACCTCATAATTAACATCCTAAAGAAATGCAGGCAGCATGCTGTGTTGGTGACAGCCATTGTTACCCATCAGAAAATGTCCAGTGTGCCACTCCAATCACAAGTGCCACACGCTCCTACATCACATCTCTGAAGTCTGAACCTCTTGTGTTAACCCAGGACATGTGCACTGCCTCGTTAAACCTAAGAGAAAAGCGTTTATTGGTCTGCCCTCACAGCTCCGAGTTAGTGTCACCAATATAAATCTGCAATGCAAAACGTTTGCGAAAGTTTATTCAATGAGAAAAATTTTAAGGGAACGTCTATTCTCTGTCCAAAGATTCGGTGTAACAAGTTCACCAAGTAGTTGGTTGCTCGCAGACAGAATTATAGGAACATTTCATGCCGCTTTCTCACTTAATTGGTTTCTTACTTAATACTTCAATCTGTGGATCACCTGTGTACAAAACTATCAAGTTGGCCGCTCTTAGTCTCACGTACTCTAGCAGCTTGTAGTTTATTTACCTTTAAGGAAGGTACAATGAGAAGATCTCCTGTAGAAAGTCACAACATGCACTGAGGTAGGAATCGTATGTATTGTTGGGAAATAATAATAACTGATTACTTGACGCTACCAAGTGATGAAATACTACGAGTACGACGGCCATGTTTTAAACAAATGTGCAGAATGACTTGAAAAGTTTCTGATGGTAGCTACTGATATTTCGTTTCAGATAGTCATTACTTCAATGACGCAAAGTTTTTTTAGCAAACAGTCTTCACCTTCCAAGAGTGATGGTACCCTTCGTACTTCAACTCCCTCTTACTCCCCAGCCCCCCCCCCCCCCTTCTCGTCTCACTCTCTCTATCAATTTCTCTCTCACTGTACCTCTTTGTTAGGGTACTGGGGAAATGAGTTCAATCCCGTTTATCTAAGACAATATTTCTTCTTACTTGTACTCGCCCTTATAAAAAAATATCTGTGAACCGGCTCATGCGTTTCCCGCGTACTTCAATTGACCTGTAAGTATCAACACTGTACCTGAGACTGTGAGTGTTACACTATTGCTTCCCTTTGTGAATGCAGTTGATACGTTGCACTTCACAGATTTACTTATTCTGACTGCATGTTGTTGTGCTCTGTTCCTAATTATTATCCACATGTATCACTGCATGTAGATGATGAACTCCGAGCTTTATTACAATATACCTAGGTTCACTTGGGCCATGATTTTAATTTCGTAGTTAGTGAATTCGTTTTCTTTGCAGTGTACCGTTCACTATTTTGTGAAGCACAACTACCATGACTAATTACTAGTGCCACCAGTATAGATTTGCCTAACCAGTTACACACAGCTCTGGTATTGGAATAAGAGTTCCATTGGATCCATCAGTAGGTGAGCAGATGGGGTTCCATATAGGAGATAGATGTAATCCTACCAGAATTCGAACCTGTGATCTTACGACAATCAGTTAAAGAATTAGTTAAGTTACATAGGTTCATAAACGCATTACAAACAGAATTTAGTATCATTGTATAAGACTCATTTACGAATACTTAATTTGTGTGTCTGACACTAGCAAGTAATCCATGTTTAGCTCCAGGACAGTATTTTGTACGACACGTTCCCTTCTGCAACAGCTATATCGATAGAAACAATCCTTTACACTTCTTGCTTTGACCATACCTTCGAATTCACTTAGATTCGACTTAATAGACTCACATTAACACACAACACTCTTCTGATCATTTCATATGTATTAAGTATTCAGGACACTGCACAACCAAAGTTCTTCGTCAAATATTACAATGCAACCTGCACGATTAATAAGACTTGTTTGAACTTGCATTTCCGTGGTACTTCAACCCTGTCTTCTCCCCTCCTCCTCCCCCGTCTCTCTCTCTATATATATTTCTTGAGGCTACCATGTGATGAGATTGATACTATACGACTGCCATGAAATGTGCAGGATGAATGGAAGAATTTCTGATGGTAGCCATTGGTATTACGTTTCAAATAGTAATTACTTCAATGACGCAGACTTTTGATTGGAAGCGGCCCTAATCTTCCAAAAGTAATGCCACTCGTCTTACTTCAGGGCTCCCTCTCTCTCTCTCTCTCTCTCTCTCTCTCTCTCTCTCTCTCTCTCTCTATTTCTCTCTCCCTCCCTCTTCCCTTTCCCCCGCCCACCAATCTCTTTCTCTTTTCTTATCTATCTATCTTTCTATTTGTTAGTGTATTGTTGAAATCAGTTAGTCCCATATGGTTGCGACCAATATTTCTTCCTGCGTGTACTAGCCCCAATAAATGAATCTGTTAATCGGCTAGAGTGATTCCCCCCGTATGTCAATTGACCTGTGAGTGTCAATACTGTGTCTGAGTGCATGAGTGTTACAGTACAGCTACCCCTTGTGAAAGCACTTGACACGTTGCACTTTACAGAGTCTGGATAGAAATACGGGTACGTCACGGAAAATGCAAGTTCAAACATAAATACAAGTCCTGTCAGGTTGTATGGTAATATTTGACGAAGAACTTTGGTTGTGCCGTGTCATGAATACGTATAAAGTGATCAGAAATGTGTTGTATGTTGCCGTGAATGCATTCTGTCAAATGTAAGTGAAATCGAAGGTTTCGACATGCTAGAAGCTTAGGAGAATTTTCTTTCGAACAAGCTATTACATAAAGGAATGTCTTGTACACAATACCGTCCTGGAGCTCGACATCTTGTATGTACTTGCGCCTGAGACACAAATTTAGTATTCTCGGTTGAATAATATAGAATGATTCCAAATTTAGTTTTCGGTGCGTTTTAGAACCAATGCCATGAACGAATTTGTTAACTTCCTGTTAGAAAACTCCGGTTCGAACCCCTTAAGAGTTTCCAGATATGTGAAGTTACATATGTCTCCTATCTGGTTCTGCAACTGTTGATCTAGTGACAGGTCCGAACGAACGCCGTTACTAATTCCAGATCTGTGTAAAACTAAATGAATTGCAGTAGTAACGAGTCCTAGTTGATTGTCTTGGCAAAATCGTGAACAGTGCACTGCAATGAAAACGGATTCACTAACTACAGCATTAAATTCATGGCCCAAGTGAATCTACGAATATTTTCACCATTCTCTGAGTTCATCATCAAGATGAAGAGTTAAATACAGACAATAACTAAGAACACTGCAATGCAACATTAATTCACAACAAATAAATGAGATTAAATTAGGAGTGATTTTGTGTGAGCCGTTTTTGATAATAGTATTCGGATTCAGTAATGATATTATCCAAACAAATCAGTTACGGAGACCGCAGACACATGTGAATATACAATCACTAAGTCTCTCTACGATCGGGCCGATTGGAGAAAAGAAAATATCACGCCTTTATTCGCCCTGCCCTGTACATTAATGATCCTGCGATGACTGAGATAAGTATCACAAAAAATTTAACTTCGGTCTATCGTAAACAACTAATGCCACCAGATTACCTCATAATTAACATCCTAAAGAAATGCAGGCAGCATGCTGTGTTGGTGACAGCCATTGTTACCCATCAGAAAATGTCCAGTGTGCCACTCCAAACACAAGTGCCACACACTCCTACATCACATCTCTGAAGTCTGAACCTCTTGTGTTAACCCAGGACATGTGCACTGCCTCGTTAACATAAGAGAAAAGCGTTTATTGGTCTGCCCTCACAGCTCCGAGTTAGTGTCACCAATATAAATCTGCAATGCAAAACGTTTGCGAAAGTTTATTCAATGAGAAAAATTTTAAGGGACTGTCTATTCTCTCTCTAAAGATTCGGTGTAACAAGTTCACCAAGTAGTTGGTTGCTCGCAGACAGAATTATAGGAACATTTCATGCCGCTCTCTCACTTAACTGGTTTCTTACTTAATACTTCAATCTGTGGATCACCTGTGTACAAAACTATCAAGTTGGCCGCTCTTAGTCTCATGTACTCTAGCAGCTTTTAGTTTATTTATCTTTAAGGAAGGTACAATGAGAAGATCTCCTGTAGAAAGTCACAACATGCACTGAGGTAGGAATCGTATGTATTTTGGGAAATAATAATAACTGGTTACTTGAGGCTACCAAGTGATGAAATACTACGAGTACGACGGCCATGTTTTAAACAAATGTGCAGAATGACTTGAAAAGTTTCTGAAGGTAGCTATTGATATTTCGTTTCAAATAGTCATTACTTCAATGACGCAAAGTTTTTTTAGCAAACAGTCTTCACCTTAGAAGGGTGATGGTACCCTTCGTACTTCAACTCCCTCTTACTCCCCAGCCCCCCCCCCCCCTTCTCGTCCCACTCTCTCTATCAATTTCTCTCTCACTGTACCTCTTTGGTAGGGTACTGGGGAAATGAGTTCAATCCCATTTATCTAAGACAATATTTCTTCTTACTTGTACTTGCCCTTATAAACAAATATCTGTGAACCGGCTCATGCGTTTCCCGCGTACTTCAATTGACCTGTGAGTATCAACACTGTGCCTGAGACCGTGAGTGTTACACTATTGCTTCCCTTTGTGAATGCAGTTGATACGTTGCACTTCACAGATTTACTTATTCTGACTGCATGTTGTTGTGCTCTGTTCGTAATTATTATCCACATGTATCACTGCACGCTGATGATGAACTCCGAGCTTTATTACAATATACCTAGGTTCACTTGGGCCATGATTTTAATTTCGTAGTTAGTGAATTCGTTTTCTTTGCAGTGTACCGTTCACTATTTTGTGAAGCCCAACTACCATGACTAATTACTAGTGCCACCAGTATAGATTTGCCTAACCAGTTACACACAGCTCTGGTATTGGAATAAGAGTTCCATTGGATCCATCAGTAGGTCAGCAGATGGGGTTCCATATAGGAGATAGATGTAATCCTACCAGAATTCGAACCTGTGATCTTAGGACAATCAGTTAAAGAGTTAGTTAAGTTACATAGGTTCATAAACGCATTACAAACAGAATTTAGTATCATTGTATAAGACTCATTTAGGAATACTTAATTTGTGTGTCTGACACTAGCAAGTAATCCATGTTTAGCTCCAGGACAGTATTTTGTACGACACGTTCCCTTCTGCAACAGCTATATCGATAGAAACAATCCTTTACACTTCTTGCTTGACGATACCTTCGAATTCACTTAGATTCGACTTAATAGACTCACATTAACACACAACACTCTTCTGATCATTTCATATGTATTAAGTATTCAGGACACTGCACAACCAAAGTTCTTCGTCAAATATTACAATGCAACCTGCACGATTAATAAGACTTGTTTGAACTTGCATTTCCGTTGTACTTCAACCCTGTCTTCTCCCCCCCCTCCTCCCCCGTCTCTCTCTCTCTATATATATTTCTTGACGCTACCATGTGATGAGATTGATACTATACGACTGCCACGAAATGTGCAGGATGAATGGAAGAATTTCTGATTGTAGCCATTGGTATTACGTTTCAAATAGTAATTACTTCAATGACGCAGACTTTTGATTGGAAGCGGCCCTAATCTTCCAAAAGTAATGCCACTCGTCTTACTTCAGGGCTCCCTCTCTCTCACTCTCTCTCTCTCTCTCTCTCTCTCTCTCTCTCTCTCTCTCTCTCTCTCTCTCTCTCTATTTCTCTCTCCCTCCCTCCCTCTCCCGTTTTCCCCACCCACCACTCTCTCTCTCTCTTTTCTTATCTATCTATCTTTCTATTTGTTAGTGTATTGTTGAAATCAGTTAGTCCCATACGGTTGCGACCAATATTTCTTCCTGCGTGTACTAGCCCCAATAAATGAATCTGTTAATCGGCTAGAGTGATTCCCCCCGTACGTCAATTGACCTGTGAGTATCAATACTGTGTCTGAGTGCATGAGGGTTACAGTACAGCTACCCCTTGTGAAAGCACTTGACACGTTGCACTTTACAGAGTCTGGATAGAAATACGGGTACGTCACGGAAAATGCAAGTTCAAACATAAATACAAGTCCTGTCAGGTTGTATGGTAATACATGACGAAGAACTTTGGTTGTGCAGTCTCTTGAATACGTATAAAGTGATCAGAAATGTGTTGTATGTTGCCGTAAATGCATTCTGTCTAACGTAAGTAAAATCGAAGGTTTTGACATGCTAGAAGCTTACGAGAATTTTCTTTCGAACAAGCTATTACAGAAAGGCATGTTTTGTACACAATACTGTCCTGGAGCTCGACATCTTGTACTTACTTGCGCCTGAGACAGAAATTTAGTATTCTCGGTTGAATAATATAGAATGATTCCGAATTTAGTTTTCGGTGCGTTTTAGAACCAATGCCATGAACGAATTTGTTAACTTCCTGTTAGAAAACTCCGGTTCGAACCCCTTAAGAGTTTCCAGTTATGTGAAGTTACATCTGTCTCCTATCTTGTTCTGCAACTGTTGATCTAGTGACAGGTCCGAACGAACATCGTTACTAATTCCAGATCTGTGTAAAACTAAATGAATTGCAGTAGTAACGAGTCCTAGTTGATTGTCTTGGCAAAATCGTGAACAGTGCACTGCAATGAAAACGGATTCACTAACTACAGCATTAAATTCATGGCCCAAGTGAATCTACGAATATTTTCACCATTCTCTGAGTTCATTATCAAGATGAAGAGTTAAAAACAGACGATAACTAAGAACACTGCAATGCAACATTCATTCACAACAAATAAATGAGATTAAATTAGGAGTGATTTGGTTTGAGCCGTTGTTGATAATAGTATTCGGATTCAGTAATGATATTATCCAAACATATCAGTTACGGAGACCGCAGGCACATGTGAATATACAATCACTAAGTCTCTCTACGATCGGGCCGATTGGAGAAAAGAAAATATCACGCCTTTATTCGCCCTGCCCTGTACATTAATGATCCTGGGAGGACTGAGATAAGTATCACAAAAAATTTAACTTCGGTCTATCGTAAACAACTAATGCCACCAGATTACCTCATAATTAACATCCTAAAGAAATGCAGGCAGCATGCTGTGTTGGTGACAGCCATTGTTACCCATCAGAAAATGTCCAGTGTGCCACTCCAATCACAAGTGCCACACGCTCCTACATCACATCTCTGAAGTCTGAACCTCTTGTGTTAACCCAGGACATGTGCACTGCCTCGTTAAACCTAAGAGAAAAGCGTTCATTGGTCTGTCCTCACACCTCCGAGTTAGTGTCACCAATATAAATCTGCAATGGAAAACGTTTGCGAAAGTTTATTCAATGAGAAAAATTTTAAGGGACTGTCTATTCTCTCTCCAAAGATTCGGTGTAACAAGTTCACCAAGTAGTTGGTTGCTCGCAGACAGAATTATAGGAACATTTCATGCCGCTCTCTCACTTAATTGGTTTCTTACTTAATACTTCAATCTGTGGATCACCTGTGTACAAAACTATCAAGTTGGCCGCTCTTAGTATCACGTACTCTAGCAGCTTTTAGTTTATTTATCTTTAAGGAAGGTACAATGAGAAGATCTCCTGTAGAAAGTCACAACATGCACTGAGGTAGGAATCGTATGTATTGTTGGGAAATAATAATAACTGATTACTTGACGCTACCAAGTGATGAAATACTACGAGTACGACGGCCATGTTTTAAACAAATGTGCAGAATGACTTGAAAAGTTTCTGATGGTAGCTATTGATATTTCGTTTCAAATAGTCATTACTTCAATGACGCATAGTTTTTTTAGCAAACAGTCTTCACCTTCCAAGAGTGATAGTACCCTTCGTACTTCAACTCCCTCTTACTCCCCAGCCCCCCCCCCCCCCTTCTCGTCTCACTCTCTCTCTCAATTTCTCTCTCACTGTACCTCTTTGTTATGGTACTGGGGAAATGAGTTCAATCCCATTTATCTAAGACAATATTTCTTCTTACTTGTACTTGCCCTTATAAACAAATATCTGTGAACCGGCTCATGCGTTTCCCGCGTACTTCAATTGACCTGTGAGTATCAACACTGTGCCTGAGACCGTGAGTGTTACACTATTGCTTCCCTTTGTGAATGCAGTTGATACGTTGCACTTCACAGATTTACTTATTCTGACTGCATGTTGTTGTGCTCTGTTCGTAATTATTATCCACATGTATCACTGCACGTAATTGATGAACTCCGAGCTTTATTACAATATACCTAGGTTCACTTGGGCCATGATTTTAATTTCGTAGTTAGTGAATTCGTTTTCTTTGCAGTGTACCGTTCACTATTTTGTGAAGCCAAACAACCGTGACTAATTACTAGTGCCACCAGTATAGATTTGCCTAACCAGTTACACACAGCTCTGGTATTGGAATAAGAGTTCCATTGGATCCATCAGTAGGTCAGCAGATGGGATCCCATATAGGAGATAGATGTAATCCTACCAGAATTCGAACCTGTGATCTTAGGACAATCAGTTAAAGAATTAGTTAAGTTACATAGGTTCATAAACGCATTACAAACAGAATTTAGTATCATTGTATAAGACTCATTTAGGAATACTTAATTTGTGTGTCTGACACTAGCAAGTAATCCATGTTTAGCTCCAGGATAGTATTTTGTACGACACGTTCCCTTCTGCAACAGCTATATCGATAGAAACAATCCTTTACACTTCTTGTTTGACGATACCTTCGAATTCACTTAGATTCGACTTAATAGACTCACATTAGCACACAACACTCTTCTGATCATTTCATATGTATTAAGTATTCAGGACACTGAACAACCAAAGTTCTTCGTCAAATATTACAATGCAACCTGCACGATTAATAAGACTTGTTTGAACTTGCATTTCCGTGGTACTTCAACCCTGTCTTCTCCCCCCCTCCTCCCCCGTCTCTCTCTCTATATATTTCTTGAGGCTACCATGTGATGAGATTGATACTATGCGACTGCCATGAAATGTGCAGGATGAATGGAAGAATTTCTGATGGTAGCCATTGGTATTACGTTTCAAATAGTAATTACTTCAATGACGCAGACTTTTGATTGGAAGCGGCCCTAATCTTCCAAAAGTAATGCAACTCGTCTTACTTCAGGGCTCTCTCTCTCTCTCTCTCTCTCTCTCTCTCTCTCTCTCTCTCTCTCTCTATTTCTCTCTCCCTCCCTCCCTCTCCCCTTTCCCCCGCCCACCACTCTCTCTCTCTTTTCTTATCTATCTATCTTTCTATTTGTTAGTGTATTGTTGAAATCAGTTAGTCCCATATGGTTGCGACCAATATTTCTTCCTGCGTGTACTAGCCCCAATAAATGAATCTGTTAATCGGCTAGAGTGATTCCCCCCGTACGTCAATTGACCTGTGAGTATCAATACTGTGTCTGAGTGCATGAGGGTTACAGTACAGCTACCCCTTGTGAAAGCACTTGACACGTTGCACTTTACAGAGTCTGGATAGAAATACGGGTACGTCACGGAAAATGCAAGTTCAAACATAAATACAAGTCCTGTCAGGTTGTATGGTAATATTTGACGAAGAACTTTGGTTGTGCCGTGTCATGAATACGTATAAAGTGATCAGAAATGTGTTGTATGTTGCCGTGAATGCATTCTGTCAAATGTAAGTGAAATCAAAGGTTTCCACATGCTAGAAGCTTAGGAGAATTTTCTTTCGAACAAGCTATTACATAAAGGAATGTCTTGTACACAATACTGTCCTGGAGCTCGACATCTTGTATGTACTTGCGCCTGAGACACAAATTTAGTATTCTCGGTTGAATAATATAGAATGATTCCAAATTTAGTTTTCGGTGCGTTTTAGAACCAATGCCATGAACGAATTTGTTAACTTCCTGTTAGAAAACTCCGGTTCGAACCCCTTAAGAGTTTCCAGATATGTGAAGTTACATATGTCTCCTATCTGGTTCTGCAACTGTTGATCTAGTGACAGGTCCGAACGAACGCCGTTACTAATTCCAGATCTGTGTAAAACTAAATGAATTGCAGTAGTAACGAGTCCTAGTTGATTGTCTTGGCAAAATCGTGAACAGTGCACTGCAATGAAAACGGATTCACTAACTACAGCATTAAATTCATGGCCCAAGTGAATCTACGAATATTTTCACCATTCTCTGAGTTCATCATCAAGATGAAGAGTTAAATACAGACAATAACTAAGAACACTGCAATGCAACATTAATTCACAACAAATAAATGAGATTAAATTAGGAGTGATTTTGTGTGAGCCGTTTTTGATAATAGTATTCGGATTCAGTAATGATATTATCCAAACAAATCAGTTACGGAGACCGCAGACACATGTGAATATACAATCACTAAGTCTCTCTACGATCGGGCCGATTGGAGAAAAGGAAATATCACGCCTTTATTCGCCCTGCCCTGTACATTAATGATCCTGCGATGACTGAGATAAGTATCACAAAAAATTTAACTTCGGTCTATCGTAAACAACTAATGCCACCAGATTACCTCATAATTAACATCCTAAAGAAATGCAGGCAGCATGCTGTGTTGGTGACAGCCATTGTTACCCATCAGAAAATGTCCAGTGTGCCACTCCAAACACAAGTGCCACACACTCCTACATCACATCTCTGAAGTCTGAACCTCTTGTGTTAACCCAGGACATGTGCACTGCCTCGTTAAACATAAGAGAAAAGCGTTTATTGGTCTGCCCTCACAGCTCCGAGTTAGTGTCACCAATATAAATCTGCAATGGAAAACCTTTGCGAAAGTTTATTCAATGAGAAAAATTTTAAGGGACTGTCTATTCTCTCTCCAAAGATTCGGTGTAACAAGTTCACCAAGTAGTTGGTTGCTCGCAGACAGAATTATAGGAACATTTCATGCCGCTCTCTCACTTAACTGGTTTCTTACTTAATACTTCAATCTGTGGATCACCTGTGTACAAAACTATCAAGTTGGCCGCTCTTAGTCTCATGTACTCTAGCAGCTTTTAGTTTATTTAGCTTTAAGGAAGGTACAATGAGAAGATCTCCTGTAGAAAGTCACAACATGCACTGAGGTAGGAATCGTATGTATTTTGGGAAATAATAATAACTGGTTACTTGAGGCTACCAAGTGATGAAATACTACGAGTACGACGGCCATGTTTTAAACAAATGTGCAGAATGACTTGAAAAGTTTCTGAAGGTAGCTATTGATATTTCGTTTCAAATAGTCATTACTTCAATGACGCAAAGTTTTTTTAGCAAACAGTCTTCACCTTAGAAGGGTGATGGTACCCTTCGTACTTCAACTCCCTCTTACTCCCCAGCCCCCCCCCCCCCCCTTCTCGTCCCACTCTCTCTATCAATTTCTCTCTCACTGTACCTCTTTGGTAGGGTACTGGGGAAATGAGTTCAATCCCATTTATCTAAGACAATATTTCTTCTTACTTGTACTTGCCCTTATAAACAAATATCTGTGAACCGGCTCATGCGTTTCCCGCGTACTTCAATTGACCTGTGAGTATCAACACTGTGCCTGAGACCGTGAGTGTTACACTATTGCTTCCCTTTGTGAATGCAGTTGATACGTTGCACTTCACAGATTTACTTATTCTGACTGCATGTTGTTGTGCTCTGTTCGTAATTATTATCCACATGTATCACTGCACGCTGATGATGAACTCCGAGCTTTATTACAATATACCTAGGTTCACTTGGGCCATGATTTTAATTTCGTAGTTAGTGAATTCGTTTTCTTTGCAGTGTACCGTTCACTATTTTGTGAAGCCCAACTACCATGACTAATTACTAGTGCCACCAGTATAGATTTGCCTAACCAGTTACACACAGCTCTGGTATTGGAATAAGAGTTCCATTGGATCCATCAGTAGGTCAGCAGATGGGGTTCCATATAGGAGATAGATGTAATCCTACCAGAATTCGAACCTGTGATCTTAGGACAATCAGTTAAAGAGTTAGTTAAGTTACATAGGTTCATAAACGCATTACAAACAGAATTTAGTATCATTGTATAAGACTCATTTAGGAATACTTAATTTGTGTGTCTGACACTAGCAAGTAATCCATGTTTAGCTCCAGGACAGTATTTTGTACGACACGTTCCCTTCTGCAACAGCTATATCGATAGAAACAATCCTTTACACTTCTTGCTTGACGATACCTTCGAATTCACTTAGATTCGACTTAATAGACTCACATTAACACACAACACTCTTCTGATCATTTCATATGTATTAAGTATTCAGGACACTGCACAACCAAAGTTCTTCGTCAAATATTACAATGCAACCTGCATGATTAATAAGACTTGTTTGAACTTGCATTTCCGTTGTACTTCAACCCTGTCTTCTCCCCCCCCTCCTCCCCCGTCTCTCTCTCTCTATATTTCTTGAGGCTACCATGTGATGAGATTGATACTATACGACTGCCACGAAATGTGCAGGATGAATGGAAGAATTTCTGATGGTAGCCATTGGTATTACGTTTCAAATAGTAATTACTTCAATGACGCAGACTTTTGATTGGAAGCGGCCCTAATCTTCCAAAAGTAATGCAACTCGTCTTACTTCAGGGCTCTCTCTCTCTCTCTCTCTCTCTCTCTCTCTCTCTCTCTCTCTCTCTCTCTATTTCTCTCTCCCTCCCTCCCTCTCCCCTTTCCCCCGCCCTCCACTCTCTCTCTCTTTTCTTATCTATCTATCTTTCTATTTGTTAGTGTATTGTTGAAATCAGTTAGTCCCATATGGTTGCGACCAATATTTCTTCCTGCGTGTACTAGCCCCAATAAATGAATCTGTTAATCGGCTAGAGTGATTCCCCCCGTACGTCAATTGACCTGTGAGTATCAATACTGTGTCTGAGTGCATGAGTGTTACAGTACAGCTACCCCTTGTGAAAGCACTTGACACGTTGCAGTTTACAGAGTCTGGATAGAAATACGGGTACATCACGGAAAATGCAAGTTCAAACATAAATACAAGTCCTGTCAGGTTGTATGGTAATATTTGACGAAGAACATTGGTTGTGCAGTCTCTTGAATAAGTATAAAGTGATCAGAAATGTGTTGTATGTTGCCGTGAATGCATTCTGTCAAATGTAAGTGAAATCGAAGGTTTCGACATGCTAGAAGCTTAGGAGAATTTTCTTTCGAACAAGCTATTACATAAAGGAATGTCTTGTACACAATACTGTCCTGGAGCTCGACATCTTGTATGTACTTGCGCCTGAGACACAAATTTAGTATTCTCGGTTGAATAATATAGAATGATTCCAAATTTAGTTTTCGGTGCGTTTTAGAACCAATGCCATGAACGAATTTGTTAACTTCCTGTAGAAAACTCCGGTTCGAAACCCTTAAAAGTTTCCAGTTATGTGAAGTGACATCTGTCTCCTATCTGGTTCTGCAACTGTTGATCTAGTGACAGGTCCGAACGAACGCTGTTACTAATTCCAGATCTGTGTAAAACTAAATGAATTGCAGTAGTAACGAGTCCTAGTTGACTGCCTTGGCAAAATCGTGAACAGTGCACTGCAATGAAAACGGATTCACTAATTACAGCATTAAATTCATGGCCCAAGTGAATCTACGAATATTTTCACCATTCTCTGAGTTCACCATCAAGATGAAGAGTTAAATACAGACAATAACTAAGAACACTGCAATGCAACAATCATTCACAACAAATAAATGAGATTAAATTAGGAGTGATTTGGTTTGAGCCGTTGTTGATAATAGTATTCGGATTCAGTAATGATATTATCCAAACAAATCAGTTACGGAGACCGCAGGCACATGTGAATATACAATCACTAAGTCTCTCTACGATCGGGCCGATTGGAGAAAATGAAATATCACGCCTTTATTCGCCCTGCCCTGTACATTAATGATCCTGCGAGGACTGAGATAAGTATCACAAAAAATTTAACTTCGGTTTATCGTAAACAACTAATGCCACCAGATTACCTCATAATTAACATCCTAAAGAAATGAAGGCAGCATGCTGTGTTGGTGACAGCCATTGTTACCCATCAGAAAATGTCCAGTGTGCCACTCCAAACACAAGTGCCACACGCTCCTACATCACATCTCTGAAGTCTGAACCTCTTGTGTTAACCCAGGACATGTGCACTGCCTCGTTAAACCTAAGAGAAAAGCGTTTATTGGTCTGCCCTCA
Organism: Schistocerca gregaria; assembly: GCF_023897955.1. NCBI lineage: Eukaryota > Metazoa > Arthropoda > Insecta > Orthoptera > Acrididae > Schistocerca > Schistocerca gregaria. Next base: position 368,171,894 of record NC_064931.1, read on the forward strand.
CAGCTCCGAGTTAGTGTCACCAATATAAATCTGCAATGGAAAACGTTTGCGAAAGTTTATTCAATGAGAAAAATTTTAAGGGACTGTCTATTCTCTCTCCAAAGATTCGGTGTAACAAGTTCACCAAGTAGTTGGTTGCTCGCAGACAGAATTATAGGAACATTTCATGCCGCTCTCTCACTTAATTGGTTTCTTACTTAATACTTCAATCTGTGGATCACCTGTGTAAAAAACTATCAAGTTGACCGCTCTTAGTCTCACGTACTCTAACAGCTTTTAGTTTATTTATCTTTAAGGAAGGTACAATGAGAAGATCTCCTGTAGAACGTCACAAAATGCACTGAGGTAGGAATCGTATGTATTGTTGGGAAATAATAATAACTGATTACTTGAGGCTACCAAGTGATGAAATACTACGAGTACGACGGCCATGTTGCAAACAAATGTGCTGAATGACTTGAAAAATTTCTGATGGTACCTATTGATATTTCGTTTCAAATAGTCATTACTTCAATGAAGCAAAGTTTTTTTAGCAAACAGTCTTCACCTTCCAAGAGTGATGGTACCCTTCGTACTTCAACTCCCTCTTACTCCCCCCCCCCCCCTTCTCGTCACACTCTCTCTATCAATTTCTCTCTCACTGTGCCTCTTTGTTATGGTACTGGGGAAATGAGTTCAATCCCATTTATCTAAGACAATATTTCTTCTTACTTGTACTTGCCCTTATAAACAAATATCTGTGAACCGGCTCATGCGTTTCCCGCGTACTTCAATTGACCTGTGAGTATCAACACTGTGCCTGAGACCGTGAGTGTTACACTATTGCTTCCCTTTGTGAATGCAGTTGATACGTTGCACTTCACAGATTTACTTATTCTGACTGCATGTTGTTGTGCTCTGTTCGTAATTATTATCCACATGTATCACTGCACATTGATGATGAACTCCGAGCTTTATTACAATATACCTAGGTTCACTTGGGCCATGATTTTAATTTCGTAGTTAGTGAATTCGTTTTCTTTGCAGTGTACCGTTCACTATTTTGTGAAGCACAACTACCATGACTAATTACTAGTGCCACCAGTATAGATTTGCCTAACCAGTTACACACAGCTCTGGTATTGGAATAAGAGTTCCATTGGATCCATCAGTAGGTCAGCAGATGGGGTTCCATATAGGAGATAGATGTAATCCTACCAGAATTCGAACCTGTGATCTTACGACAATCAGTTAAAGAATTAGTTAAGTTACATAGGTTCATAAACGCATTACAAACAGAATTTAGTATCATTGTATAAGACTCATTTAGGAATACTTAATTTGTGTGTCTGACACTAGCAAGTAATCCATGTTTAGCTCCAGGACAGTATTTTGTACGACACGTTCCCTTCTGCAACAGCTATATCGATAGAAACAATCCTTTACACTTCTTGCTTTGACCATACCTTCGAATTCACTTAGATTCGACTTAATAGACTCACATTAACACACAACACTCTTCTGATCATTTCATATGTATTAAGTATTCAGGACACTGCACAACCAAAGTTCTTCGTCAAATATTACAATGCAACCTGCACGATTAATAAGACTTGTTTGAACTTGCATTTCCGTGGTACTTCAACCCTGTCTTCTCCCCCCCTCCTCCCCCGTCTCTCTCTCTCTCTATATATTTCTTGAGGCTACCATGTGATGAGATTGATACTATACGACTGCCATGAAATGTGCAGGATGAATGGAAGAATTTCTGATGGTAGCCATTGGTATTACGTTTCAAATAGTAATTACTTCAATGACGCAGACTTTTGATTGGAAGCGGCCCTAATCTTCCAAAAGTAATGCCACTCGTCTTACTTCAGGGCTCCCTCTCTCTCTCCCTCTCTCTCTCTCTCTCTCTGTCTCTCTCTCTCTCTCTCTATTTCTCTCTCCCTCCCTCCCTCTCCCGTTTTCCCCGCCCACCACTCTCTCTCTCTCTTTTCTTATCTATCTATCTTTCTATTTGTTAGTGTATTGTTGAAATCAGTTAGTCCCATATGGTTGCGACCAATATTTCTTCCTGCGTGTACTAGCCCCAATAAATGAATCTGTTAATCGGCTAGAGTGATTCCCCCCGTACGTCAATTGACCTGTGAGTATCAATACTGTGTCTGAGTGCATGAGGGTTACAGTACAGCTACCCCTTGTGAAAGCACTTGACACGTTGCACTTTACAGAGTCTGGATAGAAATACGGGTACGTCACGGAAAATGCAAGTTCAAACATAAATACAAGTCCTGTCAGGTTGTATGGTAATACATGACGAAGAACTTTGGTTGTGCAGTCTCTTGAATACGTATAAAGTGATCAGAAATGTGTTGTATGTTGCCGTAAATGCATTCTGTCAAACGTAAGTAAAATCGAAGGTTTTGACATGCTAGAAGCTTACGAGAATTTTCTTTCGAACAAGCTATTACAGAAAGGAATGTTTTGTACACAATACTGTCCTGGAGCTCGACATCTTGTACTTACTTGCGTCTGAGACACAAATTTAGTATTCTCGGTGGAATAATATAGAATGATTCCAAATTTAGTTTTCGGTGCGTTTTAGAACCAATGCCATGAACGAATTTGTTAACTTCCTGTTAGAAAACTCCGGTTCGAACCCCTTAAGAGTTTCCAGTTATGTGAAGTTACATCTGTCTCCTATCTGGTTCTGCAACTGTTGATCTAGTGACAGGTCCGAACGAACGCCGTTACTAATTCCAGATCTGTGTAAAACTAAATGAATTGCAGTAGTAACGAGTCCTAGTTGATTGTCTTGGCAAAATCGTGAACAGTGCACTGCAATGAAAACGGATTCACTAACTACAGCATTAAATTCATGGCCCAAGTGAATCTACGAATATTTTCATCATTCTCTGAGTTCATTATCAAGATGAAGAGTTAAAAACAGACGATAACTAAGAACACTGCAATGCAACATTCATTCACAACAAATAAATGAGATTAAATTAGGAGTGATTTGGTTTGAGCCGTTGTTGATAATAGTATTCGGATTCAGTAATGATATTATCCAAACATATCAGTTACGGAGACCGCAGGCACATGTGAATATACAATCACTAAGTCTCTCTACGATCGGGCCGATTGGAGAAAAGAAAATGTCACGCCTTTATTCGCCCTGCCCTGTACATTAATGATCCTGGGAGGACTGAGATAAGTATCACAAAAAATTTAACTTCGGTCTATCGTAAACAACTAATGCCACCAGATTACCTCATAATTAACATCCTAAAGAAATGCAGGCAGCATGCTGTGTTGGTGACAGCCATTGTTACCCATCAGAAAATGTCCAGTGTGCCACTCCAAACACAAGTGCCACACACTCCTACATCACATCTCTGAAGTCTGAACCTCTTGTGTTAACCCAGGACATGTGCACTGCCTCGTTAAACATAAGAGAAAAGCGTTTATTGGTCTGCCCTCACAGCTCCGAGTTAGTGTCACCAATATAAATCTGCAATGGAAAACGTTTGCGAAAGTTTATTCAATGAGAAAAATTTTAAGGGTCTGTCTATTCTCTCTCTAAAGATTCGGTGTAACAAGTTCACCAAGTAGTTGGTTGCTCGCAGACAGAATTATAGGAACATTTCATGCCGCTCTCTCACTTAACTGGTTTCTTACTTAATACTTCAATCTGTGGATCACCTGTGTACAAAACTATCAAGTTGGCCGCTCTTAATCTCATGTACTCTAGCAGCTTTTAGTTTATTTATCTTTAAGGAAGGTACAATGAGAAGATCTCCTGTAGAAAGTCACAACATGCACTGAGGTAGGAATCGTATGTATTTTGGGAAATAATAATAACTGGTTACTTGAGGCTACCAAGTGATGAAATACTACGAGTACGACGGCCATGTTTTAAACAAATGTGCAGAATGACTTGAAAAGTTTCTGATGGTAGCTATTGATATTTCGTTTCAAATAGTCATTACTTCAATGACGCAAAGTTTTTTTAGCAAACAGTCTTTACCTTCCAAGAGTGATGGTACCCTTCGTACTTCAACTCCCTCTTACTCCCCAGCCCCCCCCCCCCCTTCTCGTCCCACTCTCTCTATCAATTTCTCTCTCACTGTACCTCTTTGGTAGGGTACTGGGGAAATGAGTTCAATCCCATTTATCTAAGACAATATTTCTTCTTACTTGTACTTGCCCTTATAAACAAATATCTGTGAACCGGCTCATGCGTTTCCCGCGTACTTCAATTGACCTGTGAGTATCAACACTGTGCCTGAGACCGTGAGTGTTACACTATTGCTTCCCTTTGTGAATGCAGTTGATACGTTGCACTTCACAGATTTACTTATTCTGACTGCATGTTGTTGTGCTCTGTTCGTAATTATTATCCACATGTATCACTGCACGCTGATGATGAACTCCGAGCTTTATTACAATATACCTAGGTTCACTTGGGCCATGATTTTAATTTCGTAGTTAGTGAATTCGTTTTCTTTGCAGTGTACCGTTCACTATTTTGTGAAGCACAACTACCATGACTAATTACTAGTGCCACCAGTATAGATTTGCCTAACCAGTTACACACAGCTCTGGTATTGGAATAAGAGTTCCATTGGATCCATCAGTAGGTCAGCAGATGGGGTTCCATATAGGAGATAGATGTAATCCTACCAGAATTCGAACCTGTGATCTTACGACAATCAGTTAAAGAATTAGTTAAGTTACATAGGTTCATAAACGCATTACAAACAGAATTTAGTATCATTGTATAAGACTCATTTAGGAATACTTAATTTGTGTGTCTGACACTAGCAAGTAATCCATGTTTAGCTCCAGGACAGTATTTTGTACGACACGTTCCCTTCTGCAACATTTATATCGATAGAAACAATCCTTTACACTTCTTGTTTGACGATACCTTCGAATTCACTTAGATCCGACTTAATAGACTCACATTAACACACAACACTCTTCTGATCATTTCATATGTATTAAGTATTCAGGACACTGCACAACCAAAGTTCTTCGTCAAATATTACAATGCAACCTGCACGATTAATAAGACTTGTTTGAACTTGCATTTCCGTGGTACTTCAACCCTGTCTTCTCCCCCCCTCCTCCCCCGTCTCTCTCTCTACATATTTCTTGAGGCTACCATGTGATGAGATTGATACTATACGACTGCCATGAAATGTGCAGGATGAATGGAAGAATTTCTGATGGTAGCCATTGGTATTACGTTTCAAATAGTAATTACTTCAATGACGCAGACTTTTGATTGGAAGCGGCCCTAATCTTCCAAAAGTAATGCAACTCGTCTTACTTCAGGGCTCTCTCTCTCTCTCTATCACTCTCTCTCTCTCTGTCTCTCTCTCTCTCTCTCTCTATCTCTCTCTCCCTCCCTCCCTCTCCCCTTTCCCCCGCCCTCCACTCTCTCTCTCTCTTTTCTTATCTATCTATCTTTCTATTTGTTAGTGTATTGTTGAAATCAGTTAGTCCCATATGGTTGCGACCAATATTTCTTCCTGCGTGTACTAGCCCCAATAAATGAATCTGTTAATCGGCTAGAGTGATTCCCCCCGTACGTCAATTGACCTGTGAGTATCAATACTGTGTCTGAGTGCATGAGTGTTACAGTACAGCTACCCCTTGTGAAAGCACTTGACACGTTGTACGTTACAGAGTCCGGATAGAAATACGGGTACGTCACGGAAAATGCAAGTTCAAACATAAATACAAGTCCTGTCAGGTTGTATGGTAATACTTGACGAATAACTTTGGTTGTGCAGTCTCTTGAATACGATAAAGTGATCAGAAATGTGTTGTATGTTGCCGTGAATGCATTCTGTCAATTGTAAGTGAAATCGAAGGTTTTGTCATGCTAGAAGCTTACGAGAATTTTCTTTCGAACAAGCTATTACAGAAAGGAATGTCTTGTACACAATACTGTCCTGGAGCTCGACATCTTGTACTTACTTGCGCCTGAGACACAAATTTAGTATTCTCGGTTGAATAATATAGAATGATTCCAAATTTAGTTTTCGGTGCGTTTTAGAACCAATGCCATGAACGAATTTGTTAACTTCCTGTTAGAAAACTCCGGTTCGAACCCCTTAAGAGTTTCCAGTTATGTGAAGTTACATATGTCTCCTATCTGGTTCTGCAACTGTTGATCTAGTGACAGGTCCGAACGAACGCCGTTACTAATTCCAGATCTGTGTAAAACTAAATGAATTGCAGTAGTAACGAGTCCTAGTTGATTGCCTTGGCAAAATCGTGAACAGTGCACTGCAATGAAAACGGATTCACTAACTACAGCATTAAATTCATGGTCCAAGTGAATCTACGAATATTTTCACCATTCTCTGAGTTCATCATCAAGATGAAGAGTTAAATACAGACAATAACTAAGAACACTGCAATGCAACATTCATTCACAACAAATAAATGAGATTAAATTAGGAGTGATTTGGTTTGAGCCGTTGTTGATAATAGTATTCGGATTCAGTAATGATATTATCCAAACAAATCAGTTACGGAGACCGCAGGCACATGTGAATATACAATCACTAAGTCTCTCTACGATCGGGCCGATTGGAGAAAAGGAAATATCACGCCTTTATTCGCCCTGCCCTGTACATTAATGATCCTGCGAGGACTGAGATAAGTATCACAAAAAATTTAACTTCGGTTTATCGTAAACAACTAATGCCACCAGATTACCTCATAATTAACATCCTAAAGAAATGAAGGCAGCATGCTGTGTTGGTGACAGCCATTGTTACCCATCAGAAAATGTCCAGTGTGCCACTCCAAACACAAGTGCCACACGCTCCTACATCACATCTCTGAAGTCTGAACCTCTTGTGTTAACCCAGGACATGTGCACTGCCTCGTTAAACCTAAGAGAAAAGCGTTCATTGGTCTGCCCTCACAGCTCCGAGTTAGTGTCACCAATATAAATCTGCAATGGAAAACGTTTGCGAAAGTTTATTCAATGAGAAAAATTTTAAGGGACTGTCTATTCTCTCTCCAAAGATTCGGTGTAACAAGTTCACCAAGTAGTTGGTTGCTCGCAGACAGAATTATAGGAACATTTCATGCCGCTCTCTCACTTAATTGGTTTCTTACTTAATACTTCAATCTGTGGATCACCTGTGTACAAAACTATCAAGTTGGCCGCTCTTAGTATCACGTACTCTAGCAGCTTTTAGTTTATTTATCTTTAAGGAAGGTACAATGAGAAGATCTCCTGTAGAAAGTCACAACATGCACTGAGGTAGGAATCGTATGTATTGTTGGGAAATAATAATAACTGATTACTTGACGCTACCAAGTGATGAAATACTACGAGTACGACGGCCATGTTTTAAACAAATGTGCAGAATGACTTGAAAAGTTTCTGATGGTAGCTATTGATATTTCGTTTCAAATAGTCATTACTTCAATGACGCATAGTTTTTTTAGCAAACAGTCTTCACCTTCCAAGAGTGATAGTACCCTTCGTACTTCAACTCCCTCTTACTCCCCAGCCCCCCCCCCCCTTCTCGTCTCACTCTCTCTATCAATTTCTCTCTCACTGTGCCTCTTTGTTATGGTACTGGGGAAATGAGTTCAATCCCATTTATCTAAGTCAATATTTCTTGTTACTTGTACTTGCCCTTATAAACAAATATCTGTGAACCGGCTCATGCGTTTCCCGCGTACTTCAATTGACCTGTGACTATCAACACTGTGCCTGAGACCGTGAGTGTTACACTATTGCTTCCCTTTGTGAATGCAGTTGATACGTTGCACTTCACAGATTTACTTATTCTGACTGCATGTTGTTGTGCTCTGTTCGTAATTATTATCCACATGTATCACTGCACGTAATTGATGAACTCCGAGCTTTATTACAATATACCTAGGTTCACTTGGGCCATGATTTTAATTTCGTAGTTAGTGAATTCGTTTTCTTTGCAGTGTACCGTTCACTATTTTGTGAAGCCAAACAACCGTGACTAATTACTAGTGCCACCAGTATAGATTTGCCTAACCAGTTACACACAGCTCTGGTATTGGAATAAGAGTTCCATTGGATCCATCAGTAGGTCAGCAGATGGGATCCCATATAGGAGATAGATGTAATCCTACCAGAATTCGAACCTGTGATCTTAGGACAATCAGTTAAAGAATTAGTTAAGTTACATAGGTTCATAAACGCATTACAAACAGAATTTAGTATCATTGTATAAGACTCTTTTAGGAATACTTAATTTGTGTGTCTGACACTAGCAAGTAATCCATGTTTAGCTCCAGGATAGTATTTTGTACGACACGTTCCCTTCTGCAACAGCTATATCGATAGAAACAATCCTTTACACTTCTTGTTTGACGATACCTTCGAATTCACTTAGATTCGACTTAATAGACTCACATTAACACACAACACTCTTCTGATCATTTCATATGTATTAAGTATATAGGACACTGCACAACCAAAGTTCTTCGTCAAATATTACAATGCAACCTGCACGATTAATAAGACTTGTTTGAACTTGCATTTCCGTGGTACTTCAACCCTGTCTTCTCCCCCCCTCCTCCCCATCTCTCTCTCTCTATATATATTTCTTGAGGCTACCATGTGATGAGATTGATACTATACGACTGCCATGAAATGTGCAGGATGAATGGAAGAATTTCTGATGGTAGCCATTGGTATTACGTTTCAAATAGTAATTACTTCAATGACGCAGACTTTTGATTGGAAGCGGCCCTAATCTTCCAAAAGTAATGCAACTCGTCTTACTTCAGGGCTCCCTCTCTCTCACTCTCTCTCTCTCTCTCTCTCTCTCTCTCTCTCTCTCTCTCTCTCTCTCTATTTCTCTCTCCCTCCCTCTTCCCTTTCCCCCGCCCACCACTCTCTTTCTCTTTTCTTATCTATCTATCTTTCTATTTGTTAGTGTATTGTTGAAATCAGTTAGTCCCATATGGTTGCGACCAATATTTCTTCCTGCGTGTACTAGCCCCAATAAATGAATCTGTTAATCGGCTAGAGTGATTCCCCCCGTATGTCAATTCACCTGTGAGTGTCAATACTGTGTCTGAGTGCATGAGTGTTACAGTACAGCTACCCCTTGTGAAAGCACTTGACACGTTGCACTTTACAGAGTCTGGATAGAAATACGGGTACGTCACGGAAAATGCAAGTTCAAACATAAATACAAGTCCTGTCAGGTTGTATGGTAATATTTGACGAAGAACTTTGGTTGTGCTGTGTCATGAATACGTATAAAGTGATCAGAAATGTGTTGTATGTTGCCGTGAATGCATTCTGTCAAATGTAAGTGAAATCGAAGGTTTCGACATGCTAGAAGCTTAGGAGAATTTTCTTTCGAACAAGCTATTACATAAAGGAATGTCTTGTACACAATACCGTCCTGGAGCTCGACATCTTGTATGTACTTGCGCCTGAGACACAAATTTAGTATTCTCGGTTGAATAATATAGAATGATTCCAAATTTAGTTTTCGGTGCGTTTTAGAACCAATGCCATGAACGAATTTGTTAACTTCCTGTTAGAAAACTCCGGTTCGAACCCCTTAAGAGTTTCCAGATATGTGAAGTTACATATGTCTCCTATCTGGTTCTGCAACTGTTGATCTAGTGACAGGTCCGAACGAACGCCATTACTAATTCCAGATCTGTGTAAAAGTAAATGAATTGCAGTAGTAACGAGTCCTAGTTGATTGCCTTGGCAAAATCGTGAACAGTGCACTGCAATGAAAACGGATTCACTAACTACAGCATTAAATTCATGGCCCAAGTGAATCTACGAATATTTTCACCATTCTCTGAGTTCATCATCAAGATGAAGAGTTAAATACAGACAATAACTAAGAACACTGCAATGCAACATTCATTCACAACAAATAAATGAGATTAAATTACGAGTGATTTGGTTTAAGCCGTTTTTGATAATAGTATTCGGATTCAGTAATGATATTATCCAAACAAATCAGTTACGGAGACCGCAGGCACATGTCAATATACAATCACTAAGTCTCTCTACGATCGGGCCGATTGGAGAAAAGGAAATATCACGCCTTTATTCGCCCTGCCCTGTACATTAATGATCCTGTGAGGACTGAGATAAGTATCACAAATAATTTAACTTCGGTCTATCGTAAACAACTAATGCCACCAGATTACCTCATAATTAACATTATAAAGATATGCAGGCAGCATGCTGTGTTGGTGACAGCCATTGTTACCCATCAGAAAATGTCCAGTGTGCCACTCCAAACACAAGTGCCACACACTCCTACATCACATCTCTGAAGTCTGAACCTCTTGTGTTAACCCAGGACATGTGCACTGCCTCGTTAAGCCTAAGAGAAAAGCGTTTATTGGTCTGCCCTCACAGCTCCGAGTTAGTGTCACCAATATAAATCTGCAATGGAAAACGTTTACGAAAGTTTATTCTATGAGAAAAATTTTAAGGGACTGTCTATTCTCTCTCCAAAGATTCGGTGTAACAAGTTCACCAAGTAGTTGGTTGCTCGCAGACAGAATTATAGGAACATTTCATGCCGCTCTCTCACTTAATTGGTTTCTTACTTAATACTTCAATCTGTGGATCACCTGCGTACAAAACTATCAAGTTGGCCGCTCTTAGTCTCACGTACTCTAGCAGCTTTTAGTTTATTTATCTTTAAGGAAGGTACAATGAGAAGATCTCCTGTAGAAAGTCACATCATGCACTGAGGTAGGAATCGTATGTATTGTTGGGAAATAATAATAACTGATTACTTGAGGCTTCCAAGTGATGAAATACTACGAGTACGACGGCCATGTTTTAAACAAATGTGCAGAATGACTTGAAAAGTTTCTGAAGGTAGCTATTGATATTTCGTTTCAAATAGTCATTACTTCAATGACGCAAAGTTTTTTTAGCAAACAGTCTTCACCTTCCAAGAGTGATGGTACCCTTCGTACTTCAACTCCCTCTTACTCCCCAGCCCCCCCCCCTTCTCGTCTCACTCTCTCTATCAATTTCTCTCTCACTGTACCTCTTTGTTAGGGTACTGGGGAAATGAGTTCAATCCCATTTATCTAAGACAATATTTCTTCTTACTTGTACTTGCCCTTATAAACAAATATCTGTGAACCGGCTCATGCGTTTCCCGCGTACTTCAATTGACCTGTGAGTATAAACACTGTGCCTGAGACCTCGAGTGTTACACTATTGCTTCCCTTTGTGAATGCAGTTGATACGTTGCACTTCACAGATTTACTTATTCTGACTGCAGGTTGTTGTGCTCTGTTCGTAATTATTATCCACATGTATCACTGCACATTGGTGATTAACTCCGAGCTTTATTACAATATACCTAGGTTCACTTGGGCCATGATTTTAATTTCGTAGTTAGTGAATTCGTTTTCTTTGCAGTGTACCGTTCACTATTTTGTGAAGCCCAACTACCATGACTAATTACTAGTGCCACCAGTATAGATTTGCCTAACCAGATACACACAGCTCTGGTATTGGAATAAGAGTTCCATTGGATCCATCAGTAGGTCAGCAGATGGGGTTCCATATAGGAGATAGATGTAATCCTACCAGAATTCAAACCTGTGATCTTAGGACAATCAGTTAAAGAATTAGTTAAGTTACATAGATTCTTAAACGCATTACAAACAGAGTTTAGTATCATTGTATAAGACTCATTTAGGAATACTTAATTTGTGTGTCTGACACTAGCAAGTAATCCATGTTTAGCTCCAGGACAGTATTTTGTACGACACGTTCCCTTCTGCAACATTTATATCGATAGAAACAATCCTTTACACTTCTTGTTTGACGATACCTTCGAATTCACTTAGATCCGACTTAATAGACTCACATTAACACACAACACTCTTCTGATCATTTCATATGTATTAAGTATATAGGACACTGCACAACCAAAGTTCTTCGTCAAATATTACAATGCAACCTGCACGATTAATAAGACTTGTTTGAACTTGCATTTCCGTGGTACTTCAACCCTGTCTTCTCCCCCCCTCCTCCCCCGTCTCTCTCTCTATATATTTCTTGAGGCTACCATGTAATGAGTTTGATACTATACGACTGCCATGAAATGTGCAGGATGAATGGAAGAATTTCTGATGGTAGCCATTGGTATTACGTTTCAAATAGTAATTACTTCAATGACGCAGACTTTTGATTGGAAGCGGCCCTAATCTTCCAAAAGTAATGCAACTCGTCTTACTTCAGGGCTCTCTCTCTCTCTCTATCACTCTCTCTCTCTCTGTCTCTCTCTCTCTCTCTCTCTCTCTATCTCTCTCTCCCTCCCTCCCTCTCCCCTTTCCCCCGCCCTCCACTCTCTCTCTCTTTTCTTATCTATCTATCTTTCTATTTGTTAGTGTATTGTTGAAATCAGTTAGTCCCATATGGTTGCGACCAATATTTCTTCCTGCGTGTACTAGCCCCAATAAATGAATCTGTTAATCGGCTAGAGTGATTCCCCCCGTACGTCAATTGACCTGTGAGTATCAATACTGTGTCTGAGTGCATGAGTGTTACAGTACAGCTACCCCTTGTGAAAGCACTTGACACGTTGTACGTTACAGAGTCCGGATAGAAATACGGGTACGTCACGGAAAATGCAAGTTCAAACATAAATACAAGTCCTGTCAGGTTGTATGGTAATACTTGACGAATAACTTTGGTTGTGCAGTCTCTTGAATACGATAAAGTGATCAGAAATGTGTTGTATGTTGCCGTGAATGCATTCTGTCAATTGTAAGTGAAATCGAAGGTTTTGTCATGCTAGAAGCTTACGAGAATTTTCTTTCGAACAAGCTATTACAGAAAGGAATGTCTTGTACACAATACTGTCCTGGAGCTCGACATCTTGTACTTACTTGCGCCTGAGACACAAATTTAGTATTCTCGGTTGAATAATATAGAATGATTCCAAATTTAGTTTTCGGTGCGTTTTAGAACCAATGCCATGAACGAATTTGTTAACTTCCTGTTAGAAAACTCCGGTTCGAACCCCTTAAGAGTTTCCAGTTATGTGAAGTTACATATGTCTCCTATCTGGTTCTGCAACTGTTGATCTAGTGACAGGTCCGAACGAACGCCGTTACTAATTCCAGATCTGTGTAAAACTAAATGAATTGCAGTAGTAACGAGTCCTAGTTGATTGCCTTGGCAAAATCGTGAACAGTGCACTGCAATGAAAACGGATTCACTAACTACAGCATTAAATTCATGGCCCAAGTGAATCTACGAATATTTTCACCATTCTCTGAGTTCATCATCAAGATGAAGAGATAAATACAGACAATAACTAAGAACACTGCAATGCAACATTCATTCACAACAAATAAATGAGATTAAATTAGGAGTGATTTGGTTTGAGCCGTTGTTGATAATAGTATTCGGATTCAGTAATGATATTATCCAAACAAATCAGTTACGGAGACCGCAGGCACATGTGAATATACAATCACTAAGTCTCTCTACGATCGGGCCGATTGGAGAAAAGGAAATATCACGCCTTTATTCGCCCTGCCCTGTACATTAATGATCCTGCGAGGACTGAGATAAGTATCACAAAAAATTTAACTTCGGTTTATCGTAAACAACTAATGCCACCAGATTACCTCATAATTAACATCCTAAAGAAATGAAGGCAGCATGCTGTGTTGGTGACAGCCATTGTTACCCATCAGAAAATGTCCAGTGTGCCACTCCAAACACAAGTGCCACACGCTCCTACATCACATCTCTGAAGTCTGAACCTCTTGTGTTAACCCAGGACATGTGCACTGCCTCGTTAAACCTAAGAGAAAAGCGTTCATTGGTCTGCCCTCACAGCTCCGAGTTAGTGTCACCAATATAAATCTGCAATGGAAAACGTTTGCGAAAGTTTATTCAATGAGAAAAATTTTAAGGGACTGTCTATTCTCTCTCCAAAGATTCGGTGTAACAAGTTCACCAAGTAGTTGGTTGCTCGCAGACAGAATTATAGGAACATTTCATGCCGCTCTCTCACTTAATTGGTTTCTTACTTAATACTTCAATCTGTGGATCACCTGTGTACAAAACTATCAAGTTGGCCGCTCTTAGTATCACGTACTCTAGCAGCTTTTAGTTTATTTATCTTTAAGGAAGGTACAATGAGAAGATCTCCTGTAGAAAGTCACAACATGCACTGAGGTAGGAATCGTATGTATTGTTGGGAAATAATAATAACTGATTACTTGACGCTACCAAGTGATGAAATACTACGAGTACGACGGCCATGTTTTAAACAAATGTGCAGAATGACTTGAAAAGTTTCTGATGGTAGCTATTGATATTTCGTTTCAAATAGTCATTACTTCAATGACGCATAGTTTTTTTAGCAAACAGTCTTCACCTTCCAAGAGTGATAGTACCCTTCGTACTTCAACTCCCTCTTACTCCCCAGCCCCCCCCCCCCCTTCACGTCTCACTCTCTCTATCAATTTCTCTCTCACTGTACCTCTTTGTTATGGTACTGGGGAAATGAGTTCAATCCCATTTATCTAAGACAATATTTCTTCTTACTTGTACTTGCCCTTATAAACAAATATCTGTGAACCGGCTCATGCGTTTCCCGCGTACTTCAATTGACCTGTGACTATCAACACTGTGCCTGAGACCGTGAGTGTTACACTATTGCTTCCCTTTGTGAATGCAGTTGATACGTTGCACTTCACAGATTTACTTATTCTGACTGCATGTTGTTGTGCTCTGTTCGTAATTATTATCCACATGTATCACTGCACGTAATTGATGAACTCCGAGCTTTATTACAATATACCTAGGTTCACTTGGGCCATGATTTTAATTTCGTAGTTAGTGAATTTGTTTTCTTTGCAGTGTACCGTTCACTATTTTGTGAAGCCCAACTACCATGACTAATTACTAGTGCCACCAGTATAGATTTGCCTAACCAGTTACACACAGCTCTGGTATTGGAATAAGAGTTCCATTGGATCCATCAGTAGGTCAGCAGATGGGATCCCATATAGGAGATAGATGTAATCCTACCAGAATTCGAACCTGTGATCTTAGGACAATCAGTTAAAGAATTAGTTAAGTTACATAGGTTCATAAACGCATTACAAACAGAATTTAGTATCATTGTATAAGACTCATTTAGGAATACTTAATTTGTGTGTCTGACACTAGCAAGTAATCCATGTTTAGCTCCAGGATAGTATTTTGTACGACACGTTCCCTTCTGCAACAGCTATATCGATAGAAACAATCCTTTACACTTCTTGTTTGACGATACCTTCGAATTCACTTAGATTCGACTTAATAGACTCACATTAACACACAACACTCTTCTGATCATTTCATATGTATTAAGTATTCAGGACACTGCACAACCAAAGTTCTTCGTCAAATATTACAATGCAACCTGCACGATTAATAAGACTTGTTTGAACTTGCATTTCCGTGGTACTTCAACCCTGTCTTCTCCCCCCCTCCTCCCCCGTCTCTCTCTCTATATATTTCTTGAGGCTACCATGTGATGAGATTGATACTATGCGACTGCCATGAAATGTGCAGGATGAATGGAAGAATTTCTGATGGTAGCCATTGGTATTACGTTTCAAATAGTAATTATTTCAATGACGCAGACTTTTGATTGGAAGCGGCCCTAATCTTCCAAAGTAATGCAACTCGTCTTACTTCAGGGCTCTCTCTCTCTCTCTCTCTCTCTCTCTCTCTCTCTCTCTCTCTCTCTCTCTCTCTCTCTATTTCTCTCTCCCTCCCTCCCTCTCCCCTTTCCCCCGCCCACCACTCTCTCTCTCTTTTCTTATCTATCTATCTTTCTATTTGTTAGTGTATTGTTGAAATCAGTTAGTCCCATATGGTTGCGACCAATATTTCTTCCTGCGTGTACTAGCCCCAATAAATGAATCTGTTAATCGGCTAGAGTGATTCCCCCCGTACGTCAATTGACCTGTGAGTATCAATACTGTGTCTGAGTGCATGAGTGTTACAGTACACCTACCCCTTGTGAAAGCACTTGACACGTTGCACTTTACAGAGTCTGGATAGAAATACGGGTACGTCACGGAAAATGCAAGTTCAAACATAAATACAAGTCCTGTCAGGTTGTATGGTAATATTTGACGAAGAACTTTGGTTGTGCCGTGTCATGAATACGTATAAAGTGATCAGAAATGTGTTGTATGTTGCCGTGAATGCATTCTGTCAAATGTAAGTGAAATCAAAGGTTTCGACATGCTAGAAGCTTAGGAGAATTTTCTTTCGAACAAGCTATTACATAAAGGAATGTCTTGTACACAATACTGTCCTGGAGCTCGACATCTTGTATGTACTTGCGCCTGAGACACAAATTTAGTATTCTCGGTTGAATAATATAGAATGATTCCAAATTTAGTTTTCGGTGCGTTTTAGAACCAATGCCATGAACGAATTTGTTAACTTCCTGTTAGAAAACTCCGGTTCGAACCCCTTAAGAGTTTCCAGATATGTGAAGTTACATATGTCTCCTATCTGGTTCTGCAACTGTTGATCTAGTGACAGGTCCGAACGAACGCCGTTACTAATTCCAGATCTGTGTAAAACTAAATGAATTGCAGTAGTAACGAGTCCTAGTTGATTGTCTTGGCAAAATCGTGAACAGTGCACTGCAATGAAAACGGATTCACTAACTACAGCATTAAATTCATGGCCCAAGTGAATCTACGAATATTTTCACCATTCTCTGAGTTCATCATCAAGATGAAGAGTTAAATACAGACAATAACTAAGAACACTGCAATGCAACATTCATTCACAACAAATAAATGAGATTAAATTAGGAGTGATTTGGTTTGAGCCGTTGTTGATAATAGTATTCGGATTCAGTAATGATATTATCCAAACAAATCAGTTACGGAGACCGCAGACACATGTGAATATACAATCACTAAGTCTCTCTACGATCGGGCCGATTGGAGAAAAGGAAATATCACGCCTTTATTCGCCCTGCCCTGTACATTAATGATCCTGCGATGACTGAGATAAGTATCACAAAAAATTTAACTTCGGTCTATCGTAAACAACTAATGCCACCAGATTACCTCATAATTAACATCCTAAAGAAATGCAGGCAGCATGCTGTGTTGGTGACAGCCATTGTTACCCATCAGAAAATGTCCAGTGTGCCACTCCAAACACAAGTGCCACACACTCCTACATCACATCTCTGAAGTCTGAACCTCTTGTGTTAACCCAGGACATGTGCACTGCCTCGTTAAGCCTAAGAGAAAAGCGTTTATTGGTCTGCCCTCACAGCTCCGAGTTAGTGTCACCAATATAAATCTGCAATGGAAAACGTTTACGAAAGTTTATTCTATGAGAAAAATTTTAAGGGACTGTCTATTCTCTCTCTAAAGATTCGGTGTAACAAGTTCACCAAGTAGTTGGTTGCTCGCAGACAGAATTATAGGAACATTTCATGCCGCTCTCTCACTTAACTGGTTTCTTACTTAATACTTCAATCTGTGGATTACCTGTGTACAAAACTATCAAGTTGGCCGCTCTTAATCTCATGTACTCTAGCAGCTTTTAGTTTATTTATCTTTAAGGAAGGTACAATGAGAAGATCTCCTGTAGAAAGTCACAACATGCACTGAGGTAGGAATCGTATGTATTTTGGGAAATAATAATAACTGGTTACTTGAGGCTACCAAGTGATGAAATACTACGAGTACGACGGCCATGTTTTAAACAAATGTGCAGAATGACTTGAAAAGTTTCTGATGGTAGCTATTGATATTTCGTTTCAAATAGTCATTACTTCAATGACGCAAAGTTTTTTTAGCAAACAGTCTTTACCTTCCAAGAGTGATGGTACCCTTCGTACTTCAACTCCCTCTTACTCCCCAGCCCCCCCCCCCCCTTCTCGTCCCACTCTCTCTATCAATTGCTCTCTCACTGTACCTCTTTGGTAGGGTACTGGGGAAATGAGTTCAATCCCATTTATCTAAGACAATATTTGTTGTTACTTGTACTTGCCCTTATAAACAAATATCTGTGAACCGGCTCATGCGTTTCCCGCGTACTTCAATTGACCTGTGACTATCAACACTGCGCCTGAGACCGTGAGTGTTACACTATTGCTTCCCTTTGTGAATGCAGTTGATACGTTGCACTTCACAGATTTACTTATTCTGACTGCATGTTGTTGTGCTCTGTTCGTAATTATTATCCACATGTATCACTGCACGCTGATGATGAACTCCGAGCTTTATTACAATATACCTAGGTTCACTTGGGCCATGATTTTAATTTCGTAGTTAGTGAATTCGTTTTCTTTGCAGTGTACCGTTCACTATTTTGTGAAGCCAAACTACCATGACTAATTACTAGTGCCACCAGTATAGATTTGCCTAACCAGTTACACACAGCTCTGGTATTGGAATAAGAGTTCCATTGGATCCATCAGTAGGTCAGCAGATGGGGTTCCATATAGGAGATAGATGTAATCCTACCAGAATTCGAACCTGTGATCTTACGACAATCAGTTAAAGAATTAGTTAAGTTACATAGGTTCATAAACGCATTACAAACAGAATTTAGTATCATTGTATAAGACTCATTTAGGAATACTTAATTTGTGTGTCTGACACTAGCAAGTAATCCATGTTTAGCTCCAGGATAGTATTTTGTACGACACGTTCCCTTCTGCAACAGCTATATCGATAGAAACAATCCTTTACACTTCTTGTTTGACGATACCTTCGAATTCACTTAGGTCCGACTTAATAGACTCACATTAACACACAACACTCTTCTGATCATTTCATATGTATTAAGTATTCAGGACACTGCACAACTAAAGTTCTTCGTCAAATATTACAATGCAACCTGCACGATTAATAAGACTTGTTTGAACTTGCATTTCCATGGTACTTCAACCCTGTCTTCTCCCCCCCTCCTCCCCCGTCTCTCTCTCTCTCTATATATTTCTTGAGGCTACCATGTGATGAGATTGATACTATACGACTGCCATGAAATGTGCAGGATGAATGGAAGAATTTCTGATGGTAGCCATTGGTATTACGTTTCAAATAGTAATTACTTCAATGACGCAGACTTTTGATTGGAAGCGGCCCTAATCTTCCAAAAGTAATGCAACTCGTCTTACTTCAGGGCTCTCTCTCTCTCTCTATCACTCTCTCTCTCTCTGTCTCTCTCTCTCTCTCTCTCTCTCTCTCTATCTCTCTCTCCCTCCCTCCCTCTCCCCTTTCCCCCGCCCTCCACTCTCTCTCTCTTTTCTTATCTATCTATCTTTCTATTTGTTAGTGTATTGTTGAAATCAGTTAGTCCCATATGGTTGCGACCAATATTTCTTCCTGCGTGTACTAGCCCCAATAAATGAATCTGTTAATCGGCTAGAGTGATTCCCCCCGTACGTCAATTGACCTGTGAGTATCAATACTGTGTCTGAGTGCATGAGTGTTACAGTACAGCTACCCCTTGTGAAAGCACTTGACACGTTGTACGTTACAGAGTCCGGATAGAAATACGGGTACGTCACGGAAAATGCAAGTTCAAACATAAATACAAGTCCTGTCAGGTTGTATGGTAATACTTGACGAATAACTTTGGTTGTGCAGTCTCTTGAATACGATAAAGTGATCAGAAATGTGTTGTATGTTGCCGTGAATGCATTCTGTCAATTGTAAGTGAAATCGAAGGTTTTGTCATGCTAGAAGCTTACGAGAATTTTCTTTCGAACAAGCTATTACAGAAAGGAATGTCTTGTACACAATACTGTCCTGGAGCTCGACATCTTGTACTTACTTGCGCCTGAGACACAAATTTAGTATTCTCGGTTGAATAATATAGAATGATTCCAAATTTAGTTTTCGGTGCGTTTTAGAACCAATGCCATGAACGAATTTGTTAACTTCCTGTTAGAAAACTCCGGTTCGAACCCCTTAAGAGTTTCCAGTTATGTGAAGTTACATATGTCTCCTATCTGGTTCTGCAACTGTTGATCTAGTGACAGGTCCGAACGAACGCCGTTACTAATTCCAGATCTGTGTAAAACTAAATGAATTGCAGTAGTAACGAGTCCTAGTTGATTGCCTTGGCAAAATCGTGAACAGTGCACTGCAATGAAAACGGATTCACTAACTACAGCATTAAATTCATGGCCCAAGTGAATCTACGAATATTTTCACCATTCTCTGAGTTCATCATCAAGATGAAGAGTTAAATACAGACAATAACTAAGAACACTGCAATGCAACATTCATTCACAACAAATAAATGAGATTAAATTAGGAGTGATTTGGTTTGAGCCGTTGTTGATAATAGTATTCGGATTCAGTAATGATATTATCCAAACAAATCAGTTACGGAGACCGCAGGCACATGTGAATATACAATCACTAAGTCTCTCTACGATCGGGCCGATTGGAGAAAAGGAAATATCACGCCTTTATTCGCCCTGCCCTGTACATTAATGATCCTGCGATGACTGAGATAAGTATCACAAAAAATTTAACTTCGGTTTATCGTAAACAACTAATGCCACCAGATTACCTCATAATTAACATCCTAAAGAAATGAAGGCAGCATGATGTGTTGGTGACAGCCATTGTTACCCATCAGAAAATGTCCAGTGTGCCACTCCAAACACAAGTGCCACACGCTCCTACATCACATCTCTGAAGTCTGAACCTCTTGTGTTAACCCAGGACATGTGCACTGCCTCGTTAAACCTAAGAGAAAAGCGTTCATTGGTCTGCCCTCACAGCTCCGAGTTAGTGTCACCAATATAAATCTGCAATGGAAAACGTTTGCGAAAGTTTATTCAATGAGAAAAATTTTAAGGGACTGTCTATTCTCTCTCCAAAGATTCGGTGTAACAAGTTCACCAAGTAGTTGGTTGCTCGCAGACAGAATTATAGGAACATTTCATGCCGCTCTCTCACTTAATTGGTTTCTTACTTAATACTTCAATCTGTGGATCACCTGTGTACAAAACTATCAAGTTGGCCGCTCTTAGTATCACGTACTCTAGCAGCTTTTAGTTTATTTATCTTTAAGGAAGGTACAATGAGAAGATCTCCTGTAGAAAGTCACAACATGCACTGAGGTAGGAATCGTATGTATTGTTGGGAAATAATAATAACTGATTACTTGACGCTACCAAGTGATGAAATACTACGAGTACGACGGCCATGTTTTAAACAAATGTGCAGAATGACTTGAAAAGTTTCTGATGGTAGCTATTGATATTTCGTTTCAAATAGTCATTACTTCAATGACGCATAGTTTTTTTAGCAAACAGTCTTCACCTTCCAAGAGTGATAGTACCCTTCGTACTTCAACTCCCTCTTACTCCCCAGCCCCCCCCCCCCTTCTCGTCTCACTCTCTCTATCAATTTCTCTCTCACTGTGCCTCTTTGTTATGGTACTGGGGAAATGAGTTCAATCCCATTTATCTAAGTCAATATTTCTTGTTACTTGTACTTGCCCTTATAAACAAATATCTGTGAACCGGCTCATGCGTTTCCCGCGTACTTCAATTGACCTGTGACTATCAACACTGTGCCTGAGACCGTGAGTGTTACACTATTGCTTCCCTTTGTGAATGCAGTTGATACGTTGCACTTCACAGATTTACTTATTCTGACTGCATGTTGTTGTGCTCTGTTCGTAATTATTATCCACATGTATCACTGCACGTAATTGATGAACTCCGAGCTTTATTACAATATACCTAGGTTCACTTGGGCCATGATTTTAATTTCGTAGTTAGTGAATTCGTTTTCTTTGCAGTGTACCGTTCACTATTTTGTGAAGCCAAACAACCGTGACTAATTACTAGTGCCACCAGTATAGATTTGCCTAACCAGTTACACACAGCTCTGGTATTGGAATAAGAGTTCCATTGGATCCATCAGTAGGTCAGCAGATGGGATCCCATATAGGAGATAGATGTAATCCTACCAGAATTCGAACCTGTGATCTTAGGACAATCAGTTAAAGAATTAGTTAAGTTACATAGGTTCATAAACGCATTACAAACAGAATTTAGTATCATTGTATAAGACTCATTTAGGAATACTTAATTTGTGTGTCTGACACTAGCAAGTAATCCATGTTTAGCTCCAGGATAGTATTTTGTACGACACGTTCCCTTCTACAACAGCTATATCGATAGAAACAATCCTTTACACTTCTTGTTTGACGATACCTTCGAATTCACTTAGATTCGACTTAATAGACTCACATTAACACACAACACTCTTCTGATCATTTCATATGTATTAAGTATATAGGACACTGCACAACCAAAGTTCTTCGTCAAATATTACAATGCAACCTGCACGATTAATAAGACTTGTTTGAACTTGCATTTCCGTGGTACTTCAACCCTGTCTTCTCCCCCCCTCCTCCCCGTCTCTCTCTCTCTATATATTTCTTGAGGCTACCATGTGATGAGATTGATACTATGCGACTGCCATGAAATGTGCAGGATGAATGGAAGAATTTCTGATGGTAGCCATTGGTATTACGTTTCAAATAGTAATTACTTCAATGACGCAGACTTTTGATTGGAAGCGGCCCTAATCTTCCAAAAGTAATGCAACTCGTCTTACTTCAGGGCTCTCTCTCTCTCTCTCTCTCTCTCTCTCTCTCTCTCTCTCTATTTCTCTCTCCCTCCCTCCCTCTCCCCTTTCCCCCGCCCACCACTCTCTCTCTCTTTTCTTATCTATCTATCTTTCTATTTGTTAGTGTATTGTTGAAATCAGTTAGTCCCATATGGTTGCGACCAATATTTCTTCCTGCGTGTACTAGCCCCAATAAATGAATCTGTTAATCGGCTAGAGTGATTCCCCCCGTACGTCAATTGACCTGTGAGTATCAATACTGTGTCTGAGTATATGAGTGTTACAGTACACCTACCCCTTGTGAAAGCACTTGACACGTTGCACTTTACAGAGTCTGGATAGAAATACGGGTACGTCACGGAAAATGCAAGTTCAAACATAAATACAAGTCCTGTCAGGTTGTATGGTAATATTTGACGAAGAACTTTGGTTGTGCCGTGTCATGAATACGTATAAAGTGATCAGAAATGTGTTGTATGTTGCCGTGAATGCATTCTTTCTAATGTTAGTGAAATCGAAGGTGTCGACATGCTAGAAGCTTACGAGAATTTTCTTTCGAACAAGCTATTACATAAAGGAATGTCTTGTACACAATACTGTCCTGGAGCTCGACATCTTGTATGTACTTGCGCCTGAGACACAAATTTAGTATTCTCGGTTGAATAATATAGAATGATTCCAAATTTAGTTTTCGGTGCGTTTTAGAACCAATGCCATGAACGAATTTGTTAACTTCCTGTTAGAAAACTCCGGTTCGAAACCCTTAAGAGTTTCCAGTTATGTGAAGTGACATCTGTCTCCTATCTGGTTCTGCAACTGTTGATCTAGTGACAGGTCCGAACGAACGCTGTTACTAATTCCAGATCTGTGTAAAACTAAATGAATTGCAGTAGTAACGAGTCCTAGTTGATTGCCTTGGCAAAATCGTGAACAGTGCACTGCAATGAAAACGGATTCACTAACTACAGCATTAAATTCATGGCACAAGTGAATCTACGAATATTTTCACCATTCTCTGAGTTCATCATCAAGATGAAGAGTTAAATACAGACAATAACTAAGAACACTGCAATGCCACATTCATTCACAACAAATAAATGAGATTAAATTAGGAGTGATTTTGTATGAGCCGTTTTTGATAATAGTATTCGGATTCAGTAATGATATTATCCAAACAAATCAGTTACGGAGACCGCAGACACATGTGAATATACAATCACTAAGTCTCTCTACGATCGGGCCGATTGGAGAAAAGGAAATATCACGCCTTTATTCGCCCTGCCCTGTACATTAATGATCCTGCGATGACTGAGATAAGTATCACAAAAAATTTAACTTCGGTCTATCGTAAACAACTAATGCCACCAGATTACCTCATAATTAACATCCTAAAGAAATGCAGGCAGCATGCTGTGTTGGTGACAGCCATTGTTACCCATCAGAAAATGTCCAGTGTGCCACTCCAAACACAAGTGCCACACACTCCTACATCACATCTCTGAAGTCTGAACCTCTTGTGTTAACCCAGGACATGTGCACTGCCTCGTTAAACATAAGAGAAAAGCGTTTATTGGTCTGCCCTCACAGCTCCGAGTTAGTGTCACCAATATAAATCTGCAATGGAAAACGTTTGCGAAAGTTTATTCAATGAGAAAAATTTTAAGGGACTGTCTATTCTCTCTCTAAAGATTCGGTGTAACAAGTTCACCAAGTAGTTGGTTGCTCGCAGACAGAATTATAGGAACATTTCATGCCGCTCTCTCACTTAACTGGTTTCTTACTTAATACTTCAATCTGTGGATCACCTGTGTACAAAACTATCAAGTTGGCCGCTCTTAATCTCATGTACTCTAGCAGCTTTTAGTTTATTTATCTTTAAGGAAGGTACAATGAGAAGATCTCCTGTAGAAAGTCACAACATGCACTGAGGTAGGAATCGTATGTATTTTGGGAAATAATAATAACTGGTTACTTGAGGCTACCAAGTGATGAAATACTACGAGTACGACGGCCATGTTTTAAACAAATGTGCAGAATGACTTGAAAAGTTTCTGATGGTAGCTATTGATATTTCGTTTCAAATAGTCATTACTTCAATGACGCAAAGTTTTTTTAGCAAACAGTCTTCACCTTCCAAGAGTGATGGTACCCTTCGTACTTCAACTCCCTCTTACTCCCCTGCCCCCCCCCCTTCTCGTCCCACTCTCTCTATCAATTTCTCTCTCACTGTACCTCTTTGGTAGGGTACTGGGGAAATGAGTTCAATCCCATTTATCTAAGACAATATTTCTTCTTACTTGTACTTGCCCTTATAAACAAATATCTGTGAACCGGCTCATGCGTTTCCCGCGTACTTAAATTGACCTGTGAGTATCAACACTGTGCCTGAGACCGTGAGTGTTACACTATTGCTTCCCTTTGTGAATGCAGTTGATACGTTGCACTTCACAGATTTACTTATTCTGACTGCATGTTGTTGTGCTCTGTTCGTAATTATTATCCACATGTATCACTGCACGCTGATGATGAACTCCGAGCTTTATTACAATATACCTAGGTTCACTTGGGCCATGATTTTAATTTCGTAGTTAGTGAATTCGTTTTCTTTGCAGTGTACCGTTCACTATTTTGTGAAGCCCAACTACCATGACTAATTACTAGTGCCACCAGTATAGATTTGCCTAACCAGTTACACACAGCTCTGGTATTGGAATAAGAGTTCCATTGGATCCATCAGTAGGTCAGCAGATGGGGTTCCATATAGGAGATAGATGTAATCCTACCAGAATTCGAACCTGTGATCTTAGGACAATCAGTTAAAGAATTAGTTAAGTTACATAGGTTCATAAACGCATTACAAACAGAATTTAGTATCATTGTATAAGACTCTTTTAGGAATACTTAATTTGTGTGTCTGACACTAGCAAGTAATCCATGTTTAGCTCCAGGACAGTATTTTGTACGGCACGTTCCCTTCTGCAACAGCTATATCGATAGAAACAATCCTTTACACTTCTTGCTTGACGATACCTTCGAATTCACTTAGATTCGACTTAATAGACTCACATTAACACACAACACTCTTCTGATCATTTCATATGTATTAAGTATTCAGGACACTGCCCAACCAAAGTTCTTCGTCAAATATTACAATGCAACCTGCATGATTAATAAGACTTGTTTGAACTTGCATTTCCGTGGTACTTCAACCCTGTCTTCTCCCCCCCTCCTCCCCCGTCTCTCTCTCTCTATATTTCTTGAGGCTACCATGTGATGAGATTGATACTATACGACTGCCACGAAATGTGCAGGATGAATGGAAGAATTTCTGATGGTAGCCATTGGTATTACGTTTCAAATAGTAATTACTTCAATGACGCAGACTTTTGATTGGAAGCGGCCCTAATCTTCCAAAAGTAATGCAACTCGTCTTACTTCAGGGCTCTCTCTCTCTCTCTCTCTCTCTCTCTCTCTCTCTCTCTCTCTCTATTTCTCTCTCCCTCCCTCCCTCTCCCCTTTCCCCCGCCCTCCACTCTCTCTCTCTTTTCTTATCTATCTATCTTTCTATTTGTTAGTGTATTGTTGAAATCAGTTAGTCCCATATGGTTGCGACCAATATTTCTTCCTGCGTGTACTAGCCCCAATAAATGAATCTGTTAATCGGTAAGAGTGATTCCCCCCGTACGTCAATTGACCTGTGAGTATCAATACTGTGTCTGAGTGCATGAGTGTTACAGTACAGCTACCCCTTGTGAAAGCACTTGACACGTTGCAGTTTACAGAGTCTGGATAGAAATACGGGTACATCACGGAAAATGCAAGTTCAAACATAAATACAAGTCCTGTCAGGTTGTATGGTAATATTTGACGAAGAACATTGGTTGTGCAGTCTCTTGAATACGTATAAAGTGATCAGAAATGTGTTGTATGTTGCTGTGAATGCATTCTTTCTAATGTAAGTGAAATCGAAGGTGTCGACATGCTAGAAGCTTACGAGAATTTTCTTTCGAACAAGCTATTACATAAAGGAATGTCTTGTACACAATACTGTCCTGGAGCTCGACATCTTATATGTACTTGCGCCTGAGACACAAATTTAGTATTCTCGGTTGAATAATATAGAATGATTCCAAATTTAGTTTTCGGTGCGTTTTAGAACCAATGCCATGAACGAATTTGTTAACTTCCTGTTAGAAAACTCCGGTTCGAAACCCTTAAGAGTTTCCAGTTATGTGAAGTGACATCTGTCTCCTATCTGGTTCTGCAACTGTTGATCTAGTGACAGGTCCGAACGAACGCTGTTACTAATTCCAGATCTGTGTAAAACTAAATGAATTGCAGTAGTAACGAGTCCTAGTTGATTGCCTTGGCACAATCGTGAACAGTGCACTGCAATGAAAACGGATTCACTAATTACAGCATTAAATTCATGGCCCAAGTGAATCTACGAATATTTTCACCATTCTCTGAGTTCACCATCAAGATGAAGAGTTAAAAACAGACGATAACTAAGAACACTGCAATGCAACATTCATTCACAACAAATAAATGAGATTAAATTAGGAGTGATTTGGTTTGAGCCGTTGTTGATAATAGTATTCGGATTCAGTAATGATATTATCCAAACATATCAGTTACGGAGACCGCAGGCACATGTGAATATACAATCACTAAGTCTCTCTACGATCGGGCCGATTGGAGAAAATGAAATATCACGCCTTTATTCGCCCTGCCCTGTACATTAATGATCCTGCGAGGACTGAGATAAGTATCACAAAAAATTTAACTTCGGTTTATCGTAAACAACTAATGCCACCAGATTACCTCATAATTAACATCCTAAAGAAATGAAGGCAGCATGCTGTGTTGGTGACAGCCATTGTTACCCATCAGAAAATGTCCAGTGTGCCACTCCAAACACAAGTGATACACGCTCCTACATCACATCTCTGAAGTCTGAACCTCTTGTGTTAACCCAGGACATGTGCACTGCCTCGTTAAACCTAAGAGAAAAGCGTTTATTGGTCTGCCCTCACAGCTCCGAGTTAGTGTCACCAATATAAATCTGCAATGGAAAACGTTTGCGAAAGTTTATTCAATGAGAAAAATTTTAAGGGACTGTCTATTCTCTCTCCAAAGATTCGGTGTAACAAGTTCACCAAGTAGTTGGTTGCTCGCAGACAGAATTATAGGAACATTTCATGCCGCTCTCTCACTTAATTGGTTTCTTACTTAATACTTCAATCTGTGGATCACCTGTGTAAAAAACTATCAAGTTGACCGCTCTTAGTCTCACGTACTCTAGCAGCTTTTAGTTTATTTATCTTTAAGGAAGGTACAATGAGAAGATCTCCTGTAGAACGTCACAAAATGCACTGAGGTAGGAATCGTATGTATTGTTGGGAAATAATAATAACTGATTACTTGACGCTACCAAGTGATGAAATACTACGAGTACGACGGCCATGTTGCAAACAAATGTGCTGAATGACTTGAAAAATTTCTGATGGTACCTATTGATATTTCGTTTCAAATAGTCATTACTTCAATGAAGCAAAGTTTTTTTAGCAAACAGTCTTCACCTTCCAAGAGTGATGGTACCCTTCGTACTTCAACTCCCTCTTACTCCCCAGCCCCCCCCCCCCCCCCCTTCTCGTCACACTCTCTCTATCAATTTCTCTCTCACTGTGCCTCTTTGTTATGGTACTGGGGAAATGAGTTCAATCCCATTTATCTAAGACAATATTTCTTCTTACTTGTACTTGCCCTTATAAACAAATATCTGTGAACCGGCTCATGCGTTTCCCGCGTACTTCAATTGACCTGTGAGTATCAACACTGTGCCTGAGACCGTGAGTGTTACACTATTGCTTCCCTTTGTGAATGCAGTTGATACGTTGCACTTCACAGATTTACTTATTCTGACTGCATGTTGTTGTGCTCTGTTCGTAATTATTATCCACATGTATCACTGCACATTGATGATGAACTCCGAGCTTTATTACAATATACCTAGGTTCACTTGGCCCATGATTTTAATTTCGTAGTTAGTGAATTCGTTTTCTTTGCAGTGTACCGTTCACTATTTTGTGAAGCCAAACTACCGTGACTAATTACTAGTGCCACCAGTATAGATTTGCCTAACCAGTTACACACAGCTCTGGTATTGGAATAAGAGTTCCATTGGATCCATCAGTAGGTCAGCAGATGGGGTTCCATATAGGAGATAGATGTAATCCTACCAGAATTCGAACCTGTGATCTTAGGACAATCAGTTAAAGAATTAGTTAAGTTACATAGGTTCATAAACGCATTACAAACAGAATTTAGTATCATTGTATAAGACTCTTTTAGGAATACTTAATTTGTGTGTCTGACACTAGCAAGTAATCCATGTTTAGCTCCAGGACAGTATTTTGTACGGCACGTTCCCTTCTGCAACAGCTATATCGATAGAAACAATCCTTTACACTTCTTGCTTTGACCATACCTTCGAATTCACTTAGATTCGACTTAATAGACTCACATTAACACACAACACTCTTCTGATCATTTCATATGTATTAAGTATTCAGGACACTGCACAACCAAAGTTCTTCGTCAAATATTACAATGCAACCTGCATGATTAATAAGACTTGTTTGAACTTGCATTTCTGTGGTACTTCAACCCTGTCTTCTCCCCCCCCTCCTCCCCCGTCTCTCTCTCTCTATATTTCTTGAGGCTACCATGTGATGAGATTGATACTATACGACTGCCACGAAATGTGCAGGATGAATGGAAGAATTTCTGATGGTAGCCATTGGTATTACGTTTCAAATAGTAATTACTTCAATGACGCAGACTTTTGATTGGAAGCGGCCCTAATCTTCCAAAAGTAATGCAACTCGTCTTACTTCAGGGCTCTCTCTCTCTCTCTCTCTCTCTCTCTCTCTCTCTCTCTCTCTCTCTCTCTCTCTCTATTTCTCTCTCCCTCCCTCCCTCTCCCCTTTCCCCCGCCCACCACTCTCTCTCTCTTTTCTTATCTATCTATCTTTCTATTTGTTAGTGTATTGTTGAAATCAGTTAGTCCCATATGGTTGCGACCAATATTTCTTCCTGCGTGTACTAGCCCCAATAAATGAATCTGTTAATCGGCTAGAGTGATTCCCCCCGTATGTCAATTCACCTGTGAGTGTCAATACTGTGTCTGAGTGCATGAGTGTTACAGTACAGCTACCCCTTGTGAAAGCACTTGACACGTTGCACTTTACAGAGTCTGGATAGAAATACGGGTACGTCACGGAAAATGCAAGTTCAAACATAAATACAAGTCCTGTCAGGTTGTATGGTAATATTTGACGAAGAACTTTGGTTGTGCAGTGTCATGAATACGTATAAAGTGATCAGAAATGTGTTGTATGTTGCCGTGAATGCATTCTGTCAAATGTAAGTGAAATCGAAGGTTTCGACATGCTAGAAGCTTACGAGAATTTTCTTTCGAACAAGCTATTACAGAAAGGAAACTCTTGTACACAATACTGTCCCGGAGCTCGACATCTTGTACTTACTTGTGCCTGAGACACAAATTTAGTATTCTCGGTTGAATAATATAGAATGATTCCAAATTTAGTTTTCGGTGCGTTTTAGAACCAATGCTATGAACGAATTTGTTAAATTCCTGTTAGAAAACTCCGGTTCGAATCTCTTTAGAGTTTCCAGTTATGTGAAGTTACATCTGTCTCCTATCTGGTTCTGCAACTGTTGATCAAGTGACAGGTCCGAACGAACGCTGTTACTAATTCCAGATCTGTGTAAAACTAAATGAATTGCAGTAGTAACGAGTCCTAGTTGATTGCCTTGGCAAAATCGTGAACAGTGCACTGCAATGAAAACGGATTCACTAACTACAGCATTAAATTCATGGCACAAGTGAATCTACGAATATTTTCACCATTCTCTGAGTTCATCATCAAGATGAAGAGTTAAATACAGACAATAACTAAGAACACTGCAATGCCACATTCATTCACAACAAATAAATGAGATTAAATTAGGAGTGATTTTGTATGAGCCGTTTTTGATAATAGTATTCGGATTCAGTAATGATATTATCCAAACAAATCAGTTACGGAGACCGCAGACACATGTGAATATACAATCACTAAGTCTCTCTACGATCGGGCCGATTGGAGAAAAGGAAATATCACGCCTTTATTCGCCCTGCCCTGTACATTAATGATCCTGCGATGACTGAGATAAGTATCACAAAAAATTTAACTTCGGTCTATCGTAAACAACTAATGCCACCAGATTACCTCATAATTAACATCCTAAAGAAATGCAGGCAGCATGCTGTGTTGGTGACAGCCATTGTTACCCATCAGAAAATGTCCAGTGTGCCACTCCAAACACAAGTGCCACACACTCCTACATCACATCTCTGAAGTCTGAACCTCTTGTGTTAACCCAGGACATGTGCACTGCCTCGTTAAACATAAGAGAAAAGCGTTTATTGGTCTGCCCTCACAGCTCCGAGTTAGTGTCACCAATATAAATCTGCAATGGAAAACGTTTGCGAAAGTTTATTCAATGAGAAAAATTTTAAGGGACTGTCTATTCTCTCTCTAAAGATTCGGTGTAACAAGTTCACCAAGTAGTTGGTTGCTCGCAGACAGAATTATAGGAACATTTCATGCCGCTCTCTCACTTAATTGGTTTCTTACTTAATACTTCAATCTGTGGATCACCTGTGTACAAAACTATCTACATCTACATCCGTACTCCGCAAGCCACCTGACGGTGTGTGGCGGAGGGTACCCTGAGTACCTCTATCGGTTCTCCCTTCTATTCCAGTCTCGTATTGTACGTGGAAAGAACGATTGTCGGTATGCTTCTGTGTGGGCTCTAATCTCTCTGATTTTATCCTCATGGTCTCTTCGCGAGATATACGTAGGAGGGAGCAATATACTGCTTGACTCTTCGGTGAAGGTATGTTCTCGAAACTTCAACAAAAGCCCGTACCGAGCTACTGAGCGTCTCTCCTGCAGAGTCTTCCACTGGAGTTTATCTATCATCTCCGTAACGCTTTCGCAATTACTAAATGATCCTGTAACGAAGCGCGCTGCTCTCCGTTGGATCTTCTCTATCTCTTCTATCAACCCTACCTGGTGCGGATCCCACACTGCTGAGCAGTATTCAAGCATTGGGCGAACAAGCGTACTGTAACCTACTTCCTTTGTTGTCGGATTGCATTTCCTTAGGATTCTTCCAATGAATCTCAATCTGGCATCTGCTTTACCGACGATCAACTTTATATGATCATTCCATTTTAAATCACTCCTAATGCGTACTCCCAGATAATTTATGGAATTAACTGCTTCCAGTTGCTGACCTGCTATTTTGTAGCTAAATGATAAGGGACCTATCTTTCTATGTATTCGCATCACATTACACTTCGCTACATTGAGATTCAATTGCCATTCCGTGCACCATGCGTCAATTCGCTGCAGATCCTCCTGCATTTCAGTACAATTTTCCATTGTTGCAACCTCTCGATACACCACAGCATCATCTGCAAAAAGCCTCAGTGAACTTCCGATGTCATCCACCAGGTCATTTATGTATATTGTGAATAGCAACGGTCCTATGACACTCCCCTGCGGCACACCTGAAATCACTCTTACTTCGGAAGACTTCTCTCCATTGAGAATGACGTGCTGCGTTCTGTTATCTAGGAACTCCTCAATCCAATCACACAATTGATCTGATAGTCCGTATGCTCTTACATTGTTCATTAAACGACTATGGGGAACTGTGTCAAACGCCTTGCGGAAGTCAAGAAACACGGCATCTACCTGTGAACCCGTGTCTAAGGCCTTCTGAGTCTCGTGGACGAATAGCGCGAGCTGGGTTTCACACGATCGTCTTTTTCGAAACCCATGCTGATTCCTACAGAGTAGATTTCTAGTCTCCAGAAAATACATTATACTCGAACATAATACGTGTTCCAAAATTCTACAACTGATCGACGTTAGAGATATAGGTCTATAGTTCTGCACATCTGTTCGTCGTCCCTTCTTGAGAACGGGGATGACCTGTGCCCTTTTCCAATCCTTTGGAACACTTCGCTCTTCTAGAGACCTACGGTACACCGCTGCAATAAGGGGGGCAAGTTCCTTCGCGTACTCTGTGTAAAATCGAACTGGTATCCCATCAGGACCAGCGGCCTTTCCTCTTTTGAGCGATTTTAATTGTTTCTCTATCCCTCTGTCGTCTACTTCGATATCTACCATTTTGTTAACTGTGCGACTATCTAGAGAAGGAAGCACAGTGCAGTCTTCCTCTGTGAAACAGCTTTGGAAGAAGACATTTAGTAATTCGGCCTTTAGTCTGTCATCCTCTGTTTCAGTACCATTTTGGTCACAGAGTGTCTGGACATTTTGTTTTGATCCACCTACCGCTTTGACATAGGACCAAAATTTATTAGGATTTTCTGCCAAGTCAGTACATAGAACGTTACTTTCGAATTCATTGAAAGCCTCTCGCATAGCCCTCCTCACACTACATTTCGCTTCGCGTAATTTTTGTTTGTCTGCAAGGCTTTGGCTATGTTTATGTTTGCTGTGAAGTTCCCTTTGCTTCCGCAGCAGTTTTCTAACTCGGTTGTTGTACCACGGTGGCTCTTTTCCATCTCTTACGATCTTGCTTGGCACATACTCATCTAACGCATATTGTACCATGGTTTTCAACTTTGTCCACTGATCCTCAACACTATCTGCACTTGAGACAAAACTTTTGTGTTGAGCCGTCAGGTACTCTGTAATCTGCTTTTTGTCACTTTTGCTAAACAGAAAAATCTTCCTACCTTTTTTAATATTTCTATTTACGGCTGAAATCATCGACGCAGTAACCGCTTTATGATCGCTGATTCCCTGTTCTGCATTAACTGATTCAAATAGTTCAGGTCTGTTTGTCACCAGAAGGTCTAATATATTATCGCCACGAGTCGGTTTTCTGTTTAACTGCTCAAGGTAGTTTTCAGATAAAGCACTTAAAAATATTTCACTGGATTCTTTGTCCCTGCCACCCGTTATGAACGTTTGAGTCTCCCAGTCTATATCCGGCAAATTAAAATCTCCACCCAGAACTATAATATGGTGGGGAAATCTACTCGAAATATTTTCCAAATTATTCTTCAGGTGCTGAGCCACAACAGCTGCTGAGCCTGGGGGCCTATAGAGACATCCAAATACCATGTCTGAGCCTGCTTTAACCGTGACCTTCACCCAAATCATTTCACAATTCGAATCTCCGTCAATTTCCTTCGATACTATTGCACTTCTTATCGCTATAAACACGCCTCCCCCTTCACTGTCCAGCCTATCTCTGCGGTATACATTCCAATCAAGTCTCACGTACTCTAGCAGCTTTTAGTTTATTTTCTTTAAGGAAGGTACAATGAGAAGATCTCCTGTAGAAAGTCACAACATGCACTGAGGTAGGAATCGTATGTATTGTTGGGAAATAATAATAACTGATTACTTGAGGCTACCAAGTGATGAAATACTACGAGTCTTGAAAAATTTCTCATCGTAGCTATTGATATTTCGTTTCAAATAGTCATTAGTTCAATGACGCAATGTTTTTTTAGCACACAGTCTTCACCTTCCAAGAGTGATAGTACCCTTCGTACTTCAACTCCCTCTTACTCCCCAGCCCCCCCCCCCCCCTTCTCGTCTCAATCTCTCTATCAATTTCTCTCTCCCTGTACCTCTTTGTTAGGGTACTGGGGAAATGAGTTCAATCCCATTTATCTAAGACAATATTTCTTCTTACTTGTACTTGCCCTTATAAACAAATATCTGTGAACCGGCTCATGCGTTTCCCGCGTACTTCAATTGACCTGTGAGTATCAACACTGTGCCTGAGACCGTGAGTGTTACACTATTGCTTCCCTTTGTGAATGCAGTTGATACGTTGCACTTCACAGATTTACTTGTTCTGACTGCATGTTGTTGTGCTCTGTTCGTAATTATTATCCACATGTATCACTGCACGTTGATGATGAACTCCGAGCTTTATTACAATATACCTAGGTTCACTTGGGCCATGATTTTAATTTCGTAGTTAGTGAATTCGTTTTGTTTGCAGTGTACCGTTCACTATATTGTGAAACCAAACTACCATGACTAATTACTAGTGCCACCAGTATATATTTTCCTAACCAGTTACACAGCTCTGGTATTGGAATAAGAGTTCCATTGGATCCATCAGTAGGTCAGCAGATGGGGTTCCATATAGGAGATACATGTAATCCTACCAGAATTCGAACCTGTGATCTTAGAACAATCAGTTAAAGAATTAGTTAAGTTACATAGGTTCATAAACGCATTACAAACAGAATTTAGTATCATTGTATAAGACTCATTTAGGAATACTTAATTTGTGTGTCTGACACTAGCAAGTAATCCATGTTTAGCTCCAGGACAGTATTTTGTCTTCTGCAACAGCTATATCGATAGAAACAATCCTTTACACTTCTTGCTTGACGATACCTTCGAATTCACTTAGATTCGACTTAATAGACTCACATTAACACACAACACTCTTCTGATCATTTCATATGTATTAAGTATTCAGGACACTGCACAACCAAAGTTCTTCGTCAGATATTACAATGCAACCTGCACGATTAATAAGACTTGTTTGAACTTGCATTTCCGTGGTACTTCAACCCTGTCTTCTCCCCCCCTCCTCCCCCGTCTCTCTCTCTCTCTATATTTCTTGAGGCTACCATGTGATGATATTGATACTACACGACTGCCATGAAATGTGCAGGATGAATTGAAGAATTTCTGATGGTAGCCATTGATATTTCGTTTCAAATAGTAATTACTTCAATGACGCAGACTTTTGATTGGAAGCGGCCCTAATCTTCCAAAAGTAATGCAACTCGTCTTACTTCAGAGCTCTCTCTCTCTCTCTCTCTCTCTCTCTCTCTCTCTCTCTCTCTCTTTCTCTCTCTCTGTATTTCTCTCTCCCTCCCTCCCTCTCCCCTTTCCCCCGCCCTCCACTCTCTCTCTCTCTTTTCTTGTCTATCTATCTTTCTATTTGTTAGTGTATTGTTGAAATCAGTTAGTCCCATATGGTTGCGACCAATATTTCTTCCTGCGTGTACTAGCCCCTATAAATGAATCTGTTAATCGGCTAGAGTGATTCCCCCCGTACGTCAATTCACCTGTGAGTATCAATACTGTGTCTGAGTGCATGAGCGTTACAGTGCAGCTTCCCCTTGTGAAAGCACTTGACACGTTGCAGTTTACAGAGTTTGGACAGAAATACGGATACGCCACGGAAAATGCAAGTTCAAACATAAATACAAGTCCCATCAGGTTGTATGGTAATATTTGACGAAGAACTTTGGTTGTGCAGTGTCATGAATACGTATAAAGTGATCAGAAATGTGTTGTATGTTGCCGTGAATGCATTCTGTCAAATTTAAGTTCATCATCAAGATGAAGAGTTAAATACAGACAATAACTAAGAACACGGCAATGCAACATTCATTCACAACAAATAAATGAGATTAAATTAGGAGTGATTTAGTTTGAGCCGTTTTTGATAATAGTATTCGGATTCAGTAATGATATTATCCAAACAAATCAGTTACGGAGACCGCAGGCACATGTGAATATACAATCACTAAGTCTCTCTACGATCGGGCCGATTGGAGAAAAGGAAATATCACGCCTTTATTCGCCCTGCCCTGTACATTAATGATCCTGCGAGGACTGAGATAAGTATCACATAAAATTTAATTTCGGTCTATCGTAAACAACTAATGCCACCAGATTACCTCATAATTAACATCCTAAAGAAATGCAGGCAGCATGCTGTGTTGGTGACAGCCATTGTTACCCATCAGAAAACGTCCAGTGTGCCACTCCAAACACAAGTGCCACACGCTCCTACATCACATCTCTGAAGTCTGAACCTCTTGTGTTAACCCAGGACATGTGCACTGCCTCGTTAAACCTAAGAGAAAAGCGTTTATTGGTCTGCCCTCCCAGCTCAGAGTTATTGGCACCAATATAAATCTGCAATGGAAAACGTTTGCGAAAGTTTACTCAATGAGAAAAATTTTAAGGGACTGTCTATTCTCTCTCCAAAGATTCGGTGTAACAAGTTCACCAAGTAGTTGGATGCTCGCAGACAGAATTATAGGAACATTTCATGCCGCTCTCTCACTTAATTGGTTTCTTACTTAATACTTCAATCTGTGGATCACCTGTGTACAAAACTATAAAGTTGGCCGCTGTTAGTCTCACGTACTCTAGCAGCTTTTAGTTTATTTATCTTTAAGGAAGGTACAATGAGAAGATCTCCTGTAGAAAGTCACAACATGCACCGAGGTAGGAATCGTATGTATTGTTGGAAAATAATAATAACTGATTACTTGAGGCTAGCAAGTGATGAAATACTACGAGTCTTGAAAAATTTCTCATGGTAGCTATTGATATTTCGTTTCAAGTAGTCATTACTTCAATGACGCAATTTTTTTTAGCACACAGTCTTCACCTTCCGAGAGTGATGGTACCCTTCGTACTTCAACTCCCTCTTACTCCCCAGCCCCCCCCCCCTTCTCGTCTCACTCTCTCTATCAATTTCTCTCTCACTGTACCTCTTTGTTAGGGTACTGGGGAAATGAGTTCAATCCCATTTATCTAAGACAATATTTCTTCTTACTTGTACTTGCCCTTATAAACAAATATCTGTGAACCGGCTCATGCGTTTCCCGCGTACTTCAATTGACCTGTGAGTATCAACACTGTGCCTGAGACCGTGAGTGTTACACTATTGCTTCCCTTTGTGAAAGCAGTTGATACGTTGCACTTCACATATTTACTTATTGTGACTGCATGTTGTTGTGCTCTGTTCGTAATTATTATCCACATGTATCACTGCACGTTGATGATGAACTCCGAGCTTTATTACAATATACCTAGGTTCACTTGGGCCACGATTTTAATTTTGTTGTTAGTGAATTCGTTTTCCTTGGACACTAATTTGGATACGGCACGGAAAATGCAAGTTCAAACATAAATACGTGTCCTATCAATCGTGCAGGTTGAATGGTAATATTTGACAAAGAACTTGGGTTGTGCAGTGTCCTGGATTCGTATAATGTGATCAGAATGGCGTTGTAATTTGCTTTGAGCGTATTCTGTCAAATGTAAGTGAAATCAAAGTTTTCGACATGCT
Organism: Schistocerca gregaria; assembly: GCF_023897955.1. Lineage (NCBI taxonomy): Eukaryota > Metazoa > Arthropoda > Insecta > Orthoptera > Acrididae > Schistocerca > Schistocerca gregaria. The sequence goes on from NC_064931.1 coordinate 368,209,814, forward strand.
AGAAGTTTAAGGGATTTTTTCTTTCAACAAAGCTGTTGCACAAGAAACGTTTTGTACAAAGTACTGACCTGCAGCTGGACATCGTTTACTTACCTGTGCCAGTGTCACCAATTGAGTATTCCGGAATGTATATTATAGAATAATTCTAAGTTCAGTTTCCAATGCATTTAAGAACCCATTCCATGAACAAATTTTCTAACTGCTTGTCACAGAGAGCCCCACTATCGAAACCTGGGAGATATCTAGTTGTGTGAAGTAACGTCTGTCTGCTGTCTGCTATCTGCTTCTGCATCTCTTGATCTAGTGATAGGTCCGAATGAACCCTGACACTGGTACCAGAACTGTGTGCAACTGGTTAGGCGAATCTAAAGGTAATGCACTAGTAACCAGCCCTGGGTGATTCGCTTCCCAAAAACGTGTACAGTATACTGCAAAGAAAACTGGTTCACTAACTACGGAATTAAAACCTTGGACCAAGTGAATCTAGGATTATTGTAATCATTTAATATCAACATGAGGAGATACATATGGACAATAAAACAACACAAGAAAATGTCACTGGGCCTGAACAATGAAAGAGATAAAAGAAGGATTCATAAAATTGGAATCGTTTTTGAAAAAAACAAATTAGCTACGGGGAATATAAAAAGATATGAATATACACTTCCCCCCATAAACCATGGACCTTGCCGTTGGTGGGGAGGCTTGCGTGCCTCAGCGATACAGATGGCCGTACCGTAGGTGCAACCACAACGGAGGGGTATCTGTTGAGAGGCCAGACAAACGTGTGGTTCCTGAAGAGGGGCAGCAGCCTTTTCAGTAGTTGCAGGGGCAACAGTCTGGATGATTGACTGATCTGGCCTTGCAATATTAACCAAAACGGCCTTGCTGTAATGGTACTGCGAACGGCTGAAAGCAAGGGGAAACTACAGCCGTAATTTTTCCCGAGGACATGCAGCTTTACTGTATGATTAAATGATGATGGCATCCTCTTGGGTAAAATATTCCGGAGGTAAAATAGTCCCCCATTCGGATCTCCGGGCGGGGACTACTCAGGAGGATGTCGTTATCAGGAGAAAGAAAACTGGCGTTCTACGGATCGGAGCGTGGAATGTCAGATCCCTTAATCGGGCAGGTAGGTCAGAAAATTTAAAAAGGGAAATGGATAGGTTAAAGTTAGATATAGTGGGAATTAGTGAAGTTCGGTGGCAGGAGGAACAAGACTTCTGGTCAGGTGACTACAGGGTTATAAACACAAAATCAAATAGGGGTAATGCAGGAGTAGGTTTAATAATGAATAGGAAAATAGGAATGCGGGTAAGCTACTACAAACAGCATAGTGAACGCATTATTGTGGCCAAGATAGATACGAAGCCCACACCTACTACAGTAGTACAAGTTTATATGCCAACTAGCTCTGCAGATGATGAAGAAATTGAAGAAATGTACGATGAAATAAATGAAATTATTCAGATAGTGAAGGGAGACGAAAATTTAATAGTAATGGGTGACTGGAATTCGAGTGTAGGAAAAGGGAGAGAAGGAAACATAGTAGGTGAATATGGATTGGGGCTAAGAAATGAAAGAGGAAGCCGCCTAGTAGAATTTTGCACGGAGCACAACTTAATCATAGCTAACACTTGGTTTAAGAATCATGAAAGAAGGTTGTATACGTGGAAGAACCCTGGAGATACTAAAAGGTATCAGATAGATTATATAATGGTAAGACAGAGATTTAGGAACCAGGTTTTAAGTTGTAAGACATTTCCAGGGGCAGATGTGGACTCTGACCACAATCTATTGGTTATGACCTGTAGATTAAAACTGAAGAAACTGCAAAAATGTGGGAAATTAAGGAGATGGGACCTGGATAAACTGAAAGAACCAGAGGTTGTACAGAGTTTCAGAGAGAGCATAAGGGAACAATTGACAGGAATAGGGGAAAGAAGTACAGTAGAAGAAGAATGGGTAGCTCTGAGGGATGTAGTAGTGAAGGCAGCAGAGGATAAAGTAGGTACAAAGACGAGGGCTGCTAAAAATCCTTGGGTAACAGAAGAAATATTGAATTTAATTGATGAAAGGAGAAAATATAAAAATGCAGTAAATGAAGCAGGCAAAAAGGAATACAAACGTCTGAAAAAATGAGATCGACAGGAAGTGCAAAATGGCTAAACAGGGATGGCTAGAGGACAAATGTAAGGATGTAGAAGCTTATCTCACTAGGGGTAAGATAGATACTGCCTACAGGAAAATTAAAGAGACCTTTGGAGAGAAGAGAACCACGTGTATGAATATCAAGAGCTCAGATGGCAGCCCAGTTCTAAGCAAAGAAGGGAAGGCAGAAAGGTGGAAGGAGTATATAGAAGGCTTATACAAGGGCGATGTACTTGAGGACAATATTATGGAAATAGAAGAGGATGTAGATGAAGACGAAATGGGAGATACGATACTGCGTGAAGAGTTTGACAGGGCACTGAAAGACCTGAGTCGAAACAAGGCCCCCGGAGTAGACAACATTCCATTAGAACTACTGACGGCCTTGGGAGAGCCAGTCATGACAAAACTCTACCAGCTGGTGAGCAAGATGTATCAGACAGGCGAAATACCCTCAGACTTCAAGAAGAATATAATAATTCCAATCCCAAAGAAAGCAGGTGCTGACAGATGTGAAAATTACCGAACTATCAGTTTAATAAGCCACGGCTGCAAAATACTAACGCGAATTCTTTACAGACGAATGGAAAAACTGGTAGATGCAGACCTCGGGGAGGATCAGTTTGGATTCCGTCGAAATGTTGGAACACGTGAGGCAATACTGACCTTACGACTTATCTTAGAAGAAAGATTAAGAAAAGGCAAACCTACGTTTCTAGCATTTGTAGACTTAGAGAAAGCTTTTGACAATGTTGACTGGAATACTCTTTTTCAAATTCTAAAGGTGGCAGGGGTAAAATACAGGGAGCGAAAGGCTATTTATAATTTGTACAGAAACCAGATGGCAGTAATAAGAGTCGAGGGGCATGAAAGGGAAGCAGTGGTTGGGAAAGGAGTGAGACAGGGTTGTAGCCTCTCCCCGATGTTATTCAATCTGTATATTGAGCAAGCAGTAAAGGAAACAAAAGAAAAATTTGGAGTAGGTATTAAAATTCATGGAGACGAAGTAAAAACTTTGAGGTTCGCCGATGACATTGTAATTCTGTCAGAGACGGCAAAGGACTTGGAAGAGCAGTTGAACGGAATGGACAGTGTCTTGAAAGGAGGATATAAGATGAACATTAACAAAAGCAAAACGAGGATAATGGAATGTAGTCAAATTAAATCGGGTGATGCTGAGGAAATTAGATTAGGAAATGAGACACTTAAAGTAGTAAAGGAGTTTTGCTATTTAGGAAGTAAAATAACTGATGATGGTCGAAGTAGAGAGGATATAAAATGTAGACTGGCAATGGCAAGGAAAGCGTTTCTGAAGAAGAGAAATTTGTTAACATCGAATATAGATTTATGTATCAGGAAGTCGTTTCTGAAAGTATTTGTTTGGAGTGTAGCCATGTATGGAAGTGAAACATGGACGATAACTAGTTTGGACAAGAAGAGAATAGAAGCTTTCGAAATGTGGTGCTACAGAAGAATACTGAAGATAAGGTGGATAGATCACGTATCTAATGAGGAGGTATTGAATAGGATTGGGGAGAAGAGAAGTTTGTGGCACAACTTGACTAGAAGAAGGGATCGGTTGGTAGGACATGTTTTGAGGCATCAAGGGATCACAAATTTAGCATTGGAGGGCAGCGTGGAGGGTAAAAATCGTAGAGGGAGACCGAGAGATGAGTACACTAAGCAGATTCAGAAGGATGTAGGTTGCAGTAGGTACTGGGAGATGAAGCAGCTTGCGCAGGATAGAGTAGCATGGAGAGCTGCATCAAACCAGTCTCAGGACTGAAGACAACAACAACAACAACATGAATATACAGTCACACAGTCTTGGAGAAATAGTAATACCACGCCTATTTTAACCATGACCTGTACATTAATTATCCTTCGTTAAGTGAAGTAAGTTCACAAAAAATGTAACTTCGCTCTGTCCTAACCAGGTGATGCCACCAGATTACCGCGTCATAAACATCCTAAGGAATATTCAAGCAGCTTGCTGTGGTGGTGTGAGACATTGCTACTATTCAGGAAAATCCAGTTTGCCGCTCCAAACAGAAGTGCCACACTCTGCTACATCCCGTCTCTGCAGTTTCTTTTGATCTTCTGATGACTTTATTTGTCGATAAACGACAGCGTCATCTGCAAACAACCGAAGACGACTGCTCAGATTGTCTCCAAAATTGTTTATATAGATAAGGAACAGCAAAGGGCCTATAACTCCACCTTGGGAAACGCCAGAAATCACTTCTGTTTTACTCGATGACTTTCATTCAGCTAACTCGATGACTTTCATTCAGTTACTACGAACTGTGACCTCTCTGACAGGAAATCACAAATCGAGTCACATAACTGAGACGATATTCCACAAGCAATCAATTTCGCTACCAGCCGCTTGTGTGGTACCGTGTCAAAATCCTTCCGGAAATCCAGAAATACGGAATCAGTCTGTAATCCCTTGTCAGTAGCACTCAACACTTCATGTGAGTAAAGAGCTAGCTGTGTTTCACAGGATCGATTCTTTCTAAACCCATGTTGACTGTGTGTCAATAGACCGTTTTATTCGAGGTAATTCATAATGTTCGACCACAATATATGTTCTACAATCCTGCTGCATATCGACTTTAACAATATGGGCCTGTAATTTAGTGGATTACTCCTACTACCTTGTTGAATATAGGTGTGACCTGTGCAACTTTCCAGTCTTTGGGTATAGATCTTTCGGCGAGCGAACGGTTGTAAATGATTGTTAAGTATTGGGCTACTGCATAATCATACTCCAAAAGGAACCTAATTGGTGCATAGTCTGGACCAGAAGTCTTGCTTTTATTAAGTGATTTAAGGTGCTCCACGACTCCGAGGGTGTTTACCCCTACGTTACTCATGTTGGCAGTCGTTCTCGATTCGACTTCTGGAATATTTACTTCGTCTTCTTCTGTGAAGGCATTTCGGAAGTCTTTGTTTGGTTACTCTGTCATGTCTTCGATAGTATCTCCATTGTTATCGTGCAGATAAGGCATTGGTTGTTTCTTGCCGCTAACATACTTCACATACGACCAGAATCTCTTTGGATTTTCTGCCAGGTTTCGAGACAAAGTTTCGTTGTGGAAACTGTTATACGCATCTCGCATTGAAGTCCGTCCTAAATTTCGAGCTGCTGTAAAAGATCGCCAATCTTGTGGATTTGGCGTCTCTTTAAATTTGGCATGTTTGTTTCGTTGTTTTTGCAACAGTGTTCTAACCTGTTTTGTGTACCAAGGAGGATCAGCTCCGACGATTGTTAATTTTCGTAAACATTTTTGGAATACAGTGATCAATAAATTATTATATTTTGACTAAAGTTCAGTCTTGATCACAAATCTAGTTTGTTAGTTTATTTGGTATAAATCTCACAATTGCTGCCGATACTATTTCTTTGAATCCAAGCCACAGCTGGTCTACACTTATTTTATTAATTTGAAATGATTGTAGATTGTCTTTTAGGAAGGCTTCAAGTGAATTTTTATCAGATTTTTGAAAATAGGTATATTTTTCCGTTATTTTTCGAGGATTTGGGGATTGCAGTGTTCAATCTGGAAACAAAAGTAATTCAGTAACTATGGTATCAGAACCTTGGCCAATTTGAATCAATGGTTATTGTAATCATTCTCAGAGTGCACCACCAAGATATTGAGACTCATACGGACCATAATTAATAGCACAGCAGAACAGTATTCAAACAGAGCAAACACATGAGATAAAAGTGGAAGTGATGAAATTGGAACTGTTCTTTATAAAACAATTTATATTCAGGAATGACTATCATCTAAACAAATTAGTTGCGTGAAACGTAGACGCATGTGAATACACAGTCGTTTAGTTGTTTTACGGTCGTACCAACTGAAGAAAAATATACAATAAACATCCACAGATGGAAAAAGAAATTTTTAAATCTAGTGACTGTGTAAAGTCACATGACGTACTGAGTTAAGACTCGTATGTCCTGTTGTAAAACAGTAATCATTGACGACGTGAGGCTACCATGTGATGAATTAAAGCGAGTACGACTGCCACGTTCTTATGGATGGTAAAGGATGACTTAAACATATTCTGATGGTAGCTATTCATAATTTGCTTAACATAGTCAGCAGCTGCTTGACGCTTATTTGGGGTCGCAAATTGTCTTCCCTTTCAAAGAATTATCCAACCCTAGGTTACGAGCCTTTGTACTTCAGCTCACTCTCTCTCTCTATCTCGCTCTCTCTGTCCCTACCTCTATGATAGTCCATTGTTGAAATCAATTCTAGCCCTTGTAGCTGTGACCAATATTTATTCTAACTTGTACATGCCATTTCAAAGAATTCTCCAGCCATTCCGCGCCTTCTTAAACTGACCTGTCAGTATGAACACTGACTGTGTGAAAGTACTTGATACGTTGTACTTTACAGTGGTTGAACAGAAGTACGGAAACGCCACGGGAAATTCACGTTGTCCCATAAAGCTAGATCCGTGGTGATTCCGTTGGTTGCATTGTAATATTTGACCACGAACGTCGGCTGTGCAGTGCCCTCAATATGTATGAAGTGATCATACTGGTGTAGTGTGTTGTTGTGGGTGCATTATATCGGATCTAACTGAATTCGAAAGTATCGACAAGCTAGAAGTGTCAGGGATAGTTTCTATGGATACAGGTGTTACAGAAAGGAACGTCTTGTACAAAATACTGTCCTGAAGCTGAACATCGATTACCTACTTGGGCCAAACACTCAAATTAAGTATGAATACTACACAATGATAGTAAATTTAGTTTTAATGCGTTTAAGAACAAAATTCCATGAACAAATATTCTTACTGCCTGTCAGCAGATCCCAGGTTCAAATCCTGTTAGGGTTTCTATTTATGTGAAATTACATGTCAACATATGGTTCATCATATGTTGATCCACTGACAGGTCCGAATGAACTCTGACACAAATACAAAAACTGTGTGTTACTGATTAGGCGAATCTAAAGGGATTGCACTAGTAACGAGTCCTGGGTGCTTGACTTCACAAAATCGTGAACAGTGTTCTCCAAAGAAAAGAAATTCACTAATTAGGGAATTAAAAATTGGCCCAAGTGAACTAGGATTTTTGCAATCATTCTCAGAGTTCATAATCAAGATGAAGAGATACATACGGACAGTAATTATGTACACAGCAAAACAACATTCAGTCAGAACAAATAAAACCTATAAAACTAGGAGTGATTAAATTGGAACAGTTTTTGATATAAGAATTATGATTCATAATGACTATCATCAAGACAAATTAACTACGGGAAACGAAAACACATATGAATATACAGGCACACAGTCTTTCTACTATCCTGCCAATTGGAGAAAAAGAAATATCACGCCTTATATCTCCTCCTCTGTGGATTAATGACCCGGCATTAAATGAATTGTCACAAAAAACGTAACTACGCTGTGACCTAACCAACTGAAGCCACCAAATTTCCTCATAATAAAAATCCTACAGAAATGCAAGCAGCATACAGTGGTGGTGACAGCCATTGATTCTTATCACAAAATGTCCAGTGTGTCACTCCAAACAGAAGGCCCACACGCTGCTTAACCCTGAACATGTATACTGCCTCGTTTCGCCTGAGAGACTCTCGTTTATTGGTCGTCTGCTGTCCCAGCTCCGAGTTTGTGACGCAAATAAAAATTTGCACTAAGAAAAGTTTGCGAATGTTTATACAATGAGAAAAATTTTAAGGGACTGTCTATTCTTCCTCCAAAAAATCGGTGGAAGAAGTTCCCCTATTAGCTGGCTACTCGCAGGTAATCTTATAGGAAAATACCATGTCGCTCTCTTACATCATTGAATTCTTACTTAGTCCGTCAATCCGTGGTTCACCTGTGTACAAAATTATCATGTTGTTCGCTATTAGTCTAACATACAGCAGTAGGTTTTACTTTATTTATTTTTAAAGAAGGTACAATGCGAAGATCTCCAACCTCTTTGAGGAAGAATTAGTGTGCTACTGGGCTGGAATCCGGATGACATAACTAGATTACACAAGGTGCCAGAGAACTCAGTAAGCAAAGCTGTACAGAACCTTGATATGGGAATCGTTCAAGAGGTTTCCCACTTCAGTAACTTCCCGTGAAGTTACTGATCTGAGTACACTGCTCTCTACAAAGTGGTCTGTGAGTCAAAGGTGAAGGCAGTGGACCCCCATGTCTCATTGCAAGAATTGGTAGGTTTGCTTGAACTCTTCCCCTCGTGCTCTGCAACAAGTCCACTAAAGAGACAGCTTACACTACACTCGTTCGTCCTCTGTTAGAATATTGCTGCGCGGTGTGGGATCCTTACCAGGTGGGATTGACGGAGGACATCGAAAGGGTGCAAAAAAGGGCAGCTCGTTTTGTATTATCTCGTTATAGGGGAGAGAGTGTGGCAGATATGATACACGAGTTGGGATGGAAGTCATTACAGCATAGACGTTTTTCGTCGCGGCGAGACCTTTTTACGAAATTTCAGTCACCAACTTACTCTTCCGAATGCGAAAATAATTTGTTGAGCCCAACCTACATAGGTAGGAATGATCATCAAAATAAAATAAGAGAAATCAGAGCTCGAACAGAAAGGTTTAGGTGTTCGTTTTTCCCGCTCGCTGTTCGGGAGTGGAATAGTAGAGAGATAGTATGATTGTGGTTCGATGAACCCTCTGCCAAGCACTTAAATGTGAATTGCAGAGTAGTCATGTAGATGTAGATCCTCTGAAGTCAGCCCCCCTCTACATCTACATCTACATCCATACTCTGCAAGCCACCTGACGGTGTGTGGCTGAGGGTACCCTGAGTACCTCTATCGGTTCTCCCTTCTATTCCAGTCTCGTATTGTTCGTGGAAAGAAGGATTGTCGGTATGCTTCTGTGTGGGCTCTAATCCCTCTGATTTTATCCTCATGGTCTCTTCGCGAGATATACGTAGGAGGGTGCAATATACTGCTTGACTCTTCGGTGTAGGTATGTTCTCGAAACTTTAACAAAACCATGTACCGGGCTACTGAGCGTTTATCTGGAGTTTATCTATCATCTTCGTAACGCTTTTGCGATTACTAAATGATCCTGTAACGAAACACGCTGCTCTCCGTTGGATCTTCTCCATCTCTTCTATGAACCCTATCTGGTACGGATCCCACACTGCTGAGCAGTATTCAAGCAGTGGGCGAACAAGCGTACTGTACCCTACTTCCTTTGTTTTCGGTTTGTATTTCCTTAGGATTCTTCCAACGAATCTCACTCTAGCATCTGCTTTACCGACGATAAACTTTATGTGATCATTCCATTTTAAATCACTCCGAATGCGTACTCCCATATAATTTCTATGTATTCGCAACACATTACACTTGTCTACATTGAGAGTCAATTGCCATTCCCTGCACTATACGTCAATTCGCTGCAGATCCTCCTGCATTTCAGTACAATTTTCCATTGTACAACCTCTCGATGCACCACAGCATCATCTGTTAAAAGCCTCAGTGAACTTCCGATGTCATCCACAAGGTCATTTATGTATATTGTGAATAGCAACGGTCCTACGACACTCCCCTGCGGCACACCTGAAATCACTGTTACTTCGAAAGACTTGTCTCCATTGAGAATGACATGCTGCGTTCTGTTATCTAGGAACTCCTCAATCCAATCACACAATTGGTCTGATAGCCCGTATGCTCTTACTTTGTTCATTAAACGACTGTGGGAAACTATCGAACGCTTTGCGGAAGTCAAGAAACACGGCATCTACCTGTGAACCAGTGTCTATGGCCCTCCGAGTCTCGTGGACGAATAGCGCCAGCTGGGTTTCACATGACCGTCTTTTTCTAAACCCATGCTGATTCCTATGGAGTAGATTCCTAGTCTCCAGAAAAGTCATTATACTCGAACATAATACGTGTTCCAAAATTCTACAACTGATCGACGTTAGAGATATAGCTCTATAGTTCTGCACATCTGTTCGACGTCCCTTCTTGAAAACGGGGATGACCTGTGCCATTTTCCAATCCTTGGAACGCTACGCTCTTCTGGAGACCTACGGTACACCGCTGCAAGAAGGGGGGCAAGTTCCTTCGCGTACTCTGTGTAAAATCGAACTGGTATCCCATCAGGTCCAGCGGCCTGTCCTCTTTTGAGCGATATTAATTGTTTCTCTATCCCTCTATCGTGTATTTCGATATCTACCATTTTGTCATCTGTGCGACAATCTAGAGAAGGAACTACAGGACAGTCTTCCTGTGTGAAACAGCTTTGGAAAAAGACATTTAGTATTTCGGCCTTTAGTCTGTCATCCTCTGTTTCAGTACCATTTTGGTCACAGAGTGTCTGGACATTTTGTTTTGATCCACCTACCGCTTTGACGTAAGACCAAAAATTCTTAGGATTCACTGCCAAGTCAGTACATAGAACTTTACTTTCGAATTCATTGAACGCCACTCTTCACACTACATTTCGCTTCGCGTAATTTTTGTTTGTCTGCAAGGCTTTGGCTATGTTTATGTTTGCTGTCAAGTTCTTTTTGCTTCCGCAGTAGTTTTCTAACTCGGTTGTTGTACCACGATGGCTCTTTTCCATCTCTTACGATCTTGCTTGGCACATACTCATCTAACGCATAATTGTACGATGGTTTTGAACTTTGTCCACTGATCCTGAACACTATCTATACTTGAGACAAAACTTTTGTGTTGAACCGTCAGGTACTCTGTAATCTGCTTTTTGTCACTTTTGCTAAACAGAAAAATCTTCCTACCTTTTTTAATATTTTTATTTACGGCTGAAGTCATCGATGCCGTAACCGCTTTATGATCGCTGATTTTCTGTTCTGCGTTAACTGTTTCAAATAGTTCGGGTCTGTTTGTCACCAGAAGGTCTAATATGTTATCGCCACGAGTCGTTTCAAAAATGGTTCAAATGGCTCTGAGCACTATGGGACTCAACTGCTGTGGTCATCAGTCCCCTAGAACTTAGAACTACTTAAACCTAACTAACCTAAGGACATCACACACATCCATGCCCGAGGCAGGATTCGAACCTGCGACCGCAGCAGTCGCACGGTTCCGGACTGCGGGCCTAGAACCGCGAGACCACCGCGGCCGGCGCCACGAGTCGGTTCTCTGTTTAACTGCTCAAGGTAGTTTTCAGATAAAGCACTTAAAAAAATTTCACTGGATTCTTTGTCCCTACCACCCGTTAAGAACCTTTGAGTCTCCCAGTCTATATCCGGCAAATTAAAATCTCCACCCAGAACTATAACATGGTGGGGAAATCTACTCGAAATATTTTCCAAATTATCCTTCGTGCTCAGCCACAACAGCTGCTGAGCCAGGGGGCCTATAGAGACATCCAATTACTATGTCTGAGCCTGTTTTAACCGTGACCTTCACCCAAATCATTTCACATTTCGGATCTCCGTCAGTTCTATCGATACTATTGCACTTCTTATCGCTATAAACACGCCTCCCCCTTCACTGTCCAGCCTGTCTCTGCGGTATACATTCCAATCTGAGTTTAGGATTTCATTACTGTTTACGTCTGGTTTCAGCCAACTTTCTGTCCCTAGTACTATATGGGCGTTGTGACCGTTTATTAATGAGAGCAGTTCTGGGACCTTTCTATAGACGCTCCTGCAGTTTACTATTATCACATTAATATTGTTATTTCCTGTTGCATTTTGCCTACTCCTACCTTGCCGCGTCTCAGGAGGCGCCTTGTCGGGCCTAGGGAGGGAATTCTCTAACCTAAAAAACCCCCATGTGCACTCCACACGTACTCCGTTACCCTTGTAGCCGCTTCCGGCGTGTAGTGCACGCCTGACCTATTCAGGGGGACCCTACATTTCTCCACCCGATAGCGGAGGTCGAGAAATTTGCACCCCAGATCTCGGCAGAATCGTCTGAGCCTCCGGTTTAAGCCTTCCACTCGGCTTCAAACCAAGAGGACCGCCATCGGTTCTGCCCCTCGTGTTGTGGCAGGATACTCTGAAGTCAGCCCATGTCCTTTAGTAATAATTTCTGCTGAGATCTCAGCCCATAGTGTGATATCCACTGACTTCCCGGAAAAATTAGCTCTGTACGATATGATATACAATGAATAGCCACGGAGGGAGAAAGGAATTTTTAAATCTACTGTCTGTAGAAAGTCACATCATGCACTGAGTTAGGACTCGTATGTCCTGTTCTACAATGGTAATCATTGATGACTTGATGCTACCATGTGATCAATTGGAACTTCTACGACAGCCATGTTCGTATGAAATGTGCAGGGAGACTTGAAAAAATTCTGATGGTGGTCATTCATATTTCGTATTACTTAGTCAATACTTCCATGTCGCAGACTTCGCGGTAGCAAATTGTCATCACTTTCGAAGTGTGTTACCATCAGACGTTACTACCCTACGTTGTTCAACTCTCTCTCTCTCTCTAGCTCTCTCTCTCTCGCCCTACCTCTTTGACACTGTATTGTTCAAACATAAATACTGATCCTAGGCAATCCTGCAGGCTGCATTGTAATATCTGAAGACGAACGTCGGCTGTGCAGTGCCCTAAATGTGAATGAAGTACCCAGAAGTGAGTTCTATGTAGCTGTGAGTTCACTATCTCCTATCTAAGTGAATTCGAAACTATCGACAAGCTAGAAGTGTAAGGCATTTTTTCTTTCGTTGTAGCTGTTGCAGAGTGGAACGTTTTTTCTTTTCTTCAAAATACTGCCCTGGAGGCGATGATCGGTTACTTACTTGTGCCAAACACACAAATAAAGTATTCCTGAATGAATATTACACAGTGATAAGAATTCATTTATAATACTTTTATTAACCAATTCCATGAACAAATCTAACTGCCTGTCAGAAGATTCCAGATTCGAATCCTGGTAGGGTTTCTATTTACGTTAAGTCATATCTGTCTGCTATAATTTTGAGCACCTGTTGATCTACTGACCGTGTGCAATTCATTAGACGTATCTAAAGAGATGGCACTAGTAACGAGTCTTGGGTGCAGCCTCACAAAATCATGAACAGTGCACTACAAAGAAAAAGAATTCACTAACTACGAAATTGGAACCTTGGCCCACGTGAATCTGTGATTATCGTAATCATTTTCAGAGTACTCCAGCAAGATAAAAGAGATAAATATGAACCATAATTAAGAACATAGCAAAACAACATCCAATATGAACAAATAAAGGAGATAAAACTAGCGATGATGAAATTGAATCGATTTTGAGCAAAGAATATGGATGCAAAAATTATAATCATCCTGACAAATTTGCCACGGGAAACATAGACACATGTTAATATACAGTCATTAAGTCTTTCTACGATCATGCGTACTAGAAAAAAAGAAATATCACGCATTTATTCCTCCTCTCCCGTACGTGAATAATAAATAGAGTTTAGTGTCACAAAAAACGTAACTTCACTGTCTCCTAACCAACTAAAGCTACCAGATTACCCCACCATAAACATCGTGAAGAAATGCAAGCAGCATCCAGTGGTGGTGGCAGAAAATTCCAGTGTGCCACTCCAAACAGAAGTTCCACAAGGTGCTACATCTTGCCTCTGAAGTCCGTAGCCACTTGACTTAACCTTTAGCATGTGTACAGCCTCGTTTCACGTGAGAGACTCTCGTCGTCGTCTGCTGTACCATCTTCGTCATGGTGTCACAAATACAAATCAGCACTGAAATAATGTTTGCGAAAGTTTATCCAATGAGAAAAATTTTAAGGGACTGTCTATATTCTCTCCAAAGAATCGGCGTAACAAGTTCACCAATTAGCTGGCTACTCACAGAGAAAATCATACGAACATTCCATGCCGCTCTCTTACATCATTGATTTCTTACTTAATCCTTCAATCTGCGGATCACCTGTGTACAAAACTATCAAGTTGGCCGCTTTTATTCTCACGTACTCTAGCATCTTTTAGTTTATTTATTTTTAAAGAAGGTACAATGAGAAGATCTCCCGTAGAAAGTCACAACAAGCACTGAGGTAGGAATCCTATGTATTGTTGGGAAATAATAATAACTGATTACTTGAGGCTACCATGTGATGAAATAGAACTAGTACGACTGGCATGTTCCAAAGAAATGTGCAGTATGACTTGAAAAAGTTCTGATGGTAGCCATTGATATTTCGTTTAAAATAGTCATTGCTTCAATGACGCAGACTTTTGGTAGCAAACTGTCTTCACATTCCAAGAGTGATGCTACCCTTCGTACTTCAACTCTCTCTTACCCCCTCCCCCCGCCCGTTCGTATTTCAACTCTCTCTTACTCCCCCCCCCCCCCCTCCCCCGGCCACCCTGTTTCTCTCCATCTCTCTCTCACTGTTCCTCTTCGTAAGGGTACTGCAGAAATGATTTCTATGCCTTGTAGCCGCGAGCATTATTTTTTCTTGTACTTGCCCTTATAAAGGATTCTCCATGTATCAGTTCCAGCCATTGCCCACCTAGTTTAATTGACTTGTGAGTATCAACACTATGTCTGTGTCCGTGAGTGTTATAGTAAAGCTTCTTATTGTGAAAGCACTTGATACGTTGCACTTTACAGGGGTTGTACAGAAATACGGAAACACCACCGGAAATTCATGTTCAAACATAAACACAGATCCTAGGCAGTCCTGCAGGTTGCATAGTGGAACTGACCACAAAGGCCGTGTCATGTCATCAGTACATATGAAATGATCAGTGAATTCAAAATTATCGACAAACTGGAAGAGTAAGGGATTTTTTCTTTCGTTAATGATGTTGCAGAAGGGAACGTCTTGTACAAAATACTCTCCTGGAGCGTCTACGTAATTGAATGCAGACTCATTTATGAAAAGCTTTTCCAAATTAATCACTGTTAGTTGCGTCTTATTTAGTTGTTCCAATTAAATGTTTTGTTGTATTCTTAATTAAGTTACATATTAATGTCATTCGTTCACGTTACTCATTGAAATTCGTTGGCTTCATCTGCGAAACTTAAAACTGTTACTTTTATCAGATGTGCAGAGGAAAAACCATAAAATCTCTCGGGGTACTTCTTCCTTTGACATCCATCAGCAATTCATCTTTTGGGTATATGACGCCTTCAGAGGTTAGAACCATTAACTGTCGGTAGCTGTAATGACATTCGTAATTATTACAAACGAGGAGGTTCAGCAGAGTCCCGCTTATGATTACAACAGAATTCATAAATATATGTCGAAGCCTGTGAGAGTAACAACTATCAGTGTAACGGGGAACACCACGTGATGATTTAGTATGGGGACTGAGTGCGACGTATGAAGCCTTCAGAGTGTCTTTGTATTTATTCTGAAGGGAAGGTTGTAAGAAAACAGACCAGCTATTAACACTTGCTTTCATAGCACATACTATTTGGGAATTAAGAAGCGTATCTAATTGTCAAGTATAGTACAGTGGAAAGCAATAATCAATAGTGGTTAATTTTGAGAGATTAATTACGTACATTAAGGAAGTGACTGAACTCTCGGAAAAAGTAACGTCAAGCTATATGGGTACATACTTGCGCCGATACTTGAATTAATTAGTCTTGAATGAACATTCCTCAGTGATGCTATATTCAATTTTAAATGCGATCAAGACCCAACTACGAGTACATAAGCAAATTTTCTAGCTGTCTATCACAAGATTCCAGTTCTAATCCTGGTAGGGCTGTCATTTATGCGAGGTGTCAAACAAGCCATGAAGAGGAACCTTCCGTCTACTGTAAGGTTCTGCATTGGCTGGGTAACTGAGAGGCAGATTGCTCCCCAATGAACTCAGAGACTAATTTAAGCACTGTGTGTTAGGGATTTGGTAATATTAAAGAGGTTGCACTCGTAATGAGTCCTGGCATTTCGGCTTCAGAAAATCATTAACACAGCAAGGGAATAGAATTCACTAGCTATGGAATTAAACATTGAATCTAATAGTATTATAATCATTTTCAAAGTGCACCAGTAAAATAATGACATTAATATGTACCTTAATTAAGAATGCAACAAAACAACATTTAATTAGAATAAATAAATAAGATACAACTGTTGTTGTTGTTGTTGTTGTTGTCTTCAGTCCTGAGACTGATTTGCTGCAGCTCTCCATGCTACTCTATCCTGTGCAAGCTTCTTCATCTCCCAGTACCTACTGCAACCTACATTAATATGTACCTTAATTAAGAATACAACAAAACAACATTTAATTAGAATAAATAAATAAGATACAACGGTTGTTGTTGTTGTTGTTGTTGTCTTCAGTCCTGAGACTGATTTGCTGCAGCTCTCCATGCTACTCTATCCTGTGCAAGCTTCTTCATCTCCCAGTACCTACTGCAACCTACATCCTTCTGAATCTGCTTAGTGTATTCATCTCTTGGTCTCCCTCTACGATTTTTACCCTACACGCTGCCATCCAATACTAAATTGGTGACCCCTTGATGCCTCAACACATGTCCTACCAACCGATCCCTTCTTCTAGTCAAGTTGTGCCAGAAACCTCTCTTCTCCCCAATCCTATTCAGTACTTCCTCATTAGTTATGTGATCTACCCATCAAATCTTCAGCATTCTTCTGTAGCACCACATTTCAAAAGCTTCTATTTTCTTCTTGTCTAAACTATTTATCGTCCATGTTTCACTTCCATACATGGCCACCCTCCATACAAATCCTTTCAGAAATGACTTCCTGACACTTAAATCTATACTCGATGTTAACAAATTTTTCTTCTTCAGAAACGCTTATTTTGCTTCCCAAATAGCAAAACTGCTTAACTACCTTAAGTGTCTCATTTCTTAATCTAATTCCCTCAGCATCACCCGACTTAATTCGACTACGTTCCATTATCCTCGTTTTGCTTTTGTTGATGTTCATCTTATACCCTACATTCAAGACACTATCCATTCCATTCAATTGCTCTTCCAAGTCCTTTGCTGTCTCTGACAGAATTACAATGTCATCGGCGAACCTCAAAGTTTTTATTTCTTCTCCATGGATTCTGATACCTACCCCAAATTTTTCTTTTGTTTCCTTTGTAAGTATGCTGTTAAGGTTTTGTTATTTGTAACACCACCTCTGTATGAAAACCACTGGCTGTGCTGTGTGCAGTCAGTGGCTGGGTGGCATTGTTGTAATAGTCGCTATTGTAGCGTTGGGCAGTTGGCTGTTAACAGCGCGAAGCGTTGCGCAGTTGGAGGTGAGCCACCAGCAGTGGTCGATGTGGGGAGAGAGATGACGGAGTTCTGAAATTTGAAAGAATGGATGTCATGAACTGCTATATATATTATGACTATTAAGGTAAACACATTGTTTGTTCTCTATTAAAATCTTTCATTCGCTAACTATGCCTATCAGTAGTTAGTGCCTTCCGTAGTTTGAATCTTTTATTTAGCTGGAAGTAGTGGCGCTCGCTGTATTGCAGTAGTTCGAGTATCGAAGATTTTTGGTGAGGTAAGTGATTTGTGAAAGGTATAGGTTAATGTTAGTCAGGGCCATTCTTTCGAAGGGATTTTTGAAAGTCAGATTGCGTTGAGCTAAAAATAATATGTGTCAGTTTAAACACAGTCTTGTATAATTATTATAAACGGACGTTTCACCTTCACTGTTTGCGCAATATAAAGATTGAATAACATCGGGGAAAGACTACAACCCTGTCTCAGTCCCTTCCCAACCACTGCTTCCCTTTCATGTACTTCGACTCTTATAACTGCCATCTGGTTTCTCTACAAATTGTAAATAGTCTATCGCTCCCTGTATTTTACCCCTGCCACCTTCAGAATTTGAAAGAGCGTATTCCAGTCAACATTGTCAAAAGCATTCTCTAAGTCTACAAATGCTAGAAACGTAGGTTTGCCTTTCCTTAATCTAGCTTCTAAAATAAGTCGTAGGGTCAGTATTGCCTCACGTGTCCCAACATTTCTATGGAGCCCAACCTGATCTTCCCCGAGGTCGGCTTCTGCTAGTTTTTCCATTTGTCTGTAAGGAATCCGCGATAGTATTTTGCAGCCGCGACTTATTAAACTGGTAGTTCGGTAATTTTCACATTTGTCAACACCTGCTTTCTTTGGTATTGGAATTATTATATTCTTGAAGTCTGAGGTTATTTCGCCTGTCTCATACATCTTGCTCACCAGATGGTAGAGTTTCGTCAGGACTGGCTCTCCCAAGGCTGTCAGTAGTTCTAATGGAATGTTGTCTACTCCCTGGGCCTTGTTTCGACTCCGATCTTTCAGAGCTCTGTCAAACTCTTCACGCAGTATCATATCTCCCATTTCATCTTCATCTACATCTTCTTCCATTTCCATAATATTGTCCTCAAGTACATCGCCCTTGTATAGACTTTCTGTATACTCCATCCACCTTTCTGCTTTCCCTTCTTTGCTTAAAACTGGGTTTCCATCTGAGCTTTTGATATTCGTACAAGTGGTTCTCTTTTCTCTGAAGGTCTCTTTAATTCTCCTGTAGGCAGTATCTATCTTACCCCTAGTGAGATAAGCCTCTACATCCTTACATTTGTCCTCTAGCCATGCCATTTTGCACTTCCTGTTCATCTCATTTTTGAGACGTTTGCATTCCTTTTTGCCTGCTTCAGATACAACTAACAGTGATTAATTTGGAAAAGCTTTTCATAAAAGAATCTGGACTCAGAAATGATTATCATCCGAACAAATGAATTACCTTAAACGTAGACAGAAGTGAATACCCAGTCATTCTAGGAGCCTATCAATTGGAGGAGAAAGAATATCTCGCCACTACCCCCGTTCCCCTGGTCATGTATGGCCCTACAAGAATTTAATTAGTGTTGCAAGACGCCTGACTTCTCTTTGTTCTAACCAGCTGATGTCCCCAGATTCCCTCACTACAATCATTGTGAAGGAATGCAAGCTGCGTACGATCAGGTGACTACCATGACTACTCATCAGACAACGCTCAGTATACTACTCCAAGGAAAAGTTTCGCACACTACTACACACCTTTGCCGAAGCCAGAAGGCTGTTCTATTAACCGTAATCAGGTGTACTGTCTTCTCTCAGAATCTCCTGTACCCCTCATGTCCCAGCTTCGAGTCCGTGGCATAATAGAATCCTTCAATGAAAAAACTTGCTCGAACTTGTGGCTATGTGAAAAATATTAAGGTACCATCAGTTTTCCCTGGAAAGAAGCGGTGTAAAATGTTCACCAATCAGCTGGCTACCCATAGACACCATTTCAGGGAATCCATGTCACTTTGCTACTTGGTGTGCCAATCCATGGTGTTCTTATGTACAGAATTTTCAGGATGGACGCTCCTAGCCTAGGCTGGTTGGTTGTTTTTGGGGAAGGAGACCAGACAGCGAGGTCATCGGTCACATCGGATTAGGGAAGGACGGGGAAGGAAGTCGACTGTGCCCTTTGAAAGGAACCATCCCGGCATTTGCCTGGAGTGATTTAGGAAAATCACGGAAAACCTAAATCTGGATGGCCTGACGCGGGATTGAACCGTCGTCCTCCCGAATGCGAGTCCAGTGTCTAACCCTAGCCTAAGAACGAACAACGAGAACATCTGTTTTTTAGTTGAAGGATTCCTCATGCCATAGGTGCTGGAACCTGGTTCAAATAACTCGTTTTCACTAGGTGCCAGTAAACTCAGTAAGTAAAGCTGAAATGCATGGCGAATATGGGAATCTGTTCAAACTATCTCCCGTTCCACCAGTCTCCTGAGAAGTCACTGAGCTCAGTACACTGCTCTTGAGTAAGTGTGCATTGACGGAATTGGGCTGCGTTGAAAGCGGTCCTTTGAATAAGTTAGGCGTGTCTCGCCACGGCTCATTATTCTTAGCAGTTTAGTCAGAACCATGCTGCGTGCACTGGCCGCCTTTGGCTCGCTGCAGGAAGTTGTAGGTAGGCGGCAACGTTGTCGCTTCTGCTGTGGCAGTTTCTTCTCAAGTCAGCCCGTGTCCTTTAGAAATAACCACCCTGACAGACATTTTTATTACCTGATATTAACCGCCAAACTCATCCAATGCGCTGACTTTTGTTTGTGAAATCGTAAATGATCTTTCATACTCAAATTCTTTTGTCGAAAACATTTCGACAATGCGTAGAAACGGCTTAGATTTTGGGAAAAATGGAAAAGACCTTGTTTATGGTATTAGAGACTTAGGAACAGGATACGAAAGTAATCTGACTCATACATGTTTGTTACTGTTATTGTCACTCATTTTGCAACAGTTGCTTATTCTTTTACTTATCGTCAGTGTGGCAAAGCGATGGCTGCTGCTGTTGTGTCTGTTTAAGATACTTTAGCTTCTCTTAACTACCAAACATCACTCTCAGTAAATCATCCTCACGGGATCACTCTTATTCATTGCAGCCAATAGTGAGATTTTATTTTATCTTTGCTATACCTGTAAAGGTATTCTGGTTTGGTCTAATACTTACATTTTCTGAAAGTTATTTTTTGTCATCGAGCTGGCCGCGGTGGCCATGCGGTTCTAGGCGTTGTAGTCCGGAACCGCGCGACTTGATCCGACTAGCGGACTAAAATCTAATAGCGTATAATATAGAATGGGCAGCCACGTATGTAATATCTTTGCGGAGAAGGGAATTTTTAAATCTACTGTCTGTAGAAGGTAGCAAAATGATACATCACAAACTCAGTTAGGACTGGTGTGTGCTGTTGTAACATGGAAATTATTGATGACTAGTGGCTACCGGAAGATAAACTCGAACTAGTATGACTGTCATATTTTGTTTCACATATTCAATATTTCTGCGAAAATGTCTCGTGGTCGTTGACTGTCTTCGCTTTGCTTGACTGACTCACCCTGTCACCCTACACTGCACCCTCTCTAGCTACCCCCCCCCCCCTCTCTCTCTCTCTCTCTCTCTCTCTCTCTCTCTCTCTCTCTCTCTCTCTCTCTGATAGTGTATTGTAGGATCCTCTTATCTCCCTTATAGATGTCACCAATAGCTCCTCATGATTTTACTGGTCCTCTTCGAGGACACCATGTGTATCAGATCGAGGTATTCACCGCAGATAGCCTATGTAATCGTCAAGTGTATCTGGCCTCTGAGAATCGGCACTGTGTCTGCCTCTGTGAGTCAGTGCACCTGATATGACAAAAATTTGCAGGAATTGGCCAAAAATATGGAAACCCCACGAGAAATGCATGCTCGAACGGAAATGGAGATGATAGTGAAGCCAGCAGTTTATGCTGTTGCAACTGACCACCAATGGCACCTGTGGAATGTCCTTCTGCGTTTCAAGTGCCAGTCGTGACAGAACAGTGTCGTGTGTAATTTTGAGTGCGATATTGAATTCGAACGTGGGTTCAAATGGCTCGGAGCACTATGGGACTTACCTTCTTAGGTCATCAGTCCCTAGAACTTAGAACTACTTAAACCTAACTAACCTAAGGACACCACACACAGCCATGCCCGATGCAAGTCATATTTCACACTGTTTTCTACTTCTCGCCGAGTACATGTCCCAGAGGTGAAATATGGCGGGCCTTCTGTGACGATTTGGGGAGACATATCATGGTAATCTATAGACCTCTTAGTTTCTCTGCAAGAACGCGTTACTGCCAGTATTACATGACCATTTTGGCTGATGAGGTCCACTCCAGTGGTGATGTAGTGTTGCAAGACGATTGGACACTGTTCACACTGCTCGCGTTGTCCATGACTGCTTTTGTAGGTGCGAGGATGAATTATTGCATTTGCCATCGCCACCACAGCCACGAAATCGTAATGTTGCTGAGCCTTTACGGTTTACTTTGGACAGAAATCCACCTCCATCATCATTACGTGCATATTCTACTATTTTGTAGATAGAATGGTATAAAATTATCTTCAAAACCGTACAGCACGAGTATTTTTTTCATTCCGAGATGACTAGAAGCTATTTTTAATGCCAACAGGTTTCCAACACTGTATCAGAAATGGTCATGTGCTTTCGGTGTTTCCATATCTTTGCCTAGCGCCTGCATATAAACAAAAGGGCGAAATTTTCGGTAAGCGGTAGCAATAAGTATCTGTTTAGCCGTCGTGTAGTGTCGGCTGTACGCGGTTTGCCATAAATTCTTTGATATAAAACCTGGCCGGTGGCCGGGGTTCACAGAGTCTAAGTTCGCGCCGATCACGATGTAGTACAAATAAACTGGGTACGCTAATAATTCTCTGAGTGCGGATATCTTCGCAATCTAGCAACACTGTGTTCTGCGGAACTATCTGCAGGAATTATTATCTTCTGTTAGAGGTGTTATACTACGTCTACACCCGTCGTATAGTGGTAAGTCTACTTGTGAAACTGTACTGGGAAGGACGTTGTTTACCTCCGCTCCGTCGCAGTGCTACTGGTATTGCAAGTGTTCTATTTACGTTAGGTTTTGCGCCTTATGAGTGTATACTGTAGGTCGAATTCGTTTTTGTGTTCGTTTGAATGTGCTCTTGGTAGCGGCGCTGGCCGCTTGTTTCGTTTCCATTGCTTCCGTGTCTGTTCCACGTAAAAGTACAATGAGTTTTTCTTTTGTTAAGTCGATGTGCAGCTTATTTCTCTGGAAATCCACGAATTGTTGGTGGGTAATTTTGGTTTGACTGCGGATCAGGTACGCACAACGTATTTTGGCACCGAACTTTATGTTCTTTGTAAATTTGTGAATCCCTTACCAGTAGAAACATTACTACTGAAACATGGTTGCCAAGTTCCTTTCTGTGCCACAGATGACTCAGTCTAGTCCTCCTTGTTAACGCTGAAATTGATAATAGGAATGTTCGTGTTGTTCAGGCTGCCTCCCGACGTATTTGAAGACTGCCCATCGCACAGATGCTCAAGTAATCGAAAATAAGAAGCGTTGTACACGGGATGAGGATACTGGTGATATTCCCCTCGTCCCGAATCCCCTTCACCTTGTACATCTGCTGATGGTAGGGATGGAGTGAGCGCTATTGAGCCGAGAATTGAGTTGGAAGGTTCTGGTGTTCCTTCCTCTTCCGTTCCGTTGATGATTCCTCTGAACTTCTCCAGGGGTTCGAACCCCCCGTTCACTTGCCTACTACTCCCGACGGCAGCTCCATTTCACCGAGCGGTCTGAGACGCTGCAGTCATGGACTGTGCGGCTGGTCCCGGCGGGGGTTCAAGTCCTCCCTCGGGCATGGGTGTGTATGTTTGCCCTTAGGATAATTTAGGTTAAGTAGTGTGTAAGCTTAGGGACTGATGACCTTAGCAGTTAAGTCCCATTAGATTTCACACATATTTGAACATTTTTTACAGCTCTATTTCCTTGCTTTTAGAGCGGCCAGAAAGGAGGTAATCACACACGCTTCGTGTACCTTGACACCCGGTCTGCCGGCCGGGGTGGCCGAGCGATTCTAGGTGCTACAGTCTGGAATCGCGGACCGCTACGGTCGCAGGTTCGAATCCTGCCTCGGGCATGGCTGTGTGTGATGTCCTTAAGTTAGTTAGGTTTAAGCAGTTCTAAGTTCTAGGGGACTGATGACCTCAGAAGTTAAGTCCCATAGTGTTCAGAACCATTTGAACCATTTTTTTGTTTACGTGGGTCGTTCGCTTTCACAAGAGCTCCTCCTCTGCAGACAGCTTTCGATTCAGGGCCAACAGTGATGGACTTAGATGCGGTGAAGGATCCTCCCACTTCGACGGTGACGGAGGATAACTTGCCACATGGTCGTCGTAAACAAGAAATACAGCCGGATCGTGCTGTTGCAAAGAAAAGAACATAAATATAAGGGTTCCACAGAACGCCACACTAGCCCTCTTTCTCAGATTCGTCGATGGCTGGGGCGAAGTATTGTGACGGTCGGGGTAAGGTATAAGTTGTTCCTTTTTTCCGTTTCCACCTTTTCTCTTATTGGTATTGATGACTCAAGCTCACACCTTTATTACCCTAAATGTCAATAAAATTGTATCAGATTTACGTTTGGCTTCGTTTTTTCAGTTTATTTATGATTTTTGTGATGGTATTCTACTTTTTGAATAAGTTATATTCGCCAGTTTTGCTCTCCCTCGATTTCACTGTTATTTATTCGGCTACTGAATGTTGCGACGGGTACTGCACTTTTCTTTCGTTAGGCCATTCCCGTTGCCTTGATTCTGGTAGAGAGTAGAGGGTTCTCCTCTTGGCTGTTTTGTGTGCACCGTTTGGTTCGGGTCATACTGTGGCGCGTTCACCGTTTTGCGCAAGAGTCCTTGGTGTCCCACGTTACGTGGCGATTTTAATTGTTTTACGTGCCTGCGTTCAGTCCCCACGTTATAATTTTTACCGTGAAACAAGTGAAATAGCTAATTCGATGCGTTTGCGTGAAGTGTGGAAGCAGAAATATCCCACCTTGGTTAGACATACGGTCTTGTAGTCGCATCGACAGGTTTTATTCATCCCATTATTTATGTGATCGGGTTTTTGCTGTTGACATTTTCCTCGTTTGCTTTTTTGATCACGTGGCTGTGGCGGCTGCTATAATCGTTCAACAGCGACCTGCGAAACTGCTTCGGCCACATTTGATGGTGAATGTCTCCCACCTCACGGACGTCGCGCCGGATCATGTGGTTGGC
The DNA here is from genome assembly GCF_023897955.1 of Schistocerca gregaria. Classification (NCBI taxonomy): domain Eukaryota; kingdom Metazoa; phylum Arthropoda; class Insecta; order Orthoptera; family Acrididae; genus Schistocerca; species Schistocerca gregaria. Next base: position 368,234,507 of record NC_064931.1, read on the forward strand.
ACCATGTGGGAGCGTTCCTCCGCTCCGCTGTGAGATTGGTGGACAGAGTTAGCGAAGCTGATACTCCGTCAGTCGTCCGTAACACACTGTGCTGCTGCAGTGAGGGATTTTAGGATAAACTTAGGAAATTTATTTCTCTCTTTTGCGTTGACCGTATGAACGAGCGATTAACGTCCTTCAACAGATCCAAGACGTTCGCAAATAAAAAAAAAATCCAGAAGGACGAAGGTACTCGTTAACAGTCAGGTGACGCCGTCCATCACGATCAGTCCGGATGTGCCGCAGGGCAGCCCGCTTTCGATGTCCTTATTTTTTCTCCCTCTCTGGAACCACTGCTTCGCTATCTCTCACTTCAGTTTCAAGGATTGCTCTTTTGACTACGCAAGTGAAAACAAGAACGTTTTCCCATAGCTGAAATCTTGCATGGTCAGAAGTCAACATCCCATGTAGCACATTCTCTCATGCTAGACTGGATTCCCAGATCCGGTCATGCTCGGTCACAAAAGACATTCTTTTTGTCACGATAGTGATTTGCGGGTATATGCCAGATTGATCCTACTAAATTTGCTTGACTTTTTTTTGGCAATTCGATGAAATTTTGTGTATAATTACCACTTAAGATATCACAAGTGATTTAGGACAGAAATTTCTTGATTCCAAAAAGATCGTTTTACGTGTGAGCTTTTCCTGCTCTCTCCTTTCACATTGCGGGCTGTGTACCTCAGCAACGATTATGCTAGTGAGAGAGTCTTTACTACAGCAGTGCCCCCGCATAGTTGTAAAGTGATCACTTTGTAAAACGGCAACAGATTTCGAAATCATCTCCAATTTTGTCGAAAAAGCTGTATCCCTTCATGTCCTTTCGCTGCTTCTTTAATTGAGATGCCCGAGCGGTCTAAGGCACTGCACTCATGGAAAATGCGGCTGCTCCCGGCGGAGGTTCGATTCCTCCCTCGGGCATGGGTGTGTGTGTTTGTCCTTAGGACAATTTAGGTTAAGTAGTGTGTAAGCTTAGGGACTGATGACATTAGCAGTTATGTCCCATAAGATTTCACACACATCTGAACATTTTTTTGAATTGGGCTGCTAACTGTCACAAGTAAACCTCCAAGTCACGTGTCCCCTGACAACCTCACAGTAGCAACCATAATCGTCTGCTTCGAGAATTCCAACTTACATCACCAGCAAAACAAGAGGATGTCTCTGGAAAGATTCGAAGCAACTGTCAGTGACAACATTGCGGATAAATCACGGAATCAATGAAGAAACACTGTTAGTGTGCATTACCAATGATAGATCTGGAGGTGTAAAACGTATGAAAGTGCACAATGGAACGTTTACCTGTTTCTTCTGTTTTGTTTCTGCTTTAATAGCCATACATTCAATTTTTCCCTGTGAATCCAAAATTGATTTATTGCAGTGTGGCATCGGTGTATTAGTCCATTATTCATAATATCTGTATATTTTGGTGGTATTCGTGATATTCTAGTTGTGTGTGGCACAAGACCAGACGTAGATGCAGTCCGTTTGAAGTTAATAGTGAGTAGGATCTTACTGTTTCGTGACATTTTTAACAATGCAGTTTTCCACACATTTTTAGTGACTTCTTGGAAGTACACGGTGGAGCGGGAACAGGCTTCAGAAATCTGTGTCTCTTGCCCTCCTGCAGGGAACGACGCTATTCAATTTAATTTGTTGACTTTTGTCTCCTGGTGAAAGTGTGTTACATCACCCAGGTGCCTTGATACCGTCCTGGTCAGAGGTTCAACATTCGCGGCCACCGCCACAGCCGCCTCCTGCGTGTACTGTAACTACACCTGTCGAACTTAAAAGTTAGTTGTCACCAACGACTATCTTCATCTTCTGCACCTAATCTACCTTCACCAGAGAACTCACGCCCACATACAGTTAACGCTTCTGAGAGCAATTAAATCAGGCGATCCTGACGGATTTGTATTACGAAATCCGACACGAAAGTAGTAGACGAGTCCTGTTGTACGGAAAGCAACTTAAATGATGATGGCCGAATGGAAAGTGATGTAAAAGTGCAGATTTGCAAGAGCAACAAAAGCATTTCAGAAAAATAATAGTATCTAATGTAAAAGTAAGTGCTGAATAGTATTTTCTGGAGGTATTTGACTGGAGTGTACCCTTGTACGGTCATGAAACGTGAACAGTAAGCAGTCCACATTAGAGGAGAATTGGGGCTTTTGTAATGCGGCACTACATAAGAGTACTGAAGATTAGATGGGTAGATTAACTAGTTAGGAGGTACTTAATCACGATGGAAGAAAATGAAATTCATGGCACAACTTAACTAAGAGAAGCGATCAGTTGATAGGTCACATTCCATGGTATAAAGGGATAGTCATTTTGGTAATGAAGGGTAGAGTGGAAGTAAAATTTGTAGACGGGTATCTAGTCATGAATACAGTAATCAGGTTAAAATGAATACAAATTAGAGCAGTTATTCACAGATAAAGAGGCCTTCTCAGGATATACTAGCGTGAAGAGCTGAATAAAACCAATCTTCGGACTGAAGACGGCAGCAGAAACAACAACAACTGTGTCTAAAAAACCTAGAAGTAGAGAACCGCAAAGAGTTCTTTACGTCATTCAGAAAGCAGTAATAGCCCACAAAAGTACAAGATTTCGGTTCCTGTTATCTGGTATCAGTGAGCGTTTGTTTTGTAGGTCGACAAGGAATAGCTGTGTGGCTGCAAATTTATGATCTGTAAATTTATCAATCTCTTCCTATGATACCGACGAGTGGGGTAACTCCTGAGATCACCTCTACCATTTTCGAAAGCATAGATAATTCCATGGAAATCTGTATCTTATTAGTTGTTATAAATTACTTAAGCTAGAATTTTCCATCTTGCTCACTCTGTAATTTTAGACGTTTTTTTTATCGAATACAGATATATTTGGTGAATTATACCTAGATTCTGCTGCTTACTTCCCCACAGTTTAAAACTACTAGGGGTATTATTCGACTTATCTATGCAGAAGAACCTCTGTGAAGATGCGGGCGCATCTTGCTCACTCTGTAATTTTAGACGTTTTTTAATCGAAGACAGATATATTTGCTGAATTATATCTAGATTCTGCTGCTAACTTCCCCACAGTTTAAAGCTACTAGGGGTATTATTCGACTTATCTATGCAGAAGAACCTCTGTGAAGATGCGGGCGCAGGGAGATATACTTGCAGTTTCAAAGGGTGAAGCGGGCCGACGAGGACACGCTTGGATATCCTGTCGATAAAATAAATTCCCTTGAATAGGTATGGATCCAGGCTCGAGTTTGAATCCGTACACAGTATAAAAACGAATGTTCCACATCTTCTCCTAAAACCTAAAACACTGGACCGATTTCAACCAAGCTTGGTAAATAAATCACTTACTGTCGAGAAAGAATCGTCGTGGGATTAAGAACTGCCTACTTATAGAAGGGGTGGGGGTGAGAAAGATGTGTAGCCCAAAACAAGCGAGTACCCAGGATTTACTCATCCAATATTTGTGAGTGAGAACATTTAGTGACTTGCAACATACTTTACGCATAATTTCAAACCATTACGAATCTTTTTCTCGCTGACAACCACCACAAAATGAAAGGAAGAAAAAAAAAAGGTTATCGCTTACCAAATTTTTGCTGATCCTGCAGCGAAATTGCCGTATCAGGTATGACGTTTTAATTTGATACTTCTTTCCAATTGAAGTATTTGCGATACATTTTGCAGACAGTATTCACGTTACCGAACAATAAGTTTAATAAGCCATAGCTGCAAAATACTAACACGAATTCTTTACAGACGAATGGAAAAACTAGTAGAAGCAGACCTCGGGGAAGATCAGTTTGGATTCCGTAGAAATACTGGAATACGTGAGGCAATACTGACCTTACGACTTATCTTAGAAGAAAGATTAAGGAAAGGCAAACCTACGTTTCTAACATTTGTAGACTTAGAGAAAGCTTTTGACAATGTTGACTGGAATACTCTCTTTCAAATTCTAAAGGTGGCACGGGTAAAATACAGGGAGCGAAAGGCTATTTACAATTTGAACAGAAACCAGATGGCAGTTATAAGAGTCGAGGGGCATGAAAGGGAAGCAGTGGTTGGGAAGGGAGTAAGACAGGGTTGTACCTCTCCCCGATGTTATTCAATCTGTATATTGAGCAAGCAATAAAGGAAACAAAAGACAAATTTGGAGTAGGTGATAAAATCCATGGAGAAGAAATAAAAACTTTGAGGTTCGCCGATGACATTTTCATTCTGTCAGAGACAGCAAGGGACTTGGAAGAGCAGTTGAATGGAATGGACAATGCCTTGAGAGGAGTATATAAGATGAACATCAACAAAAGCAAAACGAGGATAATGGAATGTAGTCGAATCAAGTCGGGTGATGCTGAGGGAATTAGATTAGGGAATGAGACACTTAAAGTAGTAAAGGAGTTTTGCTATTTTGGGAGCAAAATAACTGATGATGGTCGAAGTAGAGACGATATAAAATGTAGACTAGCAATGGCAAGGAAAGCGTTTCTGAAGAAGAGAAATTTGTTAACTTCGAATATAGATTTAAATGTCAGGAAGTCTTTTCTGAAAGTATTTGCATGGAGTGTAGCCATGTATGTAAGTGAAACATGTAGTTTGGATAAGAAGAGAATAGAAGCTTTCGAAATGTGGTGCTACAGAAGAATTCTGAAGATTAGATGGGTAGATCACATAACTAATGAGGAAGTATTGAATACGATTGGGGAGAAGAGAAGTTTGTGGCACATCTTGACAAGAAGAAGGGATTGGTTAATAGGACATGTTCTGAGGCATCAAGGGATCACCAATTTAATATTGGAGGGCAGTGTGGAGGGTAAAAATCGTAGTGGGAGACCAAGAGATGAATACACTAAGTAGAGTCAGAAGGATGTAGGTTGCAGTAGGTACTGGGAGATGAAGCAACTTGCACAGGATAGAGTAGCATGGAGAGCTGCATCAAACCAGTCCCAGGACTGAAGACCACAACAACAACAACATTCACATATAACAGTGAATTTATCAGAAACGTTATATCATTGTATGACACTTTATTCAGGAGATATAACGTCATAAACACTAAGACACGTGAAACACTGCCACACAACACAATGCAGGGACGTTTAAATTTGTAACTTCTTTGCTAGTAGCTTTGTTCGCAACAAATCTCGCAGACCGTGTCCACATTAACTTTATCATTGTGCTACGTACGGTTCAAGCCATATGACGGTATAAACTCTGAGATGAGTGAGAAACTGTTGTATGATGTATGAATTTATTGCATCTTTACTACTGATTCTATTCGCAACACACTTCGCAGACTGCACCTAAATAAACCACTGAACGTACTTGCAAAATGATATAATTTTATGACACATTGCCAAGGTATATGATGTCATAAAGTTGGAGTTAGGCGAAAACGAAACTGCAAATCGAAATGAGCTACAGATACAGGTGACACACGTGTAGAACTATGAGAGAACTATGTTATGAAATATATGTTACATGTGCGTACTCTGGAAAAGCCAGGGGTAAGAAGAGCCATCTAAATGCCTGGATCGATTTCAACCAAACTTCGTACACATATTACTGACCACCTGGAAAGAAGTACTGCTGGGGTAAGAACCACCAACTTGTTGTTGGGCCGGGGCTTTGGGACTTAACATCTGAGGACATCAGTCCCCTAGACTTAGAACTACTTAAACCTAACTAACCTAAGGACATCACACACATCCATGCCCGAGGCAGGATTCGAACCTGCGACCGTAGAAGCCGAGTGCTTCCGGACTGAAGTGCCTGGAACCGTTCGACCACAGCGGCCGGCAGAGAGAGTCGGGAGGAGGAGATCGGAGATCGACAGAGGGACAGAGAGGGGGAAGGAAAAGATGGACATAGATAGCTGGCAGGAGGAGATGGGCAAAGAGGGGGAGAAGGAAATGGATAACAGAAGATCGGAATAAAGAGATACATACCCGGACAAAGTCGGGTACTAAGCTGGTTAGCAAATAAATGTTGTTTGCTTTTAGGCGTACCCAGAGATGAATTGTTGTAGATTAATATTCTTATAATTGACAATTCGGTCAGGAACAAAAATCACAGTAAATGAAATAAAAAGAATTTAGAAGTTCTTGATCATTTCGGGAATTAGAAAAAAAATTGGTCCTCTGTGGTTCTTTCACATCTGTTCCAAAGGCCGTCCATTCTGTATTCCACTTAAATATCACTGCTTTATTCTCTCAGAAAGACCCTCATTTTTTATTTCCGTGTTGGTACCATAGTGTATATCCATTCCCACTAATTCTTGCGAAGAATATCCTGTCTTACAATACCAAATCCCGTCACCAGCACAGCGTGACCCAGTCGTATTACGGCAAACCTTGAAATGTTCTCCAAATAGTTTACTTCTGCAACGCATATCCCTAAAACCATATCCCGTCTCAGATCCAAGTTGCACTATCTTCGTCACATTCTCATTGGACACACCTGTTTTATGCGGGGCTAGTTGCCAAAGCTAAAGTTTACCAACAGAGAGGTCAGTATCAACATCTTCAATAATGACAAGAGTACCACATCAGTCTCCGATGAAGTCGTCATCACCACACCAAGATCATCTCCTTCTAATTATGTTAGCCACATTTTATCATCTTTTAATATTTAATACATGTTTTCTAGTCAGAGAGATGTGTATGGTTGCAGAACTGCTATTTATTGTCTGGACGCGTCCAGTGATAAAATGAAGGGCAGTTTTGGGGGGAAAAGGAGACTCAAGAGACACTTTCTAGTGGTCTGTTTTCTACATATTCACCGTTACACACTATTACGTCTCACAGCTAGTATATGACGACAACACTTGACCTTTCTGGATGTAAAGGCTAGTGCCGTAAAAACAAAAACGCACAATTTTGCAATAAACTTCCTTTTCAACTATAGTTCGGAAACCGATTACATGGAACTGAAAGAAATTATAGAAAGAAAAAGAATGAGCTGATACGTAATTCAAAAGTAACTAAAATTGATCACATTCCTGGAGAGGTAACCCTAACAAGTGTGGTAATATCAAGTCAATTGTCTTACCTGAAATAATACAATTTATTTCTGACTGTAGCTCTTTGCGACAGAAAACGGGACATATTAATAATAAAGATATGAAGTAGCAGCTCAACCGTGTGTTGAAATGGAAACAGCATTTTACCGCAAACTGTCTGGAGTTCCTGAATTGTGCGGTAAATCAGATAGAAAAAGAATGCCAGTACGATACGTTTCATTAATCAGTGAGGAAGTGTGTTACGCATGCTGCTTTGTGGTATTGGAAGCGTTTAAAAAATATAAACTGACATTAAATAATATTTCTAACGCCATTCCTTGTTAGTAGAAGGAGAAGAAAAAGGGGAGGGAGAAGGTGAAGCAGAGAGAGAAAGAGGTGAATTTTTTGTGTTCGTAGTTATTTTTAATCAACGTTAAACACGCCTTGTCAGTGTTCAAGGTCAATGTGTTTGGTAGTGCGAAGGCGGTAGGAAATCTCACGCAGCCAAATGAGGGTGTGACTAAGCCATAGAGCAGAACAACGTAAGTCAAACAGCTCATAGTATGAAGTCATGCTGCCTCATCAGCCCAAGCTCCCCCCGACCCAAATGTGCAGCTGCCGAAGAACTCGGTCGTGAATCACTGAAGATGTCGACACGCTGGGGTTATGGTACGAGGAATTCCAATGAATGAGTCGAGTGTCCGTCGCTGTCCACAACTAGTCTTAAATGTGGCAAGAATTCAGACGCCACGACAAAAAGCATGCTAGTTTTCGGACGAGTCCATTCTTGGGCCCAATGTAACTGTCCGTCTGACCTGTGTATCTTCGCGGTCATTTAATAACTTTTCTTCTTACTTAAGCCAGTAAATAAGCTGTACCCTAAAATAAAAAATTAAATAAATTTAAAGAATACGCACAAAATCTGAACTGAACATGAATTCGGCTGTTATCGTTATTGCCGGGCTAAATGCAGTTATAGTGGAATACAGGATCATGTTATTTATTTTACTCTATTGGCGCTCAGTGTCGGTAATAAATGGTCGAAGAGTACGTCATGGTATATCTTGAACTTGTAAAAAGAAGGCACCGGAATAATGACATAACGAATTACTTAGTGCCAAAATGATATTAACAATTAGACAAAATCAATAATAAAACCAAATGTGCATCTTAAAATTTGTTTCATTTTTTCAAAACATCACAATCTACAAAGGAGGGAGAAGGTATTGATCACGGTCTATCTGTAGAAATTATAGTGTCACTTTCCTGGAATTATATTGTAAAAGCGTACAAAAGTCTAAATCAGGATGAGTTGATCAAAAACCTTATCTTTATTCGCTTTATGTGGATGGGTTTCTGTTTGTATTTTTATGAATTTAGTGAAATACAAAGAATTTAACATTAGCGTTCATACTCACACAATATTTTTAGCCCTCGATTGGTTTCAGTTAGTTACAGTCAGATAACAAAATTTACGAATTATTATATTTACTGAAGGGAATAGAAGGATTTATGAAGAAAAAATCCTTCAACTTGTGATTGAAGAAAATGAGAAAATCTCCAATAGCCTTCTTTTTCTTGTTGAAACCTACTGAAAATGTGTGCTGTAGAGAGCTGCACATATTTTTGATCAGTACTTTCGGACATTCTCGCAATTTAAAGATCGTCCACATGTGGTGAATTCTCTGTATGCATGCTACGGTTCCTTTGAAACAAATTCATGTTTTCAATCACGAATCTCACAAGCGACTGGATTTGCTTTGACGTCACTCTAAGAAAACACTGCTTGTTAAATAAAGGCCTATATCAGAATTAACACCATGTATGTCCCAGACAGGTTACTTGGTGACTGAAAGTATTCCTGTTGCCTGTGTTGAGTTCCTCACAAATACAAAAAGGCGTCATGGAATTGGGTCCATCTTTTTTGGCAACCACATTTTGTTCATACTCTAGTTTTATTGCTGATCATGTTCCAAAGCATCTGTGTAATCATCTGTGAATTCTTATTTTGTTGACATTTAGGGAAAAAACAAAATGTTTTACTTTAACAGCCGTGCGTGTAGTGCCTTGTGTAAACACTTGTGGCCGGCCGTAGTGGCCGTGCGGTTCTAGACGCTACAGTCTGGAGCCGAGCGACAGCTACGGTCGCAGATTCGAATCCTGCCTCGGGCATGGATGTGTGTGATGTCTTTAGGTTAGTTAGGTTTAATTAGTTCTAAGTTCTAGGGGACTGATGACCTCAGAAGTTAAGTCGCATAGTGCTCAGAGCCATTTGAACCATTTTTTGTAAACACTTGTAGCATCAAACTTGTTACGTGTGTTGTGAACTGCATGTCACACCCTTCATGTTCTGTAGCGCACTTAATATTGCTGTTCACCATGACAAAAACTAAGTTGCAAAATATACGGTTACTCTTACCCCTAAAATAACAGCATGAAGTAGCAAGTGAAGAAGAACGGCCTACAAACCTTAACTATAGAGCCCAAGAAAAATGTCACGAAAAAGATATTTTCATTTGATGAACCTGCGTTACGGCAGCTTAGAAACTGAGACCTTGATTCGTCAATTAACGGTAACAGTATTTGGTCATGGGTCTGTTAATCTCTCAGCGTAACAATTAAACAAATGGTTACCACCCTGTATTGGCACAGACTGGTAGAGTGTCCCGAACAAGGAAAAGCAGGAGAATATTCGTGTTCAACGTCCCGTCGACAACGAGGTCATTGCAGACGGAGCAAGAGCTCGGATTGGGGAAGATGGAGAAGGAAATCGGCCGTACCCTTTCGAAAGAACCATTCCGGCATTTGCATTGAGCGACGTAGCAAAATCACGGAACAGCCTAAATCTGGATGGCCGGAAGTGAGTTTGAACCGTCGTCCTCAATAATGCGAGTCCAGTGTAGTCCCGAACAAGTAAAGGAATGAACAGGGAGAATTAATATTTATTTTTCCATCGACGACTAAGTCGTTAGAAACAGAGCACAAGCTCCGACTGTGAAAGCGTAGGAATGGAAATTGATCGCTCTCTTACAAGAACCCACACAGTCTTTGTTTTAACTGGTTAACGTAATTCGTGGAAAATGTAGTTCTGCGTGGCCAGACAGGGATTTGAACAGCAGTCCCCGAATGCAAGTCCAAGGTATGAACACTGCGTTACGTCACGCTATCGTCATGTAGAAGGTCTGTATTATGTCATGAGTCCGGTCTGGTTAACCAGTCAAATTGGAACTCTGGCATCGTAGTAGGAAACCTGTACAGTGACCGTCGTTGATAGCAACACTAATGTTGTCCAAATGCTTTGCAAAAAATATTGCAGGAAACATTTAAATAAAGCAAGAGCTTAGTCTTGTATGAGCGAAAATAAGACCATTTGTTTATAAGCATATGTCTGAGATTATAAAGTGAAAGCATCTCACACTATTCCTAATCGGTCTTGTCAACCACTGAAACTCTTTGCCATGCAATAAAATTATTAGAACGACGGGTGTTGGCATCTTTCCATATTATTGACTGAGGTATAACAAAAAGTCAGGTAATAAAGATTGCGACTGGTAAATTTACTTCATTACAATCTCAAAGATTAATAAATGAGAGAAGTTGTTTCGTCAAATATACCTGTGGTCTTGGGTTGGACGACTAGGCCTTTTTTTACAATAAATCATGACAATAGGCTCCCCTCCCTTAACTGAATCTCAACAAGTTTAAAAAACAGAGATTTATTCACACAAAAACCACAAAAATTTGCACTAGATTATCTGTTCTTCATAAGAATGTACAATCTGTTGGGAAAATGTACGGCAGCTTGAAGCTGAATTACAGTCTTTGAGCAGCTCTTTAGTATATGATGCTATCGTCAAATGAATGTGCAACTTGCTACTGTATAAAAACTTGATCATGTATTTATATCAGATGTGATACACATTTTAGAGCTGCAGAAGATATCATAACTAGTGTAGATAAACATTTTGAATTGTCAACCCTTCAACTCAATTTGTTTAACAAATTAACCTAAGTCCTTGAAACACTCTCTCCCCCGAAACCAACATAATGTTGCGTGGAGACACATAATTAAAAATTAACACAGGCGTTCAGAGTGAAATTCGTAATTACATTCTGTGTATTTTGAGGACTTTTGGCATTGTGCAAATGGCAAACACTGCCACTAGAGTATGAAAAAGCTCAGCATCAGTTTTAGACGATATACTCACAGATAACGACATGGGAAACTGAAAAGTACTTCTAAGAGATCTCAGCCTTTCTAATTGTTACTGTCATATAATAGAGTTAGAGACAAGCTTGGGGTGAAACGAGCCAACTTGTAGGTCTACAAAAGGATATTCTCACAACGTAAAATGCATACTTTTTCTGTGCCATTGGCAATTCGAACTTGGGATGAAGGGTAGATGGAAAACACTGTATATCCTAAGTTCTCTAAAATCTTCAACCTTTTTAAATTAACATTTGAGGACGTATTTCTAAAAGTAGCCGCCTCTAGTAGCTAAGGAATATAATGGATAGCTGTGGGTTTTAGAAAGTCCTTCCAGATAATTATATTTCTTAGTTCTTTCCAAGAAGTTATACTAACCCACAATTTGCATATTACTATCAAATATATAGTAAATATACAGAGGGGAATGCATCCAGCAAAAGAATCATTCAGAGACACAGTAAAAAATAATGTAGAGCATAAAAACAAGTAAATGTAGGATGTTATATAACAGGAAACTGGAAGAGGCGAATACAGGTGTAATAACACAGAAATCAAATATGGTAGTTGAATAATAGAAAATCCTGGGGCAGTGGCAAAATTTGTAAACGACTATTTCTCTGATATTACTAAGAAGTTGCGTCAAATACTTCCTAAAACACGTATAAGACCCTAAATGACTTGCGCAGCAACCAGAATGATGCTTTTTCCTGACAGTGCTTGACATAAAGAAGACAATAATGTAATACGAAATCAGGAGGTATACATGAGGTTCCAGTTTCTGTTCTGAAGGCGTGCGAACTCCAGTAACAAATATAATAAATGAGTGCTTGAGATACGGTATCTTTCCAGAGTACCTAAAGAACGCACAAGTTGTGTCCTTGCTAAAGAAAGGTAATGGGGATTGTATTGACAACTACAGGCCAATTTCACTACTTTCTGCGTCTCAAAAATAATCAAATCATTCATAATAGATAGTTTAATGAGATACATGAATAAAATAAACATTTCCATGAACCATAGTTTGGTTTCCGAAGTGAGAGAAGTACAATATCGGACAACAGAAAGTTGAAAAAAAGAAAAAGCTCTTGACAACGACGGCTGCGTCACAACATATTCTTAGACTTGTCCAAGGCTTTTGAGAGTGCTGACCGTAAAACACTACAAACAAGCCAGAAGCACTAGGTGTAAGAGTAATATCAAACGAGTGGTTAGAGCCTTATTTCGTAAACGGTGCAAACACTAGAGTTAGCTCAAACATCTACCGATGACAAAAATTTTGTAGGGCATTTGTCAGACAAGAAAAATACAAATATAGGTGTTACCGAAGATAATGTATTTGGTCCAACTCTGTTCTTCACATATGTCAATCACTTTCGAGACAGTATTAGGCATGGAAAAAAAGTACGCCTTGCTGATGACGTCATATTTTGCTTGTAAAAAACCAGAATTCCTACTAGCCAGAGTAAATGGTTCTCTCAAGGTTCTTTGTGATGGGGCAGTATGTTATAAATTAACATTGAACACAAAGAAAATATACAGTATCATTTTCAGCATACCAAGGGAACAATTTTCTGTGACATTAAGCATAAACGATAAATTTATACTTCGTGTAACAAACACAAAGTTTGTAGGGATAAATATTAATTATATATTAACATCGGATGAACACTCAAAGATGCTGCCAAAAGAATGTCATCATTATATTTTCCTCTTAGAGCTTCCGAATTTCTGAAACTATAGAAGAATAAATTTGTATATAATCTTTCATTTTACAACCTAGAAAATGATTCGTTTAGCTAATTGACTGCCAACATTACTGACTTTTACAGAGAAGATTATTATGGGACTGGATATGGACACGACAAAGTGTTTGGTGACGTTGTCGATGAGGCTCTGCGTGAGCTTCCCCCACACAGCACCTTCTCCCACCACAACATTCTCCCACTACTGTCTCTGTACCCCACTTCAGAACTCCTCCTACAGTCCACGGAGAGCGCAGTTGATTCCAAGATCCAGTGAGGTTTCAGTGAATAGTGCGACTTGCCTCAGATATTCGTAGAACGTCTCAGTTTTTTTTCGTGTCCTGGACACTTTCACAGAATCAGTTGGCTTGCTGTATAGTCCAGTATGTCGTCACATGCTGCCAGTGGAGTAGGACTAAATGCGATAATGTGTTACTTCCCTTGGTTTTCGTACTACCATAGATATCAGATTGGGTTTGATGTAATTACTAACCCTCCTGACGCACAAGCGGATCCTTCTGTGGCGGGTCAGTCTCAGCACTTGATTCATGTTCAGCTGTACTTCCCAGATGGTTTTATCTGTAATCCTGCAAACTTTGATGGACTGCCATACCCCCCTTCATTCGGAGATGGTGCGCCACAATTCTATCCTCGACACCCTCATTTTCATCCACCAACATACCAAGTTTATCCACCTGAAACACCACCTTTTCCTCATTGTGTACCAATGGATTCCCAGGGACCTATGATGTGGCAAGATCAACTTGATGCTCGTGTGATTGTATATGTCGTAAACGGTCAGCCAGATGAATTTATAGTAGTAGATGACACACCATACGATGTCATTCCTCAGTGTAAGGTGTGCGGTGATTTCCATACGGAGCCAGAACATATTCACAACAAACGACCACAATTTTGCATTCCAAAACACAAGCTTTTCCGGAAGCCGCACAAATTGTCACTTCGTTCACGAAACATCCATCGAGTTCAGGAACCACGGGTCAAAGAAACACATCGTGCGCTGCAGCAGACGCAACCTGTGAAAGTGTTGCCACAGAAACCAGTGAGTATAATGTAATGCTTATGAACCTCTTCAGTTAACTATTTAAGCATATTACACTACATATTAACTGTGGATGTCCTTGTAGTACTTCCTGTCATTGTGTTCTATCCATGATTTACGCTGAAGTGCTTCCAAACCAGAAAATGTCGGTGTTACCAACAAGATATGAAGTAATTCTGTTATGTAATCAATATGAGCCTTCCTTATTCACTAACAAAATGTAGAATGTGATAAGGTATCTACGTTCAAGTTACGATTTTGGCTATGTAATCTGTATGAAATTTTGCTGAGACTGATGCATATTGAACAACTGCTCACTTACAGTTTGAAAATTCTAAAGGAAACTATGAATTCAATAGCACGTATGTCTTACAGACATAGAGAGTTATTCTGTACCAACTACAGCACAAACTAGAATCTCACATTTTTCTCTCTACATATCTGTTTAATGTCCTCCCATTTCTGTATTTAATGCGGCTTCTCATATTTTATACATATTCGGCTCTAGTTTTCTAATTTGTGCAGAAATTACAACACGAACTTATGTAGATAGTGAGAAACAACAAACTACATTTAAATGTTGTTTGTTTTTCTCTTATTTACAATAAAAAATCTTTTACCTATCACATTTACAGCTGAGATGTATTAAAGACAATACAAAAAATATAACAAATTACTTGCTATCACTCAGTCTGTGATATCTAACTTATAAATGCAATACTAGTTATGAGCTTGCGCTCATGATCAGTTATAATTACATACACACATTTCTAATTCAGAATAATAAAAATATCTAAATTTCCAATAAGAAATTTTTAAAGAAACTACACACTATCATAATAGTCAATGTTTCATGTTCAGCTATATTTGTGGAACTCAAAATCACTCACAAAATCACAAGTAATTTGCAAGATGAGATTTCACATGTAAATCTTATTAGTTCATGAGTCACAGATAAGCAACAAGATACCACATTTAATTTTTTACTGCACCCCGGATTGCTGCATAACAGGAAATTGCAAAAAAATTTACAGAATTGCAGAGCATACTAAATGGAGAAATATTTCATTACTTGCAATCTCTCTCTCTCTCTCTCTCTCTCTCTCTCTCTCTCTCTCTCTCTCTCTCTCCCTCAATCTCTTTTCTTTTATTTTCTTCCCTTGTAGCTTAGGCTTTTTAATTTTATGTAACCTTACTATCTGCGCTGTACTGAACTAGTTATCAGTGAGTTACCTATACCCACAGATTATTTGCAGGTCTGTACAATCTTCTACATTTGATAGGCAAGAGCCTTGACGGAGGGAAAAGGTTCTTCGGCATTCACAGAGACAGTTTAGGTTCTCAGATGTTCAAAAGTGTGTGAAATCGTATGGGACTTAACTGCTAAGGTCATCAGTCCCTAAGCTTACACACTACTTAACCTAAATTGTCCTAAGGACAAACATACACCCCCATCCACGAGGGAGGACTCGAACCTCCGCCACGACCAGCCGCGTAGTCCGTGACGGCAGCGGCTAATCCCGCGCGGCCTTAGGTCCTCAGAGGCCAGTTAAAGTAGACGATTATATAAACTGCTGTGACTACCTGAATCTGATATACACAGAATCCTATATAAGTGCCTCTACAAGAACGGGTAACTATTGACGGAAAGTGCAAGGGATAGAAGTGATTCCGTCAACAATGATTTATGATTATTTGACGTACTACAGACAGTAGATTTTAAGATTCTCCTCTCCTCAAAGGTATTAAATATGTGGCCGCCCATTGTATTATTATATACAACTAGATCTTAGGCAGCTAATGTTCCGACTTCGCCAGGGATTTCCGTATGCAGGATGCATTGATAAGCTTAATTAGCAAGTGTAAATGAAGCGTAAAGCCTCACAGGACGGTCAGATTGGACGATAACACAGAATAACTGGCACTTCATACAATTGTAAATATTATTCAGTCCCATTTGTGGTATAGTAAAAATGAAAAAAAGTATCGGTATCACCTGCAACGAATGGGGGTGACCACATGAGGCTGTTGTTCGGAGAGTGACGTTAGTTTGTCACGCCCAGTGAAAGTCTCTTAAAGAGAGACAACAGCAGCCATTACTTATCCCTTCTAAAATCGTTAAATCCGTTGCACACAGTTCCCAGGTCAGTATCTGACTTCATTTGCTGCTGATACAGCTCTTCGTAGGAAGAAGGCTCGTATTTATAGCTTTGTTGGGGACTTCGCATCAATAGCGATCCTGCGAGGACTCGATCTTTTATGTTTCTGATATTTGTCCTTGATCGCAATTAAAAATACATTCTGCAGTAAGCTGCAGAATTCAATCCCGAAAACTAAATATAAGTGATTGGTGCAAGTAATGAAACAATGTTTTTATTTTTTTCTCCTGTAACGTATTTACTGGAGTCTGTTCCTCCCTGCGAAAGTTTTGGAAAAACTAAAGTCTCTTCCCATTTAAGTTGTCCATACATTTGTAACAATTCATTAACATGCTTAAAGTATATATTTGAGATATCACACTTAAACACTGTGCAGCGTTCATTTCTAGTACAATAAAGTTCTTATTTCCATTACAAACCGAGATATAGCAGTTCTATCTCTTACTCGAGATTCTCTTTAATGGCAACCTCGTGAGGATGTGTACACGTAAACTGTTTACATGCACACATCCTGACCAAGTTGCCATTAACGACTGTCTGGAATTAGAGTTCAGTATTTAGCTTTATCGTAGAGCTAAAAGATAATGAGATTAAACCGTTGTTTGCCATATTTCACATGCAATTTATTTTTTTTTGTATTAAACTGTTCGTTATAAACGAGGTTAATATCCCAAAATCAATGTTACACGTAGTAACAAATTATTTACATCTATAGAATTATTGTATTTCACATAACAATGTCATGTAGAGGTAAATTATTGGCACCTTGTTCCTATTCGGCTTTTACCTTGAATGCAACTGTCTCTAATAATATTAACTACGCTGTTGCTGCCCAATGTGCAGAAATCAGCTGTGAAACCGGTCGACTAAAAACTGACCCTGGAGTAGTAGACATAATTGTAATATAATCACATTCTTGATTAGTTTGACTCTCAACCGCTCATTCCAATGCAGTAACAGTTCACTCTTTCATCTTTTTGAGGGCACTGGAAGATTGCAACGCAATGTTGGAGCTCTTTAACGAAATTTCACCTGCTTCCATCTCTCCCGCCTCTATCGCTTGTACATCAGGTGTTCTTGTTTCTGTTGGGTGGTTTCTTGTGTTATGAGGGTGAGATGTATCGACTTTTATATCAGAGAAATGTAATTCTCACACAATGACAGGTGTACACATCCAATTCGAATCTACGTTTGGCTGTGCTGTTGGCTTATGACAGGTTAATTGCTTCTGCGCACCGGCTTTACATATCGATACGATGGACGAACTTGGCATATCTCAATGCCACATTAAAATAATCGTACCAAACCAAACACAGTTTTGAAAGCTATTGTTCTATTTCTGGCCAGATTACAGATCTTTGGAAGTGAACAGGCCAGTTATTGTTCTGCAACTGTTGATCTAGTGACAGGTCCGAACGAAAGGTGGTACTGATGCCAGATCTGTATAAAACTGATTAGGTGAAACTAAAGGAATTGCAGTATTAACGAGTCCAGGTTGATTGCCTTGACAAAATCGTGAACAGTGCACTGCAATGAATACGAATTCACTAACCAGAGCATTAAATTCATGGCCCAAGTGAATCTATTAATATTTACATCATTCTCTGAGTTCATCATCAAGATGAAGAGATAAATACAGACAATAACTAAGAACACTGCAATGCAACATTCATTCAGAACAAATAAATGAGATTAAATTAGGAGTGATTAGGTTGGAGCCGCTTTGGATAAAAGTATTTGCATTCAGTAATGATTATTAGCCTAACAAATTAGTTACGGAGACCGCATGCACATGTGAATATACAATCACTCTGTCTTTCTACGATCGTGCCGCTTGGAGAAAAAGAAATATGGCGCCTTTATTCGCACTGCCCTGTATAAGAAAGATCCTGCGAGATCTGATATAAGTATTACAAAAAATTTAACTTCGGTCTATCGTAAGCAACTAATGCCACCAGATTAACTCATCATTATCATGCTAAAGAAATGCAGGCAGCATGCTGTGGGGTGACAGCCATTGTTACCAATCAGAAAATGTCCAGTGTGCCACTCCCAACAGAATTGCCACACGCTCCTAAATCACATCTGCGAAGTCTGAACCCCTTGTGTTAACCCAGGACATGTGCACTGTCTCGTTACACCTGAGAGACTTGCATTTATTGGTCTGCTCTCCTAGCTCCGAGTTTCTGTCACCAATATAAGTCTGCAATGGTAAACGTTTGCGAAAGTTTATTCAATGAGAAATTTTTTTTTGTGACTGTCTATTCTCTCTCCAAAGATTCGGTGTAACAAGTTCAGTAAGTAGTTTGATACTTGCAGACAGAATTATAGGAACATATCAATCGCTCTCTTACTTAATTGATTTCTTACGTAGTCCTCCAATCTGTGGATCACCTGTGTACAAAACTATCAAGCTGGCCGCTCTTAGTCTCACGTATTTTGTACGAGACGTTCCCTTCTGCAACAGCTATATCAATAGAAACAATCCTTTACACTTCTTGCTTCTGTCTCGTTACACCTGAGAGACTTGCATTTATTGGTCTGCTCTCCCAGCTCCGAGTTTGTGTCACCAACATAAATCTGCAATGGAAAAAGTTTGCGAAAGTTTATTCAATGAGAAAGTTTTTTTTGGGACTGTCTATTCTCTCTCGAGAGATTCGGTGTAACAAGTTCAGCAAGTAGTTTGATACTCGCAGACAGAATTATAGGAACATTTCAATCGCTCTCTTACTTAATTGATTTCTTACTTAGTCCTCCAATCTATGGAACACCTGTGTACAAAATTATGAAGTTCGCCGCTCTTAGTCTCACGTACCCTAGCAGATTTTAGTTTATTTATTTTTAAAGAAGGTACAATGAGAAGATCTCCTGTAGAAAGTCACAACATGCACTGAGGTAGAACTCCTATGTATTGTTGGGGAATAATAATAACTGATTACTTGAGGCTACCATGTGATGAAATAGCACTGGTACGACTTGCATGTTCCAAAGAAATGTGCAGGATGACTTGAAAAATCTCTGATGGTAGCCATTGATATATCGTTTCAAATAGTCATTACTTCAATGACTCAGACTTTTGTTAGCAAACAGTCTTCACCTTCCAAGAGTGATGCTACCCTTTGTACTTCAACCCTCCCCCCCTTCCCTCTCGTCTCACTCACTCTATCTCTCTCTCACTGTACCTCTTTGTTAGGGTACTGCGGAAATTAGCTAAATCCCATGAATTGCGACAATATTTCTTCTACTTGTACTTGCCCTTATAAACAAATATCTCCGAACCGGCTCATGCGATTATCATGTACTCCAATTGACCTGTGAGTATCAGCACTGTGCCTGAGACCGTGAGTGTTACATTATAGGTTCCCTTTGTGAATGCAGTTGATACGTTGCACTTCACAGAGGATTGACGGAAATACGGAAAACCACAGAAATGCAAGTTCAAACAAGTCCTATCAATCGAGCAGGTTGCATTGTAATATTTGACGAAGAACTTTGGTCGTGCAGTGTACTGAATACTTAATACGTATGAAATGGTCAGAAGAGTGTTGTGTGTTAATGTGAGTCTATTAAGACGAATCTAAGTGAATTGGAAGGTATCTTCGAGCAAGAAGTGTAAAGGTTTGTTTCCATCGATATAGCTGCTGCAGAAGGGAACGTCTCGTACAAAATACCGTCGTGGAGCTGAACATGGATTACTTGCTAGTGCCAGACACACAAATTAAGTATTCCTTAATGAGTCTTATACAATGATGCTAAATTCTGTTTTTAGTGCGTTTATGAACCTATGTTACTTTACTAATTTTTTAAGTGATAGTCATAAGATTACAGGTCTGAATTCTGGCAGGATTACATCTATCTCCTATATGGAAACGCATCTACTGACCTACTGATGGAGCCAATTGAACTCTTATTCCAATACCAGAGCTGTGTGTAACTGATTAGGCAAATCTATACTGATGGCACTAGTAATTACTCCTGGTTGTTCGGTTTCACAAAATAGTGAACGGCACACTCCAAAGAAAACAAATTCACTAACTACGAAGTAAAAAATCGTATCCCAAGTGAACCTAGGTATATTGTATTAAAGCTCGGAGTTCATCATTAACATGCAGTGATACATGTGGATAATAATTACGAACGGTGCAAAACAATATGCAGTCAGAACGAGTAAATGAAATAAAAGTATGAGTGACTAAATTGGAACGGTGTTTTTGGGAGAAGCATTTGGAATAAGTAATGGTTAATATCGAAACAAATTAGATAGTTTAACGTAGACAGATGTGAATATACAATCACTCAGTCTTTATACGATCGTGCCGACTGGAGAAAAAGGAATATCATGCCATTATTCGCCGGGACCTGTACATGGAATATCCTAAGTGAATTGAATTAAGTATCAGAAAGATTCTAACTTCACGCTGTCCAGACCACCTGATGCCACCAGATTACCCCATTATAAATATCCAAAAGAAATGTCACTAGCATACTTTGGTGGTGACAGCCATTTATTCTCATCAAGTGAATATTATGTTAACCCTTAACATGTGTACAGCCTCGTTTCACATGAGATTCTATCGTTTGTTAGTCGTCTGCTCTCCCAACCACGAAGTCGTCTCAAAAAATATATATCCAATGTTACAAGTTTGCGTAAGTTTTCCCGATACGAATCATTTTAAAAGACTGTCTTTCCTCCCGCCAAAGAATCGGTGTAAGAAGGTCTTCAATTAGCTTGCTACTCGCGGAAAAAATCATAGGAACATTTCATGGAACTCTCCTACATCACTGATTTCTTACTTTGTCTGTTAATCTGTGGTTCACCTGTGTTGAAATTTATCAAGTTGGCTGGTCTTAGTGTCACATACTTTAGTAGTTTTTTGTTTCTTTATTTTTGAAGAAGGTACAATGAGAAGATCTGGTGGCTCATTGTGAAAGAATTTGTGTGCCACCTGATTTGAATTGTGTTGACATAATTAGATTTCACAGGGTGCCCGAGAACTTAGTAAATAAAGTTGATCAGAACCTTGAATATTGATTCAATCCTTTTCCAACTCCAGTTACATCACGTGAAGTCACTTTGGTGAGTACACTCCTCTCTACAAAGAGTTCTGTGACTGGGCTTAAGCACAGCTGGAAGCAGTGGACAGCTAACTCTCATTGCATGAATTTGTAGCTACGTTTGAACACTGCCCCTCGTGCTGTAGCAGGATCCTCTGAACTCAGCCCATGTCCTTCAATAACAATCTCTGCTGAGATCGAAGCCCACAAAAATTGCTGTGGTTTAATGCATGTCATGCACTGAGGTAGGACTGTTATGTCCTGTTGTGAAATGATAATCATTGACGATTTGAGGCTACCATGTGATGTAATAGAAACAATACCACTGCTATGTTCCAATGAAATGTGCAGGATGACTTGAAGAAATTCTGATGGTAGCCATTGATATTTCGTTTCAGATAGTCATTACTTCAATGACGCAGACTTTTTATCACAAGAGGCCTTAACCTTCCAAAACTAATGCAAATCATCTTACTTCAGCGCTCTCTCTCTCTCTCTCTCTCTCTCTCTCTCTCTCTCTCTCTCTCTCTCTCTCTCTCCTTCTCCCTCCCCACTTTCACCCCCACTTTCCCTCTCTCTCTCTCTCTCTCTCTCTCTCTCTCTCTCTCTCTCTCTCTCCCCTTCTCCCTCCCCCCATAACGCCCCCCTCTCTCCCTCTCCCTCACTCTCTCCCTCTCTCTCTCCCCTTCTCCCTCCCCATAACGCCCCCCCCCTCTCTCTCCCCCCCCCCCCTCTCTCTCTCTCTCTCTCTCTCTCTCTCTCTCTCTCTCTCTCTCTCTCTCTCTCTCTCTCTCTCTCTCCCTCTCTCTCCCTCTCTCTCTCTCTCTCTCTATCGATCTTTCTATTTGTTAGTGTATTGTAGAAATCAGTTCAGCGACCAATATTTCTTCCTACGTGTACTAACTCTTATAACGGGATCTGCGAATCGGCTCCAGCGATTCCCCGCGTACTTCAATTGATTTGTGAGTATCAACACTGTGTCTGAGTGCATCAGTGCATCAGTGTTACAGTAGAGCTTCCCCTTGTGAAAGCAGTTGACACGTTGCACTCTACAGAGTTTGGACAGAAATACGGATACGCCACGGAAAATGCAAGTTCAAACATAAATACAAGTCCTATCAATTGTGCAGGTTGCATGGTATTATTTGACGAAGAACTTTGCTTGTGCTGTGTCCTGAATACGTATAAAGTGATCAGAAAAGTGTTGTATGTAGCTGTGAGTGCATTCTGTCAAATGTAAGTGAAATCGAAGGTTTCTACATGCTATAGGTTTAAGGGATTTTTTCTTTCGAAAAAGCTATTATAGAAAAGAATGTCTTGTACGAAATACTGTCCTGGAGCCAGACATCTTATACTTACTTGTGCCTGAGACACAAATTAAGACTTCTCGATTGAATAATATAGAATGAATTTAAATTTAGGTATTAGTGCGTTTTCGAATCAATGGCATGAACAAATGTTTAAACTTCCTACCTTTTAGTTTACTTCTGTTTAAAGAAGGTACAATGAGAAGATCTCCTGCAGAAAGTCACAACATACACTGAGGTAGGATTCCTATGTACTGTTGGGAAATAATAATAACTGATTACTTGAGGCTACCAAGTGATGAAATACTACGAGTACGACTGCAATGTCCAAAGAAATGTGCAGAATGACTTGAAAAAGTTCTGATGGTAGCCATTGTTATTTCGTTTCAAATAGTCATTACTTCAATGACGCGGAGTTTTGTTAGCAAACAGTCTTCACCTTCCAAGAGTTATGCTACCATACGTACTTCAACTCTCTCTTATCTCCCCCCCCCCCCTCTTTTCTCTCTCTCTCTCTCTCTCTCTCTCTCTCTCTCTCTCTCCCTCTCTCTCTCTCACTGTAGCTCTTTTTTAGGGTACTGCGGAAATGAGTTCAATCCCATGTGGCTGCGACAATATTTCTTCTTACTTGTACTGTGCCTGAGACAGTGAGTGTTACTCCTGAACCTCTTCTGTTAACCCAGGACATGTGCACTGTCTCGTTACACCTGAGAGACTTGCATTTATTGGTCTGCTCTCCCAGCTCCGAGGACAAATTTAAGGGACTGTCTATTCTCTCTCCAAAGATTCGGTGTACCAAGTTCACCAAGTAGTTGGAGGCTTGCAGACAGTATTATAGCAACATTTCATGTCGCTCTATTACTTAATTGATATCTCACTTAATCCTTCAATCTGTGGATCACCTGTGTACAATACTATCAAGTTGGCCGTTTTTAGTCTCACGTAGTCTAGCAGCTTATTGTTTATTTATTTTTAAGGAAGGTACAATGAGAAGATCTCCTGTAGAAAGTCACAACATTCACTGAGGCAGGAATCGTATTAGTTGTTGGGAAATAATAATAACTGATTACTTGAGGCTACCATGTGATGAAATAGAACAAGTACGACTGCCATGTTCCAAAGAAATGTGCAGGATAACTTGAAAATTTTCTGATGGTAGCCATTGATTTTTCGTTTAAAATAGACATTACTTCAATACCTCAGACTTTTGTTAGCATACAGTCTTCATCTTCCAACAGTGATGCTACCTCTCGTACTTCAACCGTCTCTTTCTCCCCCACCACATCCCCCTCTCGTCTCACTCACTCTATCTTTCTCTCACTGTACCTCTTTGTTAGGGTACTGCGGAAATGAGTTCAATCCCATGTAGCTGTGACAATATTTCGTCTTACTTGTACTTGCAATTATAAAAAAATATCTGTGAACCAGCTCACGCGAATCCCGCGTACTTCAATTGACCTGTGAGTATCAACACTGTGCCTGAGACCGTGAGCGTTACATTATAGATTCCCTTTGTGAATGCAGTTGATACGTTGCACTTCACAGAGGATTGACGGAAATACGGAAAGACCACGGAAATGCAAGTTCAAACAAGTCCTATCAATCGTGCAGGTTGCATTGTAATATTTGACGAAGAACTTTGATTGTGCAGTGGCCTGAATACTTAATACGTATGAAATGATCAGAAGTGTGTTGTGTGTTAATGTGAGCCTATTAAGTCGAATCTAAGTGAATTCGAAGGTATCGTCAAGTAAGAAGCGTAAAGGATTGTTTCTATCGATATAGTTGTTGCAGAAGGGAAGGTCTCAAACAAAATACTGTCCTGGAGCTGAACATGGATTACATGCCAGTGCCAGACACACAAATTAATTATTCCTCAATAAGCCTTATTCAATGATAGTACATTCTGTTTTTAATGCATATATGAGCAAATGTTACTTTACTAATTTTTTTGTCATAAGACCTCAGATTCGAATTCTCGTACGATTCCATCTATCTCCTATATGGAACCGCATGTGCTGACCTACTGACGGATCCAACTGAACTCTCCTTCCAACACCAGAGCTGTGTGTAACTGATTAGGCAAATCTAAACTAGTGGCACTAGTAATCAGTCGTGGTTGTTTGGCTTCACAAAATAGTGAACGGTGCACTCCAAAGTAAACGAATTCACTAACTACAAAATTAAAATCGTGGCCCAATTGAACCTAGGATTATTGTAATAAAGCTCGGAATTCACCATCAACGTGCAGTTATACATGTGGATAATAATTACGAACAGTGCAAAACAATATGCAGTCTGAACAAGTAAATGAGATAAAACTAGGAGTGACTAAATTGGAATCGTTTTTATGAGAAGCATTTGGATTCAGTAAAGATTATTATCCAAACAAATTAGTTACGTTTAACGTAGACAGAGGTGAATATACAATCACTCAGTCTTTCTACGATCGTGCCGACTGGAGAAAAAAAAATCATGCCATTATTCGCTGGGACCTGTACATGGAATATCCTACGTGCATTGAATTAAGTATCAGAAAGTTTCTAACTTCACACTGTCCTAACCAACTGATGCCACCAGATAACGCCATTGTAAACATCTGAAAGAAATGTCACTAGCAGACTTTGGTGGTGACAGCCATTTATCCTCATCAAGCGGAGTGTGCCACTCCAAACAGAAGTGCCACACGCTGCTATATCCCGTCTCTGAAGTCTGAAAATATTATGTTAACCCTTAACATGTGTACAGCCTTGCTTCACATGAGAATCTCTCGGTTGGTAGTCGTCTATCCCAGCCACGAGATTGTGTCAAAAACTAAATATCCAATGTAACAAGTTTGCATACGTTTTCACGATATGTATCATTTTAAAAGACTGTCTTTCCTTCCGCCAAAGAATCGGTGTAAGAAGTTCATTAATTACCTGGCTACTCATAGGAACATTTCATGGAACGCTCTTATATCATTGATTTCGTACTTTGCCATTAATCTGTGCTTCACCTGTGTTGAAATTTATCAAGTTGACTGGGCTTGGTGTCACATACTTTAGTAGTTTTTAGTTTATTTGTTTTTTTTTTTTTTTTGGAGGAGGTACAATGAGAAGTTCTCCTGGCTCATTGTCCTCCCCTTCCCCCGCCCCTCTCCCTCTGTCTCTCTCTCTCTCTCTTTCTCTCTCTCTCTCTCTATCTATCTATCTATTTGTTTGTGTATTGTTGAAATCAGTTCAGTCCCATATGGTTGCCAACAATATTTCTTCTTACATGTACTGGCCCTTATAAATGAATCTGTGAATCGCCTCCAACGATTTCCCGCGTACTTCAATTGATCTGTGAGTATCAACACTGTGTCTGAGTGCATCAGTATTACAGTACAGCTTCCCCTTGTGAAAGCACTTGATACGTTGCACTTTACAGAGTTTGGACAGAAATACGGATACGCCACGGAAAATGCAGGTTCAAACATAAATACAAGTCCTATCAATTGTGCAGGTTGTATGGTATTATTTGACGAAGAACTTTGGTTGTGCTGTGTCCTGACTACGTATAAAGTGATCAGAAAAGTGTTGTATTTTGCTGTGAGTGCATTCTGTCAAATGTAAGTGAAATCGAAGGTTTCTACATGCTATAGGTTTAAGGGATTTTTTCTTTCGAAAAAGCTATTATAGAAAAGAATGTCTTGTACGAAAAACTGCCCTGGAGCAAGACATCTTATACTTACTTGTGCCTGAGACACAAATTAAGGCTTCTCGATTGAATAATATAGAATGAATTTAAATTTAGGTTTTAGTGCATTTTCGAACCAATAGCATGAACAAATTTTTTAACTTCCTACCTTTTAGTTTATTTCTGTTTAAAGAAGGTACAATGAGAAGATCTCCTCTAGAAAGTCACAACATACACTGAGGTAGGATTCCTATGTACTGTTGGGAAATATTAATAACTGATTACTTGATGCTACCAAGTGATGAAATACTACGAGTACGACTGCCATGTTCCAAAGAAATGTGCAGAATGACTTGAAAAAGTTCTGATGGTAGCCATTGATATTTCGTTTCAAACAGTCATTACTTCAATGACGCGGAGTTTTGTTAGCAAACAGTCTTCACCTTCCAAGAGTGATGCTACCATACGTACTTCAACTCTCTCTTATCTCCCCCCCCCCCTCTTCTCTCTCTCTCTCTCACTGTACCTCTTTTTTAGGGTACTGCGGAAATGAGTTCAATCCCATGTGGCTGCGACAACATTTCTTCTTACTTGTACTGTGCCTGAGACAGTGAGTGTTACTCCTGAACCTCTTCTGTTAACCCAGGACATGTGCACTGTCTCGTTACACCTGAGAGACTTGCATTTATTGGTCAGTAATGATTATTATCCAAACAAATTATTTACGTTTAACGTAGACAGATGTGAATAAACAATCACTCAGTCTTTCTACGATCGTGACAACTGGAGAAAAAAAAATATCATGCCATTATTCGCTGGGACCTGTACATGGAATATCCTACGTGCATTGAATTAAGTATCAGAAAGTTTCTAACTTCACGCCGTCCTAACCAACTGATGCCACCAGATATCGCTATTGTAAACATCTGAAAGAAATGTCACTAGCATACTTTGGTGGTGACAGCCATTTATTCTCATCAAGTGGAGTGTGCCACTCCAAACAGAAGTGCCACACGCTGCTATATCCCGTCTCTAAAGTCTGAAAATATTATGTTAACCCTTAACATGTGTACAGCCTTGTTTCACATGAGAATCTCTCGGTTGGTAGTCGTCTCTCCCAGCCACGAGATTGTGTCAAAAACTAAATATCCAATGTAACAAGTTTGCGTACATTTTCACGATATGTATCATTTTAAAAGACTGTCTTTCCTTCCACCAAAGAATCGGTGTAAGAAGTTCATTAATTACCTGGCTACTCATAGGAACATTTCATGGAACGCTCTTATATCATTGATTTCGTACTTTGCCATTAATCTATGGTTCACCTGTGTTGAAATTTATTAAGTTGGCTGGTCTTGGTCTCACATACTTTAGTAGTTTTTAGTTTATTTGTTTATTTATTTATTTATTTTTTTTTTTTTGTAGGAGGTAGTATGAGGAGGTCTCCCGGCTCATTGTCCTCCCCTTCCCCCGCCCCTCTCCCTCTGTCTCTCTCTCTCTCTTTCTCTCTCTCTCTCTCTCTCTATCTATCTATCTATTTGTTTGTGTATTGTTGAAATCAGTTCAGTCCCATATGGTTGCCAACAATATTTCTTCTTACATGTACTGGCCCTTATAAATGAATCTGTGAATCGCCTCCAGCGATTTCCCCCGTACTTCAATTGATCTGTGAGTATCAACACTGTGTCTGAGTGCATCAGTGTTACAGTACAGCTTCCCCTTGTGAAAGCAATTGACACGTTGCACTTTACAGAGTATGGACAGAAATACGGATACGCCATGGAAAATACAAGTTCAAACATAAATACAAGTCCTATCAATTGTGCAGGTTGTATGGTATTATTTGACGAAGAACTTTGGTTGTGCTCTGTCCTGAATACGTATAAAGTGATCAGAAAAGTGTTGTATTTTGCTGTGAGTGCATTCTGTCAAATGTAAGTGAAATCGAAGGTTTCTACATGCTATAAGTTTAAGGGATTTTTTCTTTCGAAGAAGCTATTATAGAATAGAATGTCTTGTACGAAAAACTGCCCTGGAGCAAGACATCTTATACTTACTTGTGCCTGAAACACAAATTAAGACTTCTCGATTGAATAATATAGAATGAATTTAAATTTAGGTTTTAGTGCATTTTCGAACCTATAGCATGAACAAATTTTTTAACTTCCTACCTTTTAGTTTATTTCTGTTTAAAGAAGGTACAATGAGATCTCCTCTAGAAAGTCACAACATACACTGAGGTAGGATTCCTATGTACTGTTGGGAAATAATAATAACTGATTACTTGAGTCTACCAAGTGATGAAATACTACGAGTACGACTGCCATGTTCCAAAGAAATGTGCAGAATGACTTGAAAAAGTTCTGATGGTAGCCATTGATATTTCGTTTCAAATAGTCATTACTTCAATGACGCGGAGTTTTGTTAGCAAACAGTCTTCACCTTCCCAGAGTGATGCTACCATACGTACTTCAACTCTCTCTTATCTCCCCCCCCCCACCTCTTCTCTCTCTCTCTCTCTCTCTCTCTCTCTCTCTCTCTCTCTCTCACTGTACCTCTTTTTTAGGGTACTGCGGAAATGAGTTCAATCCCATGTGGCTGCGACAATATTTCTTCTTACTTGTACTGTGCCTGAGACAGTGAGTGTTACTCCTGAACCTCTTCTGTTAACCCAGGACATGTGCACTGTCTCGTTACACCTGAGAGACTTGCATTTATTGGTCTGCTCTCCCACCTCCGAGTTAGTGTCACCAATAAAAATCTGCAATGAAAACGTTTGCGAAAGTTTATTCAATGAGGACAAATTTAAGGGACTGTCTATTCTCTCTCCAAAGATTCGGTGTACCAAGTTCACCAAGTAGTTGGAGGCTCGCAGACAGTATTATAGCAACATTTCATGTCGCTCTATTACTTAATTGATATCTCACTTAATCGCTCAATCTGTCGATCACCTGTGTACAAAACTATCAAGTTGGCCGTTTTTAGTCTCACGTAATCTAGCAGCTTATTGTTTATTTATTTTTAAAGAAGGTACCATGAGAAGATCTCCTGTAGAAAGTCACAACATTCACTGAGGTAGGAATCGTATGAGTTGTTGGGAAATAATAATAACTGATTACTTGAGGCTACCTTGTGATGAAATAGAACAAGTACGACTGCCATGTTCCAAAGAAATGTGCAGGATAACTTGAAAATTTTCTGATGGTAGCCATTGATTTTTCGTTTAAAATAGACATTACTTCAATACCTCAGACTTTTGTTAGCAAACAGTCTTCATCTTCCAACAGTGATGCTACCCCTCGTACTTCAACCGTCTCTTTCTCCCCCACCCCAACCCCTTCTCGTCTCACTCACTCTATCTTTCTCTCACTGTACCTCTTTGTTAGGGTACTGCGGAAATGAGTTCAATCCCATGTAGCTGCGACAATATTTCGTCTTACTTGTACTTGCAATTATAAAAAAATATCTGTGAACCAGCTCACGCGAATCCCGCGTACTTCAGTTGACCTGTGAGTATCAACACTGTGCCTGAGACCGTGAGCGTTACATTATAGATTCCCTTTGTGAATGCAGTTGATACGTTGCACTTCACAGAGGATTGACGGAAATACGGAAAGACCACGGAAATGCAAGTTCAAACAAGTCTTATCAATCGTGCAGGTTGCATTGTAATATTTGACGAAGAACTTTGGTTGTGCAGTGGCCTCAATACTTAATACGTATGAAATGATCAGAAGTGTGTTGTGTGTTAATGTGAGTCTATTAAGTCGAATCTAAGTGAATTCGAAGGTATCGTCAAGTAAGAAGCGTAAAGGATTGTTTCTATCGATATAGCTGTTGCAGAAGGGAACGTCTCGAACAAAATACTGTCCTGGAGCTGAACATGGATTACATGCCAGTGCCAGACACACAAATTAAGTATTCCTCAATCAGCCTTATTCAATGATACTAAATTCTGTTTTTAATGCATATATGAGCAAATGTTACTTTACTAATTTTTTAACTGATTGTCATAAGACCTCAGGTTCGAATTCTCGTACGATTCCATCTATCTCCTATATGGAACCGCATGTGCTGACCTACTGACGGATCCAACTGAACTCTCCTTCCAACACCAGAGCTGTGTGTAACTGATTAGGCAAATCTAAACTAGTGGCACTAGTAATCAGTCGTGGTTGTTTGGCTTCACAAAATAGTGAACGGTGCACTCCAAAGTAAACGAATTCACTAACTACAAAATTAAAATCGTGGCCCAATTGAACCTAGGATTATTGTAATAAAGCTCGGAATTCACCATCAACGTGCAGTTATACATGTGGATAATAATTACGAACAGTGCAAAACAATATGCAGTCTGAACAAGTAAATGAGATAAAACTAGGAGTGACTAAATTGGAATCGTTTTTATGAGAAGCATTTGGATTCAGTAAAGATTATTATCCAAACAAATTAGTTACGTTTAACGTAGACAGAGGTGAATATACAATCACTCAGTCTTTCTACGATCGTGCCGACTGGAGAAAAAAAAATCATGCCATTATTCGCTGGGACCTGTACATGGAATATCCTACGTGCATTGAATTAAGTATCAGAAAGTTTCTAACTTCACACTGTCCTAACCAACTGATGCCACCAGATAACGCCATTGTAAACATCTGAAAGAAATGTCACTAGCAGACTTTGGTGGTGACAGCCATTTATCCTCATCAAGCGGAGTGTGCCACTCCAAACAGAAGTGCCACACGCTGCTATATCCCGTCTCTGAAGTCTGAAAATATTATGTTAACCCTTAACATGTGTACAGCCTTGCTTCACATGAGAATCTCTCGGTTGGTAGTCGTCTATCCCAGCCACGAGA
Organism: Schistocerca gregaria; assembly: GCF_023897955.1. Classification (NCBI taxonomy): domain Eukaryota; kingdom Metazoa; phylum Arthropoda; class Insecta; order Orthoptera; family Acrididae; genus Schistocerca; species Schistocerca gregaria. The sequence goes on from NC_064931.1 coordinate 368,265,614, forward strand.
TTGTGTCAAAAACTAAATATCCAATGTAACAAGTTTGCATACGTTTTCACGATATGTATCATTTTAAAAGACTGTCTTTCCTTCCGCCAAAGAATCGGTGTAAGAAGTTCATTAATTACCTGGCTACTCATAGGAACATTTCATGGAACGCTCTTATATCATTGATTTCGTACTTTGCCATTAATCTGTGCTTCACCTGTGTTGAAATTTATCAAGTTGACTGGGCTTGGTGTCACATACTTTAGTAGTTTTTAGTTTATTTGTTTTTTTTTTTTTTGGAGGAGGTACAATGAGAAGTTCTCCTGGCTCATTGTCCTCCCCTTCCCCCGCCCCTCTCCCTCTGTCTCTCTCTCTCTCTCTTTCTCTCTCTCTCTCTATCTATCTATCTATTTGTTTGTGTATTGTTGAAATCAGTTCAGTCCCATATGGTTGCCAACAATATTTCTTCTTACATGTACTGGCCCTTATAAATGAATCTGTGAATCGCCTCCAGCGATTTCCCGCGTACTTCAATTGATCTGTGAGTATCAACACTGTGTCTGAGTGCATCAGTATTACAGTACAGCTTCCCCTTGTGAAAGCACTTGATACGTTGCACTTTACAGAGTTTGGACAGAAATACGGATACGCCACGGAAAATGCAGGTTCAAACATAAATACAAGTCCTATCAATTGTGCAGGTTGTATGGTATTATTTGACGAAGAACTTTGGTTGTGCTGTGTCCTGACTACGTATAAAGTGATCAGAAAAGTGTTGTATTTTGCTGTGAGTGCATTCTGTCAAATGTAAGTGAAATCGAAGGTTTCTACATGCTATAGGTTTAAGGGATTTTTTCTTTCGAAAAAGCTATTATAGAAAAGAATGTCTTGTACGAAAAACTGCCCTGGAGCAAGACATCTTATACTTACTTGTGCCTGAGACACAAATTAAGGCTTCTCGATTGAATAATATAGAATGAATTTAAATTTAGGTTTTAGTGCATTTTCGAACCAATAGCATGAACAAATTTTTTAACTTCCTACCTTTTAGTTTATTTCTGTTTAAAGAAGGTACAATGAGAAGATCTCCTCTAGAAAGTCACAACATACACTGAGGTAGGATTCCTATGTACTGTTGGGAAATATTAATAACTGATTACTTGATGCTACCAAGTGATGAAATACTACGAGTACGACTGCCATGTTCCAAAGAAATGTGCAGAATGACTTGAAAAAGTTCTGATGGTAGCCATTGATATTTCGTTTCAAACAGTCATTACTTCAATGACGCGGAGTTTTGTTAGCAAACAGTCTTCACCTTCCAAGAGTGATGCTACCATACGTACTTCAACTCTCTCTTATCTCCCCCCCCCCTCTTCTCTCTCTCTCTCTCACTGTACCTCTTTTTTAGGGTACTGCAGAAATGAGTTCAATCCCATGTGGCTGCGACAACATTTCTTCTTACTTGTACTGTGCCTGAGACAGTGAGTGTTACTCCTGAACCTCTTCTGTTAACCCAGGACATGTGCACTGTCTCGTTACACCTGAGAGACTTGCATTTATTGGTCAGTAATGATTATTATCCAAACAAATTATTTACGTTTAACGTAGACAGATGTGAATAAACAATCACTCAGTCTTTCTACGATCGTGACAACTGGAGAAAAAAAAATATCATGCCATTATTCGCTGGGACCTGTACATGGAATATCCTACGTGCATTGAATTAAGTATCAGAAAGTTTCTAACTTCACGCCGTCCTAACCAACTGATGCCACCAGATATCGCTATTGTAAACATCTGAAAGAAATGTCACTAGCATACTTTGGTGGTGACAGCCATTTATTCTCATCAAGTGGAGTGTGCCACTCCAAACAGAAGTGCCACACGCTGCTATATCCCGTCTCTGAAGTCTGAAAATATTATGTTAACCCTTAACATGTGTACAGCCTTGTTTCACATGAGAATCTCTCGGTTGGTAGTCGTCTCTCCCAGCCACGAGATTGTGTCAAAAACTAAATATCCAATGTAACAAGTTTGCGTACATTTTCACGATATGTATCATTTTAAAAGACTGTCTTTCCTTCCACCAAAGAATCGGTGTAAGAAGTTCATTAATTACCTGGCTACTCATAGGAACATTTCATGGAACGCTCTTATATCATTGATTTCGTACTTTGCCATTAATCTATGGTTCACCTGTGTTGAAATTTATTAAGTTGGCTGGTCTTGGTCTCACATACTTTAGTAGTTTTTAGTTTATTTGTTTATTTATTTATTTATTTTTTTTTTTTTTTGTAGGAGGTAGTATGAGGAGGTCTCCCGGCTCATTGTCCTCCCCTTCCCCCGCCCCTCTCCCTCTGTCTCTCTCTCTCTCTTTCTCTCTCTCTCTCTCTCTCTCTCTATCTATCTATCTATTTGTTTGTGTATTGTTGAAATCAGTTCAGTCCCATATGGTTGCCAACAATATTTCTTCTTACATGTACTGGCCCTTATAAATGAATCTGTGAATCGCCTCCAGCGATTTCCCCCGTACTTCAATTGATCTGTGAGTATCAACACTGTGTCTGAGTGCATCAGTGTTACAGTACAGCTTCCCCTTGTGAAAGCAATTGACACGTTGCACTTTACAGAGTATGGACAGAAATACGGATACGCCATGGAAAATACAAGTTCAAACATAAATACAAGTCCTATCAATTGTGCAGGTTGTATGGTATTATTTGACGAAGAACTTTGGTTGTGCTCTGTCCTGAATACGTATAAAGTGATCAGAAAAGTGTTGTATTTTGCTGTGAGTGCATTCTGTCAAATGTAAGTGAAATCGAAGGTTTCTACATGCTATAAGTTTAAGGGATTTTTTCTTTCGAAGAAGCTATTATAGAATAGAATGTCTTGTACGAAAAACTGCCCTGGAGCAAGACATCTTATACTTACTTGTGCCTGAAACACAAATTAAGACTTCTCGATTGAATAATATAGAATGAATTTAAATTTAGGTTTTAGTGCATTTTCGAACCTATAGCATGAACAAATTTTTTAACTTCCTACCTTTTAGTTTATTTCTGTTTAAAGAAGGTACAATGAGATCTCCTCTAGAAAGTCACAACATACACTGAGGTAGGATTCCTATGTACTGTTGGGAAATAATAATAACTGATTACTTGAGTCTACCAAGTGATGAAATACTACGAGTACGACTGCCATGTTCCAAAGAAATGTGCAGAATGACTTGAAAAATTTCTGATGGTAGCCATTGATATTTCGTTTCAAATAGTCATTACTTCAATGACGCGGAGTTTTGTTAGCAAACAGTCTTCACCTTCCCAGAGTGATGCTACCATACGTACTTCAACTCTCTCTTATCTCCCCCCCCCCTCTTCTCTCTCTCTCTCTCTCTCTCTCTCTCTCTCTCTCTCTCTCACTGTACCTCTTTTTTAGGGTACTGCGGAAATGAGTTCAATCCCATGTGGCTGCGACAATATTTCTTCTTACTTGTACTGTGCCTGAGACAGTGAGTGTTACTCCTGAACCTCTTCTGTTAACCCAGGACATGTGCACTGTCTCGTTACACCTGAGAGACTTGCATTTATTGGTCTGCTCTCCCACCTCCGAGTTAGTGTCACCAATAAAAATCTGCAATGAAAACGTTTGCGAAAGTTTATTCAATGAGGACAAATTTAAGGGACTGTCTATTCTCTCTCCAAAGATTCGGTGTACCAAGTTCACCAAGTAGTTGGAGGCTCGCAGACAGTATTATAGCAACATTTCATGTCGCTCTATTACTTAATTGATATCTCACTTAATCGCTCAATCTGTCGATCACCTGTGTACAAAACTATCAAGTTGGCCGTTTTTAGTCTCACGTAATCTAGCAGCTTATTGTTTATTTATTTTTAAAGAAGGTACCATGAGAAGATCTCCTGTAGAAAGTCACAACATTCACTGAGGTAGGAATCGTATGAGTTGTTGGGAAATAATAATAACTGATTACTTGAGGCTACCTTGTGATGAAATAGAACAAGTACGACTGCCATGTTCCAAAGAAATGTGCAGGATAACTTGAAAATTTTCTGATGGTAGCCATTGATTTTTCGTTTAAAATAGACATTACTTCAATACCTCAGACTTTTGTTAGCAAACAGTCTTCATCTTCCAACAGTGATGCTACCCCTCGTACTTCAACCGTCTCTTTCTCCCCCACCCCAACCCCTTCTCGTCTCACTCACTCTATCTTTCTCTCACTGTACCTCTTTGTTAGGGTACTGCGGAAATGAGTTCAATCCCATGTAGCTGCGACAATATTTCGTCTTACTTGTACTTGCAATTATAAAAAAATATCTGTGAACCAGCTCACGCGAATCCCGCGTACTTCAGTTGACCTGTGAGTATCAACACTGTGCCTGAGACCGTGAGCGTTACATTATAGATTCCCTTTGTGAATGCAGTTGATACGTTGCACTTCACAGAGGATTGACGGAAATACGGAAAGACCACGGAAATGCAAGTTCAAACAAGTCTTATCAATCGTGCAGGTTGCATTGTAATATTTGACGAAGAACTTTGGTTGTGCAGTGGCCTCAATACTTAATACGTATGAAATGATCAGAAGTGTGTTGTGTGTTAATGTGAGTCTATTAAGTCGAATCTAAGTGAATTCGAAGGTATCGTCAAGTAAGAAGCATAAAGGATTGTTTCTATCGATATAGCTGTTGCAGAAGGGAACGTCTCGAACAAAATACTGTCCTGGAGCTGAACATGGATTACATGCCAGTGCCAGACACACAAATTAAGTATTCCTCAATCAGCCTTATTCAATGATACTAAATTCTGTTTTTAATGCATATATGAGCAAATGTTACTTTACTAATTTTTTAACTGATTGTCATAAGACCTCAGGTTCGAATTCTCGTACGATTCCATCTATCTCCTATATGGAACCGCATGTGCTGACCTACTGACGGATCCAACTGAACTCTCCTTCCAACACCAGAGCTGTGTGTAACTGATTAGGCAAATCTAAACTAGTGGCACTAGTAATCAGTCGTGGTTGTTTGGCTTCACAAAATAGTGAACGGTGCACTCCAAAGTAAACGAATTCACTAACTACAAAATTAAAATCGTGGCCCAATTGAACCTAGGATTATTGTAATAAAGCTCGGAATTCACCATCAACGTGCAGTTATACATGTGGATAATAATTACGAACAGTGCAAAACAATATGCAGTCTGAACAAGTAAATGAGATAAAACTAGGAGTGACTAAATTGGAATCGTTTTTATGAGAAGCATTTGGATTCAGTAATGATTATTATCCAAACAAATTAGTTACGTTTAACGTAGACAGAGGTGGATATACAATCACTCAGTCTTTCTACGATCGTGCCGACTGGAGAAAAAAAAAATCATGCCATTATTCGCTGGGACCTGTACATGGAATATCCTACGTGCATTGAATTAAGTATCAGAAAGTTTCTAACTTCACACTGTCCTAACCAACTGATGCCACCAGATAACGCCATTGTAAACATCTGAAAGAAATGTCACTAGCAGACTTTGGTGGTGACAGCCATTTATCCTCATCAAGCGGAGTGTGCCACTCCAAACAGAAGTGCCACACGCTGCTATATCCCGTCTCTGAAGTCTGAAAATATTATGTTAACCCTTAACATGTGTACAGCCTTGCTTCACATGAGAATCTCTCGGTTGGTAGTCGTCTCTCCCAGCCACGAGATTGTGTCAAAACCTAAAAATCCTATGTAACAAGTTTGCGTACATTTTCACGATATGTATCATTTTAAAAGACTGTCTTTCCTTCCACCAAAGAATCGGTGTAAGAAGTTCATTAATTACCTGGCTACTCATAGGAACATTTCATGGAACGCTCTTATATCATTGATTTCGTACTTTGCCATTAATCTATGGTTCACCTGTGTTGAAATTTATTAAGTTGGCTGGTCTTGGTCTCACATACTTTAGTAGTTTTTAGTTTATTTGTTTATTTATTTATTTTTTTTTTTCTAGGAGGTAGTATGAGAAGGTCTCCCGCCTCATTGTCCTTCCCTTCCCCCGCCCCACTGCCTCTGTCTCTCTCTCTCTCTCTTTCTCTCTCTCTCTCTCTCTCTCTCTCTCTCTCTATCTATCTCTTTGTTTGTGTATTGTTGAAATCAGTTCAGTCCCATATGGTTGCCAACAATATTTCTTCTTACATGTACTGGCCCTTATAAATGAATCTGTGAATCGCCTCCAGCGATTTCCCGCGTACTTCAATTGATCTGTGAGTATCAACACTGTGTCTGAGTGAATCAGTGCTACAGTACAGCTTCCCCTTGTGAAAGCACTTGATACGTTGCACTTTACAGAGTTTGGACAGAAATACGGATACGCCACGGAAAATGCAGGTTCAAACATAAATACAAGTCCTATCAATTGTGCAGGTTGTATGGTATTATTTGACGAAGAACTTTTGTTGTGCTGTGTCCTGAATACGTATAAAGTGATCAGAAAAGTGTTGTATGTTGCTGTGAGTGCATTCTGTCAAATGTAAGTGAAATCGAAGGTTTCTACATGCTATAAGTTTAAGGGATTTTTTTCTTTCGAAAAAGCTATTATAGAAAAGAATGTCTTGTACGAAAAACTGCCCTGGAGCAAGACATCTTATACTTACTTGTGCCTGAGACACAAATTAAGGCTTCTCGATTGAATAATATAGAATCAATTTAAATTTAGGTTTTAGTGCATTTTCGAACCAATAGCATGAACAAATTTTGTAACTTCCTACCTTTTAGTTTATTTCTGTTTAAAGAGGGTACAATGAGAAGATCCCCTCTAGAAAGTCACAACAAACACTGAGGTAGGATTCCTATGTACTGTTGGGAAATAATAATAACTGATTACTTGAGGCTACCAAGTGATGAAATACTACGAGTACGACTGCCATGTTCCAAAAAAATGTGCAGAATGACTTGAAAAAGTTCTGATGGTAGCCATTGATATTTCGTTTCAAATAGTCATTACTTCAATGACGCGGAGTTTTGTTAGCAAACAGTCTTCACCTTCCCAGAGTGATGCTACCATACGTACTTCAGCTCTCTCTTATCTCCCCCCCCCCCCCCCTCTTCTCTCTCTCTCTCTCGCTGTACCTCTTTTTTAGGGTACTGCGGAAATGAGTTCAATCCCATGTGGCTGCGACAATATTTCTTCTTACTTGTACTGTGCCTGAGACAGTGAGTGTTACTCCTGAACCTCTTCTGTTAACCCAGGATATGTGCACTGTCTCGTTACACCTGAGAGACTTGCATTTATTGGTCAGTAATGATTATTATCCAAACAAATTAGTTACATTTAACGTAGACAGATGTGAATAAACAATCACTCAGTCTTTCTACGATCGTGACAACTGAAGAAAAAAAAATATCATGCCATTATTCGCTGGGACCTGTACATGGAATATCCTACGTGCATTGAATTAAGTATCAGAAAGTTTCTAACTTCACGCCGTCCTAACCAACTGATGCCACCAGATGTCGCCATTGTAAACATCTGAAAGAAATGTCACTAGCATACTTTGGTGGTGACAGCCATTTATTCTCATCAAGTGGAGTGTGCCACTCCAAACAGAAGTGCCACACGCTGCTATATCCCGTCTCTGAAGTCTGAAAATATTATGTTAACCCGTAACATGTGTACAGCCTTATTTCACATGAGAATCTCTCGGTTGGTAGTCGTCTCTCCCAGCCACGAGATTGTGTCAAAAACTAAATATCCAATGTAACAAGTTTGCGTACATTTTCACGATATGTATCATTTTAAAAGACTGTCTTTCCTTCCACCAAAGAATCGGTGTAAGAAGTTCATTAATTACCTGGCTACTCATAGGAACATTTCATGGAACGCTCTTATATCACTGATTTCGTACTTTGCCATTAATCTATGGTTCACCTGTGTTGAAATTTATTAAGTTGGCTGGTCTTGGTCTCACATACTTTAGTAGTTTTTAGTTTATTTGTTTATTTATTTATTTTTTTTTTTTTTTTGTAGGAGGTAGTATGAGGAGGTCTCCCGGCTCATTGTCCTCCCCTTCCCCCGCCCCTCTCCCTCTGCCTCTCTCTCTCTCTTTCTCTCTCTCTCTCTCTCTCTCTCTATCTATCTATCTATTTGTTTGTGTATTGTTGAAATCAGTTCAGTCCCATATGGTTGCCAACAATATTTCTTCTTACATGTACTGGCCCTTATAAATGAATCTGTGAATCGCCTCCAGCGATTTCCCGCGTACTTCAATTGATCAGTGAGTATCAACACTGTGTCTGAGTGCATCAGTGTTACAGTACAGCTTCCCCTTGTGAAAGCAATTGACACGTTGCACTTTACAGAGTATGGACAGAAATACGGATACGCCATGGAAAATACAAGTTCAAACATAAATACAAGTCCTATCAATTGTGCAGGTTGTATGGTATTATTTGACGAAGAACTTTGGTTGTGCTCTGTCCTGAATACGTATAAAGTGATCAGAAAAGTGTTGTATTTTGCTGTGAGTGCATTCTGTCAAATGTAAGTGAAATCGAAGGTTTCTACATGCTATAAGTTTAAGGGATTTTTTCTTTCGAAGAAGCTATTATAGAATAGAATGTCTTGTACGAAAAACTGCCCTGGAGCAAGACATCTTATACTTACTTGTGCCTGAAACACAAATTAAGACTTCTCGATTGAATAATATAGAATGAATTTAAATTTAGGTTTTAGTGCATTTTCGAACCTATAGCATGAACAAATTTTTTAACTTCCTACCTTTTAGTTTATTTCTGTTTAAAGAAGGTACAATGAGAAGATCTCCTCTAGAAAGTCACAACATACACTGAGGTAGGATTCCTATGTACTGTTGGGAAATAATAATAACTGATTACTTGAGGCTACCAAGTGATGAAATACTACGAGTGCGACTGCCATGTTCCAAACAAATGTGCAGAATGACTTGAAAAAGTTCTGATGGTAGCCATTGATATTTCGTTTCAAATAGTCATTACTTCAATGACGCGGAGTTTTGTTAGCAAACAGTCTTCACCTTCCCAGAGTGATGCTACCATACGTACTTCAACTCTCTCTTATCTCCCCCCCCCCCCTCTTCTCTCTCTCTCTCTCTCTCTCTCTCACTGTACCTCTTTTTTAGGGTACTGCGGAAATGAGTTCAATCCCATGTGGCTGCGACAATATTTCTTCTTACTTGTACTGTGCCTGAGACAGTGAGTGTTACTCCTGAACCTCTTCTGTTAACCCAGGACATGTGCACTGTCTCGTCACACCTGAGAGACTTGCATTTATTGGTCTGCTCTCCCACCTCAGAGTTAGTGTCACCAATATAAATCTGCAATGAAAACGTTTGCGAAAGTTTATTCAATGAGGACAAATTTAAGGGACTGTCTATTCTCTCTCCAAAGATTCGGTGTACCAAGTTCACCAAGTTGTTGGAGGCTCGCAGACAGTATTATAGCAACATTTCATGTCGCTCTATTACTTAATTGATATCTCACTTAATCGCTCAATCTGTCGATCACCTGTGTACAAAACTATCAAGTAGGCCGTTTTTAGTCTCACGTAATCTAGCAGCTTATTGTTTATTTATTTTTAAAGAAGGTACCATGAGAAGATCTCCTGTAGAAAGTCACAACATTCACTGAGGTAGGAATCGTATGAGTTGTTGGGAAATAATAATAACTGATTACTTGAGGCTACCTTGTGATGGAATAGAACAAGTACGACTGCCATGTTCCAAAGAAATGTGCAGGATAACTTGAAAATTTTCTGATGGTAGCCATTGATTTTTCGTTTAAAATAGACATTACTTCAATACCTCAGACTTTTGTTAGCAAACAGTCTTCATCTTCCAACAGTGATGCTACCCCTCGTACTTCAACCGTCTCTTTCTCCCCCACCCCAACCCCTTCTCGTCTCACTCACTCTATCTTTCTCTCACTGTACCTCTTTGTTAGGGTACTGCGGAAATGAGTTCAATCCCATGTAGCTGCGACAATATTTCGTCTTACTTGTACTTGCAATTATAAAAAAATATCTGTGAACCAGCTCACGCGAATCCCGCGTACTTCAATTGTCCTGTGAGTATCAACACTGTGCCTGAGACCGTGAGCGTTACATTATAGATTCCCTTTGTGAATGCAGTTGATACGTTGCACTTCACAGAGGATTGACGGAAATACGGAAAGACCACGGAAATGCAAGTTCAAACAAGTCTTATCAATCGTGCAGGTTGCATTGTAATATTTGACGAAGAACTTTGGTTGTGCAGTGGCCTCAATACTTAATACGTATGAAATGATCAGAAGTGTGTTGTGTGTTAATGTGAGTCTATTAAGTCGAATCTAAGTGAATTCGAAGGTATCGTCAAGTAAGAAGCGTAAAGGATTGTTTCTATCGATATAGCTGTTGCAGAAGGGAACGTCTCGAACAAAATACTGTCCTGGAGCTGAACATGGATTACATGCCAGTGCCAGACACACAAATTAAGTATTCTTCAATCAGCCTTATTCAATGATACTAAATTCTGTTTTTAATGCATATATGAGCAAATGTTACTTTACTAATTTTTTAACTGATTGTCATAAGACCTCAGGTTCGAATTCTCGTACGATTCCATCTATCTCCTATATGGAACCGCATGTGCTGACCTACTGACGGATCCAACTGAACTCTCCTTCCAACACCAGAGCTGTGTGTAACTGATTAGGCAAATCTAAACTAGTGGCACTAGTAATCAGTCGTGGTTGTTTGGCTTCACAAAATAGTGAACGGTGCACTCCAAAGTAAACGAATTCACTAACTACAAAATTAAAATCGTGGCCCAATTGAACCTAGGATAATTGTAATAAAGCTCGGAATTCACCATCAACGTGCAGTTATACATGTGGATAATAATTACGAACAGTGCAAAACAATATGCAGTCTGGACAAGTAAATGAGATAAAACTAGGAGTGACTAAATTGGAATCGTTTTTATGAGAAGCATTTGGATTCAGTAATGATTATTATCCAAACAAATTAGTTACGTTTAACGTAGACAGAGGTGAATATACAATCACTCAGTCTTTCTACGATCGTGCCGACTGGAGAAAAAAAAAATCATGCCATTATTCGCTGGGACCTGTACATGGAATATCCTACGTGCATTGAATTAAGTATCAGAAAGTTTCTAACTTCACACTGTCCTAACCAACTGATGCCACCAGATAACGCCATTGTAAACATCTGAAAGAAATGTCACTAGCAGACTTTGGTGGTGACAGCCATTTATTCTCATCAAGTGGAGTGTGCCACTCCAAACAGAAGTGCCACACGCTGCTATATCCCGTCTCTGAAGTCTGAAAATATTATGTTAACCCTTAACATGTGTACAGCCTTGCTTCACATGAGAATCTCTCGGTTGGTAGTCGTCTCTCCCAGCCACGAGATTGTGTCAAAAACTTAATATCCAATGTAACACGTTTGCGTACATTTTCACGATATGTATCATTTTAAAAGACTGTCTTTCCTTCCGCCAAACAATCGGTGTAAGAAGTTCATTAATTACCTGGCTACTCATAGGAACATTTCATGGAACGCTCTTATATCATTGATTTCGTACTTTGCCATTAATCTGTGCTTCACCTGTGTTGAAATTTATCAAGTTGACTGGGCTTGGTGTCACATACTTTAGTAGTTTTTAGTTTATTTGTTTTTTTTGGGGGGAGGTACAATGAGAAGGTCTCCTGGCTCATTGTTCTCCCCTTCCCCCGCCCCTCTCCCTCTGTCTCTCTCTCTCTCTTTCTCTCTCTCTCTCTATCTATCTATCTATTTGTTTGTGTATTGTTGAAATCAGTTCAGTCCCATATGGTTGCCAACAATATTTCTTCTTACATGTACTGGCCCTTATAAATGAATCTGTGAATCGCCTCCAGCGATTTCCCGCGTACTTCAATTGATCTGTGAGTATCAACACTGTGTCTGAGTGCATCAGTGTTACAGTACAGCTTCCCCTTGTGAAAGCACTTGATACGTTGCACTTTACAGAGTTTGGACAGAAATACGGATACGACACGGAAAATGCAGGTTCAAACATAAATACAAGTCCTATCAATTGTGCAGGTTGTATGGTATTATTTGACGAAGAACTTTGGTTGTGCTGTGTCCTGAATACGTATAAAGTGATCAGAAAAGTGTTGTATGTTGCTGTGAGTGCATTCTGTCAAATGTAAGTGAAATCGAAGGTTTCTACATGCTATAAGTTTAAGGGATTTTTTCTTTCGAAGAAGCTATTATAGAAAAGAATGTCTTGTACGAAAAACTGCCCTGGAGCAAGACATCTTATACTTACTTGTGCCTGAGACACAAATTAAGGCTTCTCGATTGAATAATATAGAATCAATTTAAATTTAGGTTTTAGTGCATTTTCGAACCTATAGCATGAATAAATTTTTTAACTTCCTACCTTTTAGTTTATTTCTGTTTAAAGAAGGTACAATGAGAAGATCTCCTCTAGAAAGTCACAACAAACACTGAGGTAGGATTCCTATGTACTGTTGGGAAATAATAATAACTGATTACTTGAGGCTACCAAGTGATGAAATACTACGAGTACGACTGCCATGTTCCAAAGAAATGTGGAGAATGACTTGAAAAAGTTCTGATGGTTGCCATTGATATTTCTTTTCAAATAGTCATTACTTCAATGACGCGGAGTTTTGTTAGCAAACAGTCTTCACCTTCCAAGAGTGATGCTACCATACGTACTTCAACTCTCTCTTATCTCCCCCCCCCCCCCTCTTCTCTCTCTCTCTCACACACTTTACCTCTTTTTTAGGGTACTGCGGAAATGAGTTCAATCCCATGTGGCAGCGACAATATTTCTTCTTACTTGTACTGTGACTGAGACAGTGAGTGTTACTCCTGAACCTCTTCTGTTAACCCAGGACATGTGCACTGTCTCGTTACACCTGAGAGACTTGCATTTATTGGTCTGCTCTCCCACCTCCGAGTTAGTGTCACCAATAAAAATCTGCAATGAAAACGTTTGCGAAAGTTTATTCAATGAGGACAAATTTAAGGGACTGTCTATTCTCTCTCCAAAGATTCAGTGTACCAAGTTCACCAAGTAGTTGGAGGCTCGCAGACAGTATTATAGCAACATTTCATGTCGCTCTATTACTTAATTGATATCTCACTTAATCGCTCAATCTGTCGATCACCTGTGTACAAAACTATCAAGTTGGCCGTTTTTAGTCTCACGTAATCTAGCAGCTTATTGTTTATTTATTTTTAAAGAAGGTACCATGAGAAGATCTCCTGTAGAAAGTCACAACATTCACTGAGGTAGGAATCGTATGAGTTGTTGGGAAATAATAATAACTGATTACTTGAGGCTACCTTGTGATGAAATAGAACAAGTACGACTGCCATGTTCCAAAGAAATGTGCAGGATAACTTGAAAATTTTCTGATGGTAGCCATTGATTTTTCGTTTAAAATAGACATTACTTCAATACCTCAGACTTTTGTTAGCAAACAGTCTTCATCTTCCAACAGTGATGCTACCCCTCGTACTTCAACCGTCTCTTTGTCCCCCACCCCAACCCCTTCTCGTCTCACTCACTCTATCTTTCTCTCACTGTACCTCTTTGTTAGGGTACTGCGGAAATGAGTTCAATCCCATGTAGCTGCGACAATATTTCGTCTTACTTGTACTTGCAATAATAAAAAAATATCTGTGAACCAGCTCACGCGAATCCCGCGTACTTCAATTGACCTGTGAGTATCAACACTGTGCCTGAGACCGTGAGCGTTACATTATAGATTCCCTTTGTGAATGCAGTTGATACGTTGCACTTCACAGAGGATTGACGGAAATACGGAAAGACCACGGAAATGCAAGTTCAAACAAGTCTTATCAATCGTGCAGGTTGCATTGTAATATTTGACGAAGAACTTTGGTTGTGCAGTGGCCTCAATACTTAATACGTATGAAATGATCAGAAGTGTGTTGTGTGTTAATGTGAGTCTATTAAGTCGAATCTAAGTGAATTCGAAGGTATCGTCAAGTAAGAAGCGTAAAGGATTGTTTCTATCGATATAGCTGTTGCAGAAGGGAACGTCTCGAACAAAATACTGTCCTGGAGCTGAACATGGATTACATGCCAGTGCCAGACACACAAATTAAGTATTCCTCAATCAGCCTTATTCAATGATACTAAATTCTGTTTTTAATGCATATATGAGCAAATGTTACTTTACTAATTTTTTAACTGATTGTCATAAGACCTCAGGTTCGAATTCTCGTACGATTCCATCTATCTCCTATATGGAACCGCATGTGCTGACCTACTGACGGATCCAACTGAACTCTCCTTCCAACACCAGAGCTGTGTGTAACTGATTAGGCAAATCTAAACTAGTGGCACTAGTAATCAGTCGTGGTTGTTTGGCTTCACAAAATAGTGAACGGTGCACTCCAAAGTAAACGAATTCACTAACTACAAAATTAAAATCGTGGCCCAATTGAACCTAGGATAATTGTAATAAAGCTCGGAATTCACCATCAACGTGCAGTTATACATGTGGATAATAATTACGAACAGTGCAAAACAATATGCAGTCTGAACAAGTAAATGAGATAAAACTACGAGTGACTAAATTGGAGTCGTTTTTATGAGAAGCATTTGGATTCAGTAATGATTATTATCCAAACAAATTAGTTACGTTTAACGTAGACAGAGGTGAATATACAATCACTCAGTCTTTCTACGATTGTGCCGACTGGAGAAAAAAAAATCATGCCATTATTCGCTGGGACCTGTACATGAAATATCCTACGTGCATTGAATTAAGTATCAGAAAGTTTCTAACTTCGCACTGTCCTAACCAACTGATGCCACCAGATAACGCCATTGTAAACATCTGAAAGAAATGTCACTAGCAGACTTTGGTGGTGACAGCCATTTATTCTCATCAAGTGGAGTGTGCCACTCCAAACAGAAGTGCCACACGCTGCTATATCCCGTCTCTGAAGTCTGAAAATATTATGTTAACCCTTAACATGTGTACAGCCTTGCTTCACATGAGAATCTCTCGGTTGGTAGTCGTCTCTCCCAGCCACGAGATTGTGTCAAAAACTAAATATCCAATGTAACAAGTTTGCATACGTTTTCACGATATGTATCATTTTAAAAGACTGTCTTTCCTTCCACCAAAGAATCGGTGTAAGAAGTTCTTTAATTACCTGGCTACTCATAGGAACATTTCATGGAACGCTCTTATATCATTGATTTCGTACTTTGCCATTAATCTGTGGTTCACCTGTGTTGAAATTTATCAAGTTGGCTGGGCTTGGTGTCACATACTTTAGTAGTTTTTAGTTTTTTTTTTTTTTTTTTTTTTTTTTTTTTTTTTTTTTTTGGAGGAGGTACAATGAGAAGGTCTCCTGGCTCATTGTCCTCCCCTTCCCCCGCCCCTCTCCCTCTGTCTCTCTCTCTCTCTTTCTCTCTCTCTCTCTCTATCTATCTATCTATTTGTTTGTGTATTGTTGAAATCAGTTCAGTCCCATATGGTTGCCAACAATATTTCTTCTTACATGTACTGGCCCTTATAAATGAATCTGTGAATCGCCTCCAGCGATTTCCCGCGTACTTCAATTGATCAGTGAGTATCAACACTGTGTCTGAGTGCATCAGTGTTACAGTACAGCTTCCCCTTGTGAAAGCACTTGATACGTTGCACTTTACAGAGTTTGGACAGAAATACGGATACGCCACGGAAAATGCAGGTTCAAACATAAATACAAGTCCTATCAATTGTGCAAGTTGTATGGTATTATTTGACGAAGAACTTTGGTTGTGCTGTGTCCTGAATACGTATAAAGTGATCAGAAAAGTGTTGTATTTTGCTGTGAGTGCATTCTGTCAAATGTAAGTGAAATCGAAGGTTTCTACATGCTATAAGTTTAAGGGCTTTTTTCTTTCGAAAAAGCTATTATAGAAAAGAATGTCTTGTACGAAAAACTGCCCTGGAGCAAGACATCTTATACTTACTTGTGCCTGAGACACAAATTAAGACTTCTCGATTGAATAATACAGAATGAATTTAAATTTAGGTTTTAGTGCATTTTCGAACCAATAGCATCAACAAATTTTTTAACTTCCTACCTTTTAGTTTATTTCTGTTTAAAAAGGTACAATGAGAAGATCTCCTCTAGAAAGTCACAACATACACTGATGTAGGATTCCTATGTACTGTTGGGAAATAATAATAACTGATTACTTGAGGCTACCAAGTGATGAAATACTACGAGTGCGACTGCCATGTTCCAAAGGAATGTGCAGAATGACTTGAAAAAGTTCTGATGGTAGCCATTGATATTTCGTTTCAAATAGTCATTACTTCAATGACGCGGAGTTTTGTTAGCAAACAGTCTTCACCTTCCCAGAGTGATGCTACCATACGTACTTCAACTCTCTCTTATCTCCCCCCCCCCCCCTCTTCTCTCTCTCTCTCTCTCTCTCTCTCTCTCTCTCTCACTGTACCTCTTTTTTAGGGTACTGCGGAAATGAGTTCAATCCCATGTGGCTGCGACAATATTTCTTCTTACTTGTACTGTGCCTGAGACAGTGAGTGTTACTCCTGAACCTCTTCTGTTAACCCAGGATATGTGCACTGTCTCGTTACACCTGAGAGACTTGCATTTATTGGTCTGCTCTCCCACCTCCGAGTTAGTGTCACCAATAAAAATCTGCAATGAAAACGTTTGCGAAAGTTTATTCAATGAGGACAAATTTAAGGGACTGTCTATTCTCTCTCCAAAGATTCGGTGTACCAAGTTCACCAAGTAGTTGGAGGCTCGCAGACAGTATTATAGCAACATTTCATGTCGCTCTATTACTTAATTGATATCTCACTTAATCGCTCAATCTGTCGATCACCTGTGTACAAAACTATCAAGTTGGCCGTTTTTAGTCTCACGTAATCTAGCAGCTTATTGTTTATTTATTTTTAAAGAAGGTACCATGAGAAGATCTCCTGTAGAAAGTCACAACATTCACTGAGGTAGGAATCGTATGAGTTGTTGGGAAATAATAATAACTGATTACTTGAGGCTACCTTGTGATGAAATAGAACAAGTACGACTGCCATGTTCCAAAGAAATGTGCAGGATAACTTGAAAATTTTCTGATGGTAGCCATTGATTTTTCGTTTAAAATAGACATTACTTCAATACCTCAGACTTTTGTTAGCAAACAGTCTTCATCTTCCAACAGTGATGCTACCCCTCGTACTTCAACCGTCTCTTTGTCCCCCACCCCAACCCCTTCTCGTCTCACTCACTCTATCTTTCTCTCACTGTACCTCTTTGTTAGGGTACTGCGGAAATGAGTTCAATCCCATGTAGCTGCGACAATATTTCGTCTTACTTGTACTTGCAATAATAAAAAAATATCTGTGAACCAGCTCACGCGAATCCCGCGTACTTCAATTGACCTGTGAGTATCAACACTGTGCCTGAGACCGTGAGCGTTACATTATAGATTCCCTTTGTGAATGCAGTTGATACGTTGCACTTCACAGAGGATTGACGGAAATACGGAAAGACCACGGAAATGCAAGTTCAAACAAGTCTTATCAATCGTGCAGGTTGCATTGTAATATTTGACGAAGAACTTTGGTTGTGCAGTGGCCTCAATACTTAATACGTATGAAATGATCAGAAGTGTGTTGTGTGTTAATGTGAGTCTATTAAGTCGAATCTAAGTGAATTCGAAGGTATCGTCAAGTAAGAAGCGTAAAGGATTGTTTCTATCGATATAGCTGTTGCAGAAGGGAACGTCTCGAACAAAATACTGTCCTGGAGCTGAACATGGATTACATGCCAGTGCCAGACACACAAATTAAGTATTCCTCAATCAGCCTTATTCAATGATACTAAATTCTGTTTTTAATGCATATATGAGCAAATGTTACTTTACTAATTTTTTAACTGATTGTCATAAGACCTCAGGTTCGAATTCTCGTACGATTCCATCTATCTCCTATATGGAACCGCATGTGCTGACCTACTGACGGATCCAACTGAACTCTCCTTCCAACACCAGAGCTGTGTGTAACTGATTAGGCAAATCTAAACTAGTGGCACTAGTAATCAGTCGTGGTTGTTTGGCTTCACAAAATAGTGAACGGTGCACTCCAAAGTAAACGAATTCACTAACTACAAAATTAAAATCGTGGCCCAATTGAACCTAGGATAATTGTAATAAAGCTCGGAATTCACCATCAACGTGCAGTTATACATGTGGATAATAATTACGAACAGTGCAAAACAATATGCAGTCTGATCAAGTAAATGAGATAAAACTAGGAGTGACTAAATTGGAGTCGTTTTTATGAGAAGCATTTGGATTCAGTAATGATTATTATCCAAACAAATTAGTTACGTTTAACGTAGACAGAGGTGAATATACAATCACTCAGTCTTTCTACGATTGTGCCGACTGGAGAAAAAAAAATCATGCCATTATTCGCTGGGACCTGTACATGGAATATCCTACGTGCATTGAATTAAGTATCAGAAAGTTTCTAACTTCACACTGTCCTAACCAACTGATGCCACCAGATAACGCCATTGTAAACATCTGAAAGAAATGTCACTAGCAGACTTTGGTGGTGACAGCCATTTATTCTCATCAAGTGGAGTGTGCCACTCCAAACAGAAGTGCCACACGCTGCTATATCCCGTCTCTGAAGTCTGAAAATATTATGTTAACCCTTAACATGTGTACAGCCTTGCTTCACATGAGAATCTCTCGGTTGGTAGTCGTCTCTCCCAGCCACGAGATTGTGTCAAAAACTAAATATCCAATGTAACAAGTTTGCATACGTTTTCACGATATGTATCATTTTAAAAGACTGTCTTTCCTTCCACCAAAGAATCGGTGTAAGAAGTTCTTTAATTACCTGGCTACTCATAGGAACATTTCATGGAACGCTCTTATATCATTGATTTCGTACTTTGCCATTAATCTGTGGTTCACCTGTGTTGAAATTTATCAAGTTGGCTGGGCTTGGTGTCACATACTTTAGTAGTTTTTAGTTTTTTTTTTTTTTTTTTTTTTTTGGAGGAGGTACAATGAGAAGGTCTCCTGGCTCATTGTCCTCCCCTTCCCCCGCCCCTCTCCCTCTGTCTCTCTCTCTCTCTTTCTCTCTCTCTCTCTCTCTCTCTATCTATCTATTTGTTTGTGTATTGTTGAAATCAGTTCAGTCCCATATGGTTGCCAACAATATTTCTTCTTACATGTACTGGCCCTTATAAATGAATCTGTGAATCGCCTCCAGCGATTTCCCGCGTACTTCAATTGATCAGTGAGTATCAACACTGTGTCTGAGTGCATCAGTGTTACAGTACAGCTTCCCCTTGTGAAAGCACTTGATACGTTGCACTTTACAGAGTTTGGACAGAAATACGGATACGCCACGGAAAATGCAGGTTCAAACATAAATACAAGTCCTATCAATTGTGCAAGTTGTATGGTATTATTTGACGAAGAACTTTGGTTGTGCTGTGTCCTGAATACGTATAAAGTGATCAGAAAAGTGTTGTATTTTGCTGTGAGTGCATTCTGTCAAATGTAAGTGAAATCGAAGGTTTCTACATGCTATAAGTTTAAGGGCTTTTTTCTTTCGAAAAAGCTATTATAGAAAAGAATGTCTTGTACGAAAAACTGCCCTGGAGCAAGACATCTTATACTTACTTGTGCCTGAGACACAAATTAAGACTTCTCGATTGAATAATACAGAATGAATTTAAATTTAGGTTTTAGTGCATTTTCGAACCAATAGCATCAACAAATTTTTTAACTTCCTACCTTTTAGTTTATTTCTGTTTAAAAAGGTACAATGAGAAGATCTCCTCTAGAAAGTCACAACATACACTGATGTAGGATTCCTATGTACTGTTGGGAAATAATAATAACTGATTACTTGAGGCTACCAAGTGATGAAATACTACGAGTGCGACTGCCATGTTCCAAAGGAATGTGCAGAATGACTTGAAAAAGTTCTGATGGTAGCCATTGATATTTCGTTTCAAATAGTCATTACTTCAATGACGCGGAGTTTTGTTAGCAAACAGTCTTCACCTTCCAAGAGTGATGCTACCATACGTACTTCAACTCTCTCTTATCTCCCCCCCCCCTCTTCTCTCTCTCTCTCTCTCTCTCTCTCTCACTGACCTCTTTTTTAGGGTACTGCGGAAATGAGTTCAATCCCATGTGGCAGCGACAATATTTCTTCTTACTTGTACTGTGCCTGAGACAGTGAGTGTTACTCCTGAACCTCTTCTGTTAACCCAGGACATGTGCACTGTCTCGTTACACCTGAGAGACTTGCATTTATTGGTCTGCTCTCCCACCTCCGAGTTAGTGTCACCAATATAAATCTGCAATGAAAACGTTTGCGAAAGTTTATTCAATGAGGACAAAATTAAGGGACTGTCTATTCTCTCTCCAAAGATTCGGTGTACCAAGTTCACCAAGTAGTTGGAGGCTCGCAGACAGTATTATAGCAACATTTCATGTCGCTCTATTACTTAATTGATATCTCACTGAATCCTTCAATCTGTCGATCACCTGTGTACAAAACTATCAAGTTGGCCGTTTTTAGTCTCACGTAATCTAGCAGCTTATTGTTTATTTATTTTTAAAGAAGGTACCATGAGAAGATCTCCTGTAGAAAGTCACAACATTCACTGAGGTAGGAATCGTATGAGTTGTTGGGAAATAATAATAACTGATTACTTGAGGCTACCTTGTGATGAAATAGAACAAGTACGACTGCCATGTTCCAAAGAAATGTGCAGGATAACTTGAAAATTTTCTGATGGTAGCCATTGATTTTTCGTTTAAAATAGACATTACTTCAATACCTCAGACTTTTGTTAGCAAACAGTCTTCATCTTCCAACAGTGATGCTACCCCTCGTACTTCAACCGTCTCTTTGTCCCCCACCCCAACCCCTTCTCGTCTCACTCACTCTATCTTTCTCTCATTGTACCTCTTTGTTAGGGTACTGCGGAAATGAGTTCAATCCCATGTAGCTGCGACAATATTTCGTCTTACTTGTACTTGCAATAATAAAAAAATATCTGTGAACCAGCTCACGCGAATCCCGCGTACTTCAATTGACCTGTGAGTATCAACACTGTGCCTGAGACCGTGAGCGTTACATTATAGATTCCCTTTGTGAATGCAGTTGATACGTTGCACTTCACAGAGGATTGACGGAAATACGGAAAGACCACGGAAATGCAAGTTCAAACAAGTCTTATCAATCGTGCAGGTTGCATTGTAATATTTGACGAAGAACTTTGGTTGTGCAGTGGCCTCAATACTTAATACGTATGAAATGATCAGAAGTGTGTTGTGTGTTAATGTGAGTCTATTAAGTCGAATCTAAGTGAATTCGAAGGTATCGTCAAGTAAGAAGCGTAAAGGATTGTTTCTATCGATATAGCTGTTGCAGAAGGGAACGTCTCGAACAAAATACTGTCCTGGAGCTGAACATGGATTACATGCCAGTGCCAGACACACAAATTAAGTATTCCTCAATCAGCCTTATTCAATGATACTAAATTCTGTTTTTAATGCATATATGAGCAAATGTTACTTTACTAATTTTTTAACTGATTGTCATAAGACCTCAGGTTCGAATTCTCGTACGATTCCATCTATCTCCTATATGGAACCGCATGTGCTGACCTACTGACGGATCCAACTGAACTCTCCTTCCAACACCAGAGCTGTGTGTAACTGATTAGGCAAATCTAAACTAGTGGCACTAGTAATCAGTCGTGGTTGTTTGGCTTCACAAAATAGTGAACGGTGCACTCCAAAGTAAACGAATTCACTAACTACAAAATTAAAATCGTGGCCCAATTGAACCTAGGATAATTGTAATAAAGCTCGGAATTCACCATCAACGTGCAGTTATACATGTGGATAATAATTACGAACAGTGCAAAACAATATGCAGTCTGAACAAGTAAATGAGATAAAACTACGAGTGACTAAATTGGAGTCGTTTTTATGAGAAGCATTTGGATTCAGTAATGATTATTATCCAAACAAATTAGTTACGTTTAACGTAGACAGAGGTGAATATACAATCACTCAGTCTTTCTACGATTGTGCCGACTGGAGAAAAAAAAATCATGCCATTATTCGCTGGGACCTGTACATGGAATATCCTACGTGCATTGAATTAAGTATCAGAAAGTTTCTAACTTCGCACTGTCCTAACCAACTGATGCCACCAGATAACGCCATTGTAAACATCTGAAAGAAATGTCACTAGCAGACTTTGGTGGTGACAGCCATTTATTCTCATCAAGTGGAGTGTGCCACTCCAAACAGAAGTGCCACACGCTGCTATATCCCGTCTCTGAAGTCTGAAAATATTATGTTAACCCTTAACATGTGTACAGCCTTGCTTCACATGAGAATCTCTCGGTTGGTAGTCGTCTCTCCCAGCCACGAGATTGTGTCAAAAACTAAATATCCAATGTAACAAGTTTGCATACGTTTTCACGATATGTATCATTTTAAAAGACTGTCTTTCCTTCCACCAAAGAATCGGTGTAAGAAGTTCTTTAATTACCTGGCTACTCATAGGAACATTTCATGGAACGCTCTTATATCATTGATTTCGTACTTTGCCATTAATCTGTGGTTCACCTGTGTTGAAATTTATCAAGTTGGCTGGGCTTGGTGTCACATACTTTAGTAGTTTTTAGTTTTTTTTTTTTTTTTTTTTTTTTTTTTTTTGGAGGAGGTACAATGAGAAGGTCTCCTGGCTCATTGTCCTCCCCTTCCCCCGCCCCTCTCCCTCTGTCTCTCTCTCTCTCTTTCTCTCTCTCTCTCTCTATCTATCTATCTATTTGTTTGTGTATTGTTGAAATCAGTTCAGTCCCATATGGTTGCCAACAATATTTCTTCTTACATGTACTGGCCCTTATAAATGAATCTGTGAATCGCCTCCAGCGATTTCCCGCGTACTTCAATTGATCAGTGAGTATCAACACTGTGTCTGAGTGCATCAGTGTTACAGTACAGCTTCCCCTTGTGAAAGCACTTGATACGTTGCACTTTACAGAGTTTGGACAGAAATACGGATACGCCACGGAAAATGCAGGTTCAAACATAAATACAAGTCCTATCAATTGTGCAAGTTGTATGGTATTATTTGACGAAGAACTTTGGTTGTGCTGTGTCCTGAATACGTATAAAGTGATCAGAAAAGTGTTGTATTTTGCTGTGAGTGCATTCTGTCAAATGTAAGTGAAATCGAAGGTTTCTACATGCTATAAGTTTAAGGGCTTTTTTCTTTCGAAAAAGCTATTATAGAAAAGAATGTCTTGTACGAAAAACTGCCCTGGAGCAAGACATCTTATACTTACTTGTGCCTGAGACACAAATTAAGACTTCTCGATTGAATAATACAGAATGAATTTAAATTTAGGTTTTAGTGCATTTTCGAACCAATAGCATCAACAAATTTTTTAACTTCCTACCTTTTAGTTTATTTCTGTTTAAAAAGGTACAATGAGAAGATCTCCTCTAGAAAGTCACAACATACACTGATGTAGGATTCCTATGTACTGTTGGGAAATAATAATAACTGATTACTTGAGGCTACCAAGTGATGAAATACTACGAGTGCGACTGCCATGTTCCAAAGGAATGTGCAGAATGACTTGAAAAAGTTCTGATGGTAGCCATTGATATTTCGTTTCAAATAGTCATTACTTCAATGACGCGGAGTTTTGTTAGCAAACAGTCTTCACCTTCCCAGAGTGATGCTACCATACGTACTTCAACTCTCTCTTATCTCCCCCCCCCTCTTCTCTCTCTCTCTCTCTCTCTCTCTCTCTCTCTCTCTCTCACTGTACCTCTTTTTTAGGGTACTGCGGAAATGAGTTCAATCCCATGTGGCTGCGACAATATTTCTTCTTACTTGTACTGTGCCTGAGACAGTGAGTGTTACTCCTGAACCTCTTCTGTTAACCCAGGATATGTGCACTGTCTCGTTACACCTGAGAGACTTGCATTTATTGGTCTGCTCTCCCACCTCCGAGTTAGTGTCACCAATAAAAATCTGCAATGAAAACGTTTGCGAAAGTTTATTCAATGAGGACAAATTTAAGGGACTGTCTATTCTCTCTCCAAAGATTCGGTGTACCAAGTTCACCAAGTAGTTGGAGGCTCGCAGACAGTATTATAGCAACATTTCATGTCGCTCTATTACTTAATTGATATCTCACTTAATCGCTCAATCTGTCGATCACCTGTGTACAAAACTATCAAGTTGGCCGTTTTTAGTCTCACGTAATCTAGCAGCTTATTGTTTATTTATTTTTAAAGAAGGTACCATGAGAAGATCTCCTGTAGAAAGTCACAACATTCACTGAGGTAGGAATCGTATGAGTTGTTGGGAAATAATAATAACTGATTACTTGAGGCTACCTTGTGATGAAATAGAACAAGTACGACTGCCATGTTCCAAAGAAATGTGCAGGATAACTTGAAAATTTTCTGATGGTAGCCATTGATTTTTCGTTTAAAATAGACATTACTTCAATACCTCAGACTTTTGTTAGCAAACAGTCTTCATCTTCCAACAGTGATGCTACCCCTCGTACTTCAACCGTCTCTTTGTCCCCCACCCCAACCCCTTCTCGTCTCACTCACTCTATCTTTCTCTCACTGTACCTCTTTGTTAGGGTACTGCGGAAATGAGTTCAATCCCATGTAGCTGCGACAATATTTCGTCTTACTTGTACTTGCAATAATAAAAAAATATCTGTGAACCAGCTCACGCGAATCCCGCGTACTTCAATTGACCTGTGAGTATCAACACTGTGCCTGAGACCGTGAGCGTTACATTATAGATTCCCTTTGTGAATGCAGTTGATACGTTGCACTTCACAGAGGATTGACGGAAATACGGAAAGACCACGGAAATGCAAGTTCAAACAAGTCTTATCAATCGTGCAGGTTGCATTGTAATATTTGACGAAGAACTTTGGTTGTGCAGTGGCCTCAATACTTAATACGTATGAAATGATCAGAAGTGTGTTGTGTGTTAATGTGAGTCTATTAAGTCGAATCTAAGTGAATTCGAAGGTATCGTCAAGTAAGAAGCGTAAAGGATTGTTTCTATCGATATAGCTGTTGCAGAAGGGAACGTCTCGAACAAAATACTGTCCTGGAGCTGAACATGGATTACATGCCAGTGCCAGACACACAAATTAAGTATTCCTCAATCAGCCTTATTCAATGATACTAAATTCTGTTTTTAATGCATATATGAGCAAATGTTACTTTACTAATTTTTTAACTGATTGTCATAAGACCTCAGGTTCGAATTCTCGTACGATTCCATCTATCTCCTATATGGAACCGCATGTGCTGACCTACTGACGGATCCAACTGAACTCTCCTTCCAACACCAGAGCTGTGTGTAACTGATTAGGCAAATCTAAACTAGTGGCACTAGTAATCAGTCGTGGTTGTTTGGCTTCACAAAATAGTGAACGGTGCACTCCAAAGTAAACGAATTCACTAACTACAAAATTAAAATCGTGGCCCAATTGAACCTAGGATAATTGTAATAAAGCTCGGAATTCACCATCAACGTGCAGTTATACATGTGGATAATAATTACGAACAGTGCAAAACAATATGCAGTCTGATCAAGTAAATGAGATAAAACTAGGAGTGACTAAATTGGAGTCGTTTTTATGAGAAGCATTTGGATTCAGTAATGATTATTATCCAAACAAATTAGTTACGTTTAACGTAGACAGAGGTGAATATACAATCACTCAGTCTTTCTACGATTGTGCCGACTGGAGAAAAAAAAATCATGCCATTATTCGCTGGGACCTGTACATGGAATATCCTACGTGCATTGAATTAAGTATCAGAAAGTTTCTAACTTCACACTGTCCTAACCAACTGATGCCACCAGATAACGCCATTGTAAACATCTGAAAGAAATGTCACTAGCAGACTTTGGTGGTGACAGCCATTTATTCTCATCAAGTGGAGTGTGCCACTCCAAACAGAAGTGCCACACGCTGCTATATCCCGTCTCTGAAGTCTGAAAATATTATGTTAACCCTTAACATGTGTACAGCCTTGCTTCACATGAGAATCTCTCGGTTGGTAGTCGTCTCTCCCAGCCACGAGATTGTGTCAAAAACTAAATATCCAATGTAACAAGTTTGCATACGTTTTCACGATATGTATCATTTTAAAAGACTGTCTTTCCTTCCACCAAAGAATCGGTGTAAGAAGTTCTTTAATTACCTGGCTACTCATAGGAACATTTCATGGAACGCTCTTATATCATTGATTTCGTACTTTGCCATTAATCTGTGGTTCACCTGTGTTGAAATTTATCAAGTTGGCTGGGCTTGGTGTCACATACTTTAGTAGTTTTTAGTTTTTTTTTTTTTTTTTTTTTTTTTTTTTTTTTTGGAGGAGGTACAATGAGAAGGTCTCCTGGCTCATTGTCCTCCCCTTCCCCCGCCCCTCTCCCTCTGTCTCTCTCTCTCTCTTTCTCTCTCTCTCTCTCTCTCTCTATCTATCTATTTGTTTGTGTATTGTTGAAATCAGTTCAGTCCCATATGGTTGCCAACAATATTTCTTCTTACATGTACTGGCCCTTATAAATGAATCTGTGAATCGCCTCCAGCGATTTCCCGCGTACTTCAATTGATCAGTGAGTATCAACACTGTGTCTGAGTGCATCAGTGTTACAGTACAGCTTCCCCTTGTGAAAGCACTTGATACGTTGCACTTTACAGAGTTTGGACAGAAATACGGATACGCCACGGAAAATGCAGGTTCAAACATAAATACAAGTCCTATCAATTGTGCAAGTTGTATGGTATTATTTGACGAAGAACTTTGGTTGTGCTGTGTCCTGAATACGTATAAAGTGATCAGAAAAGTGTTGTATTTTGCTGTGAGTGCATTCTGTCAAATGTAAGTGAAATCGAAGGTTTCTACATGCTATAAGTTTAAGGGCTTTTTTCTTTCGAAAAAGCTATTATAGAAAAGAATGTCTTGTACGAAAAACTGCCCTGGAGCAAGACATCTTATACTTACTTGTGCCTGAGACACAAATTAAGACTTCTCGATTGAATAATACAGAATGAATTTAAATTTAGGTTTTAGTGCATTTTCGAACCAATAGCATCAACAAATTTTTTAACTTCCTACCTTTTAGTTTATTTCTGTTTAAAAAGGTACAATGAGAAGATCTCCTCTAGAAAGTCACAACATACACTGATGTAGGATTCCTATGTACTGTTGGGAAATAATAATAACTGATTACTTGAGGCTACCAAGTGATGAAATACTACGAGTGCGACTGCCATGTTCCAAAGGAATGTGCAGAATGACTTGAAAAAGTTCTGATGGTAGCCATTGATATTTCGTTTCAAATAGTCATTACTTCAATGACGCGGAGTTTTGTTAGCAAACAGTCTTCACCTTCCAAGAGTGATGCTACCATACGTACTTCAACTCTCTCTTATCTCCCCCCCCCTCTTCTCTCTCTCTCTCTCTCTCTCTCTCTCTCACTGACCTCTTTTTTAGGGTACTGCGGAAATGAGTTCAATCCCATGTGGCAGCGACAATATTTCTTCTTACTTGTACTGTGCCTGAGACAGTGAGTGTTACTCCTGAACCTCTTCTGTTAACCCAGGACATGTGCACTGTCTCGTTACACCTGAGAGACTTGCATTTATTGGTCTGCTCTCCCACCTCCGAGTTAGTGTCACCAATATAAATCTGCAATGAAAACGTTTGCGAAAGTTTATTCAATGAGGACAAATTTAAGGGACTGTCTATTCTCTCTCCAAAGATTCGGTGTACCAAGTTCACCAAGTAGTTGGAGGCTCGCAGACAGTATTATAGCAACATTTCATGTCGCTCTTTTACTTAATTGATATCTCACTTAATCCTTCAATCTGTCGATCACCTGTGTACAAAACTATCAAGTTGGCCGTTTTTAGTCTCACGTAATCTAGCAGCTTATTGTTTATTTATTTTTAAAGAAGGTACCATGAGAAGATCTCCTGTAGAAAGTCACAACATTCACTGAGGTAGGAATCGTATGAGTTGTTGGGAAATAATAATAACTGATTACTTGAGGCTACCTTGTGACGAAATAGAACAAGTACGACTGCCATGTTCCAAAGAAATGTGCAGGATAACTTGAAAATTTTCTGATGGTAGCCATTGATTTTTCGTTTAAAATAGACATTACTTCAATACCTCAGACTTTTGTTAGCAAACAGTCTTCATCTTCCAACAGTGATGCTACCCCTCGTACTTCAACCGTCTCTTTGTCCCCCACCCCAACCCCTTCTCGTCTCACTCACTCTATCTTTCTCTCACTGTACCTCTTTGTTAGGGTACTGCGGAAATGAGTTCAATCCCATGTAGCTGCGACAATATTTCGTCTTACTTGTACTTGCAATAATAAAAAAATATCTGTGAACCAGCTCACGCGAATCCCGCGTACTTCAATTGACCTGTGAGTATCAACACTGTGCCTGAGACCGTGAGCGTTACATTATAGATTCCCTTTGTGAATGCAGTTGATACGTTGCACTTCACAGAGGATTGACGGAAATACGGAAAGACCACGGAAATGCAAGTTCAAACAAGTCTTATCAATCGTGCAGGTTGCATTGTAATATTTGACGAAGAACTTTGGTTGTGCAGTGGCCTCAATACTTAATACGTATGAAATGATCAGAAGTGTGTTGTGTGTTAATGTGAGTCTATTAAGTCGAATCTAAGTGAATTCGAAGGTATCGTCAAGTAAGAAGCGTAAAGGATTGTTTCTATCGATATAGCTGTTGCAGAAGGGAACGTCTCGAACAAAATACTGTCCTGGAGCTGAACATGGATTACATGCCAGTGCCAGACACACAAATTAAGTATTCCTCAATCAGCCTTATTCAATGATACTAAATTCTGTTTTTAATGCATATATGAGCAAATGTTACTTTACTAATTTTTTAACTGATTGTCATAAGACCTCAGGTTCGAATTCTCGTACGATTCCATCTATCTCCTATATGGAACCGCATGTGCTGACCTACTGACGGATCCAACTGAACTCTCCTTCCAACACCAGAGCTGTGTGTAACTGATTAGGCAAATCTAAACTAGTGGCACTAGTAATCAGTCGTGGTTGTTTGGCTTCACAAAATAGTGAACGGTGCACTCCAAAGTAAACGAATTCACTAACTACAAAATTAAAATCGTGGCCCAATTGAACCTAGGATAATTGTAATAAAGCTCGGAATTCACCATCAACGTGCAGTTATACATGTGGATAATAATTACGAACAGTGCAAAACAATATGCAGTCTGAACAAGTAAATGAGATAAAACTAGGAGTGACTAAATTGGAGTCGTTTTTATGAGAAGCATTTGGATTCAGTAATGATTATTATCCAAACAAATTAGTTACGTTTAACGTAGACAGAGGTGAATATACAATCACTCAGTCTTTCTACGATTGTGCCGACTGGAGAAAAAAAAATCATGCCATTATTCGCTGGGACCTGTACATGGAATATCCTATGTGCATTGAATTAAGTATCAGAAAGTTTCTAACTTCACACTGTCCTAACCAACTGATGCCACCAGATAACGCCATTGTAAACATCTGAAAGAAATGTCACTAGCAGACTTTGGTGGTGACAGCCATTTATTCTCATCAAGTGGAGTGTGCCACTCCAAACAGAAGTGCCACACGCTGCTATATCCCGTCTCTGAAGTCTGAAAATATTATGTTAACCCTTAACATGTGTACAGCCTTGCTTCACATGAGAATCTCTCGGTTGGTAGTCGTCTCTCCCAGCCACGAGATTGTGTCAAAAACTAAATATCCAATGTAACAAGTTTGCATACGTTTTCACGATATGTATCATTTTAAAAGACTGTCTTTCCTTCCACCAAAGAATCGGTGTAAGAAGTTCTTTAATTACCTGGCTACTCATAGGAACATTTCATGGAACGCTCTTATATCATTGATTTCGTACTTTGCCATTAATCTGTGGTTCACCTGTGTTGAAATTTATCAAGTTGGCTGGGCTTGGTGTCACATACTTTAGTAGTTTTTAGTTTTTTTTTTTTTTTTTTTTTTTTTTTTTTTTTTTTTTTGGAGGAGGTACAATGGGAAGGTCTCCTGGCTCACTGTCCTCACCTTCCCCCGCCCCTCTCCCTCTGTCTCTCTCTCTCTCTTTCTCTCTCTCTCTCTCTATCTATCTATCTATTTGTTTGTGTATTGTTGAAATCAGTTCAGTCCCATATGGTTGCCAACAATATTTCTTCTTACATGTACTGGCCCTTATAAATGAATCTGTGAATCGCCTCCAGCGATTTCCCGCGTACTTCAATTGATCAGTGAGTATCAACACTGTGTCTGAGTGCATCAGTGTTACAGTACAGCTTCCCCTTGTGAAAGCACTTGATACGTTGCACTTTACAGAGTTTGGACAGAAATACGGATACGCCACGGAAAATGCAGGTTCAAACATAAATACAAGTCCTATCAATTGTGCAAGTTGTATGGTATTATTTGACGAAGAACTTTGGTTGTGCTGTGTCCTGAATACGTATAAAGTGATCAGAAAAGTGTTGTATTTTGCTGTGAGTGCATTCTGTCAAATGTAAGTGAAATCGAAGGTTTCTACATGCTATAAGTTTAAGGGCTTTTTTCTTTCGAAAAAGCTATTATAGAAAAGAATGTCTTGTACGAAAAACTGCCCTGGAGCAAGACATCTTATACTTACTTGTGCCTGAGACACAAATTAAGACTTCTCGATTGAATAATACAGAATGAATTTAAATTTAGGTTTTAGTGCATTTTCGAACCAATAGCATGAACAAATTTTTTAACTTCCTACCTTTTAGTTTATTTCTGTTTAAAAAGGTACAATGAGAAGATCTCCTCTAGAAAGTCACAACATACACTGATGTAGGATTCCTATGTACTGTTGGGAAATAATAATAACTGATTACTTGAGGCTACCAAGTGATGAAATACTACGAGTGCGACTGCCATGTTCCAAAGGAATGTGCAGAATGACTTGAAAAAGTTCTGATGGTAGCCATTGATATTTCGTTTCAAATAGTCATTACTTCAATGACGCGGAGTTTTGTTAGCAAACAGTCTTCACCTTCCAAGAGTGATGCTACCATACGTACTTCAACTCTCTCTTATCTCCCCCCCCCCTCTTCTCTCTCTCTCTCTCTCTCTCTCTCTCACTGACCTCTTTTTTAGGGTACTGCGGAAATGAGTTCAATCCCATGTGGCAGCGACAATATTTCTTCTTACTTGTACTGTGCCTGAGACAGTGAGTGTTACTCCTGAACCTCTTCTGTTAACCCAGGACATGTGCACTGTCTCGTTACACCTGAGAGACTTGCATTTATTGGTCTGCTCTCCCACCTCCGAGTTAGTGTCACCAATATAAATCTGCAATGAAAACGTTTGCGAAAGTTTATTCAATGAGGACAAATTTAAGGGACTGTCTATTCTCTCTCCAAAGATTCGGTGTACCAAGTTCACCAAGTAGTTGGAGGCTCGCAGACAGTATTATAGCAACATTTCATGTCGCTCTTTTACTTAATTGATATCTCACTTAATCCTTCAATCTGTCGATCACCTGTGTACAAAACTATCAAGTTGGCCGTTTTTAGTCTCACGTAATCTAGCAGCTTATTGTTTATTTATTTTTAAAGAAGGTACCATGAGAAGATCTCCTGTAGAAAGTCACAACATTCACTGAGGTAGGAATCGTATGAGTTGTTGGGAAATAATAATAACTGATTACTTGAGGCTACCTTGTGATGAAATAGAACAAGTACGACTGCCATGTTCCAAAGAAATGTGCAGGATAACTTGAAAATTTTCTGATGGTAGCCATTGATTTTTCGTTTAAAATAGACATTACTTCAATACCTCAGACTTTTGTTAGCAAACAGTCTTCATCTTCCAACAGTGATGCTACCCCTCGTACTTCAACCGTCTCTTTGTCCCCCACCCCAACCCCTTCTCGTCTCACTCACTCTATCTTTCTCTCACTGTACCTCTTTGTTAGGGTACTGCGGAAATGATTTCTATCCCATGTAGCTGCGACAATATTTCGTCTTACTTGTACTTGCAATTATAAAAAAATATCTGTGAACCAGCTCACGCGAATCCCGCGTACTTCAATTGACCTGTGAGTATCAACACTGTGCCTGAGACCGTGAGCGTTACATTATAGATTCCCTTTGTGAATGCAGTTGATACGTTGCACTTCACAGAGGATTGACGGAAATACGGAAAGACCACGGAAATGCAAGTTCAAACAAGTCTTATCAATCGTGCAGGTTGCATTGTAATATTTGACGAAGAACTTTGGTTGTGCAGTGGCCTCAATACTTAATACGTATGAAATGATCAGAAGTGTGTTGTGTGTTAATGTGAGTCTATTAAGTCGAATCTAAGTGAATTCGAAGGTATCGTCAAGTAAGAAGCGTAAAGGATTGTTTCTATCGATATAGCTGTTGCAGAAGGGAATGTCTCGAACAAAATACTGTCCTGGAGCTGAACATGGATTACGTTCCAGTGCCAGACACACAAATTAAGTATTCCTCAATCAGCCTTATTCAATGATACTAAATTCTGTTTTTAATGCATATATGAGCAAATGTTACTTTACTAATTTTTTAACTGATTGTCATAAGACCTCAGGTTCGAATTCTCGTACGATTCCATCTATCTCCTATATGGAACCGCATGTGCTGACCTACTGACGGATCCAACTGAACTCTCCTTCCAACACCAGAGCTGTGTGTAACTGATTAGGCAAATCTAAACTAGTGGCACTAGTAATCAGTCGTGGTTGTTTGGCTTCACAAAATAGTGAACGGTGCACTCCAAAGTAAACGAATTCACTAACTACAAAATTAAAATCGTGGCCCAATTGAACCTAGGATAATTGTAATAAAGCTCGGAATTCACCATCAACGTGCAGTTATACATGTGGATAATAATTACGAACAGTGCAAAACAATATGCAGTCTGAACAAGTAAATGAGATAAAACTAGGAGTGACTAAATTGGAGTCGTTTTTATGAGAAGCATTTGGATTCAGTAATGATTATTATCCAAACAAATTAGTTACGTTTAACGTAGACAGAGGTGAATATACAATCACTCAGTCTTTCTACGATTGTGCCGACTGGAGAAAAAAAAATCATGCCATTATTCGCTGGGACCTGTACATGGAATATCCTACGTGCATTGAATTAAGTATCAGAAAGTTTCTAACTTCACACTGTCCTAACCAACTGATGCCACCAGATAACGCCATTGTAAACATCTGAAAGAAATGTCACTAGCAGACTTTGGTGGTGACAGCCATTTATTCTCATCAAGTGGAGTGTGCCACTCCAAACAGAAGTGCCACACGCTGCTATATCCCGTCTCTGAAGTCTGAAAATATTATGTTAACCCTTAACATGTGTACAGCCTTGCTTCACATGAGAATCTCTCGGTTGGTAGTCGTCTCTCCCAGCCACGAGATTGTGTCAAAAGCTAAATATCCAATGTAACAAGTTTGCATACGTTTTCACGATATGTATCATTTTAAAAGACTGTCTTTCCTTCCACCAAAGAATCGGTGTAAGAAGTTCTTTAATTACCTGGCTACTCATAGGAACATTTCATGGAACGCTCTTATATCATTGATTTCGTACTTTGCCATTAATCTGTGGTTCACCTGTGTTGAAATTTATCAAGTTGGCTGGGCTTGGTGTTACATACTTTAGTAGTTTTTAGTTTATTTGTTTTTTTTTTTTTGGAGGAGGTACAATGAGAAGGTCTCCTGGCTCATTGTCCTCCCCTTCCCCCGCCCCTCGCACTCTGTCCCTCTCTCTCTCTTTCTCTCTCTCTCTCTATCTATCTATCTATTTGTTTGTGTATTGTTGAAATCAGTTCAGTCCCATATGGTTGCCAACAATATTTCTTCTTACATGTACTGGCCCTTATAAATGAATCTGTGAATCGCCTCCAGCGATTTCCCGCGTACTTCAATTGATCAGTGAGTATCAACACTGTGTCTGAGTGCATCAGTGTTACAGTACAGCTTCCCCTTGTGAAAGCACTTGATACGTTGCACTTTACAGAGTTTGGACAGAAATACGGATACGCCACGGAAAATGCAAGTTCAAACATAAATACAAGTCCTATCAATTGTGCAAGTTGTATGGTATTATTTGACGAAGAACTTTGGTTGTGCTGTGTCCTGAATACGTATAAAGTGATCAGAAAAGTGTTGTATTTTGCTGTGAGTGCATTCTGTCAAATGTAAGTGAAATCGAAGGTTTCTACATGCTATTAGTTTAAGCGATTTTTTCTTTCGAAGTTGCTATTATAGAAAAGAATGTCTTGTACGAAAAACTGCCCTGGAGCAAGACATCTTATACTTACTTGTGCCTGAGACACAAATTAAGACTTCTCGATTGAATAATACAGAATGAATTTAAATTTAGGTTTTAGTGCATTTTCGAACCAATAGCATGAACAAATTTTTTAACTTCCTACCTTTTAGTTTATTTCTGTTTAAAAAGGTACAATGAGAAGATCTCCTCTAGAAAGTCACAACAAACACTGAGGTAGGATTCCTATGTACTGTTGGGAAATAATAATAACTGATTACTTGAGGCTACCAAGTGATGAAATACTACGAGTGCGACTGCCATGTTCCAAAGGAATGTGCAGAATGACTTGAAAAAGTTCTGATGGTAGCCATTGATATTTCGTTTCAAATAGTCATTACTTCAATGACGCGGAGTTTTGTTAGCAAACAGTCATCACCTTCCAAGAGTGATGCTACCATACGTACTTCAACTCTCTCTTATCTCCCCCCCACTCTTCTCTCTCTCTCTCTCTCTATCTCACTGTACCTCTTTTTTAGGGTACTGCGGAAATGAGTTCAATCCCATGTAGCTGTGACAATATTTCGTCTTACTTGTACTTGCAATTATAAAAAAATATCTGTGAACCAGCTCACGCGAATCCCGCGTACTTCAATTGACCTGTGAGTATCAACACTGTGCCTGAGACCGTGACCGTTACATTATAGATTCCCTTTGTGAATGCAGTTGATACGTTTGCACTTCACAGAGGATTGACGGAAATACGGAAAGACCACGGAAATGCAAGTTCAAGCAAGTCTTATCAATCGTGCAGGTTGCATTGTAATATTTGACGAAGAACTTTGGTTGTGCAGTGGCCTCAATACTTAATACGTATGAAATGATCAGAAGTGTGTTGTGTGTTAATGTGAGTCTATTAAGTCGAATCTAAGTGAATTCGAAGGTATCGTCAAGTAAGAAGCGTAAAGGATTGTTTCTATCGATATAGCTGTTGCAGAAGGGAACGTCTCGAACAAAATACTGTCCTGGAGCTGAACATGGATTACATGCCAGTGCCAGACACACAAATTAAGTATTCCTCAATCAGCCTTATTCAATGATACTAAATTCTGTTTTTAATGCATATATGAGCAAACGTTACTTTACTAATTTCTTAACTGATTGTCATAAGACCTCAGGTTCGAATTCTCGTACGATTCCATCTATCTCCTATATGGAACCGCATGTGCTGACCTACTGACGGATCCAACTGAACTCTCCTTCCAACACCAGAGCTGTGTGTAACTGATTAGGCAAATCTAAACTAGTGGCACTAGTAATCAGTCGTGGTTGATTGCCTTCACAAAATAGTGAACGGTGCACTCCAAAGTAAACGAATTCACTAACTACAAAATTAAAATCGTGGCCCAATTGAACCTAGGATTATTGTAATAAAGCTCGGAATTCACCATCAACGTGCAGTTATACATGTGGATAATAATTACGAACAGTGCAAAACAATATGCAGTCTGAACAAGTAAATGAGATAAAACTAGGAGTGACTAAATTGGAATCGTTTTTATGAGAAGCATTTGGATTCAGTAATGATTATTATCCAAACAAATTAGTTACGTTTAACGTAGACAGAGGTGAATATACAATCACTCAGTCTTTCTACGATCGTGCCGACTGGAGAAAAAAAAATCATGCCATTATTCGCTGGGACCTGTACATGGAATATCCTACGTACATTGAATTAAGTATCAGAAAGTTTCTAACTTCACACTGTCCTAACCAACTGATGCCACCAGATAACGCCATTGTAAACATCTGAAAGAAATGTCACTAGCAGACTTTGGTGGTGACAGAAATTTATTCTCATCAAGTGGAGTGTGCCACTCCAAACAGAAGTGCCCACGCTGCTATATCCCGTCTCTGAAGTCTGAAAATATTATGTTAACCCTTAACATGTGTACAGCCTTGTTTCACATGAGAATCTCTCGGTTGGTAGTCGTCTCTCCCAGCCACGAGATTGTGTCAAAAACTAAATATCCAATGTAACACGTTTGCGTACATTTTCACGATATGTATCATTTTAAAAGACTGTCTTTCCTTCCGCCAAAGAATCGGTGTAAGAAGTTCATTAATTACCTGGCTACTCATAGGAACATTTCATGGAACGCTCTTATATCATTGATTTCGTACTTTGCCATTAATCTGTGGTTCACCTGTGTTGAAATTTATCAAGTTGGCTGGGCTTGGTGTCACATACTTTAGTAGTTTACTTGTTTTTTTTTTTTTTTTCGGAGGTACAATGAGAAGGTCTCCTGGCTCATTGTCCTCCCCTTCCCCCGCGCCCCTCCCTCTGTCTCTCTCTCTCTCTTTCTCTCTCTCTATCTATCTATCTATCTATTTGTTTGTGTATTGTTGAAATCAGTTCAGTCCCATATGGTTGCCAACAATATTTCTTCTTACATGTACTGGCCCTTATAAATGAATCTGTGAATCGCCTCCAGCGATTTCCCGCGTACTTCAATTGATCAGTGAGTATCAACACTGTGTCTGAGTGCATCAGTGTTACAGTACAGCTTCCCCTTGTGAAAGCACTTGATACGTTGCACTTTACAGAGTTTGGACAGAAATACGGATACGCCACGGAAAATGCAGGTTCAAACATAAATACAAGTCCTATCAATTGTGCAGGTTGTATGGTATTATTTGTCGAAGAACTTTGGTTGTGCTGTGTCCTGAATACGTCTAAAGTGATCAGAAAAGTGTTGTATGTTGCTGTGAGTGCATTCTGTCAAATGTAAGTGAAATCGAAGGTTTCTACATGCTATAAGTTTAAGGGATTTTTTCTTTCGAAAAAGCTATTATAGAAAAGAATGTCTTGTACGAAAAACTGCCCTGGAGCAAGACATCTTATACTTACTTGTGCCTGAGACACAAATTAAGACTTCTCGATTGAATAATACAGAATGAATTTAAATTTAGGTTTTAGTGCATTTTCGAACCAATAGCATGAACAAACTTTTTAACTTCCTACCTTTTAGTTTATTTCTGTTTAAAGAAGGTACAATGAGAAGATCTCCTCTAGAAAGTCACAACAAACACTGAGGTAGGATTCCTATGTACTGTTGGGAAATAATAATAACTGATTACTTGAGGCTACCAAGTGATGAAATACTACGAGTGCGACTGCCATGTTCCAAAGAAATGTGCAGAATGACTTGAAAAAGTTCTGATGGTAGCCATTGATATTTCGTTTCAAATAGTCATTACTTCAATGACGCGGAGTTTTGTTAGCAAACAGTCTTCACCTTCCAAGAGTGATGCTACCATACGCACTTCAACTCTCTCTTATCTCCCCCCCCCCTCTTCTCTCTCTCTCTCTCTCTCACTGTACCTCTTTTTTAGGGTACTGCGGAAATGAGTTCAATCCCATGTGGCTGCGACAATATTTCTTCTTACTTGTACTGTGCCTGAGACAGTGAGTGTTACTCCTGAACCTCTTCTGTTAACCCAGGACATGTGCACTGTCTCGTTACACCTGAGAGACTTGCATTTATTGGTCTGCTCTCCCACCTCCGAGTTAGTGTCACCAATATAAATCTGCAATGAAAACCTTTGCGAAAGTTTATTCAATGAGGACAAATTTAAGGGACTGTCTATTCTCTCTCCAAAGATTCGGTGTACCAAGTTCACCAAGTAGTTGGAGGCTCGCAGACAGTATTATAGCAACATTTCATGTCGCTCTATTACTTAATTGATATCTCACTTAATCCTTCAATCTGTCGATCACCTGTGTACAAAACTATCAAGTTGGCCGTTTTTAGTCTCACGTAATCTAGCAGCTTATTGTTTATTTATTTTTAAAGAAGGTACCATGAGAAGATCTCCTGTAGAAAGTCACAACATTCACTAGGTAGGAATCGTATGAGTTGTTGGGAAATAATAATAACTGATTACTTGAGGCTACCTTGGGATGAAATAGAACAAGTACGACTGCCATGTTCCAATGAAATGTGCAGGATAACTTGAAAATTTTCTGATGGTAGCCATTGATTTTTCGTTTAAAATAGACATTACTTCAATACCTCAGACTTTTGTTAGCAAACAGTCTTCATCTTCCAACAGTGATGCTACCCCTCGTACTTCAACCGTCTCTTTCTCCCCCACCCCAACCCCTTCTCGTCTCACTCACTCTATCTTTCTCTCACTGTACCTCTTTGTTAGGGTACTGCGGAAATGAGTTCAATCCCATGTAGCTGCGACAATATTTCGTCTTACTTGTACTTGCAATTATAAAAAAATATCTGTGAACCAGCTCACGCGAATCCCGCGTACTTCAATTGACCTGTGAGTATCAACACTGTGCCTGAGACCGTGAGCGTTACATTATAGATTCCCTTTGTGAATGCAGTTGATACGTTGCACTTCACAGAGGATTGACGGAAATACGGAAAGACCACGGAAATGCAAGTTCAAACAAGTCTTATCAATCGTGCAGGTTGCATTGTAATATTTGACGAAGAACTTTGGTTGTGCAGTGGCCTCAATACTTAATACGTATGAAATGATCAGAAGTGTGTTGTGTGTTAATGTGAGTCTATTAAGTCGAATCTAAGTGAATTCGAAGGTATCGTCAAGTAAGAAGCGTAATGGATTGTTTCTATCGATATAGCTGTTGCAGAAGGGAACGTCTCGAACAAAATACTGTCCTGGAGCTGAACATGGATTACGTGCCAGTGCCAGACACAAATTAAGTATTCCTCAATCAGCCTTATTCAATGATACTAAATTCTGTTTTTAATGCATATATGAGCAAATGTTACTTTACTAATTTTTTAACTGATTGTCATAAGACCTCAGGTTCGAATTCTCGTACGATTCCATCTATCTCCTATATGGAACCGCATGTGCTGACCTACTGACGGATCCAACTGAACTCTCCTTCCAACACCAGAGCTGTGTGTAACTGATTAGGCAAATCTAAACTAGTGGCACTAGTAATCAGTCGTGGTTGTTTGGCTTCACAAAATAGTGAACGGTGCACTCCAAAGTAAACGAATTCACTAACTACAAAATTAAAATCGTGGCCCAATTGAACCTAGGATTATTGTAATAAAGCTCGGAATTCACCATCAACGTGCAGTTATACATGTGGATAATAATTACGAACAGTGCTAAACAATATGCAGTCTGAACAAGTAAATGAGATAAAACTAGGAGTGACTAAATTGGAATCGTTTTTATGAGAAGCATTTGGATTCAGTAATGATTATTATCCAAACAAATTAGTTACGTTTAATGTAGACAGAGGTGAATATACAATCACTCAGTCTTTCTACGATCGTGCCGACTGGAGAAAAAAAAAATCATGCCATTATTCGCTGGGACCTGTACATGGAATATCCTACGTGCATTGAATTAAGTATCAGAAAGTTTCTAACTTCACACTGTCCTAACCAACTGATGCCACCAGATAACGCCATTGTAAACATCTGAAAGAAATGTCACTAGCAGACTTTGGTGGTGACAGCCATTTATTCTCATCAAGCGGAGTGTGCCACTCCAAACAGAAGTGCCACACGCTGCTATATCCCGTCTCTGAAGTCTGAAAATATTATGTTAACCCTTAACATGTGTACAGCCTTGCTTCACATGAGAATCTCTCGGTTGGTAGTCGTCTATCCCAGCCACGAGATTGTGTCAAAAACTAAATATCCAATGTAACAAGTTTGCATACGTTTTCACGATATGTATCATTTTAAAAGACTGTCTTTCCTTCCGCCAAAGAATCGGTGTAAGAAGTTCATTAATTACCTGGCTACTCATAGGAACATTTCATGGAACGCTCTTATATCATTGATTTCGTACTTTGCCATTAATCTGTGGTTCACCTGTGTTGAAATTTATCAAGTTGGCTGGGCTTGGTGTCACATACTTTAGTAGTTTACTTGTTTTTTTTTTTTTTGAGGAGGTACAATGAGAAGGTCTCCTGGCTCATTGTCCTCCCCTTCCCCCGCCCCCCTCCCTCTGTCTCTCTCTCTCTCTTTCTCTCTCTCTCTCTATCTATCTATCTATTTGTTTGTGTATTGTTGAAATCAGTTCAGTCCCATATGGTTGCCAACAATATTTCTTCTTACATGTACTGGCCCTTATAAATGAATCTGTGAATCGCCTCCAGCGATTTCCCGCGTACTTCAATTGATCTGTGAGTATCAACACTGTGTCTGAGTGTATCAGTGTTACAGTACAGCTTCCCCTTGTGAAAGCACTTGATACGTTGCACTTTACAGAGTTTGGACAGAAATACGGATACGCCACGGAAAATGCAGGTTCAAACATAAATACAAGTCCTATCAATTGTGCAGGTTGTATGGTATTATTTGACGAAGAAC
Source organism: Schistocerca gregaria (assembly GCF_023897955.1). Classification (NCBI taxonomy): domain Eukaryota; kingdom Metazoa; phylum Arthropoda; class Insecta; order Orthoptera; family Acrididae; genus Schistocerca; species Schistocerca gregaria. The sequence continues at coordinate 368,306,519 of NC_064931.1, forward strand.
TTTGGTTGTGCTGTGTCCTGAATACGTCTAAAGTGATCAGAAAAGTGTTGTATGTTGCTGTGAGTGCATTCTGTCAAATGTAAGTGAAATCGAAGGTTTCTACATGCTATAAGTTTAAGGGATTTTTTCTTTCGAAAAAGCTATTATAGAAAAGAATGTCTTGTACGAAAAACTGCCCTGGAGCAAGACATCTTATACTTACTTGTGCCTGAGACAAAAATTAAGACTTCTCGATTGAATAATACAGAATGAATTTAAATTTAGGTTTTAGTGCATTTTCGAACCAATAGCATGAACAAACTTTTTAACTTCCTACCTTTTAGTTTATTTCTGTTTAAAGAAGGTACAATGAGAAGATCTCCTCTAGAAAGTCACAACAAACACTGAGGTAGGATTCCTATGTACTGTTGGGAAATAATAATAACTGATTACTTGAGGCTACCAAGTGATGAAATACTACGAGTGCGACTGCCATGTTCCAAAGAAATGTGCAGAATGACTTGAAAAAGTTCTGATGGTAGCCATTGATATTTCGTTTCAAATAGTCATTACTTCAATGACGCGGAGTTTTGTTAGCAAACAGTCATCACCTTCCAAGAGTGATGCTACCATACGTACTTCAACTCTCTCTTATCTCCCCCCCACTCTTCTCTCTCTCTCTCTCTCTCTCTCACTGTACCTCTTTTTTAGGGTACTGTCTATTAAGTCGAATCAAAGTGAGTTCGAAGATATCGTCAAGTAAGAAGCGTAAAGGATTGTTTCTATCGATATAGCTGTTGCAGAAGGGAACGTCTCGAACAAAATACTGTCCTGGAGCTGAACATGGATTACATGTGTTATGTCCGGAATTAAAAAAAAAAAGGGGAAGGTTACTAATATTTTTTTTTGAAAGGAAAGAAAGAAAAATGGGTGAATAAAGGTGAAGGGAAGTGGTTCTATTTTTACTGGAATGAACTTATTGATGGACATCACAAAAATTTATTTTACCTATAATTTTTTTTACTCATCGAAGAAGACAACACAACACATATAAAAGAAATCATCACACTAATATTATCCACAGAATGATCGTTTCACAAGACACTTTCTAGCTCGACTGACTCTTAAGACTGAACAAGACTCGACTGACTCTACTCTCTCTCTGGACCACAGCCTCTTCACGTACCTCTGGACCAGAGATTTCAACTGTGATTAGCACGCCGATTATTTAATTAATCGTACAGCCGCTGGGCGCGCGCTTGGCGCGTCATTTAAATGGGGTTAAACGCACACCGCGAGAGGCGTGGGCTAGCGGTGTCTTACAGGTATCGCCACACGGCCCCCTCTACTGGTGCGTAAGTTTTTCAAACTTCGCGGCAGTCCCAGATTTGAGTTGACGAACAAGGTTGTGCAGTGTTTGCACCAGCATTATACATTTTCAAACATATGACAAGTACATACATATATAAAGAATTATAGCCTAAAGTACAAAGTTTAAGTAAATATACATAAATTGTTGCACATTACAAAATAGCCACTTTGAAATTGATCAATGGATGATTCATTTTTTTTAGAGAGATGCCTGCACCGTTGGCAGTCCTGTTATTAAAACAATAGCTGCTACCCTGTATTCACAGTTCTTATTGTGTCGACCAGTGAGCACTATGCTTTGCCTCAGTTCAGTGTGGTGCGTCGTGCGAAGCACAGTAAAAGTCACAGCACCACTACTTTGTTTACTTTACAGTTTGCACATCAGGACAATAGGTAATGAATCTGCTTACGACAAAAGAACACAAAAGGTCACACAATTTGGTTTTAAGTTGTCGATGACTACAAAGTTCATGTCAGTATTGTTGGTGTTTAAGAGTGGCTGTGCGTGCACGAGTGCAGTAATTTTGATAAAGTGGTCCATCCACCACGCACCGCGGCACTGCGTACAGCCTCGCGCTCGGGTCCGCTGTTGAGGTATAATAGGCGGTGACACGTCTGGCGGCGCCACCCCTTACGACGGACGCGACAGTACTGGTAGCCGCATCCGAAGACCGTACAACGCAGACTTCCAAGCACTTTCCAAGGTAGGGATCATTGTGATACGCATCATTGCACTTTATCGTGGAATTTGAGATTAAACTTATCACTTTGTACGGAAAACACTTTTCTATCATATTTTTACTTTTGACTGGTTGATTTCTCTTTATCAACACTATTTGATTTTTTTTTTACACTGTTCAGAAGGGAGGTTCGACGTCCTGTTCCTTCTGAGAACACATTTTCACAGACACTTCACTTTTGAGCAAAATTACACTTTGCATCTTTTCTCCTTTTATATTAGGTGCACGTAGTAAGACTGTTTTGTGTGTAGCCTTCACAAGAGGACATTTAAGTTTTGAATAGGCAAGTTCAAAATTACATAGAAAAAATGGACATGTACATATACATAAAATGATTACCTACTATAGACATGAAATTCAATATACATAATAAAAATGAACTTCTTCGCAGCTAAGTTGCTACATAGCCATTGAAATACTTTGCTAGTCGTGACCTGTGAAACTCTCCCAAAATTCATATTTATATAGAGAATACTAGTTGTTTACATCTTCAAAAACTTACAATTAGACACGTTTTGCTAGTCGTGTCCTGTGAAACTTTACAGAATTCAGATTTATATTGAGATTGCTAGTTGTTTACATTTACAAAATTTTACAATTAGACATGACATGACATATTTATGTACACGAAATTCAGGTTGTGCCATCTATTTCTTGCTGTGCATGTGCACTAACGGAGTACTATCTCCTTCTTTACAGAATATTGAAATCTATGGCATCTGCCATCAAGAATTCTGAAAAACTCGACGAGAGACCCTAAGTGCTGCAAATTATGAATGGACAAAATATACAAAAGAATAGTGCAAAAACCTCACTACCCCACTATCCATCGTCCAGCAGTGGGCAAGGAGGTGGGAGTAGGATCAAGATAGAAGGATTGGGTTATATTCATATTTACAAAATCTTCATCAATACAGTAGTGTTTTCACACATGTGTGCGACGAATAGTGTATCTGTTTGCGTAACGTATGCATCATAAACTTTGCCATTGCGCAAGTGTCACTAACTTTAAGCCAATTCATGTTGTATTCAGTTTCATTCTTTAAAGTTGATCCGAATTGCTGTTTAAGCAAAAAGAAATTCAATGATCATTGTCAATCACTTCCTGTAAATCAGTCAAAGATTTTTGCAAGAATCAATGTGAGTACCGTATATGGTTTAATTCACTCGTTGAATCAGTCATGTTTAGGTAAATACGCGCTTAATGACACGGTAGTTTATATTCCTGAAAAAAATTCGGTCAGTAAACGTACTAATAAATGACTATAGGATCCTTCCATAAAAGGTGTACTTTAGTGAGTATCACGTAGTAAAATAAATATATGAATTTCCTGTAGGTAAAGGAAAATGAATGCGCTTTAGTTTCCATAAAGACAAGAAAATCGCTGCGTCCACGAAGACAGCTGCGTCGTACTGCTTCACACACAAATCTTCAAAAACTTATCCACTTTGCTGAAAGAGAAAGAAAAATCTCATACACCAAAGTATGTTTTCTTGTAATCGTGAATTGTACGTCGTACCGGTAGTCGTGTAGTTTTTGTTTCCTGGTCGAGAACATGAGCAGAGAGCGGGAGACTTCGTATCCTAGCAATTGTTTTATGAGAGTCGCATTTTCTTAACTCTGGTCCAGACAGAACGACATAAAATTGCATAACTTATATACTATCCCACTTACACAAATACATATGTCCATGTCCTCACAGTATCAAGTAATGAGTGCTAGATTTCACCTAAATTACTTCACAGGATAAAAACATTTTTTTTTAAATAGTGTTAATGTTAGTGAGTTCATAAGTTCGTAACCATTAAACACGACCTTCGTAAATGTAGAATACGAATCTTACGAAGGCAGCCTGCATGCATGGTACTACACAATTAGCCTGTGTAAATAATGAGATTCTATAACGACAGCAATTTTTATTCGCTACGTAAGCAGATTATTTATTTCGCTGTGGCTGATAAACATTTTTCCTCCACAATGACCTATGTACAAAATTTACGTTTGTTACGATGGAGAGCACACAAACTCTTTATGCCAAGCGTGAGATAATGGTTTTTTAAATAGGGCACATACCAAATAAGTTTTTCTTTATCCTTTTTTATTGCCTACACGGCGAATCATTTCTCATTAACATCTATCAGTATTCATACACACGTATCGTTTTCATTCATACAGCTTCATATAATTAATATTCACCTTTCTTCTCATAGAACAGCTTCAATATAAATCGCAAATCATCAAATAATACTACGTGGTGGCATCATTGGCTCACACACAACGAAATCCTCATCATCATCATAAAAACTACCTTATAAACTAAAATTCACATTCATTCTTTCACACTCATTTCAGCACAATCATTCACTCATGCTGGCGTATAGTATAGCATTCTGGTGGCTCTCAAATTCATCACAGTTATTAACATACTAAAATCTTTTTTCTTGTACATAGTTTCCTGTTCTAGAAAATGCCTGTTTAAGGAGTGAGTTTGGTCGCTAACTTCGTTGTCCTTGTCTAGTAGTCAAATTATTCGTAGCATAGTAAATATAACGTAGATTAAATAGTTCTTGGATTGCATGTAATGTTTAACGTAGATTTGCTATAGTTTAATGCGTTATGATTCTTTGCATTGACTAACAATTAACACTAACATTTTAGCTGTAACTAGCACATCCTTTCTCTTTCTCTTACTTTACATACTGCTTTAAGTGGTGGTGGGCGTAAAGTCCTTTAACTTTCTGTGTTGTAGGGTATGCTAATAAATAACATCCAGGGTGAGGAATATCGACGATCCGGTATGGACCTGAGTAAACTAATTGCCATTTCTTAAGCAAACGTTTTAGCCTCGTAGATTTGGGATGGGTTGTGAGCAATACCAAATCATCAATTTCGAACACACGTGTCGGTCTGACCCGTTTATCAAATTTTTTCTTCCGGAGCTCCGCAGTGTGTGCCAGGGTAATGGCAGCTTGCCTTACCTTTTCCTGCAAAGAAATATCGTTCGAAGACAACTTAGGCAGGGGACTTGACCATGAGTTTTTTTTCTGGTTCGTCTGATAATAACTCGGCAGGTGAGAATCCGGTTGAACTATGTGGCAAATTGTTCACAATGTACTCGAACGGAGCGAGGTATTCTATCCATTTGGAATGTTTTGTAGAAGAATGGATGCGCATAAATTGATTAAATTCTTTAAAAATTCGCTCAACGGGGTTACCCTGTGGGTGAAATCGGGAAGTAAGAACATGTTTAATATCGGAATCTTGCAGAAATGATTTCCACTTTGCACTCGTAAAGTACGATGCATTGTCCGTTAGGACAGCGACAGGTTTTCCGACGCGGGCTAGGTAGTCGGCCGAAAAGCGTCGAATGATAGCCGCAACAGTGGCTGTGCGCAAGGCGTACAATTTCACATACTTAGTAAAAACGTCCAATATAGCCAAAATGTATTTAGCACCACCGCGGGATTGTGGATAGAGTCCGCCAATGTCTACGGAAATCAAATCAAGCGGTTGCTTTGGAAGAATGGGATGCAATTCAATTGATGCATGTTTGTTCAAATATTTTGCCTTCTGGCAAATGATACATTTGCGAATGACCTGCAGGACTCTACGTCGCATGTTAGGAAAATAGCAGAAGCGTAGGATCTTGGCGGCAAATTTATTAACGCCATAATGTCCCCAGGTTTTGTGGGTGAACAAAATGAAGTCGTCAACATAAGCTTCCGGTAAACATACCAACCAACGCTCTGACACGAGATGGGAACGATGAAACAGTACACCATTGTTGATCTTGTAGTAATTTTGAAGATTAGAATTTGAATTCTGACATAATTTTGTTTTTACTGTAGACCACCTAGGATCGGCATCTTGTAACTGTGCAAAATCCCTGCAGATTCGGTGATAGTAGCGGTTGTAGGATTCGTCATACATTAACATGACCTGAAAGTCGGAAGTTTGCTCATGCAAATCTGAAAGATTTTTCGCATCGTGCGGAAGACGAGAAAGAGCGTCCGCAACAATATTGGTTTCGCCGGAGATGTAAATAATTTCGAAATCGTATTCTTGTAACGACAAACACCAACGAGTGAGCCGGGAATGAAGTAATTTGCAAGACAGTAAAAATGATAAAGCTTGGTGGTCTGTATAGATGCGTGTATGTTTTCCCCAGAGAAAATATTGAAATTTTCGCATAGACCAAATAATTGCAAGGGTCTCGCGTTCCGTAACTGAATACGATCTCAAGCATTCAGTTAAGGTGCGACTGGCAAAACTGATAGGTTTTACTATTGTTCGATCATGTTCAACAGACAATTGAAACAAAAAGGCCCCAAGTCCATAAGATGACGCATCGGTCGATAGGCAGAAGTCTTTTGACATGTCCGGATGACAGAGGAGTGGTGCGTGGATTAATGATTGTTTAATTTTTTCAAAATCGGCTTGACATTCTGTAGTCCATCGCCAAAGGGAATTTTTCTTTAGAAGATTTAGAAGATGTGGGCTGTTAAGAGCTTGCTGTGTCACGAACTTTCTGAAAAATGACGAAAGACCCAAAAATGCTTTAAGTTGTTTTTTGGTTCGGGGTGCAGGAAAGTTGCGAATTGCTTCAGTCTTTTTAGAGTCCGGCCTGATGCCTTCCGACGTGATGATGTGGCCAAGGAACTTAATCTGTTGTCGGGCGAACCTTGATTTTTCCAAATTGATTGTCACGCCTGCATCGGCGAATTTAATCAAAATTTGTCTTACAAGATCGACATGTTCTTCCCAGGTGGCAGTCGCCACAACTAAATCATCCACATAGGGAGTGATTTGTGAAAGTAAATCTGGCCCGAGGACGTCGTCAAGCGCCTCGATAAAGATTCCTGCACTTATTCGTAACCCGAATGGCAAAACACGGAATTGGTATGATCGTCCTTCGCACAAAAATGCGGTATATTTACGTGATTCAGGATGTAGAAGAACCTGGTAGTAGGACGATCGTAGGTCGATATTAGTCAGAAATTTGGCGTTGTGAAATTTCAGGAGTTGTTCGTCCAGATTTACAGGGCGAGTATTTACCGGTATAATAATTTTGTTGATTTCGCGTGCATCGAGAACAAGACACACGCTTCCATCGGGTTTCGAAACTGACAACAAAGGGTTGCAATACGGCGAGTGCGAATTTTCTATGATTTTCCAACGTAGCATTCTGTTAATTTCCTGCATAACCGCTGGTTTTTTAGACCACGGTATATTGTAGTGTGTACGACAAAATGTTAGGTGGGGTTTGACATCCATCTTGTACACATACCCACGTATGATACCAGGTTTATCTTGAAAGACTACTGAAAATTGTTGAAGAAGGTGAAACAGATTCTGTTTTTGCAAATCAGTTAGATGGTAGGCTTCGGCACACTTTTCCCACAGAGTTTTACTATCAGCATTGTAAGAAGAATTGCAATTGTTTGTCATAGAAAAATTAGTGATGGGCACAGATTGTACTTTCAAGTGACGTACGTCCCGATAAGAATTGTTGTTATTAATTGTTTTAGATAAAGGTATCAAAATTCTTTGCTTTTCAACCGTCAATTGACAGATACCATTCCCTAAGTCAATCACTGCTCGATACTGATTTAAGAAATCGATGCCGAAAAGACATGGAACTGTTAAATTATCCACAACAAGGAAATGATAACGAACATACACGTTGGAAACAACAAAAGTTAGAAGAGGTTGTAATTTGACATTTTTTGATTTGTTTTCAGTGGCACCGATGATTCGGCAGTTCTGCACTGGAAACGTCGGAAGTTTAGAACCTTTATCTAGATCCAAGTACAGGGAACTAGAAATCACGCTTGCTGACGCTCCAGTGTCGAATAACACTTCTACAATGGATTTCTCTAACGATAAAACAGCAGTTGCCTGAACCGTTACCTTTACTTTGTCGTTATTACTAGACTTATTATTCTCGGCGAGAAGGTCATGTTCCATAGTGTGTCCGTCTTGGAATCTCAAAAAACAATTTGCAAGATTATTTGCGCCCGTGCTCACGTTCTCGACCGGGGGTTGGGCGCTTACGCCGGTCTGCTCATGTTTTCCGCCGCGTTATTAGGCGACGCATTTTGGTCATCACTTACCTAAATAATATTTATCCTTTGTTCATGGACATGTTTGGTATTCGGTGGAGTTTGATTATCGCAGTCCTGATTATTAGCATTGTTTGTTGGTACAAAGTGTCGTGCATTCGGAAACGTATAATTGTAGTTGTGTGGTGTATAGTTCGGGTTTCCCCACTGCGGTGGTGGATAACTGACTCTAGAATTTTGACAATATGAATTATTCTGCTGATATGGCGAATTTCTCTCAAAATAACCAGGGTTGTATCTTCCATCCTGACGTCTGTTTTGATTGTTGTTGTTTCGGTTACGGTTGTTGTTGCCTCTGGAGTACTGATTGTTGTTGAAACTACCATTGCGTCTGTTGCCATTACTATTACTTTTTCGGTAAAATTGACCATTACCAAAACTGTTGTAATTGTTGGAATTTTGGAATCGGGGATCGCAAGATTGCTGCGAATATTGTGTGAAGTCGGGCTGTTGTGATTTTTGCCCCTGATTTTGAGGAAGCGGGTTTGCATTCCACATGTTACCGCTGTTGTTATTTTGATTGAAATTATGGCAATTGTTTTGGCGAGAGTTGGAATTAGCATTATAAATATGTGGAGTGTTCCCTGAATCTCCTCTAAACACAAGGTCTACTTCATTCAAATAATCTAGAAATTTCTTGATGTTAGTTTCCGGAACACCAATTAATTGTGTCCGGTAATGCAGGGGTAAATGACTTTTTAAGGTGTTAATCACATCGGCAAGATCGGCCGGTTTTGACCAATAAAGTGTTTTGTCCAGGTATCTTTCAAAATATTGACGCAAAGTTTCTTTACGAGGGTTGTATGGTTCGGGATTGTGAACTTCACGTCGAAGTTGTTTTTGCTCATGTTCTGACCAGAATTCCTGCAGAAAAGCCTCTTCAAATTGCTTGAAAGTTAAATTTTGCCTTTTTATTTCAGCTCCCCATCTGGATGCTCGCCCCCTCAACAGATTACTTACAAAAAAAATCTTTTCCGCATCTGACCAGTTGTGCGGAAACATTCCGTCAAAAGACCTAATAAAAACAATCGGGTGCACCGCTTGGGTATCATCGGAACTGAACGTTGGAAAATAGGCATGTTTAATCATGTTACCGTCAACAATACCGGCAGGCACTATAGGGCCTGAACTATTGTTCCCTGGTGAAACTTCATGGCACAAGGGTGGTTGAGAATTACTGTTTTGTGCGATCACTGAGAGCGGCTCTGTTTGATGTTTTTCGCTCGCAAGTGATTCGCTGTTAGACTGTGGAACAAACTGCATAGTGAAATTAGGCGGTGAACTCGTTGTGAGTGGGGTTGTAGGCGGAACAGTAACTACGTTAAAATCGGGAGTTAATAACTGAGAAATTTGGTTTTTTAAAGTGTTGGTCTCGGTTTGCACCTGCGACATGGCCTGGTGTAAAATCTCTTTTGTAGCGGTTTCTACCCTTTGCTCAATGAGCTTGTTGCAAATACCACATTCGTGCACTAATTTTTCTGCAATGTTTGCGTTACACTCTAAAGAAAGCGATTCTGTTTTTTCCTCCTAATGGGAAATTTTTTCTTTCATTTCTAATTGTTGTAAGCATACTACGCTAACTTGTTGAGTAATTCCTTCGATATCCATCGAAATTTTATTTTGTGAGGTGGTTTGATTTTGCACGAAATTCTGAACTAGATCATTGACCTGAGCCTGAGCGTTCGTGACCTGATCCAACTTGGTTTTACATGACTGCATTTCGGAATTTGTCACTGTTTGATATTTAACAAAGGAATTTTCGTGAGTGTTTACACGACATGACAATTCGTTGAAACTTTCGGTCAATTGTGTCGTTTTTGAATTAAGTTCTGAGATTTGGTTAGCCTGTTTTTCCAAAGTAGATGTTACCTCAGAAGACAATTGATCGATTTTGCTGTTTAATTCTTTTGTACTCTGCTCCTGTTTATCAAATCTAGTGTCTAGTTTATCAAACCTTTCATTAAGGATGCTATCCATACTTCGCATAAGAAGTTGTATTAAAATGCCGTACTGATTCGGATCAATGTTTGGATCATTGTTCCTTTCACTAGAGTTGTGCAAATTAGGATCGGAGTGGGAAATCCCTAGTTGGACACGTCTACTATCGTTTTCCATAGGGTCAGGATTATTGGGTGTGTCACCTGATGAATTACTTTCGTTACTTAGTATTATTTGATGTGATACACCTGCAGTAAACTCCATAGATTCTGGGCTGGAAAAGCCTAGGAAAGGGGATGCTGATGATACAGTAGCATCACCGTTATCAGTTTGCTGTTGCTGTTGTTCCATTTTTGCCAATAATTAACAAACGTGAAATATACAAATAGTACACCCAGAATGGCGATGGCTTGCAAAGTACAAAAGATAAATAAAATTTAAATAGTTAGACGGTAATAACTATTACTTGATAGAAATTCCAAAAATGTCTGAATTATTATTGTGGTTGTAACCGTATTCGCGTAGCTAATCTGAAAGTGGTGACATGACGTAACAAACAGGATTGACTCATAACAATGACTTCTGCATATCTTACTGTTAAATTTCAATGTTACAATAATAGAAATTCCATTGACAAAGGGTATGATTCTTGTTTAGGGAAAGGCATGGGAAATGGGAATAAAAATTAACATAGGCGGGAGGCGCACGCTGGACAATGGCATAGCAGAACAAATGCTTTTGCACTACTCACCGCGCTGCGTTGAAGCTTGCAGAAATCTTGTTAATCTTGAAACAACTTTAGCTCTCGTTTTCATATTGGGGATGAAAGAGAAAATTACAGTTTTTTAGCCAATGTACAAGACAATAAATATTACTACACGTATGATTTGACTTTAATTTGCCCTTGTTAAGTTCATTCCAGTAAAATCCGAAGATTGGCGTCCTGTAAACGGTCGCCAGTGTGATGTCAGGAATTAAAAAAAAAAAAAAGGGGAGGGTGGTAATTTTTTTTTTTTTTGTTGAAAGGAAAGAAAGAAAAAAGGGTGAATAAAGGTGAAGGGAAGTGGTTCTATTTTTACTGGAATGAACTTATTGATGGACATCACAAAAATTTATTTTACCTATATTTTTTTTACTCATCGAAGAAGACAACACAACACATATAAAAGAAATCATCACACTAATATTATCCACAGAATGATCGTTTCACAAGACACTTTCTAGCTCGACTGACTCTTAAGACTGAACAAGACTCGACTGACTCTACTCTCTCTGTGGACCACAGCCTCTTCACGTCCCTCTGGACCAGAGATTTCAACTGTGATTAGCACGCCGATTATTTAATTAATCGTACAGCCGCTTGGCGCGCGCTTGGCGCGTCATTTAAATGGGGTTAAACGCACACCAAGAGAGGCGTGGGCTAGCGGTGTCTTTCAGGTATCGATATAGCTGTTGCAGAAGGGAACGTCTCGAAAAAAATACTGTCCTGGAGCTGAACATGGATTACTTGCCAGTGTCAGACCCACTAATTAAGTATTCCTCAATCAGCCTTATTCAATGATATTAAATTCTGTTTTTAATGCATATAGTTCATATAGTGCATATAGTAAGAAGCGTAAAGGATTGTTTCTATCGATATAGCTGTTGCAGAAGGGAACGTCTCGAACAAAATACTGTCCTGGAGCTGAACATGGATTACATGCCAGTGCCAGACCCACTAATTAAGTATTCCTCAATCAGCCTTATTCAATGATATTAAATTCTGTTTTTAATGCATATATGAGCAAATGTTACTTTACTAATTTTTTAACCGATTGTCATAAGACCTCAGGTTCGAATTCTCGTACGATTCCATCTATCTCCTATATGGAACCGCATCTGCTGACCTACTGACGGATCCAACTGAACTCTCCTTACAACACCAGAGCTGTGTGTAACTGATTAGGCAAATCTAAACTATTGACACTAGTAATCAGTTCTGGTTGTTTGGCTTCATAAAATAGTGAACGGTGCAATCCAAAGTAAACGAATTCACTAACTGCGAAATTAAAATCGTGGCCCAATTGAACATAGAATTATTGTAATAAAGCTCGGAATTCACCATCAACGTGCAGTTATACATGTGGATAATAATTACGAACAGTGCAAAACAATATGCAGTCTGAACAAGTAAATGAGATAAAACTAGGAGTGACTAAATTGGAATAGTTTTTGGGAGAAGCATTTGGATTCAGTAATGATTATTATCCAAACAAATTAGTTACGTTTAACGTAGACAGATGTCAATATACAATCACTCAGTCTTTCTACGATCGTGCCGACTGGAGAAAAAAAAATATCATGCCATTATTCGCTGGTACCTGTACATGGAATATCCTACGTGCATTGAATTAAGTATCAGAAAGTTTCTAACTTCACACTGCCCTAACCAACTGATGCCACCAGATAACGCCATTGTAAACATCTGAAAGATATGTCACTGGCATACTTTGGTGGTGACAGCCATTTATTCTCATCAAGTGGAGTGTGCCACTCCAAACAGAAGTGCCACACGCTGCTATATCCCGTCTCTGAAGTCTGAAAATATTATGTTAAACCTTAAGTTGTGTACAGCCTTGTTTCACATGAGAATCTCTCGATTGGTAGTCGTCTCTCCCAGCCACGAGATTGTGTCAAAAAATAAATATCCAATGTAACAAGTTTGGGTACGTTTTCCCGATATGTATCATTTTAAAAGACTGTCTTTCCTTCCGCCAAAGAATCGGTGTAAGAAGTTCATTAATTACCTGGCTACTCATAGGAACATTTCATGGAACGCTCTTATATCATTGATTTCGTACTTTGCCATTAATCTGTGGTTCACCTGTGTTAAAATTTACCAAGTTGGCTGGTCTTGGTCTCACATACTTTAGCAGTTTTTAGTTTATTATTATTTTTTTTTTTTTTTTTTTGGAGTAGGTACAATGAGAAAGTCTCCTGGCTCATTGTCCCCCCCTTCCCCCGCCCCTCTCCCTCTGTCTCTCTCTCTCTCTCTCTCTCTTTCTATCTCTCTCTCTATCTATCTATCTATTTGTTAGTGTATTGTTGAAATCAGTTCAGTCCCATATGGTTGCCAACAATATTTCTTCTTACATGTACTGGCCCTTATAAATGAATCTGTGAATCGCCTCCAGCGAATTCCTGCGTACTTCAATTGATCTGTGAGTATCAACACTGTGTCTGAGTGCATCAGTGTTACAGTACAGCTTCCCCTTGTGAAAGCACTTGACACTTTGCACTTTACAGAGTTTGGACAGAAATACGGATACGCCACGGAAAATGCAAGTTCAAACATAAATACAAGTCCTATCAATTGTGCAGGTTGTATGGTATTATTTGACGAAGAACTTTGGTTGTGCTGTGTCCTGAATACGTATAAAGTGATCAGAAAAGTGTTGTATGTTGCTGTGAGCGCATTCTGTCAAATGTAAGTGAAATCGAAGGTTTCTACATGCTATACGTTTAAGTGATTTTCTTCTTTCGAAAAAGCTATTATAGAAAAGAATGTCTTGTACGAAATACTGCCCTGGAGCAAGACATCTTATAATTACTTGTGCCTGAGACACAAATTAAGACTTCTCGTTTGAATAATATAGAATGAATTTAAATGTAGCTCTTGGTGCATTTCCGAACCAGTGGCATGAACAAATTTTTTAACTTCCTACCTTTTAGTTTATTTCTGTTTAAAGAAGGTACAATGAGAAGATCTCCTCTAGAAAGTCACAACATACACTGAGGTAGGATTCCTATGTACTGTTGGGAAATAATAATAACTGATTACTTGAGGCTACCAAGTGATGAAATACTACGAGTACGACTGCCATGTTCCAAAGAAATGTGCAGAATGACTTGAAAAAGTTCTGATGGTAGCCATTGATATTTCGTTTCAAATAGTCATTACTTCAATGACGCGGAGTTTTGTTAGCAAACAGTCTTCACCTTCCAAGAGTGATGCTACCATATGTACTTCAACTCTCTCTTACCTCCCCCCCCCCCCTCTCTTCTCTCTCTCTCTCACTGTACCTCTTTTTTAGGGTACTGTGGAAATGAGTGCAATCCCACGTGGCTGCGACAATATTTCTTCTTACTTGTACTGTGCCTGAGGCAGTGAGTGTTACTCCTGAACCTCTTCTGTTAACCCAGGACATGTGCACTGTCTCGTTACACCTGAGAGACTTGCATTTATTGGTCTGCTCTCCCACCTCCGAGTTAGTGTCACCAATATAAATCTGCAATGAAAACGTTTGCGAAAGTTTATTCAATGAGGACAAATTTAAGGGACTGTCTATTCTCTCTCCAAAGATTCGGTGTACCAAGTTCACCAACTAGTTGGAGGCTCGCAGACAGTATTATAGCAACATTTCATGTCGCTCTATTACTTAATTGATATCTCACTTAATCCTTCAATCTGTCGATCACCTGTGTACAAAACTATCAAGTTGGCCGTTTTTAGTCTCACGTACTCTAGCAGCTTATTGTTTATTTATTTTTAAAGAAGGTAGAATGAGAAGATCTCCTGTAGAAAGTCACAACATTCACTGAGGTAGGAATCGTATGAGTTGTTGGGAAATAATAATAACTGATTACTTGAGGCTACCATGTGATGAAATAGAACTAGTACGACTGCCATGTTCCAAAGAAATGTGCAGGATAACTTGAAAATTTTCTGATGGTAGCCATTGATTTTTCGTTTAAAATAGACATTACTTGAATACCTCAGACATTTGTTAGCAAACAGTCTTCATCTTCCAACAGTGATGCTACACCTCGTACTTCAACCGTCTCCTTCTCCCCCACCCTATCCCCCTCTCGTCTCACTCACTCTATCTTTCTCTCACTGTACCTCTTTTTTAGGGTACTGCGGAAATGAGTTCAATCCCATGTAGCTGCGACAATATTTCGTCTTACTTGTACTTGCAATTATAAAAAAATATCTGTGAACCACATCATGCGAATCCCGCGTACTTCAATTGACCTGTGAGTATCAACACTGTGCCTGAGACCGTGAGCGTTACATTATAGATTCCCTTTGTGAATGCAGTTGATACGTTGCACTTCACAGAGGATTGACGGAAATACGGAAAGACCACGGAAATGCAAGTTCAAACAAGTCTTATCAATCGTGCAGGTTGCATTGTAATATTTGACGAAGAACTTTGGTTGTGCAGTGGCCTGAATACTTAATACGTATGAAATGATCAGAAGTGTGTTCTGTGTTAATGTGAGTCTATTAAGTCGAATCTAAGTGAATTCGAAGGTATCGTCAAGTAAGAAGCGTAAAGGATTGTTTCTATCGATATAGCTGTTGCAGAAGGGAACGTCTCGAACAAAATACTGTCCTGGAGCTGAACATGGATTACATGCCAGTGCCAGACACACAAATTAAGTATTCCTCAATCAGCCTTATTCAATGATACTAAATTCTGTTTTTAATGCATATATGAGCAAATGTTACTTTACTAATTTTTTAACTGGTTGTCATAAGACCTCAGGTTCGAATTCTTGTACGATTCCATCTATCTCCTATATGGAACCGCATCTGCTGACCTACTGACAGATCCAACTGAACTCTCCTTCCAACACCAGAGCTGTGTGTAACTGATTAGGCAAATCTAAACTAATGGCACTAGTAATCAGTCCTGGTTGTTTGGCTTCACAAAATAGTGAACGGTGCACTCCAAAGTAAACGAATTCACTAACTACGAAATTAAAATCGCAGCCCAATTGAACCTAGGATTATTGTAATAAAGCTCGGAATTCACCATCAACGTGCACTTATACATGTGGATAATAATTACGAACAGTGCAAAACAATATGCAGTCTGAACAAGTAAATGAGATAAAACTAGGAGTGACTAAATTGGAATCGTTTTTGGGAGAAGCATTTGGATTCAGTAATGATTATTGTCCAAACAAATTAGTTACGTTTAACGTAGACAGATGTCAATATACAATCACTCAGTCTTTCTACGATCGTGCCGACTGGAGAAAAAAAAATATCATGCCATTATTCGCTGGGACCTGTGCATGGAATATCCTACGTGCATTGAATTAAGTATCAGAAAGTTTCTAACTTCACGCTGTCCTAACCAACTGATGCCACCAGATAACGCCATTGTAAACATCTGAAAGAAATGTCACTAGCATACTTTGGTGGTGACAGCCATTTATTCTCATCAAGTGGAGTGTGCCACTCCAAACAGAAGTGCCACACGCTGCTATATCCCGTCTCTGAAGTCTGAAAATATTATGTTAACCCTTAACATGTGTACAGCCTTGTTTCACATGAGAATCTCTCGGTTGGTAGTCGTCTCTCCCAGCCACGAGATTGTGTCAAAAAATAAATATCCAATGTAACAAGTTTGCGTACGTTTTCCCGATATGTATCATTTTAAAAGACTGTCTTTCCTTCCGCCAAAGAATCGGTGTAAGAAGTTCATTAATTACCTGGCTACTCATAGGAACATTTCATGGAACGCTCTTATATCATTGATTTCGTACTTTGCCATTAATCTGTGGTTCACCTGTGTTGAAATTTATCAAGTTGGCTGGTCTAGGTCTAACATACTTTAGTAGTTTTTAATTTTTTTTTGGTGTAGGTACAATGAGAAGGTCTCCTGGCTCATTGTCCCCCCCTTCCCCCGCCCCTCTCCCTCTGTCTCTCTCTCTCTCTCTCTCTCTCTTTCTATCTCTCTCTCTATCTATCTTTCTATTTGTTAGTGTATTGTTGAAATCAGTTCAGTCCCCTATGGTTGCCAACAATATTTCTTCTTACATGTACTGGCCCTTATAAATGAATCTGTGAATCGCCTCCAGCGATTTCCCGCGTACTTCAATTGATCAGTGAGTATCAACACTGTGTCTGAGTGCATCAGTGTTACAGTACAGCTTCCCCTTGTGAAAGCACTTGACACGTTGCACTTTACACTGTTTGGACAGAAATACGGATACGCCACAGAAAATGCAAGTTCAAACATAAATACAAGTCCTATCAATTGTGCAGGTTGTATGGTATTATTTGACGAAGAACTTTGGTTGTGCTGTGTCCTGAATACGTATAAAGTGATCAGAAAAGTGTTGTATGTTGCTGTGAGTGCATTCTGTCAAATGTAAGTGAAATCGAAGGTTTCTACATGCTATAAGTTTAAGGGATTTTTTCTTTCGAAAAAGCTATTATAGAAAAGAATGTCTTCTACGAAATACTGTCCTGGAGCAAGACATCTTTTACTTACTTGTGCCTGAGACACAAATTAAGTATTCTCGGTTGAATAATATAGAATGATTCTAAATTTACTTTTTAGTGCGTTTTGGAACCAATGCCATGAACAAATTTTTAAACTTCCTGTTAGAAAACTCCTGTTAGAATCCGTTTAGAGTTTCCAGTTATGTGAAGATACATCTGTCTGCTATCTGGTTGTGCAACTGTTGATCTAGTGACAGGTCCGAATGAACGCTGGTACTAATTCCAGATCTGTGTAAAACTGATTAGGCGAAAATAAAGGAATTGCACTAGTAACGAGTTCTAGTTGATTTCCTTGACAAAATCGTGAACAATGCACTGCAATAAAAACGCATTCACTAACTATAGCATTAAATTCATGGCCCAAGTGAATCTAGGAATGTTTTTATCATTCTCTGAGTTCAACATCAAGATGAAGAGATAAATACAGTAACTTAGAACACTGCAATGCAACATTCATTCAGAACAAATAAATGAGATTAAATGAGGAGTGATTGGGTTGGAGCCGTTTTTGATAAAGGTACTTGGATTCAGTAATGATTATTATCCAAACAAATTAGTTACAGAGACTGTCTTCGTAGCAGCTGAGGAGAGCTCCGCCGACCATCCTAAGGAAACCATGGGTCTGATGATGGTTAGGTAAAAATAACCGAAACCGGTTACCTATGTCATTGAGACATAAATGGTGTGATGAAGACTGAACTTTAGTCCAAATTTAGTTTGCTAATTTATTTTGTATAAATCTCTCAATTGCTGCCGGTACTATTTCTTTGAATTTAAGCCACAGCTGGTCTACACTTATTTTATTAATTTGAAATGAGTGTAGATTGTCTCTTAGGAAGGCTTCAAGTGAATTTTTATCAATTTTTTTAAGTAGGTTTATTTTTCGCTTATTTTTCGAGGATTTGGGGATTGCAGTGTTCAATCTGGAAACAAAAGTAATTCCGTAACTACGGTATCAAAACCTTGGCCAATTTGAATCAATGGTTATTGTAATCATTGTCAGAGTGCACCACCAAGATATTAAGACTCATACGGACCATAATTAATAGCACCTGAGAACAGTATTCAAACAGAACAAACACATGAGATACAACTGGAAGTGATGAAATTGGAACTGTTCTTTATAAAACAATTTATATTCAGGAATGACTATCATCTAATCAAACTAGTTGCGTGAATACGTAGTCGTTTAGTTGTTTTACGGTCGTACCAATTGAAGAAAAATATACAATGAACAGCCACAGATGGAAAAAGAAATTTTTAAATCTAGTGACTGTGTAAAGTCACATGACGTACTGAGTTAAGACTCGTATGTCCTGTTGTAAAATAGTAATCATTGACGACGTGAGGCTACCATGTGATGAATTAAAGCGAGTACGACTGCCACGTTCGTATGGATGGTAAAGGATGACTTAAACATATTCTGATGGTAGCTATTCGTAATTTGCTTAACATAGTCAGCAGCTGCTTGACGCTTATTTGGGGTCGCAAATTGTCTTCCCTTTCAAAGAATTATCCAACCCTAGGTTACGAGCCTTTGTACTTCAGCTCACTCTCTCTCTCTATCTCGCTCTCTCTGTCCCTACCTCTATGATAGTCCACTGTTGAAATCAATTCTAGCCCTTGTAGCTGTGACCAATATTTCTTCTTACTTGTACATGCCTTTACAAAGAATTCTCTCTACATCAGCTCTACTGACCTGTCAGTATGAACACTGACTGTGTCCGTGAGTGTTACAGTACATCTTCCATTTGTGAAAGCACTTGATACGTTGTACTTTACAGTGGTTGAACAGAAGTACAGAAACGCCACGGGAAATTCACGTTGACCCATAACGCTAGATCCGTGGTGATTCCGTTGGTTGCATTGTAATATTTGACCACGAACGTCGGCTGTGCAGTGCCCTCAATATGTATGAAGTGATCAGACTGGTGTTGTGTGTTGTGAGTGCATTATATCGGATCTAACTGAATTCGAAAGTATCGACAAGCTAGAAGTGTCAGGGATATTGTCTATGGATACAGATGTTACAGAAAGGAACGTCTTGTGCAAAATACTGTTCTGAAGCTGAAAATCGATTACCTACTTGGGCCAAACACTCAAATTAAGTATGAATACTACACAATGATAGTAAATTTAGTTTCAATGCGTTTAAGAACAAATTCCATGAACAAATTTTCTTACTGCCTGTCAGCACATCCCAGGTTCAAATCCTGTTAGAGTTTCTATTTATGTGAAATTACATCTGTCTGCTATATGGTTCATCATATGTTGATCCACTGACAGGTCCGAATGAACACTGACAGTAATACAAGAACTGTGTGTTACTGATTAGGCGAATCTAAAGGGATTGCACTAGTAACGAGTCCTGGGTGTTTGACTTCACAAAATCGTGAACAGTGCTCTCCAAAGAAAAGAAATTCACTAATTAGGGAATTAAAAATTGGCCCAAGTGAACCTAGGATTATTGTAATCATTCTCAGAGTTCATAATCAAGATGAAGAGATACATACGGACAGTAATTATGTACACAGCAAAACAACATTCAGTCAGAATTGCACTAGGAGTGATTAAATTGCAACAATTTTTGATATAAGAATTATGATTCATAATGACTATCATCAAAACAAATTAACTACGAGAAACGAAGGCACAAATTAATATACAGGCACACAGTCTTTCTACTATCCTGCCAATTGGAGAAAAAGAAATATCACGCCTTATATCTCCTCCTCTGTGGATTAATGACCCGGCATTAAATGAATTGTCACAAAAAACGTAACTACGCTGTGACCTAACCAACTGAAGCCACCAAATTTCCTCATAATAAAAATCCTACAGAAATGCAAGCAGCATACAGTGGTGGTGACAGCCATTGATTCTTATCACAAAATGTCCAGTGTGTCACTCCAAACAGAAGGCCCACACGCTGCTTAACCCTGAACATGTATACTGCATCGTTTCGCCTGAGAGACTCTCGTTTATTGGTCGTCTGCTGTCCCAGCTCCGAGTTTGTGACGCAAATAAAAATTTGCACTAAGAAAAGTTTGCGAATGTTTATACAATGAGAAAAATTTTAAGGGACTGTTTATTCTTCCTCCAAAAAATCGGTGGAAGAAGTTCCCCTATTAGCTGGCTACTTGGAGATAATCTTATAGGAAAATACCATGTCGCTCTTTTACATCATTAAATTCTTACTTAGTCCGTCAATCCGTGGTTCACCTGTGTACAAAATTATCATGTTGTTCGCTATTAGTCTAACATACAGCAGTAGTTTTTACTTTATTTATTTTTAAAGGAGGTACAATGCGAAGATCTGCAACCTCTTTGAGGAAGAATTAGTGTGCTACTGTGCTGGAATCCGGTTGACATAACTAGATTACACAAGGTGCCAGAGAACTCAGTAAGCAAAGCAGTACAGAACCTTGATATTGGAATGGTTCAAGAAGTTCCCACTTCAGTAACTCCCCGTGAAGTTACTGATCTGAGTACACTGCTGTCTACAAAGTGTTCTGTGAGTGGGCTGAGCCAAAGCTGAAGGCAGTGGACCCCCATGTCTCATTGCAAGAACTGGTAGGTTTGTTTGAACTCTTCCCCTCGTGCTCTGTCAGGATCCTCTGAAGTCAGCCCCCCTCTACATCTACATTTACAACCATACTCTGCAAGCCACCTGACGGTGTGTGGCGGAGGGTACCCTGAGTACCTCTATCGGTTCTCCCTTCTATTCCAGTCTCGTATTGTTCGTGGAAAGAAGGATTGTCGGTATGCTTCTGTGTGGGCTCTAATCTCTCTGATTTTATCCTCATGGTCTCTTCGCGAGATATACGTAGGAGGGAGTAATATACTGCTTGACTCTTCGGTGTAGGTATGTTCTCGAAACTTTAACAAAAGCCCGTACCGAACTACTGAGCGTCTCTCCTGCAGAGTTTTCCACTGGAATTTATCTGTCATCTCCTTAAGCTTTTGCGATTACTAAATGATCCTGTACCGAAGCACACTGCTCTCCTTTGGATCTTCTCTATCTCTTCTATCAATCCTATCTGGTACGGATCCCACACTGCTGAGCAGTATTCAAGCAGTGGGCGAACAAGTGTACTGTACCCTACTTCCTTTGTTTTCTGATTGCATTTCCTTAGGATTCTTCCAATGAATCTCAGTCTAGCATCTGCTTTATCGACGATCAACTTTATATGATCATTCCATTTTAAATCACTCCTAATGCGTACTCCCAGATAATTTATGCAATTAACTGCTTCCAGTTGCTGACCTGCTATTTTGTAGCTAAATGATAAGGGATCTATCTTTCTATGTATTCGCAGCACATTACACTTGTCTACATTGAGATTCAATTGCCATTCCGTGCACCATGCGTCAATTCGCTGCAGATCCTCCTGCATTTCAGTACAATTTTCCATTGTACAACTTCTCAATGCACCACAGCATCATCTGCAAAAAGCCTCAGTGAACTTGCGATGTCATCCACGAGGTCATTTATGTATATTGTGAATAGCAACGGTCCTATGACACTCCCCTGCGGCACACCTGAAATCACTCTTACTTTGGAAGACTTGTCTCCATTTAGAATGACATGCTGCGTTCTGTTATCAAGGAACTCCTCAATCCAATCACACAATTGGTCTGATAGTCCGTATGCTCTTACTTTGTTCATTAAACGACTGTGGGAAACTATCGAACGCCTTGCGGAAGTCCATAAACACGGCATCTACCTGTGAACCCGTGTCTATGGCCCTCTGAGTCTCGTGGACGAATAGCGCGAGCTGGGTTTCACCTGACCGTCTTTTTAGAAACCCATGTAGATTCCTACAGAGTAGATTTCTAGTCTCCAGAAAAGTCATTATACTCGAACATAATACTTGTTCCAAAATTCTACAACTGATCGACTTTAGAGATATAGGTCTAAAGTTCTGCACATCTGTTCGACGTCCCTTCTTGAAAACGGAGATTACCTGTGCCATTTTCCAATCCTTTGGAACGCTACGCACTTCTAGAGACCTACGGTACACCGCTGCAAGAAGGGGGGCAAGTTCCTTCGCGTACTCTGTGTAAAATCGAACTGGTATCCCATCACGACCAGCGGCCTTTAATCTCTGAGCGATATTAATTGCTTCTCTGTCTCTCTGTCGTCTATTTCGATATCTACCATTTTGTCATCTGTGCGACAGTCTAGAGAAGGAACTACAGTGCAGTCTTCCTCTGTGAAACAGCTTTGGAAAAGGACATTTAGTATTTCGGCCTTTAGTCTGTCATCCTCTGTTTCAGTACCATTTTGGTCACAGAGTGTCTGGACATTTTGTTTTGATCCACCTACCGCTTTGACGTAAGACCAAAATTTCTTAGGATTTTCTTCACACTACTTTTCTCTTCGCGTAATTTTTGTTTGTCTGCAAGGCTTTGGCTATGTTTATGTTTGCTGTGAAGTTCTCTTTGCTTCCGCAGCAGTTTTCTAACTCGGTTGTTGTACCACGGTGGCTCTTTTCCATCTCTTACGATCTTTGCTTGGCACAGACTCATCTAACGCATATTGTACGATGGTTTTGAACTTTGTCCACTGATCCTCAACACTATCTATACTTGAGACAAAACTTTTGTGTTGAGCCTTCAGGTACTCTGTAATCTGCTTTTTGTCACTTTTGCTAAACAGAAAAATCTTCCTACCTTTTTTAATATTTCTATTTACGGCTGAAATCATCGGTGCCGTAACCGCTTTATGATCGCTGATTCCCCGTTCTGCGTTAACTGTTTCAAATAGTTCGGGTCTGTTTGTCACCAGAAGGCCCAATATGTAATCGCCACGAGTCGGTGCTCTGTTTAACTGCTCAAGGTAATTTTCAGATAAAGCACTTAAAAAATTTCACTGGATTCTTTGTCCCTGCCACCCGTTATGAACGTTTGAGTCTCCCAGTCTATATCCGGCAAATTAAAATCTCCACCCAGAATTATAACATGGTGGGGAAATCTACTCGAAATATTTTCCAAATTATCCTTCAGGTGCTCAGCCACAACAGCTGCTGAGCCAGGGGGCGTATAGAGACATCCAATTACCATGTCTGAGCCTGCTTTAACCGTGACCTTCACCCAAATCATTTCACATTTCGGAACTCCATCAATTTCCTTCGATACTATTGCACTTCTTATCGCTATAAACACTCCTCCCCCTTCACTGTCCAGCCTGTCTCTGCGGTATACATTCCTATCTGAGTTTAGAATTTCATTACTGTTTACGTCTGGTTTCAGCCAACTTTCTGTCCCTAGTACTATATGGGCGTTGTGACCGTTTATTAATGAGAGCAGTTCTGGGACCTTTCTATAGACGCTCCTGCAGTTTACTATTAGCACATTAATATTGTTATTCTCTGTTGCATTTTGCCTACTCCTACCTTGCCGCGTCTCAGAAGGCGCCTTGTCGGGCCTAGGGAGGGAATTCTCTAACCTAAAAAACTCCCATGTGCACTCCACACGTACTCCGCTACCCTTGTAGCCGTTTCCGGCGAGTAGCGCACGCCTGACCTATTCAGGGGGACCCTACATTTCTCCACCCGATAGCGAAGGTCGAGAAATTTGCACCCCAGATCTCCGCAGAATCGTCTGAGCCTCTGGTTTAAGCCTTCCACTCGGCTACAAACCAGAGGACCGCGATCGGTTCTGTCCCTCGTGTTGTGGCAGGATACTCTGAAGTCAGCCCATGTCCTTTAGTAATAATTTCTGCTGAGATCTCAGCCCATAGACGCTGGTGTGATATCCACTGACTTCCCGGAAAAATTTGCTCTGTACGATATGATATACAATGAATAGCCACAGAGGGAGAAACGAATTTTTAAATCTACTGTCTGTAGAAAGTCACATCATGCACTGAGTTAGGACTCGTATGTCCTGTTCTACAATGGTAATCATTGATGACTTGATGCTACCATGTGATGAATTAGAACTAGTACGACAGCCATTTTCGTATGAAAAGTGCAGGGAGACTTGAAAAAATTCTGATGGTGGTCATTCATATTTCGTATTACTTAGTCAATACTTCCATGACGCAGACTTCACGGTAGCAAATTGTCATCACTTTCGAAGTGTGTTACCATCAGACGTTACTACCCTACGTTGTTCAACTCTCTCTCCCTCTCGCTCTCTCTCTCTCGCCCTACCTCTTTGACACTGTATTGTTCAAACATAAATACTGATCCTAGGCAATCCTGCAGGCTGCATTGTAATATCTGAAGACGAACGTCGGCTGTGCAGTGTCCTAAATGTGAATGAAGTACCCAGAAGTGAGTTCTATGTAGCTGTGAATTCACTATCTCCTATCTAAGTGAATTCGAAACTATCGACAAGCTAGAAGTGTAAGGCATTTTTTCTTTTCTTCAAAATACTGCCCTGGAGGCGATGATCGGTTACTTACTTGTGCCAAACACACAAATAAAGTATTCCTGAATGAATATTACACAGTGATAAGAATTCATTTATAATACTTTTATGAACCAATTCCATGAACAAATCTAACTGCCTGTCAGAAGATCCCAGATTCGAATCCTGGTAGGGTTTCTATTTACGTTAAGTCATATCTGTCTGCTATAATTTTGAGCACCTGTTGATCTACTGACCGTGTGCAATTCATTAGACGTATCTAAAGAGATGGCACTAGTAACGAGTCTTGGGTGCAACCTCACAAAATCATAAACAGTGCACTACAAAGAAAAAGAATTCACTAACTACGAAATTGGAACCTTGGCCCACGTGAATCTGTGATTATCGTAAACATTTTCAGAGTACTCCAGCAAGATAAAAGAGATAAATATGAACCATAATTAAGAACATAGCAAAACAACATCCAATATGAACAAATAAAGGAGATAAAACTAGCGATGATGAAATTGAATCGCTTTTGAGGAAAGCATATGGATGCAAAAATGATAATCATCCTGACAAATTTACCATGGGAAACATAGACACATGTTAATATATAGTCACTAGGTCTTTCTACGATCATGCGTACTAGAAAAAAAGAAATATCACGCATTTATTCCTCCTCTCCCGTACGTGAATAATAAATAGAGTTTAGTGTCACAAAAAACGTAACTTCACTGTCTCCTAACCAACTAAAGCTACCAGATTACCCCATCATAAACATCGTGAAGAAACGCAAGCAGCATCCAGTGGTGGTGGCAGAAAAGTCCAGTGTGCCACTCCAAACAGAAGTTCCACACGATGCTACATCTTGTCTCTGAAGTCTGTAGCCACTTGACTTAACCTTTAGCATGTGTACAGCCTCGTTTCACGTGAGAGACTCTCGTCGTCGTCTGCTGTACCATCTTCGTGATGGTGTCACAAATACAAATCTGCACTGAAAAAACGTTCGCGACAGTTTATCCAGTGAGAAAAAGTTTAAGGGACTGTCTATATTCTCTCCAAAGAATCGGCGTAACAAGTTCACCAATTAGCTGGCTACTCACAGACAAAATTATAGGAACATTCCATGCCGCTCTCTTACATCATTGATTTCTTACTTAATCCTTCAATCTGCGGATCACCTATGTACAAAACTACCAAGTTGGCCGCTCTTATTCCCACGTACTCTAGCAGCTTTTAGTTTATTTATTTTTAAAGAAGGTACAATGAGAAGATCTCCTGTAGAAAGTCACAACACGCACTGAGGTAGGAATCCTATGTATTGTTGGGAAATAAGAATAACTGATTACTTGAGGTTACCATGTGATGAAATAGAACTAGTACGACTACCATGTTCCAAAGAAATGTGCAGGATAACTTGAAAAAGTTCTGATGGTAGCCATTGATATTTCGTTTCAAATACTCATTGCTTCAATATCGCAGACTTTTGGTAGCAAACTGTCTTCACATTCCAAGAGTGATGCTACCCTTCGTACTTCAACTCTCTCTTACCCCCCGCCCCTTCGTATTTCAACTCTCTCTACTCCCCCCCCCCCCCCCCCCTGCCTCCCTGTTTCTCTCCATCTCTCTCTCACTCTTCCTCTTCGTAAGGGTACTGCAGAAATGATTTCTATGCCTTGCAGCCGCGAGCATTATTTTTTCTTGTACTTGCCCTTGTAAAGGATTCTCCGTGTATCAGTTCCAGCCATTGCCCACCTAGTTTAATTGACTTGTGAGTATCAACACTATGTCTGTGTCCGTGAATGTTATAGTACAGCTTCTTATTGTGAAAGCACTTGATACGTTGCACTTTACAGGGGTTGTACAGAAATACGGAAACACCACCGGAAATTCATGTTCAAACATAAACACAGATCCCAGGCAGTCCTGCAGGTTGCATAGTGGAACTGACCACGAAGACCGTGTCGTGTCATCAATACATATGAAATGATCAGTGAATTCAAAATTATCGACAAACTGAAAGAGTAAGGGATTTTTTTCTTTCGTTAATGATGTTGCAGAAGGGAACGTCTTGTACAAAATACTCTCCTGGAGCGGAGAATGACTGAGTATTCACTTGCGTCTACGTAATTGAATGCAGACTCATTTATGAAAAGCTTTTCCAATTTAATCACTGTTAGTTGCGCCTTATTTAGTTGTTCTAATTAAATGTTTTGTTGTATTCTTAATTAAGGTACATATTAATGTCATTCGTTCACGTTACTCATTGAAATTCGTTGGCTTCATCTGCGAAACTTAAAACTGTTACTTTTATCCGATGTGCAGAGGAAAAACCATAAAATCTCTCGCGCTACTTCTTCCTTTGACATCCATCAGCAGTTCATCTTTTGGATATATGACGCCTTCAGAGATTAGAACCATTAACAATCGGTAGCTGTAATGACATTTGTATTTATTACAAATGAGGAGGTTCAGCAGAGTCCCGCTTATGATTACAACAGAATTCATAAATATATGTCGAAGCCTGTGAGAGTAACAACTATCTGTGTAACGGGGAACACCACATGATGATTTAGTATGGGGACTGAGTGCGACGTATGAAGCCTTCAGAGTGACTTTGTACACTCCTGGAAATGGAAAAAAGAACACATTGACACCAGTGTGTCAGACCCACCATACTTGCTCCGGACACTGCGAGAGGGCTGTACAAGCAATGATCACACGCACGGCACAGCGGACACACCAGGAACCGCGGTGTTGGCCGTCGAATGGCGCTAGATGCACAGCATTTGTGCACCGCCGCCGTCAATGTCAGCCAGTTTGCCGTGGCATACGGAGCTCCATCGCAGTCTTTAACACTGGTAGCATGCCGCGACAGCGTGGACATGAACCGTATGTGCAGTTGACGGACTTTGAGCGAGGGCGTATAGTGGGCGTGCGGGAGGCCGGGTGGACGTACCGCCGAATTGCTCAACACGTGGGGCGTGAGGTCTCCACAGTACATCGATGTGGTCGCCTGTGGTCGGCGGAAGGTGCACGTGCCTGTCGACCTGGGACCGGACCGCAGCGACGCACGGATGCACGCCAAGACCGTAGGGTCGTACGCAGTTCCGTAGGAGACCGCACCACCACTTCCCAGCAAATTAGGGACACTGTTGCTCCTGGGGTATCGGCGAGGACCATTCGCAACCGTCTCCATGAAGTTGGACTACGGTCCCGCACACCGTTAGGCCGTCTTCCGCTCACGCCCCAACATCGTGTAGCCCGCCTCCAGTGGTGTCGCGACAGGCGTGAATGGAGGGACGAATGGAGACGTGTCGTCTTCAGCGATGAGAGTCGCTTCTGCCTTGGTGCCAATGATGGTCGTATGCGTGTTTGGCGCCGAGCAGGTGAGTGCCACAATCAGGACTGCATACGACCGAGGCACACAGGGCCAACACCCGGCATCATGGTGTGGGGAGCGATCTCCTACACTGGCCGTACACCTCTGGTGATCGTCGAGGGGACACTGAATAGTGCACGGTACATCCAAACCGTCATCGAACCCATCGTTGTACCATTCCTAGACCGGCAAGGGAACTTGCTGTTCCAACAGGACAATGCACGTCCGCATGTATCCCGTGCCACCCAACGTGCTCTGGAAGGCGTAAGTCAACTACCGTGGCCAGCAAGATCTCCGGATCTGTCCCCCATTGAGCATGTTTGGGACTGGATGAAACGTCGTGTCACGCTGTGTGCAAGTCCGGCACGAACGCTGGTCCAACTGAAGCGCCAGGTGGAAATGGCATGGCAAGCCGTTCCACAGGACTACATCCAGCATCTCTACGATCGTCTCCATGGGAGAATAGCAGCCTGCATTGCTGCGAAAGATGGATATACACTGTACTAGTGCCGACATTGTGCATGCTCTGTTGCCTGTGTCTATGTGCCTGTGGTTCTGTCAGTGTGATCATGTGATGTATCTGACCCCAGGAATGTGTCAATAAAGTTTCCCCTTCCTGGGACAATGAATTCACGGTGTTCTTATTTCAATTTCCAGGAGTGTATTTATTCTGATGGGAAGGTTGTAAGAAAACAGACCAGCTATTAACACTTGCTTCCATAGCACATACTATTTGGGAATTAAGAAGCGTATCTAATTGTCAAGTATAGTACAGTGGAAAGCAATAATCAATAGTGGTTAATTTTGAGAGATTAATTACGTACATTAAGGAAGTGACTGAACTCTCGGAAAAAGTAACGTCAAGCTATATGGGTACATACTTGCGCCGATACTTGAATTAATTGGTCTTGAATGAACATTCCTCAGTGATGCTATATTCAATTTTAAATGCGATCAAGACCCAACTACGAGTACATAAGCAAATTTTCTAGCTGTCTATCACAAGATTCCAGTTCTAATCCTGGTAGGGCTGTCATTTATGCGAGGTGTCAAACAAGCCATGAAGAGGAACCTTCTGTCTACTGTAAGGTTCTGCATTGGCTGGGTAACTGAGAGGCAGATTGCTCCCCAATGAACTCAGAGACTAATTTAAGCACTGTGTGTTAGGGATTTGGTAATATTAAAGAGGTTGCACTCGTAATGAGTCCTGGCAGCTAGGCTTCAGAAAATCATTAACACAGCAAGGGAATAGAATTCACTAGCTATGGAATTAAACCTTGAATCTAATAGTATTATAATCATTTTCAAAGTGCACCAGTAAAATAATGACATTAATATGTACCTTAATTAAGAATACAACAAAACAAAATTTAATTAGAATAAATAAATAAAATACAATTATTGTTGTTGTTGTTGTTGTTGTCTTCAGTGCTGAGACTGATTTGATGCAGCTCTCCATGCTACTCTATCCTGTGCAAGCTTCTTCATCTCCCAGTACCTACTGCAACCTACATCCTTCTGAATCTGCTTAGTGTCTTCATCTCTTGGTCTCCCTCTACGATTTTTACCCTCCACGCTGCCATCCAATACTAAATTGGTGACCCCTTGATGCCTCAACACATGTCCTACCAACCGATCCCTTCTTATAGTCAAGTTGTGCCAGAAACTTCTCTTCTCCCCAATCCTATTCAGTACTTCCTCATTAGTTATGTGATCTACCCATCTAATCTTCAGCATTCTTCTGTAGCACCACATTTCAAAAGCTTCTATTTTCTTCTTGTCTAAACTATTTATCGTCCATGGTTCACTTCCATACGTGGTCACACTCCATACAAATCCTTTCAGAAATGACTTCCTGACACTTAAATCTATACTCGATGTTAACAAATTTTTCTTCTTCAGAAACGCTTATTTTGCTCCCCAAATAGCAAAACTCCTTAACTACTTTAAGTGTCTCATTTCTTAATCTAATTCCCTCAGCATCACCCGACTTAGTTCGACTGCGTTCCATTATACTCGTTTTGCTTTTGTTGATGTTCATCTTATACCCTACATTCAAGACACTATCCATTCCATTCAATTGCTCTTCCAAGTCCTTTGCTGTCTCTGACAGAATTACAATGTCATCGGCGAACCTCAAAGTTTTTATTTCTTCTCCATGGATTCTGATACCTACCCCGAATTTTTCTTTTGTTTCCTTTGTAAGTAGGCTGTTAAGGTTTTGTTATTTGTAACACCACCTCTGTATGAAAACCACTGGCTGTGCTGTGTGCAGTCAGTGGCTGGTTGGCATTGTTGTAATAGTCGCTATTGTAGCGTTGGGCAGTTGGGACTATTAAGGTAAATACATTGTTTGTTCTCTATTAAAATCTTTCATTCGCTAACTATGCCTGTCAGTAGTTAGTGCCCTCCGTAGTTTGCATCTTTTATTTAGCTGGAAGTAGTGGCGCTCGCTGTATTGCAGTAGTTCGGGTAACCAAGATTTTTGGTGAGGTAAGTGATTTGTGAAAGGTATAGGTTAATGTTAGTCAGGGCCATTCTTTCGTAGGGATTTTTGAAAGTCAGATTGCATTGCGCTAAAAATAATATGTGTCAGTTTAAGCCCAGTCTTGTATAATTATTATAAACGGACGTTTCACCTTCACTGCTTGCTCAATATAAAGATTGAATAGCATCGGGGAGAGACTACAACCCTGTCTCAGTCTTTTCCCAACCACTGCTTCCCTTTCATGTCCCTCGACTCTTATAATTGTCATCTGCTTTCTGTACAAATTGTTAGTAGCCTTTTGCTCCCTGTATTTTAGCCCTGCCACCTTCAGAATTTGAAAGAGCGTATTCCAGTCAACATGTGAAAAGCTTACTCTAAGTTTACAAATGCTAGAATCGTAGGTTTGCCTTTCCTTAATCTAACTTCTAAGATAAGTCGTAGGGTCAGTATTGCCTCACGTGTCCCAACATTTCTATGGAGTCCAAACTGATCTTCCCCGAGGTCGGCTTCTACTAGTTTTTCCATTCGTCTGTAAAGAATCCGCGATAGTATTTTGCGGCCGTGACTTATTAAACTAATAGTTCGGTAATTTTCACATTTGTCAACACCTGCTTTCTTTGGTATTGGAACTATTATATTCTTCTTGAAGTCTGAGAGTATTTCGCCTGTCTCATACATCTTGCTCACCAGATGGCAGAGTTTCGTCAGGACTGGCTCTCCCAAGGCCGTCAGTAGTTCTAATGGAATGTTGTCTACTCCCGGGGCCTTGTATCGACTCAGGTCTTTCAGTGCTCTTTCAAACTATTCACGCTGTGTTATATCTCTGATTTCATCTTCATCTACATCCTCTTCCATTTCCATAATATTGTCCTCAAGTACATCACCCTTGTATAGACTCTCTGTATACTCCATCCACCGTTCTGCTTTCATCTACATCTACGTCTACATCTACATGACTACTCTGCAATTCACATTTAAGTGCTTGGCAGAGGGTTCATCGAACCACAATCATACTATCACTCTACTATTCCACTCCCGAACAGCACGCGGGAAAACGAACACCTAAACCTTTCTGTTCGAGCTCTGATTTCTCTTATTTTATTTTGATGATCATTCCTACGTATGTAGGTTGGGCTCAACAAAATATTTTCGCATTCGGAAGAGAAAGTTGGTGACTGAAATTTCGTAAAAAGGTCTCGCCGCGACGAAAAACGTCTATGCTGTAATGACTTCCATCCCAACTCGTGTATCATATCTGCCACACTCTCTCCCCTATAACGCGATAATACAAAACGAGCTGCCCTTTTTTGCACCCTTTCGATGTCCTCCGTCAATCCCACCTGGTAAGGATCCCACACCGCGCAGCAATATTCTAACAGAGGACGAACGAGTGTAGTGTAAGCTGTCTCTTTAGTGGACTTGTTGCATCTTCTAAGTGTCCTGCCAATGAAACGCCACCTTTGGCTCGCCTTCCCGACAATATTATCTATGTGGTCCTTCCAACTGAAGTTGTTCGTAATTTTAACACGCAGGTACTTAGTTGAATTGACAGCCTTGAGAATTGTACTATTTATCGAGTAATCGAATTCCAACGGATTTCTTTTGGAACTCATGTGGATCATCTCACACTTTTCGTTATTTAGCGTCAACTGCCACCTGACACACCATACAGCAATCTTTTCTAAATCGCTTTGCAGCTGATACTGGTCTTCGGATGACCTTACTAGACGGTAAATTACAGCATCATCTGCGAACAGCCTTCTTTGCTTAAAACTGGGTTTCCATCTGAGCTTTTGATATTCATACAAGTGGTTCTCTTTTCTCTGAAGGTCTCTTTAATTTTCCTGTAGGCTGTATCTATCTTACCCCTAGTGAGATAAGCCTCTACATCCTTACATTTGTCCTCTAGCCATGCCTGCTTAGCCAATTTGCACTTCTTGTCGATCCCATTTTTGAGACGTTTGTATTCCTTTTTGCCTGCTTCAGATACAAGTAACAGTGATTAATTTGGCAAAGCTTTTCATAAAAGAATCTGGACTCAGAAATGATTATCATCCGAACAAATGAATTACCTGAAACGTAGACGCAAGTTAATACCCAGTCATTCTAGGATCCTATCAATTGGAGGAGAAAGAATATCTCGTCACTACTCCCGTTCCCCTGGTCATGTATGGCCCTCCAAGAATTTAATTAGTGTTGCAAGACGCCTAACTTCTCTCCCCAGATTCCCTCACTACAATCATTGTGAAGGAATGCAAGCTGCGTACGATCAGGTGACTACCATGACGACTCATCAGACAACGCTCAGTATACTACTCCAAGGAAAAGTTCCGCACACTACTACACACCATTACCGAAGCCATAAGGCTGTTCTATTAACCGTAATCAGGTGTACTGTCTTCTCGCAGAATCTCCTGTACCCCTCATCTCCTGTCCCATCTTCGAGTCCGTGGCACAATAGAATCCTTCAATGAAAAAAATTGCTCGAAATTATGGCTATGTCAAAAATATGAAGGTACCATCAGTTTTCCTTCGAAAGAAGCGGTGTAAAATGTTCATCGATCAGCTGGCTACCCATAGACACCATTTCAGGGAATCCATGTCACTTTGCTACTTGGTGTGTCAATCCATGGTGTTCCTATGTACAGAATTTTCAGGATGGACGCTCCTAGACTAGGTTGGTTGGTTGTTTTTGGTGAAGGAGACCAGACAGCGAGGTCATCGGTCACATCGGATTAGGGAAGGACGGGGAAGGAAGTCGACTGTGCCCTTTGAAAGGAACCATCCCGGCATTTGCCTGGAGTGATTTAGGGAAATCACTAAAACCTAAATCTGGATGGCCGGACGCGGGATTAAACCGTCGTCCTCCCGAATGCCAGTCCAGTGTCTAACCCTAGCCTAAGAACGAACAACGAGAACATCTGTTTTTTAGTTGAAGGATTCCTCATGCCATAGGTGCTGGAACCTGGTTCAAATAACTCGTTTTCACTAGGTGCCAGTAAACTCAGTAAGTAAAGCTGAAATGCATGGCGAATATGGGAATCTGTTCAAACTATCTCCCGTTCCACCAGTCTCCTGAGAAGTCACTGAGCTCAGTACACTGCTCTTGAGTAAGTGTGCATTGACGGAATTGGGCTGCGTTGAAAGCGGTCCTTTGAATAAGTTAGGCGTGTCTCGCCACGGCTCATTATTCTTAGCAGTTTAGTCAGAACCATGCTGCGTGCACTGGCCGCCTTTGGCTCGCTGCAGGAAGTTGTAGGTAGGCGGCAACGTTGTCGCTTCTGCTGTGGCAGTTTCTTCTCAAGTCAGCCCGTGTCCTTTAGAAATAACCACCCTGACAGACATTTTTATTACCTGATATTAACCGCCAAACTCATCCAATGCGCTGACTTTTGTTTGTGAAATCGTAAATGATCTTTCATACTCAAATTCTTTTGTCGAAAACATTTCGACAATGCGTAGAAACGGCTTAGATTTTGGGAAAAATGGAAAAGACCTTGTTTATGGTATTAGAGACTTAGGAACAGGATACGAAAGTAATCTGACTCATACATGTTTGTTACTGTTATTGTCACTCATTTTGCAACAGTTGCTTATTCTTTTACTTATCGTCAGTGTGGCAAAGCGATGGCTGCTGCTGTTGTGTCTGTTTAAGATACTTTAGCTTCTCTTAACTACCAAACATCACTCTCAGTAAATCATCCTCACGGGATCACTCTTATTCATTGCAGCCAATAGTGAGATTTTATTTTATCTTTGCTATACCTGTAAAGGTATTCTGGTTTGGTCTAATACTTACATTTTCTGAAAGTTATTTTTTGTCATCGAGCTGGCCGCGGTGGCCATGCGGTTCTAGTCGTTGTAGTCCGGAACCGCGCGACTTGATCCGACTAGCGGACTAAAATCTAATAGCGTATAATATAGAATGGGCAGCCACGTATGTAATATCTTTGCGGAGAAGGGAATTTTTAAATCTACTGTCTGTAGAAGGTAGCAAAATGATACATCACAAACTCAGTTAGGACTGGTGTGTGCTGTTGTAACATGGAAATTATTGATGACTAGTGGCTACCGGAAGATAAACTCGAACTAGTATGACTGTCATATTTTGTTTCACATATTCAATATTTCTGCGAAAATGTCTCGTGGTCGTTGACTGTCTTCGCTTTGCTTGACTGACTCACCCTGTCACCCTACACTGCACCCTCTCTAGCTACCCCCCCCCCCCCCCCTCTCTCTCTCTCTCTCTCTCTCTCTCTCTCTTTCTCTCTCTGATAGTGTATTGTAGGATCCTCTTATCTCCCTTATAGATGTCACCAATAGCTCCTCGTGATTTTACTGGTCCTCTTCGAGGACACCATGTGTATCAGATCGAGGTATTCACCGCAGATAGCCTATGTAATCGTCAAGTGTATCTGGCCTCTGAGAATCGGCACTGTGTCTGCCTCTGTGAGTCAGTGCACCTGATATGGCAAAAATTTGCAGGAATTGGCCAAAAATATGGAAACACCACGAGAAATGCATGCTCGAACGGAAATGGAGATGATAGTCAAGCCAGCAGTTTATGCTGTTGCAACTGACCACCAGTGGCACCTGTGGAATGTCCTTCTGCGTTTCAAGTGCCAGTCGTGACAGAACAGTGTCGTGTGTAATTTTGAGTGCGATATTGAATTCGAACGTGGGTTCAAATGGCTCGGAGCACTATGGGACTTACCTTCTTAGGTCATCAGTCCCTAGAACTTAGAACTACTTAAACCTAACTAACCTAAGGACACCACACACAGCCATGCCCGATGCAAGTCATATTTCACACTGTTTTCTACTTCTCGCCGAGTACATGTCCCAGAGGTGAAATATGGCGGGCCTTCTGTGACGATTTGGGGAGACATATCATGGTAATCTATAGACCTCTTAGTTTCTCTGCAAGAACGCGTTACTGCCAGTATTACATGACCATTTTGGCTGATGAGGTCCACTCCAGTGGTGATGTAGTGTTGCAAGACGATTGGACACTGTTCACACTGCTCGCGTTGTCCATGACTGCTTTTGTAGGTGCGAGGATGAATTATTGCATTTGCCATCGCCACCACAGCCACGAAATCGTAATGTTGCTGAGCCTTTACGGTTTACTTTGGACAGAAATCCACCTCCATCATCATTACGTGCATATTCTACTATTTTGTAGATAGAATGGTATAAAATTATCTTCAAAACCGTACAGCACGAGTATTTTTTTCATTCCGAGATGACTAGAAGCTATTTTTAATGCCAACAGGTTTCCAACACTGTATCAGAAATGGTCATGTGCTTTCGGTGTTTCCATATCTTTGCCTAGCGCCTGCATATAAACAAAAGGGCGAAATTTTCGGTAAGCGGTAGCAATAAGTATCTGTTTAGCCGTCGTGTAGTGTCGGCTGTACGCGGTTTGCCATAAATTCTTTGATATAAAACCTGGCCGGTGGCCGGGGTTCACAGAGTCTAAGTTCGCGCCGATCACGATGTAGTACAAATAAACTGGGTACGCTAATAATTCTCTGAGTGCGGATATCTTCGCAATCTAGCAACACTGTGTTCTGCGGAACTATCTGCAGGAATTATAATCTTCTGTTAGAGGTGTTATACTACGTCTACACCCGTCGTATAGTGGTAAGTCTACTTGCGAAACTGTACTGGGAAGGACGTTGTTTACCTCCGCTCCGTCGCAGTGCTACTGGTATTGCAAGTGTTCTATTTACGTTAGGTTTTGCGCCTTATGAGTGTATACTGTAGGTCGAATTCGTTTTTGTGTTCGTTTGAATGTGCTCTTGGTAGCGGCGCTGGCCACTTGTTTCGTTTCCATTGCTTCCGTGTCTGTTCCACGTAAAGGTACAATGAGTTTTTCTTTTGTTAAGTCGATGTGCAGCTTATTTCTCTGGAAATCCACGAATTGTTGGTGGGTAATTTTGGTTTGACGGCGGATCAGGTACGCACAACGTATTTTGGCACCGAACTTTATGTTCTTTGTAAATTTGTGAATCCCTTACCAGTAGAAACATTACTACTGAAACATGGTTGCCAAGTTCCTTTCTGTGCCACAGATGACTCAGTCTAGTCCTCCTTGTTAACGCTGAAATTGATAATAGGAATGTTCGCGTTGTTCAGTCTGCCTCCCGACGTATTTGAAGACTGCCCATCGCACAGATGCTCAAGTAACCGAAAATAAGAAGCGTTGTACACGGGATGAGGATACTGGTGATATTCCCCTCGTCCCGAACCCCCTTCACCTTGTACATCTGCTGATGGTAGGGATGGAGTGAGCGCTATTGAGCCGAGAATTGAGTTGGAAGGTTCTGGTGTTCCTTCCTCTTGGTGTCGATTCCCCTGTCACGTGTTGAGTCCCAACCTCCCCCCCTCCCCCCTGTTCACTTGTCTACTACTCCCGACGGCAGCTCCATTTCGCCGACCGGTGTGAGACGCTGCAGTCATGGACTGTGCGGCTGGTCCCGGCGGGGGTTCGAGTCCTCCCTCGGGCATGAGTGTGTGTGTGTTTGCCCTTAGGATAATTTAGGATAAGTAGTGTGTAAGCTTAGGGACTGATGACCTTAGCAGTTAAGTCCCATTAGATTTCACACATATTTGAACATTTTTTGCACCTCCATTTCCTCGCTTTTAGAGCGCCCAGAAAGGAGGTAGTTACACACGCTTCGTGTACCGTGACACCCGGTCTGCCGGCCGGGGTGGCCGAGCGGTTCTAGGCGCTACAGTCTGCAACCGCGGACCGCTACGCTACGGTCGCAGGTTCGAATCCTGCCTCGGGCATGGATGTGTGTGATGTCCTTGGGTTAGTTAGGTTTAAGTAGTTCTAAGTTCTAGGGGACTGATGACCACAGAAGTTAAGTCCCATAGTGCTCAGAGCCATTTGAACCATTTTTTTGTTTACGTGGGTCGTTTGCTTTCACAAGAGTTCCTCCTCTGCAGACAGCTTTCGATTCAGGGCCAACAGTGATCGATTTGGATGCGGTGAAGGATCCTCCCCCTCGCCGGTGACGGAGGATAACTTGCCACATGGTCGTCGTAAACAAGAAATACAGCCAGATCGTGCTGTTGCAAAGAAAAAACGTAAACATAAGGGTTCCACAGAACGCCGCACTAGCCCTCTTTCTCAGATTCGTCGATGGCTGGGGCAAAGTATTGTGACGGTCGGTGTAAGGTATAAGTTGTGCCTTTTTGCCGTTTCCACCTTTTCTCTTATTGGTATTGATGACTCAAGCTCACACCTTTATTACCCTAAATGTCAATAAAATTGTTATCAGACTTACGTTTGGCTTCGTTTTTTCACTTTATTTATGGTTTCTGTGATGATATTCTACTTTTGGAATAAGTTATATTCACCAGTTTTCCTCTCCCTCGATTTCACTGTTTTTTATTCGGCTACTGAATGTTGCGACGGGAACTGCCCTTTTCTTTCATTAGGCCATTCCCGTGGCCTTGATTCTGGTAGAGAGTAGAGGGCCATCTTTTGGTTCTCCTCTTGGCTGTTTTGTGTGCACCATTTGGTTCGGGTCGTACTGTGGTGCGTTCACCGTTTTGCGCAAGAGTCCTTGGTGTCCCACGGTAGGTGGCGATTTTAATTGTTTTACGTCCCTGCGTTCAGTCCCCACATTATAATTTTTACCGTGAAACAAGTGAAATAGCTAATTCGATGCGTTTGCGTGAAGTGTGGAAGCAGAAATATCCCACCTTGGTTAGACATACGGTCTTGTAGTCGCATCGGCAGGTTTTATTTATCCCATTATTTATGTGATCGGATTCTTGCTGTTGACATTTTCCTCGTTTGCTTTTTTGATCACTTGGCTGTGGCGGCTGCTGTAATCGTTCAACAGCAACCTGCGTAACTGCTTCGGCCACATTTGATGGTGAATGTCTCCCACCTCACGGACGTCGCGCCGGATGATGTGGTTGGCACCATGTGGGAGCGTTCCTCCGCTCCGCTGTGAGATTGGTGGACAGATTTAGCGAAGCTGATACTCTGTCAGTCGTCAATAACACACTGTGCTGCTGCAGTGGGGGATTTTAGGATAAACTTAGGAAATTTATTTCTCTCTTTTGCGTTGACCGTATGAATGAGCGGGTAACGTCCTTCAACAGATCCAAGACGTTCGCAAATTAAAAAAAAATTCCAGAAGGGCGGAGGTACTCGTTAACGGTCAGGTGACGCCGCCCATCACGATCAGTCCGGATGTGCCGCAGGGCAGCCCGCTTTCGATGTCCTTATTTTTTCTCCCTCTCTGGAACCACTGCTTCGCCATCTCTCACTTCAGTTTCAAGGCTTGCTCTTTTGACTACGCAAGTGAAAAGAAGAACGTGTTTCGATAGCTGAAATCTTGCATGGTCAGACGTCAACATCCCATGTAGCACATTGTCTCATGCTAGACTGGATTCCCAGATCCGGTCATGCTCGGTCACATAAGACATTCTTTTTGTCACGATAGTGATTTGCGGGTATATGCCAGATTGATCCTGCTAAATTTGCTTGACTTTTTTTTGTCAATTCGATGAAATTTTCTGAATAATTACCACTTAAGATATCACAAGTGATTTACGACAGAAATTTCTTGATTCCAAAAAGATCGTTTTAGGTGTAAGCTTTTCCTGCTCTCCCCTTTCACATTGCGGGCTGTGAACCTCAGCAACGATTATGCCACTGAGAGAGTCTTTACTACAGCAGTGCCTTGCCCGCATAGTTGTAAAGTGATCACTTTGTAAAACGGCAACAGATTTCGAAATCATCTCCAATTTTGTCGAAAAAGCTGTATCCCTTCATGTCCTTTCGCTGCTTCTTTAATTGAGATACCCGAGCGGTCTAAAGGCACTGCCGTCAAGGAATGTGCGGCTGGTCCCGGTGGAGGTTCGAGTCCTCCCTCGGGCATGGGTGTGTGTGTTTGTCCTTAGGATAATTTAGGTTAAGTAGTGTGTAAGCTTAGGGATTGATGTCATTAGCAGTTATGTCCCATAAGATTTCACACATCTGAACATTTTTTTTTTAATTGGGCTGCTAACTGTCACAAGTAAACCTCCAAGTCACGTGTCCCCTGACAACCTCACAGTAGCAGCTATAATCGTCTGCTTCGAGAATTCCAACTTATATCACCAGCAAAACAAGAGGATGTCTCTGGAAAGATTCGAAGCAACTGTCAGTGACAAGATTCTGGATAAATCACGGAAGCAATGAAGAAACACTGTTAGTGTGCATTACCAATGATAGATCTGGAGGTGTAAAACGTATGAAAGTGTACAATGGAACGTTTACCTGTTTCTTCTGTTTTGTTTCTGCTTTAATAGCCATACATTCAATTTTTCCCTGTGAATCCAAAATTGATTTATTGCAGTGTGGCATCGGTGTATTAGTCCATTATTCATAATATCTGTATATTTTGGTGGTATTCATGATATTCTAGTTGTGTGTGGCACAAGAGCAGACGTAGGTGCAGTCCGTTTGAAGTTAACAGTGAGTAGGATCTTACTGTTTCGTGACATTTTTAACAATGCAGTTTTCCACACATGTTTAGTGACTTCTTGGAAATACACGA
The DNA here is from genome assembly GCF_023897955.1 of Schistocerca gregaria. Classification (NCBI taxonomy): domain Eukaryota; kingdom Metazoa; phylum Arthropoda; class Insecta; order Orthoptera; family Acrididae; genus Schistocerca; species Schistocerca gregaria. The sequence continues at coordinate 368,346,753 of NC_064931.1, forward strand.
TGGAGCGGGAACAGGCTTCAGAAATCTGTGTCTCTTGCCCTCCTGCAGGGAACGACGCTATTCAATTTAATTTGCTGAGTTTTGTCTCCTGGTGAAAGTGAGTTACATCAGCCAGGTGCCCAGATACCGTTCTGGTCAGAGGTTCAACATTCGCGGCCACCGCCACAGCCGCCTCCTGCGTATACTGTAACTACACCTGTCGAACATAAATTTAGTTGTCACTAACGACTATCTTCATCTTCTGCACCTAATCCACCTTCACCAGAGAACTCACGCCCACATACAGTTAACGCTTCTGAGAGCAATTAAATCAGGCGATCCTGACGGATTTGTATTACGAAATACGACACTAAAGTAGTAGACTAGTCCTGTTGTACGGAAAGCAACTTAAATGATGATGGCCGAATGGAGAGTGATGTAAAAGTGCAGATTTGCAAGAGCAACAAAAGCATTTCTGAAAAATAATATCTAATGTAAAAGTAAGTGTTGAAAAGTATTTTCTGGAGGTATTTGACTGGAGTGTACCCTTGTACGGTCATGAAACGTGAACAGTAAGCAGTCAACATAAGAGGAGAATTGGGGCTTTTGTAATGCGGCACTACATAAGAGTACTGAAGATTAGATGGGTAGATTAACTAATTAGGAGGTACTTAATCACGATGGGAGAAAATGAAATTCATGGCACAACTTAACTAAGAGAAGCGATCAGTTGATAGGTCACATTCCATGGTATAAAGGGATAGTCATTTTGGTAATGAAGGGTAGCGTGGAAGTAAAATTTGTAGACGGATACCTAGACGTGAATACATTAATCAGCTTAAAATGAATACAAATTAGAGCAGTTATTCACAGATAAAGAGACCTGCTCAGGATATACTAGCGTGGAGAGCTGAATAAAACCAATCTTCGGACTGAAGACGGCAGCAGAAACAACAACAACTGTGTCTAAAAAACCTAGAAGTAGAGGACCGCAAAGAGTTCTTTACGTCATTCAGAAAGCAGTAATAGCCCACAAAAGTCCAAGATCTCGGTTCCTGTTATCTGGTATCAGTGAGCGTTTGTTTTGTAGGTCGACACGGAATAGCTGTGTGGCTGCAAATTTATGATCTGTAAATTTATCAATCTCTTCCTATAATACCGACGAGTTGGTTAACTCCTGTGATCACCTCTACCATTTTCGAAAGCGTAGATAATTCCATGGAAATCTGTATCTTATTAGTTGTCATAAATTACTTAAGCTAGAATTTTCCATCTTGCTCACTCTATAATTTTAGACGTTTTTTAATCGAATACAGATATATTTGCTGAATTATACCTAGATTCTGCTGCTTACTTCCCCACAGTTTAAAACTACTAAGGGTATTATTCGACTAATCTATGCAGAAGAACCTCTGTGAAGATGCGGACGCAGGGAGATATACTTGCACTTTCAAAGGGTGAATCGGGCCGACGAGAGCCACGCTTGGATATCCTGTCGAAAAAATAAATTCCCTTGAACAGGTACGGATCCAGGCTCGAGTTTGAATCCGTACACAGTACAAAAAGGCATGTATGTATGTATGTTCCACATCTTCTCCTATAACCTAAAACACTGGACCGATTTCAACCAAGCTTGGTACATAAATCACTTACTGTCGAGAAAGAATCGCCGTGGGGTTAAGAACTGCCTACTTATAGAAGGGGTGGGGTTGAGAAAGATGTGTAGCCAAAAAAGAGCGAGTACCAGGATTTACTCTTCCAATATTTGTGAGTGGGAACGCTTAGTGACTTGCAACACACTTTACGTATAATTTCAAACCATTACGAATCTTTTTCTCGCTGACAACCACCACAAAATGAAAGAAAAAAAAGGGTTATCGCTTACCACATTCTTGCTGATCCTGCAGCCAAATTGCCGTATCAGGTATGACGTTTTAATTTGCTACTTCTTTACAATTGAAGTATTTGCGATACATTTTGCAGACAGTATTCACATATAACAGTGAATTTATCAGAAAAGTTATATCGTTGTACGACACTTAATTCAGGAGATATAACGTCATAAACACTTAAGATACGTGAAACACTGCCACGCAACACAATGCATAGACGTTTAAATTTGTAACTTGTTTGCTAGTAGCTTTGTTCTCAACACATCTCGCAGACAGTGTCCACATATGCTGTGGAATATACCTACAAAACTTTATCGTTGTGCGACGAACGGTTCAAGCCATATGACGGTATAAACTCTGAGATGAGTGGAAAACTGTTGCATGATGTATGAATTTATTGCGTCTTTACTACTGATTCTATTCGCAGCACACTTCGCAGACTGTATCTAAATATACCACTGAACGTACTTGCAAAATGATATAATTTTATGACACATTATTCAAGGTATATGATGTCATAAACTTGGAGTTAGGCGAAAACGAAAGTGCAAATCGAAATGAGCTACAGATACAGGTGACACACGTGTAGAACTATGAGTGAACTATGTTATGAAATATATGTTACATGTGCGTACTCTGCAAAAGCCAGGGGTAAGAAAAGCCATCTAAATGCCTGGATCGATTTCAACCAAACTTCGTACACGTATTTCTGACCACCTGGAAAGAAGTACTGCGGGGGTAAGAACCACCAGCCTGTTGTTGGTCCGGGGCTTTGGGACTTAACATCTGAGGACATCAGTCCCCTAGACTTAGAACTACTTAAACCTAACTAACCTAGGGACATCACACACATCCATGCCCGAGGCAGGATTCGAACCTGCGACCGTAGAAGCTGCGTGATTCCGGACTGAAGTGCCTGGAACCGCTCGACCACAGCGTCCGGGAGAGAGGGTCGGGAGGAGGGACCGAGCGAGGTGGCGCAGTGGTAGCACACTGGACTCGCATTCGGGAGGACGACGGTTCAATCCGGTCTCCAGCCATCCTGATTTAGGTTTTCCGTGATTTCCCTAAATCGTTTCAGGCAAATGCCGGGATGGTTCCTATGAAAGGGCACGGCCGATTTCCTTTCCAATCCTTCCCTAACCCGAGCTTGCACTCCGTCTCTAATGACCTCGTTGTCGACGGGACGTTAAACACTAACCTAACCTAACCTCGGGAGGAGGAGATCGGAGATCGACAGAGGGGCAGGGAGGGGGAAGGAAAGTATGGACATAGATAGGTGGCAGGAGGAGGCGGGCAAAGAGGGAGAGAAGGAGATGGATAACAGAAGATCGGAATAAAGGGATACATATCCGGGTAAAGTCGGGTACTAAGCTGGTTAGCAAATAAATGTTATCTCCCGAGTAGGTGAACTTTGTTTGCCTTTAGGTGTACCCAGAGATGAATTATTGTAGATTAATATTCTTATAATTGACAATTCGGTCAGGAACAAAAATCACAGTAAATGAAATAAAAAGAATTTAGAAGTGTTCCAAAGGCCGTCCATTCTGTATTCCACTTAAATATCACTGCCCTCATTTTTTATTTCCGTGTTGATACCATAGTGTATATCCATTCCCACTAATTCTTGCGAAGAATATCCTATCTTACAATACCAAATCCCACCACCAGAACAGCGTGACCCAGTCGTATTACGGCAAACCTTGAAATGTTCTCCAAATAGTTTTCTTCTGCAACGCATATCCCTAAAATCATATCTCGTCTCAGATCCATGTTGCACTATCTTCGTCACATTCTCATTGGAGACACCTATTTTATACGGGGCTAGTTGCCAAAGCTAAAGTTTACCAACAGAGAGGTCAGTATCAACATCTTCAATAATGACATGAGTACCACATCAGTCTCCGACGAAGTCGTCATCACCACACCAAGATCATCTCCTAATTATGTTAGCCACATTTTATCATCTTTTAATATTTAATACATGTTTTCTAATCAGAGAGATGTGTATGGCTGAAGAACTGCTATTTATTGTCTGGCCGCGTCCAGTGATAAAATGAACGGCAGTTTTGGGGGAAAAAGGAGACGTAAGAGACACTTTCTAGTGGTCTGTTTTCTACATATTCACCGTTACACACTATTACGTCTCACAGCTAGTATATGACGACAACACTTGACCTTTCTGGATGTAAAGGCTAGTGCCGTAAAAACAAAAACGCACAATTTTGCAATAAACTTCCTTTTCAACTATAGTTCGGAAACCGATTACATGGAACTGAAAAAAATTATAGAAAGAAAAAGAATGAGGTGATACGTAATTCAGAAGTAACTAAAATTGATCACATTCCTGGAGAGGTAACCCTAACAAGTGTGGTAGTATCAAGTCAATTCTCTTACCTGAAAGAATACAATTTATTTCTGACTGTAGCTGTTTGCGACAGGAAACGAGACATATTAATAATAAAGATATGAAGTAGCAGCTCCACCGTGTGTTGAAATGGAAACAGCATTTTACCGCAAACTGTCTGGAGTTCCTGAATTGTGCGGTAAATCAGATAGAAAAAGAATGCCAGTACGATACGTTTCATTAATCAATGAGGAAGTGTGTTACGCATGCTGCTATGTGTTATTGGAAGCGTTTTAAATATAAACTGACATTAAATCATATTTCTGACGCCATTCCTTGTCAGTAGAAGGAGAAGAAAAATGGGAGGGAGAAGGTGAAGCAGAGAGAGAATGAGGTGAATTTTTTGTGTTGTAGCTATTTTTAATCAACGTTAAACACGCCTTGTCAGTGTTCAAGGTCAATGTGTTTGGTAGTGCGAAGGTGGTAGGAAATCTCACGCAGCCAAATGACTGAGTGACTAAGCCATACAGCAGAACAACGTAAGTCAAACAGCTCATAGTATGAAATCATGCTGCCACATCAGCCCAAGCTCCCCCGACCCAAATGTGCAGCTGCCGAAGAACTCGGTCGTGAATAACTGAAGACGTCGACACGCTGGGGTTATGGTACGAGGAATTCCAATGAATGAGTCGAGTGCCCGTCGCTGTCCACAACTTGTCTTAAATGTGGTAAGAATTCAGACGCTACGACAAAAAGCATGCTAGTTTTCGGACGAGTCCATTCTTGGGCCCAATGTAACTGTCTGTCTGCCCTGCGTATCTTCGAGGTCATTTAATAACTTTTCTTCTTGCTTAAGCCAGTAAATAAGCTGTACCCTAAATTTAAAAAAAAATTAAAAAGTACGTTCAAAATCTGAACTGGACATGAATTCGGCTGTTACCGTTATTGCCGAGATAAATGCAGTTATAATGGAATACAAGATCATGTTATTTATTTTACTCTGTTGGCGCTGTGTCGGTAATAAATGGTTGAAGAGGACGTCATGGTATATCTTGAACTTGTAAAAAGAAAGCACCGGAATAATGACATAACGAATTACTTAGTGCCAAAATGATATTAACAATTAGACAAAATCAATAATAAAACCAAATGTGCACCTTAAAATTTTTTTCATTTTTTCAAAACATCACAATCTACAAAGGAGGGGGAAGGTATTGATCACGGTCTATCGGTAGAAATTATAGTGTCACTTTCCTGGAATTATGTTGTAAAAGCGTACAGAAGTCTAAATCAAGATGAGTTGATCAAAAACCGTATCTTTATTCGCTTTATGTGGATGGGTTTCTTTTTGTATTTTTATGAGTTTAGTGAAATACAAAGAATTTAACATTAGCATTCATACTTACACAATATTTTTAGCCCTCGATTGGTTTCAGTGAGTTACAGTCAAGTAACAAAATTTACGAATTATTATATTTACTGAAGGGAATAGAAGGATTTTATGAACAAAAAATCCTTCAACTTGTGACTGAAGAAAATGAGAATATCTCCAATAGCCTTCTTTTTGTTGTTGAAACCTACTGAAAATGTGTGCTGTAGAGAGCTGCACATATTTTTGATCAGTACTTTCGGACATTCTCGCAATTTAAAGATCGTCAACATGTGGTGAATTCTCTGTATGCATGCTGCGGTTCCTTTGAAACAAATTCATGTTTTCAATCACGAATCTCGCAAGCGACTGGATTTGCTTTGAAGTCACTCTTAAGAAAACACTGCTTGTTAAATAAAGGCCTATATCAGAATTAACACCACGTATGGCCCAGACAGTTCACTTGGTGAATGAAAGTATTCCTTTTGCCTGTGTTGAATTCCATCAAATACAAAAAGGCGTCATGGGATTGGGTCCATCTCTTTTGCCAACCACATTTTGTTCATACTCTAGTTTTATTTCCCGATCATGTTCCAAAGCATTGTGTAATCATCTGTGAATTCTTATTTTATTGACATTTAGGGGAAAAACAGAATGTTTTACTTTAGCAGTCGTGGGTGTAGTGCCTTGTGTGAACACTTGTAGCATCACAATAACAAAAACTAAGTTGCAAAATATACGGTTACTCTTACCCCTAAAATAACAGCATGAAGTAGCAAGTGAAGAAGAACGCCTACAAACCTTAACTATAGAGCTCAAGAAAAATGTCACGAAAAAGATATTTTCATTTGATGAACCTGCGTTACGTCAGCTTAGAAACTGAGACCTTGATTCGTCAATTAACGGTAACAGTATTTGGTCATGGGTCTGTTTATCTGTCAGCGTAACAATTAAACAAATTTTTGCCACCCTGTATTGGCACAGACTGGTAGAGTGTCCCGAACAAGGAGAAGCAGGAGAATATTAGTGTTCAACGTCCCGTCGACAACGAGGTCATTACAGACGGAGCAAGACCTCGAATTGGGGAAGATGGAGAAGGAAATCGGCCGTACCCTTTCGAAGAAACCATTCTAGCATTTGCATTGAGCGATGTAGCAAAATCACGGAACAATCTAAATCTGGATGGCCGGAAGTGAGTTTGAACCCTCGTCCTCAATAATGCGAGTCCAGTGTAGTCCCGAACAAGTAAAGGAATGAACAAGGAGAATTAATATTTAATTTTCCATCGACGACTAAGTCGTTAGGGACAGAGCACAAGCTCCGACTGTGAAAGCGTAGGAATGGAAATTCATCGCTCTCTTACAAGAAACCACACAGTCTTTGTTTTAACTGGTTAACGTAATTCGTGGAAAATGTAGTTCTGCGTGGCCAGACAGGGATTTGAACAGCAGTCCCCGAATGCAAGTCCAAGGTATGAACCCTGCGTTACGTCACGCCATCGTCATGTAGAAGGTCTGTATTATGTCATGAGTCCGGTCTGGTCAACCAGTCAGATTGGAACTCTGGCATCGTAGTAGGAAACCTGTACAGTGACCGTCGTTGATAGCAATACTAACGTTGTCCAAATGCTTTGCAAAAAATATTGCAGGAAACATTTAAATAAAGCAAGAGCTTAGTCTTGTATGAGCGAAAATAAGACCATTTGTTTATAAGCATATGTCTGAGATTATAAAGTGAAAGCATCTCACACTATTCCTAATCGGTCTTGTCAACCACTGAAACTCTTTGCCATGCAATAAAACCATTAGAACGACGGGTGTTGGCATCTTTCCATATTATTGACTCAGGTATAACAAAAAGTCAGGTAATAAAGATTGCGACTCGTAAATTTACTTCATTACAATCTCAAAGATTAATAAATGAGAGAAGTTGTTTCGTCAAATATACCTGTGGTCTTGGGTTGGACGACTAGGCCTTTTTTTACAATAAATCATGACAATAGGCTCCCCTCCCTTAACTGAATCTCAACAAGTTTAAAAAACAGAGATTTATTCACACAAAAACCACAAAAATTTGCACTAGATTATCTGTTCTTCATAAGAATGTACAATCTGTTGGGAAAATGTACGGCAGCTTGAAGCTGAATTACAGTCTTTGAGCAGCTCTTTAGTATATGATGCTATCGTCAAATGAATGTGCAACTTGCTACTGTATAAAAACTTGATCATGTATTTATATCAGATGTGATACACATTTTAGAGCTGCAGAAGATGTCATCACAACTAGTGTAGATAAACATTTTGAATTGTCAACCATTCAACTCAATATGTTTAACAAATTAACCTAAGTCTTTGAAACACTCTCTCCCCCGTAACCAACATAATGTTGCGTGGAGACACATAATTAAAAATTAACACAAGCGTTCAGAGTGAAATTCGTAATAACATTCTATGTATTTTGAGGATTTTTGGCATTGTGCAAATGGCAAACACTGCCACTAGAGTATGAAAAAGCTCACCATCAGTTTTAGATGATATACTCACAGATAACGACATGGAAAACCCGAAAGTACTTCTAAGAGATCTCAGCCTTTCTAATTGTTACTGTCATATAATAGAGCTAGAGACAAGCTTGGTAAAACGAGCCAACTTGTAGGTCTACAAAAGGATATTCTCACAACGTAAAACGCATACTTTTTCAGTGCCATTGGCAATTCGAACTTGGGATGAAGGGTAGATGGAAAACACTGTATATCCTAAGTTCTCTAAATTCTTCAACCTTTTTAAATTAACATTTGAGGACGTATTTCTAAAAGTAGCCGCCTCTAGTAGCTAAGGAATATAATGGATAGCTGTAGGTTTTAGAAAGTCCTTCCAGATAATTCAATTTCTTAGTTCTTTCCAAGAAGTTATACTAACCCACAATTTGCATATTACTATCAAATATATAATAAATATACAGAGGGGAATGCATCCAGTATAAGAATCATTCAGAGACACAGTAAAAAATAATGTAGAGCATAAAAACAACTAAATGTGGGATGTCATATAACAGGAAACTGGAAGAGACGAATACAGGTGTAATTACACAGAAATCAAATATGGGAGTTGAATAATAGAAAATCCTGGGGCAGTGGCAAATTTTGTAAGTGACTATTTCTCTGATATTACTAAGAAGTTGCGTCAAATACTTCCTAAACCACGTATAAGACCCTAAATGACTTGCGCAGCAATCGAATGATGCTTTTTCCTGACAGTGCTTGACATCAAGAAGACAATAATGTAATACGAATTCAGGAGGTATTCATGAGGTTCCAGTTGCTGTTCTGAAGGCGTGCGAACTCCAGTAACAAATATAGTAAATGAGTGCTTGAGATACGGTATCTTTCCAGAGTACCTAAAGAACTCACAAGTTGTGTCCATGCTAAAGAAAGGTAATGGGGGGGTATTGACAACTACAGGCAAATTTCACTACTTTCTGCCGTCTCAAAAATCATCGAATCATTCATAATAGATAGTTTAATGAGATACATGAATAAAATAAACATTTCCATGAACCATAGTTGGGTTTCCGAAGTGAGAGAAGTACAATATCGGACAACAGAAAGTTGAAAAAAAAGAAAAAGCTCTTGACAACGACGGCTGCGTCACAACATATTCTTAGATTTGTCCAAGGCTTTTGAGAGTGTTGACCGTAAAACACTACTAAACAAGCTAGAAACACTAGGTGTGAGAGTAATATCAAATGAGTGGTTAGAGCCTTATTTCGTAAGCAGTGCAAACAGTAGAGTTAGTTCACACATCTACCAATGACAAAAATTTAGTAGGGCATTTGACAGACAAGAAAAATACAAATATAGGTGTTCCCAAGGATAATGTATTGCGTCCAACTCTGTTCTTCATATATGTCAATCACTTTCGAGACAGTATTAGGCATCGAGAAAAAGTACGCCTTGCTGATGACGTCATATTTTACTGGTAAAAGACCAGAATTCCTACTAGCCAGAGTAAATGGTTCTCTCAAGGTTCTTTGTGATGGGGCAGTATGTTATAAATTAACATTGATCACAAAGAAAATATACAGTATGCGTTTCAGCATACCGAGGGAATAATTTCCTGTGACATTAAGCATAAATGATAAATTTATAGTTCGTGTAACAAACACAAAGTTTGTAGGGATAAATATTAATTATAGATTAACATGGGATGAACACAGATGCTGCCAAAAGAATGTCATCGTTATGTTTTCCTCTTAGAGCTTGTGAATTCCTGAAACTATAGAAGAATAAATTTGTATATAATGTTTCATTTTACACCCTAGAAAATTATTCGTTTAGCAGTTTGACTCACTACGTTTTCCTCATTTTGACTGTCAGTTTAAGGTGGCTGCCAACATTACTGACTTTTACAGAGTAGATTATTATGGGACTGGATATGGACACGACAAAGTGTTTGGTGACGTTGTCGATGAGGCTCTGCATGAGCTTCCCCCACCCAGCACCTTCTCCGACCACAACATTCTCCCACTACTGTCTTTGTACCCCACTTCAGAACTCCTTCTACAGTCCACGGAGAGCGCAGTTGATTCCAAGATCCAGTGAGGTTTCAGTGAATAGTGCGACTTGCCTCAGATATTCGTAGAACGTCTCAGTTTTTTTTTCGTGTCCTGGACACTTTCACATTATCAGTTGGCTTGCTGTATAGTCCAGTATGTCGTCACAGGCTGCCAGTGGAGTAGGACTAAACGCGATAATGTGTTACTTCCCTTGGTTTTCGTACTACCATAGATATCAGATTGGGTTTGATGTAATTACTAACCCTCCTGACGCACAAGCGGATCCTTCTGTGGCGGGTCAGTCTCAGCGCTTGATTCATGTTCAGCTGTACTTCCCAGATGGTTTTATCTGTAATCCTGCACACTTTGATGGACTGCCATACCCCCCTTCATTCGGAGATGGTGCGCCACAATTCTATCCTCGACACCCTCATTTTCATCCACCAACATACCTAGCTTATCCACCTGCAACACCACCTTTTCCTCATTGTGTACCAATGGATTCCCAGGGACCCATGATGTGGCAAGAGTAACTTGATGCTCGTGTGATTGTATATGTCGTAACAGTCAGCCAGATGAATTTGTAGTAGTAGATGACACACCATACGATGTCATTCCTCAGTGTAAGGTGTGCGGCGAGTTTCATACGGAGCCACAACATATTCACAACAAACTACCACAATTTTGCGTCCAAAACACAAGCTTTCCCGGAAGCCGCACAAATTGTCACGTCGTTCACGTAAGCATCCATCTAGTTCAGGAACCACAGGTCAAAGAAACACATCGTGCGCTGCAGCAGACGCAACCTGTGAAAGTGTTGCCACAGAAACCAGTGAGTATAATGTAATGCTTATGAACCTCCTAAGTTAACTATTTAAGCATATTACACTACATATTAACTATGGATGTCCTTGTAGTACTTCCTGTCATTGTGTTGTATCCATGATTTACGCTGAAGTGCTTCCAAACCAGAAAATGTCGGTGCTACCACCTGGAGACAATAAATGAATACATTGTTACCAACAAGATATGAAGTAATTCTGTTATGTAATCAACATGAGCCTTCCTTATTCACTAACAAAATGTAGAATGTGATAAGGTATCTACGTTCAAGTTACGATTTTGGCTATGCAATCTGTACGAAATTTTGCTGAGCCTGATGCATATTGAACAACTGCTCACTTACAGTTTGAAAATACTAAAGGAAACTATGAATTCAATAGCACGTATGTCTTACATACATAGAGAGTTATTTTGTACCAACTACAGCACAAACTAGAATCTCACTTTTTTCTCTCTACATGTCGGTTTAAAGTCTTCCCATTTCTGTATTTAATGCGACTTCTCATATTTTATACATATTCAGCTCTAGTTTTCTAATTTGTGCAGAAATTACAATAGGAACTTATGCAGATAGTGAGAAACAACAAACTACATTTAAATGTTGTTTGCTTTTCTGTTATTTACAATAAAAAATCTTTTACCTAACGCATAAACAGCTGAGATGTATTAAAGACAATACAAAAAATATAACAAATTACTTGCTGGCACTCAGTCTGTGATATCTAACTTATAATTGCAATACTAGTTATGAGCTTGTGCTCATGATCAGTTATAATTACATACATTGATTTCTAATTCAGAGTAATAAAAATATCTAAATTTCCAGTAAGAAATTTTTAAAGAAACTACACACTATCATAATAGTCAATGTTTCATGTTCAGCTATATTTGTGGATCTCAAAATCACTCACAAAATCACAAATAATTTGCACAAAAGATGAAATTTCACATGTAAATTTTATTAGTTCATGAGTCACAGATGCGCAACAAGATACCACATTTAATTTTTTACTGCACCTCGGATTGCTACATAACAGGAAATTGCAAAAAATTTACAGAATTGCAGAGCATACTAAACGGAGAAATACTTGATTATTTGCAATCTATCTCTCTCTCTCTCTCTCTCTCTCTCTCTCTCTCTTTCTCTCTCTCTCTCTCTCTCTCTCTCTCTCTCTCTCTCTCTCAATCTCTTTTCTTTTATTTTCTTCCCTTGTAGCTTAGGCTTTTTCATTCTATGTAACCTTATTATCTGCGCTGTACTGAACTAGATATCAGTGAGTTACCTATAGCAAATGATTTTTTACAGGTGTGTAAAATCTTCTTCCTTTGATAGGCAATTCATAGAGAAAACAATGGACCTGCTCACAAGAATGACAGTTATTGGCAGACCTAATTTGTTTATCATTCTTGTATGAATCTTACAATGTGCTTTAATGACAAAATTAGCACAGTATGCAACAGGTGGCTTTACAAAGTGTCTTACTGTTAATATATTTTAGTGTATATTCACCTACATCTTCAATAGGATACATTACTTCATGTTATTCATTACAATAAGTGCGATGCACACTTCTCTTGTGTTTTTTTTTTTGTTTCAGAAATCCATCTGCAAAAAGAAGATGAGCTTACATTGGCTCAGGAGATGGCAGCAGAACATCAACATGGGTCACAAAAAAGCATGCAAGGCATACGGTGGAAGCATGATACTGTCACATCAGTTTGCAACCAGCCTACTGTGGCCACCCTCACAAAGGAAACCCATCATTTGGATATAGGTGGTCAGAACGTAGATGAAAATTTTGATAACTAGAAAGGTACCGATTTAACAACTTTGTGAATCTTGTAACACATTCTACTGTCAACGTCATGCAGAATTTTATTTGTATTTAATGTTGCTCTTCAAGTTGATTGTGTTGTGAAAACTGTAATATCATTCAGTTTCCTGACAACTTACACTAGAAAAATTCCTTTAATGCATGTCACCAAAATATGGCTTCTAGAGTAGTGTAACCTTATTTACCACACTGGTGACAGTTGAGGGTTTTTGTAATGTATTATTGCGATTAATCAAAATATCTTCATAACATTATAGAATGTCTAGCGAACAGAAAAAGTGTGCAGCAATGTGTAATAGTGACAGTGAATAAAGAGCTTGCCCAAGTGCGGAAATTGTGGTCCTAAAGAGCTTGCCCAAGTGTGGAAATTGTGGTCCTAATGTATAGTTACCTTTTAACAGTTGTTACAATAAGTTTTACTACCTTATGTAATATATATTATTTAAAAACGTGTATCACCTGTTGTTACTGCTGTGTGGAATATTTATGATTTCGAAATGTATACTTCACATGGCCCATAAATTAATAACAACACAAGTAAAATGTTCATGTCCAGTAATAAACATATAAAACAGAATTGCTACTTTACAAGAATTTTCAGCAGCATACGTCACCGTTTGATGCATACCCTAAATATGGGAACTGTAACAGCCATCAGACTACTTATACTGTGGAATTACTACAGTTAGAAGACACAATTACAGAAAAAATATAATATTTTCTGAATTCGATGTATTTGTGGAATTATATTGTTATAATTTGGTAATGAACATTTAGATGTAGTCAGTAATATTTTCTAATATAGCTGTGTAGTTCCTCCACTACAGTTTGGCATGATTTCATGAGTTATCAATTTATTTGTTGTTAAAAGCGACTTGTAGAATTTTTGTGAGAATTAAGTGAAATAGTGTAACAACTGACCTCTCAAAGTATGAGGAATGAATGCTTGGGTTCTTTGTAGTATACGATATCATACATTGTTGTTAATTATAGCTTTTTATGTTGTAATGCAGCATACTGAAAATTTCTTGATAGGTAAAGATAAAGTTGTGGAGAATGTGTTTCTTACCAAATTCAGTATGTATATATTACTACAATTCCTGAAATATATGAATGCTTGCGTTAGATACGTGTGCATATTCGGCTGTATGATCATATCAGTCCTTCATACTCCCAGCTAGGTTGGATACGCCCACATAAGGCACGCGATCTCCACACGATGTGCTTACTTCATCGATTTCTTAGCCACTGGTGCCCCCAATACTTATCTTCTCACATTAAACACCTATCATCATTCCTCAATCGCAATACCAGATCGGATACGTCTATCATCTTGGCTGTACCTTTACATAACACAAAATCTTTCTCCGTGTCATTCTCCATCTCAGCCATACGACTATGGAACGCGCTCCCCTGTGATCTGCGTCTTATCCAGAACTACTCAACATTCAAGAGGGAACTCAAAACTTAAATATTAGGGACGGTATAGCCACCATTGTTGTGCCCCTCCCATCTCTTTCTTTCTCCTCTCCATCACAGCTTCGAATTTTACCATTCTATTTCTCTTCCTCTAACCTATCTACCTGTTATATATCACTTTCACCCCATTCTATCGTCTTATGTCTCTGCTCGATGAGAATAACTCACAAGCTGCAAGAACATAACGAGAAAATTCCCAACTAACAATGGGACTGACATTCACAAAAGAAAATTATGTTTACTTTCATATACATAGTCATTACTATTATTATTATTATTATTATTATTATTATTATTATCATTATTATTCTTGATGTTATAATTATTTTTATTGTTATAATTATCATTGTACTACTGTTATAAAAATCTATTTTTTCTTTAACATCAATACTGCATAATACGTTATATGTCCTTAATGTTATGTAGAAACTGTAACTCGTTCAATCTGAGTATGCCTGGTTAGGTGTAAGAGAGGGCCTGAAGGTCCTAATCTTGCCAGGTAAAATAAATGCATAAATAAATAAATAAATAAAATATATAATTCATGGAATTTTTTGTAAAAAAATTAGTTCCACTTGGTAGATTTCCTTTGAGTCTCCTAAATAGTAAACGTGTCTTACAACTGTATTTTATAAGTTTGCAAATTATATGTAAAATATGTAGTTTTGTAATCATCCACATAAATCAGCGAATTATCCTTGATATATTTGTGACAATGCTTATAGAATTTGCTGCTTTGCCTTTAGATGTATTTTGTCTAACAAATTTTAGTAGTAATATAACACTATGTCTGTATTATTTATTAAAGGCTACATAGCTTGAACCTAAACGCTTTTGTGTGATTATTTTCTCATTGATTTTTAAGCAGCCAGTAAGCAATGACATATCTAAATAAAAGTTGGAAGATCTCCACAGCACATGTTGAGTAGAGTAACTCAAAAAATTAATAATAATGCTATGATTCCAGACTCCATGACTGAATCAGTTTAGTAGAGTGAACAGTCAAAGTATCAAAATGAAGTGTTTTGCACATTATTCATTTTATTAGAATCAAGTATTCATGTTTATGTTCAAGTCCTTCTATGAACATACTGCTAGTATTTTCTGAAGTGTTATTTAAAGATTCTTATACACAATACTTCTTATATAATACACGCAGAGATAAAAATTTTCACGTGTAAATAGTAATATAACTATGTCAGTGAAAATAGCTGCTAGCTTCTACAAACTGTTGCACTTACGTCTTCACATCTGCAGTACGTACTTCATGTTGAATAACGTAGGTAGTTTTAAGCAATGTACCTGCCATGAAGAGCAATGTATTTTTTTTTTGTATTAGGTTGCTGCAAAGGTTGAAAAAATGGCTCTGAGCACTACGGGACTTAACGTCTGAGGTCATCAGTCCCCTAGAACTTAGAACTACTTAAACCTAACTAACCTAAGGACATCGCACGTATCCATACCTGAGGCAGGATTCGAACCTGCGACCGTAGCGGTCTTGCGGTTCCAGACTGTAGCGCCTAGAACCGCTCGGCCACCACGACCGGCGGAAAGGTTGAGTACAACAGTAAAAATGTGATATTTTAATGACTGTAAACACAAAGTAATATCGGTGATGGAAAGTACCTTAACTCACCAAAATACCGATATAAAGGCGTGTGTGAAACAAGGATTAGAAAGGCAGTTGATGTTTCTCCAAAAATAGATGAAATTGTCTAATAGCAAATAATTATAACAATATCTGTGGTGAATAAAAAGATAAAATAGTCCATTGTCAGGTAAACTATCAGTTTTTTGTGAGAAAAATTACAGTCCTGGTTCCTTGGTGGTTTTTCATGAGTTTAGTGGTGAACATAAATGGGGACAATAGAACATTAAAATACACCATTTTTTGGTGACAAGAAAACAACTTTTGGCTCCATGAACATACAGTTAGAATTTGTTGAAGTATTAAGTAAAGATTCTCATAGACAATAATTCTTATATAACACATGTAGAGATAAAAAATTTTGTCAGTATATAGTAATATTACTATGTCAGAGAAATTAGCTGCTAGTTTCTACGAACTGTTGCACTTACATCTTCACATCGGCAGTACAGACTTCATGTTGAATAAAGTATGAAGTTTTAAGCGATGTAGCTATCATGAAGAGCAATGTATTTTTTTGTATTAGGTTGCTGAAAAGGTTGAGTACAACAGTAAAAATGTGATATTTTCATGACTGTAAACACAAAGTAATATCGGTGATTAAAAGTACCTTAACTCATCAAAATACCGATAGAAAGGCATGTGTGAAACAAGAATTAGAAGGGCAGTTGATGTTCCTCTAAAAATAGATGAATACGTGTCAAAGCATATAATTGTAACAATATCTGTGATGAATAAAAAGATAAAATAGTTAGTTGTCTAAATTGTAACAATATCTGTGGTGAATAAAAAGATAAAATAGTTAGTTGTCAGGTAAACTATCAGTTTTTTGTGAGAAAAATTGCAGTTCTAGTTCCTTGGTAGTTTTTCATGAGATTAGTGATGAACATAAATGGGGAAAATAGAACTTTAAAATATTCTATTTTTTGGTGACAAGAAAACAACTTTTGGCTCCATGAACACACTGTTAGAATTTGTTGAAGTATTAAGTAAAGATTCTCATACACAATACTTCTTATATAACACATGCAGAGATAAAAATTTTCATTTTTAAATAGTAATGTTACTACATCAGAGAAAATTTCTGCTAATTTCTACAACTGTTACACTTACGTCTTCACATCCGCAGTAAATACTTCATGGGTGAATAAACTTTTAGAGTAATATCCTATGTTCAATGTACTTCGACAAGCTTTAATATTATTAATTTCTTAAATAATTTATTGAACTTCTTTCTTGGTTGCTTCTGTCATAATCACCATATCAGCAGTTTTCCAATAAGTATCTGGCAATAATTCCTGCATAGGTCCTAATTTTGTCATAAGAAACATCTGCATAACTGCACTGCCTAAAAAAATACTTGCCTCATGGCAGTTTCTTACATCATTTAGTACGAAATATAAACGTCTTTACTACATTAGAAGATGCCTTACTACAAATATTTATTCTATGAAATTAATACACTTCATGAAAAATATGTCTGTGTTAAAATGACAGCACACACTACACTAGTACATATTCTTTTTTAGTGCTTTTAATCGGTGCCACAAGAATACCATCCACTAGTGAAAGACAATGCTCTAATAACAGATTAAGCTCAGAAGTTACTTCTGTATTCTTTTGTTCACTAAGACACGTCCTTTCTGAAGGCTTACATAAGATTTTAAATAATTCTTAGAAAAACTAACTGGAGAAGTGCGAGTAGGACTTTCCCTCTGTAGGTTCCATACAAACTTAATTACGTATGTAGAGAGGTTTTTATGAATAAGTTTGCTAGTGTCAAAGTACGTGATAAAATTCCAGTATCTTTAGATTCCATTGATTTAGAAGCTTAAAGTTTTTGCACCACTAAGGGGTCTTACACCCTGATATTGGACATAAACTTCATGCTTCTACCTTTCCCGAGAAAAATGGGTATTAACTGACGAACAGACAAACGGACAACGAGTGGTCCTATAAGGATTCCGAATTTGCTTCAGAATCTTAGAAATAGTGGGATGCTAGAAGGATGATTGATAATATACGACAAGAAGCAATGGAAATACAAAGAGAGCTGTATCATTTAAAAGCAAATATCGGAAACACTGTTGTTTAGTCATTAGCTAAATATTGTTTGAAATTATCTGTGTTCATTTAAAAAGGTAAGAAAGTCTAACTTAAGACCTAAAATTGTTTAGAAATTTTCCACTAAATTTCTAAGCAATGAATGAGCAGAGAAAGGCGAATCTGCAATCACCTGCACCTATACCTTAGGCCAAGACTTGTAAAACTGATGTGGCAAACTTGTTTGTTCATATGTTATACAGTAGATAGGCACATATATCAAAACAGGTTCTAAATAGTGTTCAAGACACCAAAATAACGTCATTTCGCAGAAAATGGCATGGTTGTCGCTCACATAAAATAAATAAATATCGTGTACAAATGCTGTTCACTTCCTTCCAAAAATAACACTGGAAACGAGTTATATTTTAGATCATTAATCAGTCGAAGAAAATTCGTATAGTATCCGTACGTAAAGTGATATGCCAGCGTGAGATGCAGTGAGCACTGTATTGTATATAACCTAAAGCAATATAGAAGTTTTACAGTAGACATCGATTTCCTTAAACTGGAAACAGTGAGCACAGCATTGATAATTATTTAGGTACTAGCTGAGTATCTGGTATGGCCTGGGTATGTATTTAGTCCAGTGCTATTAGTTCATCTCCTCCTCTTCCCTCTCTCTGTCCATCTCCTACACTCTCTCTGTCCACCTTTTTCACCACAATCTCTGACCATGTCCTCCCAGCCCTCTCTCTGTCCATCTGCTCCTCCCCCCTCTCCGTCCATCTGCTCTTCCCCTCTGGTTATCTGCATCTGCACCTCTCTCCCTTCCCTCCTCCCCATTCTAAGCCCATCTTCCCCTGCCTCCTCTATCTTCTCATCCCCTCTCTCTGTCCATATCCTCCTCCCCCTCTCTCTGCTCATACCCTTCTCCTCCTTTCACTGTCAATCTCCTCCTGCCCCTCACTCTCCCCATCCACTTCTCTTTCCTTTCCCTGACCATCTCCTCTTTCCCTATCTACCCATCTCCTTTTTCTTCTTCTGTCTATTTCCATCTCCCTTTCTGTGTTCCATCCTCCTCGAACCTCTCTGTCCATCTCCTCCTCCCTCTCTCTTTGTCTGCCTCGTCGTCTTCCCTTTCTCTCGCTGTTTCCTCCTCCCCATCACTCTGTCCCTCTCCACCACTCCCATATCTGTGTCCATCTCTTCATTCCCCTTCTCCATACGTCAAAATCTTCCTTCCCATTCTCTCTCCACGTTATCACCCCCACCTGTGGCTGCTACTTAACCTTCACAGTATTTCTTTTCACGTAGTAAGTAATATGTATAGACATTTTTGTTGAAATTGGTCCAGGGGTTTCGAACGAGATTTTTACTCTAGGCTTTGTCCGCATATGCGCATGTGACATGTTTCACGTATATTTAACATATTCCAAACATATTTTGACAAACTTGTGTCTCTATCGAATTTCACTTTACAATTTCGTTTTCACGCAGCTCAATGTTTATCTCCTGCACTGTGTGTCGTAGAGTAATACAATTTTTCTGGTACATCCAGTTACACAAGTGAACACTATCTCGGAAATGTGTGGCGAATAGAGTTAATAGTAAAGAAATAATAAATTAAAACGTCATGCATGATGAGGCAATAATTCACGGTTCTCACTGTTTATGGCGTCATATCTCCTGACCTATGTGTCGTAGAATGATATATTTTATAGGTAGTTTCGACGGTATATGTGAGTACAGTATGCAAGATGTGATGCGAACAGAATTATAAGTAAATTAGTACTAAATTGAAAGGTCATACCTCATACGGTGACTCACAAATAATGAGTGAATATAGCCTGGCAATATATCCATCGTGAGCTGCACTTCTTTTTCTCCTCCACTCATTTGAGAGGCAGGTGGTTCTTACCCCCACGGTCGTCCTTTCCAGAAAGTAAGTGATGTGTGTACCAAGTTTGGTTGAAATGTGACCAGTGCTTTAGGAAGAGGGACATCCACTTTTGTAATGTGTATGACTATGGATACTACATTATGAGTTGCAAGCCAAATCCTACAAAGTATTGACAAATGATGGTCTTAAACTCAAATACTTTGTAGATTAAATTAACTTACAGATGATCATTTTTAGGCCAGTCAAGTTCATTTTGGACAGATGTCCACATGGCCCATTGTATTTCATACAGTTTCGTATGTGTGATGTATTTCATATATTCTGCGTCTACATCTACATCCAACTACAAAGCGGACAGCAAAGGGTACACCCCATTTCACCAGCTATTTGCTCTTTTTCCCAATCGATTCACGTATGGAATGGGAAACAATGATTGATTTTTGTCTCTGTGAGCGCTGTAATTAGTCTAATCTTGTCATCGCGATTGCTGTGTGTGCAATACGTGGGTGTAGTAATATATTACTTGATTCCTCACTTAAAGTTGGTTCTAGAAACTTTATAAGTAGGTTTTCACAGGATAGCTAGCATCTATCTTCAAACGTCTGCCAGTTCATTTCCCTCAGCATCTTCGTGACACTCTCCAATCGGTTGAACAAACCTGTTACCAATCCTTGTGCCCTTCTCAATATCTAGTGTTCTCAATATCTAGTGTTTAGTCCTGTTAGGTGCAGGTACCCAACATTTGAGCAATATTCTAGGGCGGGGCGCACGACTGTTTTGTATGCTGTTTCCTTTTTGGACTGATTGCATTTACCTTGTATGCTACAAAAGAACCGCTATCTGCAGCGTGCTTCATCTACCACCGAGGCTATATGATCGTTCCATTTCATATCGCTAAATAATGATACAGTTTACATTTTGTTACTGCGTTCTTAAAATTCGTGATATGACGAATTTATTGGAGTTATAGAAATATATGAGACCTTTTCATCAAAAAATAATTACGTACGATATGCTATCGAACTAAACAAATAGTAATGCATAGTACTCCATAATCTCTAATAGCATATAAAAATGGTTCAAATGACTCTGAGCACTATGGGACTCAATATCTGAGGTCATCAGTTCCCCAGAACTTAGTACTACTTAAACCTAAGTAACCTAAGGACAGCACACACACCCATGCCCGAGGCAGGATTCGAACCTACGACCGTAGCGATCGCGCGGTTCCAGACTGAAGCGCCTAGAACCGCTCGGCCACCCCGGCCGGCTCAAATATGATATAAGGGCGATCAAAAAGTTCCCGTCAAATGCCATACAGTCAAAAGAGTCGGTATGCCAATCATGCAGAATGGCTGTGAGTACTGAGGAGCTCATCCCACAGATCCATACGGTTGAAGATACCCGTTTTGTAAAACATAATGTCCTTCTGCGTGAAGAAATCCGTAACTGCCTTTTGCACGTCCTAATGTGGCTGGAATCGTTGACCTATTAGGGCCTTTTTTAAGGAACCGCAGGCGCGATGATCCCATAGAAAGAGATCAGGACTATAGGGCGAGTGCTCGAGTGTCTACCACTTGAGGTGGTGTAACTTGTGCAATATGACTTTTCCGATATAGGGATGTGCGTCACCGTGAAGCAGCAGCACGCCTTGGCTCATCATTCCACAAGGATGATTCTCGACAGACAGGTTGTACAATACACGTTCGTCATTCCTCGGCGGATGTTTACCAGTGTTTGGCCATCGGCAGTCAAGAAAAGAATAACAGCACGATGTCCCTGTTTGGAAACATTTGGTAGTAACGTCATCACAGTTCATGTTTCGCATATACCACTACAGACTAACACAAGAATGCCTAAATGCATGTCATACCTTCCCACCGTGAGACAGACGCAGTTCCGAGGGGAGAAACGAGAACAGAAGCCGAGAGCAGAACCGTGTTCAGCTAGAAGGCCCTACGATAAGGGACGGGCTGGACACCCACGTCGCCAGCTGACCACTAGGACAACGCCAGCTGCAAGTTGTAGCGTGAGACTTTTTCGCGTCTCTGTTACGTTGCAAACTTTAAAAACATTGCCCCACCACGAAAAGTATAACGTTTCTCATTGGATAGACAGATTTTTTGTAGGCGGAGCTTAAGGTTAACATTGAGACCCTGATTGGTCAGATGGAAACACAGCCAGATAGTTTTTTTTAAAACCAACTTCGGTAAATGGTAGTAAGGAGAAGTTAGGAGAAGTTAGTTGCTTCCGAGATGGCGAGGTGAGCGGAGCTGTGCTGCCCGCCGCCGCCCTGACAAGGTAATGAACGCACGCGATGCCGCATTTTTGGGCGCATAAGGCTTCACTCAGAACTGCAGAAGTCTCATCTGTTACACCCCCTTTTCTTTGCGTAATACTAGTGTCGATCGTTAATTAAAGCTCATGGTGTTCACATTTGCCACTTGAAGTAAAAATCTGAAACGCGAAGATTCTTCTGTTATATAGTTATTGAGAAGCTACATCATCCACTGTAATTTACGACAAGTTAGATAAGTAATTAGAGATAATTGAGGGTCACTGTAGACCATTTTAATAGTTGTCTCTTTTATGAAACTTAATTAAAACCTAGATTATAGATGTGATATGGCATAGGTCATCCTTCGATCCATTGTAGAACTTGGAAACCCATTCGGGGAATATTCGCTCACATTTTTTGTTGAACGCAGTTAGTTTTTACCATTCTTTATTAAAAAAACTTCCTTTTACCAATAGTGCAATTTATAAACAATGTTTTGTGAGTAGAATAAAATTTCCAATGGTAAACTTAACTGCTTTTTCGACGTTATTTTACCAGCTAACTAAAAATAGGAAAGCCTTGAACCCCTTCAACTAAATTTATTTAGTATTAAGATTCTTTTACAGGGAGAAAAAATCTGAAAAGCGATGATTTTTCTGTTCAGCTGACGCTGAAATCATTAAGTATTTGGTTATATCATCGCTAGTCTCACCGAACTCTTCTGAATTCTACATGTCATGTGTGGTCTGGCGTCTCCTTACCAGCAACAGGTCCCAGGTTCAAACTAGTCAATTCCCTAAAAAACAAGATCAGAGCGTCTTTGCGCGAAAGTGGTAGGGAGCCACGATATAGAACAAACAGACACCACCCAGAATGTTAGACAGCCTCTTTCTCACACTGGTATCAAACAAGTAAGCATGGCACAAAATGAGAGCATATTTTCCGAACAGATCCTTAGAAGGCTCGTAAAACTTGATAATTATGTTAAATTGCAAGAGCTGTGAAATACAATACTACGTAAAAATGTAACCAGCAAAATTTATGAAACTCGTGGAAAAATGAAACAAAACTCTTTAATATCAAAAGTGATTACAAAAGAATTTATGGATAACATGTTTTTTCATAGCTAGCACACGTGCTTGAAAGTGGTAGAACATGATCTCTGTGAGGTGTCTGAGGGAGGTAGCACTCTGTGTTTGAGACACTGGGCTTCAGCCTAGTTCCTTTTCCCATTGTTCTCGAATCAAAATTTCTGTTACAGCAGTAATAACCTCGGCATCGGCAGGAATTGAAACTCTAATCACTCATTTTGGTATGAAGTGGTTTGAGAGGACAGTCGATCCAGTCTGTCTTTTATACTTTTCTGATGGTGTAGAAGGTTTGAGCGGTAGAAGAGACGTAGTTGCTATATCTGACGAACACATTCCATAAATGCTTTATGAGATTTATATACGGAGAACATGACTGCCACTCTATGGCATGGACATCGTCACCTACCACTAGCATATATTTATCTATCAGATCAGATCAGTGTAAACAGACGTTATAGTCTCGCTATTAATGGTCTTCAAATAACTGTGAGGACTTGAAACTATCTATACCCATCCAACATAATCATTCGATGTAAATAGTTAAAAACCAGTTTTGCACCATCCTTATAACGTGCTTAGTTTTTGGTTTTTTGGTCAGAATCCTCTTTCCCAATACTCTTTTGGCCGTAGGAAATAGCCATGTACTGCTGCTGGTGTAATGGAGTTGAAAGTATACTTCAGTCTCAATGTATATCAGTTATATCAGTCATCAGTTCCACAATCTGAAAATTTATTTGCGTTTATTGGTTTCAACAGATTAATCTTTCACCTTCAGTAGCTTAACATTTTTATCAGATGTATACATCTTTTTCACAGAAGGATAGTGACATGACATGAGCAAAAATGTACATATTGTAAGTGATAATCATACCCACTGATTGATAATTTACAGTAAGTGGACCACACTGCTGTACATTACGTTTCGCCTGATTGGTATGCAACTTACATAACGTAACTGTCTTGCAGGTCCTCTGTTCTCTTCTTGTGGCACCCGTTTGACTATACAAAATGGTTACCACAGGAGGCAAGTTGAGATCACAAGAAAGCAAATATCAGAAAAGATGTTATTACAGGTGACACAGCCATCACGCTTGAAAACTTAGATTTATTATAATAGAAGGCATTTCGAGGGTAAATTTCGACTTCAAATTACATCACAGACATTTTTGTACTGGACCAAGACCCCAATTCAGCAACTATTGTACCTCTTAACTAACCACGAAAGATATTAAATCTGGTTTAAACCACAAGTAACAAAGTGTGTGCTGGTTTAAACTTGAAATGTCATATCGTATACTTTTGTGATGGACTGACATTTGATCCCAGCACCTGATCGGCTTGTTAACTAAGGACAATCATATGTTAGAAAATATAATTTTTCTACAATAGTGACGTGACAAACTGAAATAACGGGACCAAAAAGTTTTTCTTACAGGTATTCAAAAACAACACATATCGTCGTTGGCGTCAAGTCGTGAATTGACGATAACAATTGGTTTCATCGTATTTCACGAGTAGTGGGAGTGGAAACCGGTACAAATCTTTATTGTTGAAAACACACGGAGAGGTGTTAATAATCATAACCACTTGTTACGTATAGTGTAGTGCGCACATACTGCAGCTTCAAATGACACGATGGAAACTTTTGTACCAGATCAGGATATGAACCAAGACACGCTCTCTTCAAATGTACAGGGTTCAAATGGTTCTGAGCACTATGGGACTAAACTTCTGAGGTCATCAGTCCCTGCTGAGGTCATCAGAACTGCTTAAACCTAACTAACCTAAGGACACCACACACATCCATGCCCGAGGCAGGATTCGAACCTGCGACCGTAGCGGTCGCGCGGTTCCAGACTGAAGCGCCTAGAACCGCTCGGCCACACCGCCCGGCCACGCTCTCTTCTTGGAGACCTTAAGGAGTTCGGAATCTTGGGGAAACATGGAAATAATTGAACTGCATGTGAGGAAACATGGGTACAATGGAACTGCATTGTCTCGAAGGCATCAAATCCAGCGAAAGGAGAGATCTGAAATGGAATTCCAGTCCAGCAGCTATCTGTCAACATCTCAAGTTCAGATACAATAAGAAATAAGTGCCCTGTGATCTTACGTGACGATAGGCTCATTAATACAAAAAGTTTAAGCATAAGTAAGCAAACCGGTGACAGAGGTTCTACCTAGCATTATTTCCGCTTCTGTGGTAACTCAACCTATATCGACTCTCCAGTAGATAGCAAATGGACATAAAGTTTAATATGGATATGTAACCACGGCGCAACCCAAAATTATTCAACTGTTATTACCAGAAGTGCAGAGGGGGATGTTTGTGCTTGTTAAAAATGGCTACCTGATGTGTGAATCGAACCCAGATCTTAAGCATACGCAGCATAGCTCATTCCAAAAGAACACCAAAATACAGAGGGCAGTGTATCCTGATTTTGCCGTAATGAAAGATGCTTCACACTGAAAGAGAATTTCTGATTTCCTGAAAGTTGATTAGACGTGTTCGAAATATTCATTTCCTCCTTCGTCTACATGGATATTCATTAGCTTCCGTGGCTACCTAATGCGTGTTTTTGAATTCAGATATCAAACATACTCTCGTCTTTACGTTTTTAAATTGCATTTCGTCCCATATAATTACGTAGGTAATGGCATAGTGATCTTTTCTCTCTCCACCTGGGCAAAATTTGCCTGAAAAGCCAGACAAGTGTGACTAGGACTTCTTCGATGAGGGTTCCGTACAAACATAATTATGATAATAATAATAGTAGTAATAATAATTTCGTGTCCCTCAATGCCCTGGCACAAGTCTTTCTATTGGACGCCTCTTCGGCGTCTTGCGTATCCCTGACCTATCCCAGTTATACAGCCATAGAATGGGGACCTACAGCTTAACATGGAATAAAAACCGTATTTAGTTTATGGCGGCTCCTCATGTCTTTGAGAGGTGAAGGCTCGGTTAAAACTAAAGACTGAAAAATTGGTAAGGCGACCGCGCGTCGATCGTGCGACTTCTCGGTTTCCAGTAATGCGCTTTGTCGCTAGATCACCAGCACCAACTTATATATAGAAATGGATTGTTTACCTATAGGATTTTATGAGGGAGTTTATGAGTACCAAAATATGTGACATATATGGCCGTATCTTTTGACTGCATTGATCTAGAACCATAAATTATATATACCTCTAAGGAAAAGTAGATCTTAGTATTTGACAAAAATTTCAACCTCATACCTATAGCCGTACTTGAAAGAATAGCATCTTTACAGACGGCAGCATCTTTTAATTGAATTGACTTGCAACCTTAAATTTTGTTACTCCGAGAAGGGATCGTAGGCATTAGAATTTGACATGGTACATCTACCCGTTCCTGAGAAAAAGAGGCCTTAACATACTGATATGCAGAGAGACGAAATACAAATGGCAAAAAAAAAAAATGCTTTAAGGGAAAAACGGAAAACCTGAATCAGGATTGTCAGACGGGGATTATAACCACTGTGTATTAAATTCATTAACAGAAAATAATGGTTAGCCCTAATACACATACAAAAACAGAAGCATAAGCCAGTGTGAGTACTCAAAAGGTAACAGTATGCGTATATTGGCACAAAGAAGATGTTTGATGTTAAGAACTGCATGGCAGGGTTGTGTCCCATCGCAGATGGCATTCCATTCAACAAGAGAGGCATTTTACAATTGCGACATACGAAAAATAAACAAAAAAACTGCAACTTCTGTTGCTACTATACGAGAACACCCGTCTACGCTCTGCTGATTTTAAAAAATAACCTATGCAGGACCTCAGCTGGAAAGCAATCGCTATTGGACTTCTCCCGATCTAGTGCCCTCAAACGTTTATCTGTCTAGCTGCTTATCAAACACCTATCAAGAAAATTTCTTTGTGGGCGAAAATTTACTTTAAACTTGCTTTGACGACATCTTTATCTCCACGCCAGTAGCTTCCTGTAGGCGTGGAATCCGAAAACTGCCTGACCATCGTCACCGACTCACCGACTGTAACTCAAACATCATAAATATACAGCAGAGGAAATTATTTGGATGGCCCTGCTTTTCACTAGCTGTCGCAGGTATTTTTTTATGTCTTATGTGTAATGCAAATGTGAAGCTCATTCAGCAGAAGTGTTTCGCTTTTTAAGCAGCACCTGGCACTACTAACATTATGAGTAAATAGCATTCTCTTTAATATTATTCACTTAAAACAGTTTTCCTTTATAATGTTTTCATTGGCACCACCTCTAACATATAGGCTAGTAACACAAATGAAAAGACAATATAACACCGATCACAAAACGTAAACATCCACAAAGATATTTCATAAGCTGAATAAATGAAACAAGTGAGTGTGAGCAGAATCATAACGAAATCCAGTTAAAAAAATTATTCGAGGCTCCAATTAAGTTTATAATTGTTTCTTTATAAAAAAAACTAAAACATTATCTGTGCAGATCCAGAAAAAGCAGCACCAAGTGTGCAACTCTGTAAGACTTTATTTTCAGGTGTAGAAGATATTGAATCAAAATAGGAAAAAAAACTAACGAGGAAGTAGTTTTCTAAAGATTTCTGCACTGATTGTCGATCTGTCTTAGTGTAACTTTGTAACAGAAGAAGTAAAACTCGTGTCCCCACCGAGATTTCAACCGACAGCTACCAGGGTAGTCCCCCCTTTTCTTTTTTTATATAAATAGGAAATAAAGTCTTCCTTGTGGAGAAGGAACAAAACTAAACGCTTACTAAATGAGTAAAATGTTGCATGTAAAGTGATAAAGCAAATAAAAATTTCTGTTTATTGAAAATAAATTCGATGTTCTTTATAAAATAAAATATTTATGGAAACCGTAAATAAGTGTACATTTCCCACATCACTTTTTCTACATAAGTGGTGTAGCAAATAATAAACATAAACTGCTTCTTTCAGTACAAAACCAAAAAGGATCCCGTTGTACCTCGTACTGATGCCGGTTACGTCTTAACGTATGGCGGTGGATCCTGTCTACTGTCCTGGTCCTTTCTTGTTCGGAATAATCCTATCTAGTAATTACATTCTTCTACTCCATACACCCCAACTGGGTGGGGGATCAAGCACGGGACTCCCTAAAAAAATTGCTTAATATGTTCGATTTTGCAAAACCAATGAGTGACGTTTTTGTAGTAAGGCCCAAAAGTGTAGCACATTCTTAGTGCCCTCTCCGAAAAGGTAAAGTACAGTCAGACCCCGACTCGAAGTCACTGCACTGGTCATCGCTTGGGGAAAATGTGTCATATCTGGGAAAACTAGTGCCTGTGGTTCTACTACTTGTGGCACCATCCAGAGGTGGAAGGCGACCATTTTTTGAACCAAACGCCACACTGCGCTGAAGGCCTACGCATCAGGCGATGTTCGTCTGTATCAACAACATTGTACTGTGAACACAGTGGCGTATCCGTCATGTGAATTGTATGTAACGGGGAACGTGTCACATATTCTCCATTTACAACCTGATACCACAGTGAGCGCTTTCCTGTAGCAAGGTTGTGAGGTGCACTGTACGCCACACCACTCACCATGTCACCGTTGGTTGCCTCCCCTCTACGGCATTAGTCATCCGTCCTCGAGTCAAGATGGGGGATGCGAGAAGCTGGGCAGGTGTTGGCAAAGGAGCGTCGTTATATCATGTCTAGTGCCCCTAACCTGTGACTTCGAACACTCGTACGAAGGTACTCGTTTGCAGAAGATAGGTGCGGCTGAGTGTCACCTAGTGCCGAACGTCGGCAGTGAAGATAATTCCCAAGAATTTCAACATGTCTATCGGCTATAATTGTGCCACACTTCCCGTTGGGAGTTCTCTCCCGATGTTCACCGATCCTTGCTTTGTCATGTTCATGCCACTTCCCATAGCCATAGCAAACATATTCATCACTTCAAAGCCGCTCTTGCTTCGTCACCACTCCGTGCTAAAACCACTAGCTCGTCCGCGTATGTTCTGCATATAAACTTGTGGTGCCTTATCGTCATTCCTTGGAGTCGGTTACGTATCCCACAGAGCAGCGGCTCGAGAGCAATGGCATAAATTATCGTCGACAGTAGGCACCATTGGCTAACCGATCTTGAGACAGTGATGGGCCCCGTGCGTCTATTGATGAGCATTTTGGAGGAGATGCCGTAGTGTAGTCGCAACACGACGGTGACAAAAACTTCATTTGCGTCATCACTTCCACAAGAAAGGCGTGGCTCATCCTGTCAAAGAGGCGATCAAAATCTGTCGACACTAGCGCACCCCGGAGATGACTTGTTACTGCCAGTTTGATCATATCGTGGTAGTCGCTCACTGCCGTTTGTATTTTGCTATCTCCTCCTAGCTTGGTGTGGTCGAGTGATATCACCTAGTGCACTACACGCTTGAAACGCGCTGCTAGTATGGTAGCATAGATCTTGTAGTTGTAATTCAGAAGGCTCAGCAGCCGGTAGGGCCTGTTCTGCCGGATAGTTTGTGGATAGAGAAGATCATACTTCCCACATTGGCGGGTGGAAGAGAAACATTGGGGGACACTAATTCGCGGTAAATGGCAATCTATAGTGGCGTCATCAGATCTTTAAATGCCCGATAAAACTCCAACGGAAACCTGTTGGGCCCTGGAGACTTTTCTGATCCTCCCTTATCGAGCGCTTCCATTATGTCATCCTCTGTGACATCCCCCGTTAAATCTCGCTTGGCCGTCGCGACGAGGTTGTAGGATAGCGTACGTGGACATCATGGGAGGCTGCCTCGTAGTGTTCCGCTTCGGCACAGAGGTGACCGTATTGTTCCACAAAGACTTGGCAATGTCTTTTTGTGATGTCATACGCCAGTACGGCCGCCTTTATTAGGGCTCTGCGATAACGTTGTTTTTCTCTGACAATGTGATTCCTTGACGGCGGTTCTCCACAGATTCGTTCAAAGGCACTTGCGCGGGCGGCGACTCCCTTCATATGGCGTCACGTTATGGAAATTATTTGAGCCTATTCTCGTTTTAAGATAGCACTCCGACCTTGTAAATGCTCCTATACAGAAATTTCGTGGAGCATTGTGAAATCAAATTCCATCGAGTGGCGCCTCCACATCATCTCTTCTCATCCGTATGCAAACAAGGCTCGGTGGAATGCAGGTTTAATGCATTCCAGCCACCATCGCAACGTCGTCGGATATGTCCGTTGGCGTCGTTCACATATGTGCCAAGTGTCTTCGATTAAGCGTCGGCACTCAGGTTCCCTGAGGTTTACTGTATTCGGTTTCCAAGCACCGCGACTCTTACACCCCCGTTGAAGCCATTGAGAGACTGTGCGTATGTGTGGTATGAGAACTGAAAAGGCGACGGGCCATAATTCAGCATCGAGGATCGCAGATTCGAGACGACGTGTTACGTAAATGTAATCAAGGTGACTTGGAGAGTGACTTGTGACATACACATAGCCGTGCCTGTTGCCATGTATCGACTCCCATCTATCGGTTAAATTCATGTCCCGTACCAATGGCCGTTGCTCCTGGCATGAATTATAGCGTGGGTATCGATTCTTTGGTGCAAGCACGCGGTTAAAGTCACCTCCAAATAAGACATGTTCGTAGCAGCCTAAGAATAGTGACGTAATCTCTTCTAAAATCGGGATGGTTCGCGTCTTCTGTCGGACCCCGACCGTGCGTAGATATTAACGAGCTATATGCCTAGCACTGTGAGCGCCAGCACGGCAGGTATACCACGCCCTTGGCTACTATGCCTGCATGTAGTATCACTGTTTCGCAGTTTACAGTACGTGTAATGTCTGTATGATACTCATAGAGATCGGGGAATCTCTCAACACATACTTCCTGTAGAAGGACGACGTCGACGTCTAACGCACGCAGCATATCGCGTAATTATTGCAACTTGACCGGCGTTCTAATTGTATTAACAGAAGCTGTTCAACATGCATACCGCTGTTCCTTACTGCGTAAAGCACACATGAACGCTCATGTTAACTTGTGTGCTGCTGTCCGGCAACTTGGTGTCTGCGCGACCGTCTGCATCTTCGCTTTAGCCAACATGCATCGTCAATCTGTGGATCGGTACCGGATTCATTGGTCCAGTTCCCTCGCTGACGGCCCATCTCTCGTCGTGTTTCTCCCGTGGAGATGATCGAAGGCGTTGCTGAGGTGAATGGAGGGACTCCTACGTGCATATCTACGCATGGCGGTTCTGTATTCAGCCCTTGTCTCGTGTGGTTCTCGTCGTACTGCTATGAGGAAGGAAGAACCTCCCGTTGCACATCCCGATTCACTGTGTCTGACGGCGCCGGCCGTCGTTTCGTGTGGCGCTTTGGCGATCGTTGTTTGCGCGTGTGCGGAAGTGACTCTCGGGGCTCAGGGACGAAAGCACTCCTCGGCACTAGAATGGCAGCAATTTCCGTTCCCCCTACAGATACCTTCCCGTCGGTTAACAGCGTCGCCGGCGCCAGAGTGTACGTCGTTTCTTGACAGGTGGCGGCCTGTGATGCAGACGGTTGCCATAAACTGTTATGATTGTGGAGCTCGTCATTCTTTGGCGTGGGGTCTGTTCGACGCGCGTCAGCATACGTTAGTGTCAGCGGCATCAGCTTGGATATAGGCACGGGCGTGCCAGTTGGAGCATGCACAATACTCCGCTGCATCCATTCTGAACGGACGTGGCCCTCTTTTCCCAATCCCGACCATGTTTTGGGTTTTCCATCGTGGATGACTTTTGCTCTGCATCCACCGCTGAGCAAGTATGAGGGTACATGTTGAGTCAGTTCTGTTCTGATCTATCGCATGCCACAGGTAACGAGGAAGGGCGTGAAGATCGACCATTTTTCCTCGACGTGGCTAAGCAATCTTCCATATAAGTGCACATTCGTTCGGAAAACAAATCTTGAGAGTCGACTTTTGGTATGCATGTGCCATTCTGTTTCGGTTGTCCCAAAACTTGAGAGCACACCGTATAGGTAAACAACCGCGAGCGCGAACTTCCGCGGTGTGGACGTAAACACACGTCCGAGACGCAGCACTGACAAAGGCAGACTGATCCTTTTGAAGGGTTAACACTTTACCGCTGAGCTAACAGACAACTGTCACGTGGAGCTCTGTCTTTGCCCAGTAATGTCCAAGCCAGATAGTTTGCTATGTAAGAGACGGGAGTGGTTGGAGTTTCATCTTGGAACGAGCTTCATGGACTCAAAACATAAGTTTTCTAACTCTTATGTCATCACTTAAGTGAGCACTCTTCAAAACACATAATCAAAATGACAATAAGATATGAAGCAAATACAGCAGGATAATTCACTGTGACTCCAGGAAGTAAATCAAAGGTCATAGTGTTGCCAAATGAATTATGGGATGTCGACATGTCTCGTAACTATTGGCAGGAAGAATGTATTCACACCTTACCCGTTGCGTCTCTAACTTGTTTTTGAAAAGTATAGAGCAGGTGGTTACGTAATTAACCAAACCAGTATGCCAATGAATTTTATTTGCATTTCTGTAACTAGAAGTTGAAGCTAAATAGTAATTGTGAATAATTTTCGGATTCACTGACTGCAACCTAAATACCATAAATTAAGATTAGGCCGAATGATTTGGATGCCCAGGCTCTTTAGTAACTGTTGTAATTATTTTTCTGTCTTATATGTACTGCAAACTTCAACGCTCATTTACTGGACACAGTTCAACAGCAGCTCTTTGTTGCGTCATTATAACTCGTACTTAATATTTGACAGGGAAGATGATGTTTTACAATAACTGCAACGACACCCCCTAACCCCACACACTACACAGGCACCACGTTATGATTGGTAGTTAAATTATTTGCACTGTCGATTATTCGTCTGTCTGCATGTTAATTCCTGTTGGAACACATTCTCTTTGGTCAAGAATTGCTGCTACAAGTCTTAATACGGACAGCGGCTTTAGTGATAGACAGAATTCCTGGGTATCACATGAGATATTGAACTGAATTGACAGAGCAGTGAATCACTTCAGTCATACCAATGCATCTGGAATAGACGACAGTCCATCAAAATTGTTGCAATCCTTGGGAGAAAGAACAATGAGAAAACTATTTCATTGGGAATTCAAACGATTGATATAGGGAAAAAACCAGACTTCAAGAAGAACGTAATAATTCCAGTACCAACGGTGCCAATTGCTGACGGATGAGACTATTACAGAACTGTCGGACTAATAAGTCGTGGTTGCAAAATACTTAAACAAATTATATACAGAACTATAAAAGAAAAAAATAGTGGAAGGTGGCCTCAGAGAAGATCAATTCGGTTTCCAGAGAAATGTAGGAACACGTGAGGCAATATTGATCCTGTTTTAGAAAATAGGTTGAACAATGGTAAACTTACGTTTATGGCATTCACCGATTCTGACAAAACATTGGATAATGTTGAATGGAATACACACTGAAATTCTGAAGGTAGCACGGATAAAATACAGGGAGCGAAAGGCTATCTAGAACTTAGGTAAAAACTAGACATAAAGCGTAGTAGTTGTGAGAAGACAGTGAGAGAGTGGTGTAGTTTATTCCCGACGTTATTCTATCTGTGCATTGAGCAAACAGTCACGATACCAAGGGGAAACATGTAAAGGATGTTGAAGTTCAGAGACAAAAATTAAAACTTTGAGTTTTGCCGATGATATTGTAATTCTGTAGATAAGGGCAAAAGACTTAGCGAAGAAGTGAAGGGGATGGGTAGTGTCGTGAAAAGAGGTGATATGATAAATAACAACAGATTAGAGTTAGGTAATGAAATGTAGTCTAATTAAACTAGGTGATGCTGTGGGATTTAGATTAGGAAATAATATACTCAAAGTAGTAAATGAATTTTGTAATTTAGGCACCAAAATAAGTGGAAAAGGCCGAAGGAAATACAACAAAAAATAATTGGGAGCAACACCAAGAAAAAACGTTTTTGAAAAGGAGAAACTAATTTACATCCAATATAAATGAATGTGGTATTTGTCTGGAGTGTTGCCTAGAACGGAATTGAAACATGGGCTACAGACAGTTCAAAAAGGAACAAAATAGAAACTTTTGAAATGTGGTGCTTCCAAAGAACACTGAAGATTAGAAGGATAGATCGGATAATGAGGAGGTACTGAGTCGATTCGGGAAGGAAATATATTTATTTCACAACTTGACTTAAAGTAGGGATCATATGGTAGGACACATACTGAAGCATCAAGGAAACATGATTTGGTAATTGATGGTAGTGTGTGTAGCGAGGAGGGGGTGGGGACATTTAAAACGACCAAGATTTGAATGTAG
This sequence comes from Schistocerca gregaria, assembly GCF_023897955.1. Taxonomy (NCBI): domain Eukaryota; kingdom Metazoa; phylum Arthropoda; class Insecta; order Orthoptera; family Acrididae; genus Schistocerca; species Schistocerca gregaria. Next base: position 368,381,318 of record NC_064931.1, read on the forward strand.
TAAGAAGATCCAAGTGCAGCAAATTCCAGTAGTTATGTAGAGATAATTCACTTGTTGGATGAGCGTAGAGAGCTGAAACCACAACTGCAACAACATATACATAATTCTCTAATGAAATATTTTTCTTTCTTTTTTTCCCCTCCAGTTCTCTGAATGATTTGATGCAACTTCCTCTCCTGGGCCAACCCCTTTCCATATGTACCAAATGTTTTCAGGTATAAAATGCAAGTTTCTCAATATCTGACTTACCCTACAGCAGGACCTGCCACGTTGTGCCAAACGTCACGAGCGCAGCGTGTGCGGGCCAAGTGCTGATGGCCAAGGACCAGCCTGTCGCACGGCTTTGTCGGTCCTTCTAGGAAGTACCCAGAAGTGCGCGAAATATCATTTAGCATTGCGATACGAAATTTTGCGGCCTGCACATCTCTCTTGAGTTCGATAGAATCGTGGTGTCAGTGCTGATTAATCTTCGCTATTTGCTTTGAAGGACTTTCAGATATCCAGCGGCTGTTTGCACAATAAAAGAAAGTCCGTCGATCTAGCGTCACAGTCCTTTAAAATAAGTGGGAATGACGATACTGCTTATTTGCTACGAAACGACATTACAGTACCATGCAGAACGGATTTAAACTTTTAGATGACAATGACAGAGCATAAAATTGCAACGATCAACTGATGAGATTCACTATTCTGCACATCAAGGATTTGCAGGCATGGAGCACTTGAAGAACTTGAAGGTACGAATAGTAAAATTTATAAAGTCGCACCCATTATTCCATTTTCATATTACCCCAAAGTTCATTGGTTAAGTCAACGGGCATGCCCGGAACGATTTTTCAGTTCGAATCTGACTACTGTTAAATTTATGAAGGAAAAAGGAGTGCAGGAACGAAAATTAGGAGATCCGAAATGGATTGCAGACTTTACATTTTGAGTGGAATTGATCAAACACTGGTAAAAAGGAAATCTGACAGAGACAATCCAGTAGTCTTTGGCATTAAAGAAAGAGCGAGGTTTGAATAATTCGTTGTGGCCTGCAAGAATTACAGCGACAATTTTATAAGAATTTCAGGACACTATCAGTCTTACATATGTTTTCGGGCTTTTTTCGAGACCGTTTGCCGTTTCAATTGAAAGTGTTCCTTCGCATGACCGGATAAAACTAACCGACCTGCAAGGTAATTACAGTTTTAATTACAAATCTTTTCACGTTAAGACTGTCTACGTTGCTTAGATTTTCCATGTCTCCACGATCAGTTTGCAAAAGTCTTACACAGCATACAAACCATAATTACACGTGTATGAAACTCTAGAATTTTCCAAATCTATTAAAAGCTGCGCTAAAAATAGGGATAGGCAACCATAAAATTTGAGTTTCTTCTAAACATGAATTTTAAAATGTAACAGCTCATTCATTTTTTCATAAATTGGATAACTTCTAGAGTTTCATACACTTGTAAGTATGGTTTGTTTGCTGTTCAAAATTCGTCGAAGGATCTCTCTTGCTTATGAGGAAAAGTGTACCTATAGCAACAAAGGCAGCGAATAGTAAGTGAAAAAAAAAATGAAATTTCAACATCAAAAAAAGTTTATTTTGCTATGTATTTGAACTTCCACTGCCATGAGTGTAAATCCTGAATCCTACCTGGTCATGCTGACAAAATTCTATGAATTTATTTGTAAAAGTATAGACAGGGGAAATTAAAATGTACTGTGTTGCCTCTCCTGCTCCAAGTCGGCCAGTTTGACGTCCTGTCGCTCCTAAGGTGTAATATTGGGAGTCAAATTTGTTGTTTGATTCTAGGTCATTCCATACAGAGTCTATGACCTATAATTAACATTCCTATTTATCTCTGTTACTCAACAATAGCGCGGAGGGAGCATACTGATGTAGTACTGACTCGCTAAGTGGTTAGGTGGCCGCCACTTGCAGAGAATGCAGCATTAGCTCTAGGGTCTAATCTTGCGAAACATTTTGTCAGCTTTTTACGTCTTCTCTTAGCGACTATAAGCTTCCAGAGAGAACACCGTTAAGTGAACCTTAACTTCACCATCTTGAGTACGGTACCATTGCATTTTAGATTTAGTACCCTCTAGATCTACAGGTGAAAAATTGAAAACAAGTAACATAAATAAAACGAATCAGACTGAGAAAGATGAAAATTTGCCTTTTAATATTGACAGCCTACAAGACATCATGAACATCAAGAGCTCAGATGGAAACCCAGTTCTAAGCAAAGAAGGGAAAGCGGAAAGGTGGAAGGAGTATATAGAGGGCCTATACAAGGGTGATGTACTTGAGGACAATATTATGAAAATGGAAGAGAATGTAGATGAAGATGAAATGGGAGATACGATACTGCGTGAAGAGTTCGACAGAGCACTGAAAGACCTGAGTCGAAACAAGGCCCCCGGAGTAGACAACATTCCATTGGAACCACTGACGGCCTTGGTGAGCCAGTCCTGACAAAACTCTACCATCTGGTGAGCAAGATGTATGAGATAGGCGAAATACCCTCAGACTTCAAGAAGAATATAATAATTCCAATCCCAAAGAAAGCAGGTGTTGACAGATGTGAAAATTACCGAACTATCAGTTTAAAAAGCCATAGCTGTAAAATACTAAGGCGAATTCTTTACAGACGAATGGAAAAACTAATAGAAGCCGACCTCAGGGAAGATCAGTTTGGATTCCGTAGAAATACTGTTACACGTGAGGCAATACTGACCTTACGACTCATCTTAGAAGAAAGATTAAGGAAAGGCAAACCTACGTTTCTAGCATTAGTAGACTTAGAGAATTCTGAAGGTGGCAGGGGTAAAGTAAAGGGAGCGAAAGGCTGTTTACAATTTGTACAGAAACCAGATGGCAGTTCTAAGACTCGAGGGGTATGAAAGGGAAGCAGTGGTTGGGAAGGGAGTGAGACAGGGTTGTAGCCTCTCCACGATGTTATTTAATCTCTATATTGAGTAAGCAGTAAAGGAAACAAAAGAAAAATTCGGAGTAGGTATTAAAATCCACGGAGAAGAAATAAAAACTTTGAGATTCACCGATGACATTGTAATTCTGTCAGAGACAGCAAAGGACTTGGAAGAGCAGTTGAATGGAATGGATAGTGTCTTGAGAGGAGTATATAAGATGAACATCAACAAAAGCAAAACGAGGATAATGGAATGTAGTCGATTTAAGTCGAGTGATGATGAGGGAATTAGATTAGGAAATGAGACACTTAAAGCAGTAAAAGAGTTTTGCTATTTGGGGAGCAAAATAACTGATGATGGTCGACGTAGAGGGGATATAAAATATAGACTAGCAATGGCAAGGAAAGCATTTATGAAGAAGAGAAATTTGTTAACATCGAGTATAGATTTAAGTGTCAGGAAGTCTTTTCTGAAAGTATTTGTATGGAGTGTAGCCATGTATGGAAGTGAAACATGGACGATAAATAGTTTGGACAAGAAGAGAATAGAAGCTTTCGAAATGTGGTGCTACAGAAGAATGCTGAAGATTAGATGGGTAGTTCGCATTACTAATGAGGAAGTATTGGATAGGATTGGAGAGAAGAGAAGTTTGTGGCACAACTTGACCAGAAGAAGGGATCGGTTGGTAGGATATGTTCTGAGGCATCAAGGGATCACCAATTTAGTATTGGAGGGCAGCGTGGAGGGTAAAAATCATAGAGGGAGACCAAGAGATGAATACACTAAGCAGATTCAGAAGGATGTAGGTTGCAGTAGGTACTGGGAGATGAAGAGACTTGCACAGGATAGATTAGCATGGAGAGCTGCATCAAACCAGTCTCAGGACTGAAGACCACAACAACAACAACAACAACAACAACAACAAGACGAAAGTATCAGAACACTCTTTGCGGCCAGGATGGAAAGGAAACTGGTTGAATCATTTGAAGGAAGTACAGAGGAAATATATCACTATATAAAAGCTAATGTAAAAATCATAGCAACAGAGGTGTTGGGTAAAAAAGATAGCAACCACGACCGTGCAGCAGAGTGGTGGTCAGAGGAAGTAGAGGTCCTCGTCAGAGAAAAACGAAATGCGTTCCTTCAGTGGTTGAATGATAAAGCAGAAGAAGCAAGATCAATATACAAGGAAAAGAAGAATGAAGTGATGAAAAAAATAAGGATGGCAAAAAATGAAGCATGGGAAAGAACATGTGCCACGGTGAATAGCAAATTAGGATTTGGGAGAGCAAAAGAAGCATGGTCAGTATTGGAAGGGCTTCGACAGGATACAAAAAGCAAAACTAATCTCCAACTGATAACACAAAAGGAATGAGAAGAGTATTTCCGAAAATTATTAAATGAGGACAGAGAAGAATATCTAGAAGAAGGAACAGGGGAAGATAAAGGACATGAAGATGATGAGATCCAGATTTTAGAAAGTGACGTACTTCAGGTGTTGAGAACAGGAAAGAATGGTGAATCACCGGGACCAGGCAATATCAATCTGGAGTTTCTGAAATATGGTGGTGACAAAATTGTGAAACTCATAACACAGCTCTTCAACAAAATGATACATGGAGAGTCAATACCCAACGAGATGAAGCTAGGTTACATTAATACAATATTTAAGAAAGGGGATCTCAAAATTTGTTCAAACTATCGAGGAATTTGTGTTACAAACACAGTAATGAAAATTTTTGCGAAAATAATTAAAAACAAACTGGAAAAAAATTTTAGAACCCAAGAAGAACAATGTGGATTCACGGCTGGGAGATCATGTGTAGACCATATTTTCACATTACGACAGATTTTGGAGAAACATAGGGAAAAATCAAAACATATATGATTAATTTTCATAGATCTAGAAAAAGCGTATGATACTGTTCCAAGAAAATTACTTTGGAGAGCACTAAATAGAGCAAACATAAACCATTCCTTGATTAAAATAATACGACAGATGTATAAAGATAACATTTGCCAAGTGAAAGTTGGTAATAAACTTTCACAGAAATTTAGAACAAGCAAAGGCCTTTTACAGGGCTGGCCCATGTCACCATCATTATTTAAAATCTATATAGATATTAGCCTTAGAACATGGTCTCGTAAATGTAATAGTATGGGATTAGAAATAAGAGATGGAGTTTACCTACATCATTTATTATTTGCTGATGATCAAGTAGTCGTAGCACAAGATGGGGAGGATGCTAACTATATGTGCAATCAACTAGCAGTAGCATACAAAACTTGTGGTTTGAAGATTAATTACCAAAAAACAGAAAACTTGACTAATGATTCAGATGAGCTATACATTGAAGGAAAGAAAATCAAAAAGATAAACACTTTCTGTTATTTGGGATCCATTTTAGAAATCGAGGGAAAATCAGAGTCAGAAATCAATAAAAGAATTAGTAGCGGACGGAGGGCCATTGGATGCTTAACTCAGTCTTATGGAGCAGGAATGTAATGAGTAGAACTAAAAAATTAATATACAAATCCATATTAGAGAGTGTGGTTCTGTATGGAACGGAGACCTGGACAATTAACATGAAGTACATTAAAAAATTACAAGCTCTAGAGATGGACTTATGGAGAAGATCGGCAAGAATCTCAAGGATAGAAAAGATAAGGAACACCGAAGTAATAAAGAGAATGGAAATAAAAGAAAGAATATATGACGTAATGGATAGGAAGAAATTACAGTGGTACGGGCATGTACGACGAATGGAGAAAACCAGAATACCAAAATTCATACTTGAGTGGGAACCACAGGGGAGAAGAAGAAGAGGACGCCCTATGAGAACCTGGATCCAAAGTGTAAAGCACACAATGAGGAGAATGGGCGCAGAGAAAGAAGACACACAAGATCGAAACACCTGGAGAAATATTTTGAGAATAGAGTTTAAGAACGGTTATTGTTTGTATTGTGATTTCCAAGTAAATTATTATGTTGGAGATAAGCCTCTGTAATGAGGAAAAGCTCATAATAATAATTATAATAATAATAATAATAATAATTGAAGAAATTGCGACTTGTTTCCTTGTTAAAATTTTCCATTTCTTGTTTATAGTGACACACATTTTAGTTTTTTGTGAATACACAATTCAATTTATTACGTGTGGCAAAGAATAATTTGCTAGCAGGGTTACTCTTTAGGCCTACCCTCACTGCAAGGTTTATAAATTTTCGTGGTAATCCCGATATGGTTGTTGGATGGGACAAGGGACTTCACTAGACACAGACCACATCAGGCTAATAATTGGGTAATGCCTTGGGAATGCGTGATTTTTTGGGCAGGCTCGTGTTCAGATAGCATTTGTTTTATTAAATTAAGCACTTATCATAGGGATATCCTAGTAAAATGTAATTCATATTTATTGGGACAGAGCATCATTTCTGTAACGCTTCTCGTTGGCTTATTGAATATAACAAACATAGGAGTGAAATTAATCATCAATATTATATTACCCCTTGCCCCCCTCATTAACTAAAACATTCTGACAGTGATGAGACACGTTTTGGATTCCACGCCTGTAAAAAAGCTAGTGGTTTGGAGATAAAGATGTCGTCAATCCAAATAAAGTTCATTTTCGTAAACAAAGAAAGTTTCTTGATAGTTGTTCCTTAAAGATAAACGTTTGAACGTTTGAGGGTGCTAGATTTGAAGATGAAGGGCGATTGCGATTGTTTTCCACCCAATCTCCTGGTAAGGCTCTTCTGTGAAATGTGCAGATCGTAGTCGGGCGTTCTCATACAGTAGCAACTGCAGTGTCTTTGGTCTCTTTTTGTCTGTTGCGACCGTAAGGTGCCTGAGTTGTTGGAACAGATACCATATGCGATGGCCACACCCTTTGGCTGTAGTTCTTAACACAAAACATCATCTTTGTGCCACTAGAAGCATAACGTTGCATTCTGAGAGCACACACTCGCCTCTCTCTCTCTCTCTCTCTCTCTCTCTCTCTCTCTCTCTCTGATGTAGGTTTTCCGTTATTTCTTTAAATAGATATTTTTGGTCATTTGTTGTTAGTCTGTCTCTGTCAATCTTTTAAGACCTGTTTTGTTCAGGAACGGGTAATGGTATAGAGTTGAAATTTGTGTCAAATAATAATGTCTACGGGCCCTGACGATGTAAACATTTTAATATTCTAAGTCAGTGTAGTCAAAAGCTACCGTTATAACTGTCACATATTTTGATACTCTCAAACTCAGTCAGCTAAAAAAAAATTCAATGAAGAAGCCAAGTACATGTAGCTCCCAACAATGTAAGGAGTCACCAGAAAGAAAAAGATAACGTTGGTCGGATTCCGCTTTAAACTATAAGTCCGTTATCCTCAGCTGGTTAACTGCGGTGGGTTCGGGACACGCCAGAGTTGTGTCGAGTAGAGAGACTTGCACCAAATCACTGAGCTACACGCAATTATTTTTAGCAATACGTATAAAGATAATTACGTTTGGGAACCCTCACAGCACGAGTCCTAGTTGTACGTCCTTTTTTTAGGTGAATTTGACGCAGGTGGATTACGTACATACTTTCACGTTATGTGCTACTTGAGAAAAGGTCACTACTCCTTTACCTAGGGAATTATATGAGACAAAATGTTATGTAAAAACGAAAAGATGAGAGTCTGCTCGATATCTGGCCTTTGCGTTAACACTGGACCTTATTTGTGTGTATACCATAAATACGTACATCAGCACATTATCGTAAATGGAAAGGAACGCTTTCAGCAGAAATTTCGGCATCCTACCGTGTTATTAGTTCGTGCAGATGGTTTTTATATGATTTTATTCCAGTGATTACAAAATCAAGTCAAAAACATGCGTTGGGTGGTTAAGGTAGCTAATCAATATCGATGTGGACGAACAGGGTTCAAAATTGTTCAAATGGCTCTGAGCACTATGGGACTTAACTGCAGAGGTCATCAGTCCCCTAGAACTTAGAACTACTTAAACCTAACTAACGTAAGGACATCACACACATCCACGGCAGAGGCAGGATTCGTACCTGCGACCGTAGCGGTCGCGCGGTTACAGACTAGCGCCTAGAACCGCTCGGCCAGTCCGGTTGGCGGACGAACAAGGTAATTAATGTATCGAAGGGGTTGTAATCAGCCTCTAGGGAATCAGAATTCTCTTCCAGTGTGGAGCATCCTTCTTTACGACACACTTAGGAATGAAGGCTCCATGTAGATTGATGTCTGGTGGAATAATTCTTGTTACGTATACTTGTGATGTGGGTTCACCTTACGCATAGGCAGCCATTTTTAACAGGCACAAACAGACCCTCATCACCCCTGGAAACACAAGTTGAACAATGCGGTGTTGCACCGTAGTTCCAAATCCACATTATTTACAAGATGTCTCTTCGCTACGTACTTTAGGAAAACCGGTGTAGGTCGGTCTAAGACATAGGCAGAAGTTAGCCCAGGTAGAAACTCTATCAGCGATTTGCTTTCTCTCACTTGATTTTTTTTTTCTTTCTCGTTAATGAGCCCATCGTCACGTGACGTCACGGGCATTTTCTCTTGTTGAACGTGGTTTTGAGCTGTTGAAGATATAGATGCTGGACTGGAATTCGAACTCAGATCTCTCCTTTCTCTGGTTCTGAACCCTTCGAGACGATGCAGTTCCACCATTTGTTTCCATAAGATTCCCAACTCTTAAAATTCACCACGAAGAGTGAGTGCCTCGTTTAGAATCCTGGTCTGCCACAAAAGTTCCCGTCGTTCATTTCATGTTGTAGGAAGTGCACACAAGTCAACAGGTAACAAATGGTTATCGTTTCTCAATCCTCCCCGTGTTCGTTTTGTCGTATCATGTTCAGGTGTGCCATACTTAGTCGCTGATGAAAAAGAACTCGATAATCAATGTCTCTTCTCATGTTGTCAACAACGATGATGTGTGCAGGGTTCGACTCTCAGTGAGCACAGAACTCTACTTCATCTTCTCGCTACTGGTGAAATACGAGTGAACCGCTTTCTAACTTCTACTCAAGACTAGAAGTGGACGACGTAGTTGCTGTGTTCAAAACCAACCGAGGACAAACTTTTTCGTCTCGTTATTTCAGTTTCAATCATGTCGCTAATGCTGAAAAATTACGGTTTCTAACATCTGAGTGTGTTCAGTTAACAATCGGACTATGTGCTGGATTCGAATCCCTGACTAACACAAAATTTTAGGCCAAGTCATTTCAAGTTTAAACCAGCACACGCTTTGTTACTTTTGGTTGAAACCACATTTAATATCTTTTGTTAACAAGAACAACAATTGTTAGATTAGAGTCCCGGGTCTTATCCCAGAACAAAAAGGGTCTTAATGTGATTTCAAGTGCAAATTTGCTTTCTGAAATGTCAAATATTGGAATAAAATTGATTTTTCAATCGTAATGACTGTGTCATCTGTAATAACATGCTCTTTTATATTTATACTACAGTGATATTAATTTGCATCTGGACTGAACGCCATACAGTTCAGTTACCTTTTGGGGTCTCTTGTAGTAATCATTTTGTATAGGCAAACAAGTACCCCAAAAAGAGAGTGGAGGACCTGCAAGACTGTTACGTTACGTGGGTTGCATAGAAATCAGGCGAAACGCAATTCAAGCCGTTCAGATAATTTTGAGTGTGATAGTAACTCAAACGACGTATTATGCTGGAATATTCTTGTCGCTGAGGCAGAAAATAACACTCTTTAGTCATCTTAATCCATTTAGCTCGATTAACTGCGAAGCTTTTTAAGCAGTTTCTCAATTTAACCTTAACGTGTCTGGTTCACCAAAGTATATCTGACTGAAATTTTGGTCGCGCAGACAAACAGATCGCCACGTACTCTCCAAGTCTGTGTGCGCTGAAGGCTGCAATTAATGTTTCAGAGCTGTCGGCCCGAATGCATCTCCTGAGACATGTGTCGTATCGAGATGTGGAAAGCAGTATGATCACAAATATTTACGGATCACATCTCACAGTCAATTATGTTTATTGGAGTTCTCTTTGTTTACAATATGTCAAGACGTTCGGTATTCTGTTTCAATCGCGTCAAAACATCTTCGATTGCCATCTCCGCTATAAATATACGAAGTTGCTCCGAATGATTGTAGCTGGGGTTTTGTCGTCTCCGGATAGCACACAACTGAAATTTTCAAGGAGGTTTGATGCTTAGTAGGTGCTGTTTCCGTGTTAGTTGACAGCCGTCATATATTTGTGAATGTATGATTACTAATTGCAGTTTCCACGTTAGTTTATAATAGAAGGTTGGTTCGATTTATATTAGTATGTTAGCTTATTGGACAGGACGTTCAAAATGTGTGATTAGAACCTTTGGAGGGAGTTGCTGCTGGTGGCTCGTTTGGTAATTAGTCTGTAGTCAACGTTTTGTAAGTGTTGATCGTGAGGAGACAGTGGTTCATCCCAGAGGTAAATTAGTTGAGATGAAGTTGAAGAGAACTTTGCAACGTCAGGATGGTAGGGCATCGGGCTAGGAAGACAGTGTCGTCGGTTTTCTGGAGGAGGTTACAGGAGAATAATGAGGTTTAGTCATGTCAACGCTGTAGATGATATACAGAAATTGAGAAAGGACCAATGATTGAGGCACAGTGTAGATATTCACATCTTTGACGACAGAGATATAGTTGCTGATGACATACTCTAACTCTCAGTCTATGCCATGGCAGTCGAGCCATTGTCGGACACTACGTGATTATGTCGTGGCTGGTGTCGCTAACCATCAGCACATTCGTATCAGCAATATATGGAGACTAGAGACTCATTTTATCCATTTTCGTTGATAGTAACACTTTGTTGCATTGACTGCCATTTATTATTTATCATCGGCTGTTCAGCTGAGTCCTAATGCGGTATGGGGTTTCAGGTGTTGTGGGTTCATGCGTGATTAACTGACTATTATCATTCTACACTCCCCTTACTTCTAAATGTGGAGCTGTTCGCTGTTATCAATGTATAGGTCAGATTGCAGATCTCAGTAGCCCTTCGAGAATGTCAGTCACACTTATTTCACTTTCTCCTGAAGCATTACTTAAAACGAGTAAAATTCCTTTGGGAAAAATAAGGATAACTTGCTAGGACAACACAATGGCACGGGCAACCAAGAAAAAGAAATCAGTAACACTGGTCTCCATCTACCAAACTACTTACTTTCTTACATAAGCTCATCTGTAAAGAAAGATACATTTGTCAATTTGAAGTCTGTATTACAAGTGCTAAAACTTTGCAAACTCTTTAGACGTATTGCCATTAAGATAGCAACATTCTGGGCAGTGAGGTTCGTTTTATCTTTTTCAACCATTTTGCGTCTCAGGAATTCAGTAATTATATACTTTCTTCCTAGAGATTTTCTTTGACACATTTGCATTTTAAATAACCAGTGGTGTAGCAGACAAAGCTACAACAACCCCTTTCACTCCTACTGTGCATGACATAGTATTCTCCACATGTTTAGTAGCAGCACTGACTGTCATATTTTGTATATTTGCTTGTGTGTACGAAACATTACTCTGCTGGCCACTAAAATTAAGACACCAAGAAGTGAAGCAAATAAAGAAATTTTATGGTTGAAATGGCTCTGAGCACTATGGGACTTAACTCGTGAGGCCATCATTCCCCCACAACGTAGAACTATTTAAAGCTAACTAACCTAAGGACATCACACACATCCATGCCTGAGGCAGGATTCGAACCTGCGACCGTAGCAACAGCGCGGTTCCGGACTGAAGCGCCTAGAACCGCTCGGCCACAGGGGCCGGCAAGAAATTTTACTTATAGTAGTTATACGGTACAGTAGGAAGACTACATGATCAAATTTACAGCAGATTTGAGAGTTTACAAGGTGCATACATAGTATAACTGAGCTTTAATGACATGTGTGGGTACATAATTCCATCGACGACTCCAGTTATCGCCCCCAGAGGTCCGGATGGTTGCGAACGGGGTTACAGAATGATTGCACTGATGGTTAGCCATAACCTTAACTGTGAAATTGTAGCACCAACGGGTCAATGCGAATAGAGTAGTTCTTCATGTCATGGAATACCGTACCTGCTTGTTTTCACAGGCTCTGAAATATAAACAGGTTTGTATGAATGGGTGAGATTTGTACCAGTGTAGCCAGCGACGTAATTCTCTTTGCAATATGCACCGACAGATAAAAAGATCGCAGCTCCAGGAAGAAGTTCTGCGACATAAACGAGAATTGGTAGGCGTGTTTCTACATCTGTAAGATTATGTCTATTCATATATCACGCCAATCGCATAGGAGTGGCACTAGTAGCGCCACTATAGGGATAAAAATCAGGTTTGCCTTAAATACACTCTGTAACGAGAGAGAGCATTAGTTATCTTCGGTGCTGCAATCGCGGAGACGACGTCAGTCAAGAATGTCTTTATGGTGACAAAGACGCCATTATCAGAACGTCCCTTAACTTGAACGAGATAGAGTGATAGGGCTGCGAGAAGGTTGGGTGTTCCTTTCGGGATCCTACAGAAAGGATTGGTAGGAATGTAGCCACTATACACGACTGCTGGCAGAATGTAAGGTTGCCAGAAGACCGGGCTCCGGGCGGCCGCATGGTACTACCGAAAGGGACGACCATTGTTTTCGGCGTATGGCTCTGGCGCATCGTACTGCATCTGCAGCAGCAATTTGGGCAGCAGTTGCACCCTAGTGACACAATGAAGAGCTACAGATCGGTTACTTCAAGAACAGTTCCGAGCCAGACACGCAGTAACGTGCATCCACTGACCCCAGACCAACTCAATTTGAAACTTCAGTATTGTCAAGAGAGAGCAGATTAGAGGGCAAGTGAAGTCCTGTTGTTTTTTCTGATGAACGCTGCTTGTGCCTCAGTGCCAGTGATGGCCGCGAGTTGCTTAGAATGACGCCAGTTGACGACCTGCAATGAACTTATCTCTGTTCTAGACACACAGACCTGTATCTGGAGTTATGGTCTAGGGTGCCACTTCGTAAGATGGTAGTAGCACCCTCTGGCTATCCCACCCAACCTGACTGTATATCTATATGTCAGTCTGACTATCCTACGTGTTGTCTCTGTTATAGACACACAGACCTGTATCTGGAGTTATGGTCTGGGGTGCCATTTCGTATGACGGTAGTAGCACTCTCTGGCTAGCCCACCCACCCTGACTGTATATCTATATGCCAGTCTGATTACTCTACGTGTTGTCTCTGTTCTAGACACACTGACCTGTATCTGGAGTTATGGACAGGGGTGCCATATCGTATGACGGTAGTAGCACTCTCGTCGCTATCCCACCCACCCTGACTGCATATCTATATGTCAGTCTCATTACTCTACATGTTGTTTCAGTTCTAGACACACTGACCTGAATCTGGAGTTATGGTCTGGGGTGCCATTTCGTATGACGGTAGTAGCACTCTCTGGCTATCGCACCCACCCTGACTGTATATCTATATGTCAGTCTAATTACTCTATGTGCTGTCTCTGGTCTAGACACACTCACCTGTACCTGGAGTTATGGTCTGGGGTGCCATTTCGTATGACGGTAGTAGCACTCTCGTGGCTACCCCACCCACACTGACTGTATATCTATATGTCAGTCTGATTACTCTACGTGTTGTCTATGTTCTAGACACACTGACCTGTATCGGGAGTTATGGTCTGGGGTGCCATTTCGTATGACGGTAGTAGCACTCTCTGGCAATCCCACCCACCCTGACTATATATCTATATGTCAGTCTGATTACTCTACGTGTTGTCTCTGCTCTAGACACACTGACCTGTATCTGTAGTTATGGTCTGGGGTGCCATTTCGTAAGACGGTAGTAATACTCTCTGGCTATCCCACCCACCCTGACTGTATATCTATATGTCAGTCTGATTACTCTACGTGTTGTCTCTGTTCTAGGAACACTAACCTGTATCTGGAGTTATGGTCTGGGGTGCCATTTCGTATGACGGTAGCAGCACTCTCGTGCCAATCCCACCCCCCTGACTGTATATCTATCTGTCAGTCTGATTACTCTACGTGTTGTCTATGTTCTAGACACACTGACCTGTATCGGGAGTTATGGTCTGGGGTGCCATTTCGTATGACGGTAGTAGCACTCTCATGGCTATCCCACCCACCCTGACTGTATATCTATTTGTCAGTATGATTACTGTACGTTTTGTCTCTGTTCTAGACACATTGACCTGTATCTGGAATATGGCCTGGGGTGCCATTTCGTATGACGGTAGTAGCACTCTCGTGGCTATCACACCGACCCTGACTGTATATCTATATGTCAGTCTGATTACTTTACGTGTTGTCTCTGTTCTAGACACACTGACCTGTATCTGGTGTTATGGTCTGGGGTGCCATTACGTATGACGGTAGTAGCACTCTCTGGCTATCACACCCACCCTGACTGAATATCTATATGTCAGTCTGATTACTTTACGTGTTGTCTGTGTTATAGACACACTGACCTGTATCTGGAGTTGTGGTCTGGATTGCCATTTCGTATGACGGTGGTAGCACTGTCGTGGCTATCCCTCCCAACCTGACTGAATCTCCATATGTCAGTCTGATTACCCTACGTGTTGTCTCTGTTCTAGACACACTGACCTGTATCTGGTGTTACGATCTGGGGTGCCATTTCGTATGACGGTAGTAGCACTCTGATGGCTATCCCACCAACCCTGACTGTATATCTATATGTCAGTCTGATTACTCTACGTGTTGTTTCTGTCCTAGACACACTCACCTGTATCGGGAGTTATGGTCTGGGGTGCCATTTCGTATGACGGTAGTAGCACGCTCGTGCGTAACCCACCCCCCTCACTGTATATCTATATGTCAGTCTGATTACTCTACGTGTTGTCTATGTTCTAGACACACTGACCTGTATCGGGAGTTATGGTCTGGGGTGCCATTTCGTATGACGGTAGCAGCACTCTCATGGCTATCCCACCCACCCTGACTGCATATCTATATGTCACTCTCATTACTCTACATGTTGTTTCAGTTCTAAACACACTGACCTGAATCTGGAGTTATGGTCTGGGGTGCCATTTCGTATGACGGTAGTAGCACTCTATGGCTATCGCACCCACCCTGACTGTATATCTATATGTCAGTCTAATTACTCTACGTGCTGTCTCTGTTCTAGACACACTCACCTGTACCAGGAGTTATGGTCTGGGGTGCCATTTCGTATGACGGTAGTAGCACTCTCGTGGCTATCCCACCCACACTGACTGTATATCTATATGTCAGTCTGATTACTCTACGTGTTGTCTATGTTCTAGACACACTCACCTGTATCGGGAGTTATGGTCTGGGGTGCCATTTCGTATGACGGTAGTAGCACTCTCTGGCAATCCCACCCAACCTGACTATATATCTATATGTCAGTCTGATTACTCTACGTGTTGTCTCTGCTCTAGACACACTGACCTGTATCTGTAGTTATGGTCTGGGGTGCCATTTCGTAAGACGGTAGTAATACTCTCTGGCTATCCCAAACACCCTGACTGTATATCTATATGTCAGTCTGATTACTCTACGTGTTGTCTCTGATCTAGGAACACTAACCTGTATCTGGAGTTATGGTCTGGGGTGCCATTTCGTATGACGGTAGTAGCACTCTCGTGCCAATCCCACCCCCCTGACTGTATATCTATATGTCAGTCTGATTACTCTACGTGTTGTCTATGTTCTAGACACACTGACCTGTATCGGGAGTTATGGTCTGGGGTGCCATTTCGTATGACGGTAGCAGCACTCTCATGGCTATCCCACCCACCCTGACTGTATATCTATATGTCAGTATGATTACTGTACGTTTTGTCTCTGTTCTAGAAACATTGACCTGTATCTGGAATATGGCCTGGGGTGCCATTTCGTATGACGGTAGTAGCACTCTCGTGGCTATCCCACCCACCTTGACTGTATATCTATATGTCAGTCTGATTACTTTACGTGTTGTCTCTGTTCTAGACACACTGACCTGTATCTGGGGTTATGGTCTGGGGTGCCATTACGTATGACGGTAGTAGCACTCTCTGGCTATCACACCCACCCTGACTGAATATCTATATGTCAGTCTGATTACTTTACGTGTTGTCTCTGTTATAGACACACTGACCTGTATCTGGAGTTGTGGTCTGGAGTGCCATTTCGTATGACGGTGGTAGCACTGTCGTGGCTATCCCTCCCAACCTGACTGAATCTCCATATGTCAGTTTGATTACCCTACGTGTTGTCTCTGTTCTAGACACACTGACCTGTATCTGGTGTTACGATCTGGGGTGCCATGTCGTATGATGGTAGTAGCACTCTCATGGCTATCCCACCCACCCTGACTGTATGTCTATATGTCAGTCTGATTACTGTACGTTTTGTCTCTGTTCTAGACACATTGACCTGTATCTTGAATTATGGTCTGGGGTGCCATTTCGTATGACGGTAGTAGCAAACTCGTGGCTATCCATCCCACCATTACTGAATATCTATATGTCAGTCTGATTACTCTACGTGTTGTCTCTGTTCTAGACACACTGACCTGTATCTGGTGTTATGGTCTGGGGTGCCATATCGTATGACGGTAGTAGCACTCTCGTGGCTATCCCACCCACCCTGACTGCATATTTATATGTCAGTCTGATTACTCTACGTGTTGTTTCTGTTCTAGAAGCACTGACTTGTATCTCTAGTTAAGGTCTGGGGTGCCATTTCGTATGATGGTGGTAGCACACTCGTGACTATGCCACCCCCCTGATTGCATATCTATATGTCAGTCTGATTACTCTACGTGTTGTCTCTGTTCTAGACACACAGACCTGTATCGGGATTTATGGTCTGGCGTGCCATTTCGTATGACGGTAGTAGCACTGTCGTGGCTATCCCACCCACCGTGACTGTATATCTATATGTCAGTCTGGTTACTCTACGTGTTGTCTCTGTTCTAGACACACTGACCTGTATCTGGAGTTATGGTCTGGGGTGCCATTTCGTATGATGCGAGTAGCACTCTCGCAGCTATCCCACCCACCCTGACTGTATATCTATATGTCAGTCTGATTACTCTACGTGTTGTCTCTGTTCTAGAAACACTGACCTGTATCTGGAGTTATGGTCTGGGGTGCTATTTCGTATGACGGTAGTAGCACTCTCGTGGCTATCCACCCACCTTGAATGTATATCTATATGTCAGTCTCATTACTCTACATGTTGTCTCTGTTCTATAAACACTGACCAGTATCTGGACTTATGGTCTGGGGTGCCATTTCGTATGACGGTAGTAGCACTCCCGTGGCTATCACACCCACCCTGACTGTATGTCTATATGTCAGTCTGATTACTCTACGTGTTGTCTCTGTTCTAGACACACTGACCTGCATCTGGAGTTATGGTCTGGGGTGCCATTTCATATGACGGTAGTAGCACTCTCGTGGCTATCCCACCCACCCTGACTGTATATCTATATGTCAGTCTGATTATTCAATGTGTTGTCTCTGTTCTAGACACACTGACCTGTATCTGGAGTTGTGGTCTGGGGTGCCATTTCGTATGACGGTTGTAGCACTCTCGTGGCTATCCCTCCCAACCTGACTGAATCTCTATATGTCAGTCTGATTACTCTATGTGTTGTCTCTGTTCTTGACACACTGACCTGTATCTGGAGTTATGGTCTGTTGTACCATTTCGTATGTCGGTAGTAGCACTATCGTGGCTATCCCACCCACCCTTACTGTATATCTATCTGTGAGTCTGAATACTGTACGTCTTGTCTCTGTTCTAGGCACACTAACCTGTATCTTGAGTTATTGTCTGGGGTACCATTTTGTATGAGGGTAGTAGCGCTCTCTGGCTATCCCACCCACCCTGACTGTATATCTGTATGTCAGTCTGATTGCTCTACGTTTTGTCTCTGTTCTAGACACACTGACCTGTATCTCTAGTTAAGGTCTGGGGTGTCATTTCGTATGACGGTAGTAGCACTCTCGTGGCTATCACACCCACCCTGACTGTATATCTATATGTCAGTCTGATTACTCTACGTGTTGTCTCTGTTCTAGACACACTGAGCTGTATCTGGAGTTCTTGGCTGGGGTGCCATTTCGTATGACTGTAATAGCACTCTCATGGCTATCCCACCCACCCTGACTGTATATCTATATGTCAGTATGATTACTGTACGTTTTGTCTCTGTTCTAGACACATTGACCTGTATCTGGAATATGGCCTGGGGTGACATTTCGTATGACGGTAGTAGCACTCTCGTCGCTATCCCACCCACGATGACTGTATATCTATATGTAAGTCTGATTACTTTACGTGTTGTCTCTGTTATAGACACACTGACCTGTATCTGGAGTTGTGGTCTGGGGTGCCATTTCGTATGACGGTGGTAGCACTGTCGTGGCTACCCCTCCCAACCTGACTGAATCTCCATATGTCAGTCTGATTACCCTACGTGTTGTCTCTGTTCTAGACACACTGACCTGTATCTGGTGTTACGATCTGGGGTGCCATTTCGTATGACGGTAGTAGCACTCTGATGGCTATCCCACCAACCCTGACTGTATATCTATATGTCAGTCTGATTACTCTACGTGTTGTTTCTGTCCTAGACACACTCACCTGTATCGGGAGTTATGGTCTGGGGTGCCATTTCGTATGACGGTAGTAGCACTCTCGTGCGTATCCCAACCCCCTGACTGTATATCTATATGTCAGTCTGATTACTCTACGTGTTGTTTCTGTCCTAGACACACTCACCTGTATCGGGAGTTATGGTCTGGGGTGCCATTACGTATGACGGTAGTAGCACTCTCGTGGCTATCCCTCCCACCCTGACTGAATATCTATATGTCAGTCTGATTACTCTACGTGTTGTCTCTGTTCTAGACACACCGACCTGTATCTGGTGTTATGGTCTGGGGTGCCATATCGTATGACGGAGGTAGCACTCTCGTGGCTATCCCACCCACCCTGACTGTATATCTATATATCAGTCCGATTACTCTACGTGTTGTCTCTGTTCTAGAGGCACTGACCTGTATCTGTAGTTAAGGTCTGGGGTGCCATTTCGTATGATGGTAGTAGCACACTCGTGTCTATGCCCCCCCCCCCCTGATTGCATATCTATATGTCAGTCTGATTACTCTATGTGTTGTCTCTGTTCTAGATACACACACCTGTATTGGGATTTATGATCTGGGGTGCCATTTCGTATGACGGTAGTAGCACTCTCGTGGCTATCCCACCCACCGTGACTGTATATCTATATGTCAGTCTGATTACTGTACGTGTTGTCTCTGTTCTAGACACACTGACCTGTATCTGGAGTTATGGTCTGGGGTGCCATTTCGTATGATGGGAGTAGCACTCTCGCAGCTATCCCACCCACCCTGACTCTATATCTATATGTCAGTCTGATTACTCTATGTTTTGTCTCTGTTCTAGACACACACACCTGTATCTGGAGTTATGTAATGGGGTGCCATTTTTATGACGGTAGTAGCACTCTCGTGGCTATCCCACCCACCCTGACTCTATATCTATATGTCAGTCTGATTACTCTACGTGTTGTCTCTGTTCTAGACACACTGACCTGTATCTGGAGTTATGGTCTGGGGTGCCATTTCGTATGATGGGAGTAGCACTCTCGCAGCTATCCCACCCACCCTGACTCTATATCTATATGTCAGTCTGATTACTCTATGTTTTGTCTCTGTTCTAGACACACACACCTGTATCTGGAGTTATGTAATGGGGTGCCATTTTGTATGACGGTAGTAGCACTCTCGTGGCTATCCCACCCACCCTGACTCTATATCTATATGTCAGTCTGATTACTCTACGTGTTGTCTCTGTTCTAGACACACTGACCTGTATCTGGAATATGGCCTGGGGTGCCATTTCGTATGACGGTAGTAGCACTCTCGTGGCTATCCCACCAACCCTGACTGTATATCTATATGTCAGTCTGATTACTTTACGTGTTGTCTCTGTTCTAGACACACTGACCTGTATCTGTGGTTATGGTCTGGGGTGCCATTACGTATGACGGTAGTAGCACTCTCTGGCTATCACACCCACCCTGACTGAATATCTATATGTTAGTCTGATTACTCTACGTGTTGTCTCTTTTCTAGACACACTGAGCTGTATCTGGAGTTCTTGGCTGGGGTGCCATTTCGTATGACTGTAGTAGCACTCTCATGGCTATCCCACCCACCCTGACTGTATATCTATATGTCAGTATGATTACTGTACGTTTTGTCTCTGTTCTAGACACATTGACCTGTATCTGGAATATGGCCTGGGGTGCCATTTCGTATGACGGTAGTAGCACTCTCATGGCTATCCCACCCACCCTGACTGTATATCTATATGTCAGTCTGATTACTTTACGTGTTGTCTCTGTTCTAGACACACTGACCTGTATCTGGGGTTATGGTCTGGGGTGCCATTACGTATGACGGTAGTAGCACTCTCTGGCTATCACACCCACCCTGACTGAATATCTATATGTCAGTCTGATTACTTTACGTGTTGTCTCTGTTATAGACACACTGACCTGTACCTGGAGTTGTGGTCTGGGGTGCCATTTCGTATGACGGTGGTAGCACTGTCGTGGCTATCCCTCCCAACCTGACTGAATCTCCATATGTCAGTCTGATTACCCTACGTGTTGCCTCTGTTCTAGACACACTGACCTGTATCTGGTGTTACGATCTGGGGTGCCATTTCGTATGACGGTAGTAGCACTCTGATGGCTATCCCACCAACCCTGACTGTATATCTATATGTCAGTCTGATTACTCTACGTGTTGTTTCTGTCCTAGACACACTCACCTGTATCGGGAGTTATGGTCTGGGGTGCCATTTCGTATGACGGTAGTAGCACTCTCGTGCGTATCCCAACCCCCTGACTGTATATCTATATGTTAGTCTGATTACTCTACGTGTTGTCTATGTTCTACACACACTGACCTGTATAGGGAGTTATGGTCTGGGGTGCCATTTCGTATGACGGTAGTAGCACTCTCATGGCTATCCCACCCACCCTGACTGTATGTCTATATGTCAGTCTGATTACTGTACGTTTTGTCTCTGTTCTAGACACATTGACCTGTATCTTGAATTATGGTCTGGGGTGCCATTTCGTATGACGGTAGTAGCAAACTCGTGGCTATCCATCCCACCCTGACTGAATATCTATATGTCAGTCTGATTACTCTACGTGTTGTCTCTGTTCTAGACACACTGACCTGTATCTGGTGTTATGGTCTGGGGTGCCATATCGTATGACGGTAGTAGCACTCTCGTGGCTATCACACCCACCCTGACTGCATATTTATATGTCAGTCTGATTACTCTACGTGTTGTTTCTGTTCTAGAAGCACTGACTTGTATCTCTAGTTAAGGTCTGGGGTGCCATTTCGTATGATGGTAGTAGCACACTCGTGGCTATGCCACCCCCCTGATTGCATATCTATATGTCAGTCTGATTACTCTACGTGTTGTCTCTGTTCTAGACACACAGACCTGTATCGGGATTTATGGTCTGGCGTGCCATTTCGTATGACGGTAGTAGCACTGTCGTGGCTATCCCACCCACCGTGACTGTATATCTATATGTCAGTCTGGTTACTCTACGTGTTGTCTCTGTTCTAGACACACACACCTGTATCTGGAGTTATGTTCTGGGGTGCCATTTTGTATGACGGTAGTAGCACTCTCGTGGCTATCCCACCCACCCTGACTGTATATCTATATGTCAGTCTGATTACTCTACGTGTTGCCTCTGTTCTAGAAACACTGACCTGTATCTGGAGTTATGGTCTGGGGTGCTATTTCGTATGACGGTAGTAGCACTCTCGTGGCTATCCACCCACCCTGAATGTATATCTATATGTCAGTCTGATTACTCTACGTGTTGTCTCTGTTCTAGACACACTGACCTGTATCTGGAGTTACGGTCTGGGGTGCCATTTCGTATGACGGTAGTAGCACTCTCGTGGCTATCCCACAAACTCTGACTGTATATCTATATGTCAGTCTGATTATTCAATGTGCTGTCTCTGTTCCAGACACACTGACCTGTATCTGGAGTTATGGTCTGGGGTGCCATTTCGTATGACGGTTGTAGCACTCTCGTGGCTATCCCTCCCAACCTGACTGAATCTCTATATGTCAGTCTGATTACCCTACGTGTTGTCTCTGTTCTAGAAACACTGACCTGTATCTGGTTGAACGGTCTGGGGTGCCATTTCGTATGACAGTAGTAGCACTCTCTGGCTATCCCCCCCACCCTGACTGTATATCTATATGTCGGTCTGATTACTCTGCGTATTGTCTCTGTTCTAGACACACTGATCTGTATCTTGAATTATGGTCTGGGGTGCCATTTCGTATGACGGTAGTAGTACTCTCGTGGCTATCCCTCCCACCCTGACTGAATATCTATATGTCAGTCTGATTACTCTACGTGTTGTCTCTGTTCTAGACACACCGACCTGTATCTGGTGTTATGGTCTGGGGTGCCATATCGTATGACGGAGGTAGCACTCTCGTGGCTATCCCACCCACCCTGACTGTATATCTATATAGCAGTCCGATTACTCTACGTGTTGTCTCTGTTCTAGAGGCACTGACCTGTATCTGTACTTAAGGTCTGGTGTGCCATTTCGTATGATGGTAGTAGCACACTCGTGACTATGCCCCCCCCCCCCCCCTGATTGCATATCTATATGTCAGTCTGATTACTCTATGTGTTGTCTCTGTTCTAGACACACTGACCTGTATCTGGAGTTATGGTCTGGGGTGCCATTTCGTATGATGGGAGTAGCACTCTCGCAGCTATCCCACCCACCCTGACTCTATATCTATATGTCAGTCTGATTACTCTATGTTTTGTCTCTGTTCTAGACACACACACCTGTATCTGGAGTTATGTAATGGGGTGCCATTTTGTATGACGGTAGTAGCACTCTCGTGGCTATCCCACCCACCCTGACTCTATATCTATATGTCAGTCTGATTACGTGTTGTCTCTGTTCTAGACACACTGACCTGTATCTGGAGTTATGGTCTGGGGTGCCATTTCTTATGATGGGAGTAGCACTCTCGCAGCTATCCCACCCACCCTGAATGTATATCTATATGTCAGTCTGATTACTCTATGTTTTGTCTCTGTTCTAGACCCACACACCTGTATCTTGAGTTATGTAATGGGGTGCCATTTTGTATGACGGTAGTAGCACTCTCATGGCTATCCCACCCACCCTGACTCTATATCTATATGTCAGTCTGATTACTCTACGTGTTGTCTCTGTTCTAGACACACTGACCTGTATCTGGAATATGGCCTGGGGTGCCATTTAGTATGACGGTAGTAGCACTCTCGTGGCTATCCCACCCACCCTGACTGTATATCTATATGTCAGTCTGATTACTTTACGTGTTGTCTCTGTTCTAGACACACTGACCTGTATCTGTGGTTATGGTCTGGGGTGCCATTACGTATGACGGTAGTAGCACTCTCTGGCTATCACACCCACCCTGACTGAATATCTATATGTCAGTCTGATTACTTTACGTGTTGTCTCTGTTATAGACACACTGACCTGTATCTGGAGTTGTGGTCTGGGGTGCCATTTCGTATAACGGTGGTAGCACTGTCGTGGCTATCCCTCCCAACCTGACTGAATCTCCATATGTCAGTCTGATTACCCTACGTGTTGTCTCTGTTCTAGACACACTGACCTGTATCTGGTGTTACGATCTGGGGTGCCATTTCGTATGACGGTAGTAGCACTCTGATGGCTATCCCACCAACCCTGACTGTATATCTATATGTCAGTCTGATTACTCTACGTGTTGTTTCTGTCCTAGACACACTCACCTGTATCGGGAGTTATGGTCTGGTGTGCCATTTCGTATGACGGTAGTAGCACTCTCGTGCGTATCCCAACCCCCTGACTGTATATCTATATGTCAGTCTGATTACTCTACGTGTTGTCTATGTTCTACACACACTGACCTGTATAGGGAGTTATGGTCTGGGGTGCCATTTCGTATGACGTTAGTAGCACTCTCATGGCTATCCCACCCACCCTGACTGTATGTCTATATGTCAGTCTGATTACTGTACGTTTTGTCTCTGTTCTAGACACATTGACCTGTATCTTGAATTATGGTCTGGGGTGCCATTTCGTATGACGGTAGTAGCAAACTCGTGGCTATCCATCCCACCCTGACTGAATATCTATATGTCAGTCTGATTACTCTACGTGTTGTCTCTGTTCTAGACACACTGACCTGTATCTGGAGTTATGGTCTGGGGTGCCATTTCGTATGATGGGAGTAGCACTCTCGCAGCTATCCCACCCACCCTGACTCTATATCTATATGTCAGTCTGATTACTCTATGTGTTGTCTCTGTTCTAGACACACACACCTGTATCTGGAGTTATGTTCTGGGGTGCCATTTTGTATGACGGTAGTAGCACTCTCGTGGCTGTCCCACCCACCCTGACTGTATATCTATATGTCAGTCTGATTACTCTACGTGTTGCCTCTGTTCTAGAAACACTGACCTATATCTGGAGTTATGGTCTGGGGTGCTATTTCGTATGACGGTAGTAGCACTCTCGTGGCTATCCACCCACCCTGAATGTATATCTATATGTCAGTCTGATTACTCTACGTGTTGTCTCTGTTCTATAAACACTGACCAGTATCTGGACTTATGGTCTGGGGTGCCATTTCATATGACGGTAGTAGCGCTCCCGTGGCTATCACACCCACCCTGACTGTATGTCTATATGTCAGTCTGATTACTCTACGTGTAGTCTCTGTTCTAGACACACTGACCTGTATCTGGAGTTACGGTCTGGGGTGCCATTTCGTATGACGGTAGTAGCACTCTCATGGCTATCCCACAAACCCTGACTGTATATCTATATGTCAGTCTGATTATTCAATGTGCTGTCTCTGTTCTAGACACACTGACCTGTATCTGGAGTTGTGGTCTCGGGTGCCATTTCGTATGACGGTTGTAGCACTCTCGTGGCTATCCCTCCCAACGTGACTGAATCTCTATATGTCAGTCTGATTACCCTACGTGTTGTCTCTGTTCTAGAAACACTGACCTGTATCTGGTTGTACGGTCTGGGGTGCCATTTCGTATGACAGTAGTAGCACTCTCTGGCTATCCCCCCCACCCTGACTGTATATCTATATGTTGGTCTGATTACTCTGCGTATTCTCTCTCTGTTCTAGACACACTGATCTGTATCTTGAATTATGGTCTGGGGTGCCATTTCGTATGACGGTAGTAGTCCTCTCGTGGCTATCCCTCCCACCCTGACTGAATATCTATATGTCAGTCTGATTACTCTACGTGTTGTCTCTGTTCTAGACACACCGACCTGTATCTGGTGTTATGGTCTGGGGTGCCATATCGTATGACGGAGGTAGCTCTCTCGTGGCTATCCCACCCACCCTGACTGTATATCTATATATCAGTCCGATTACTCTACGTGTTGTCTCTGTTCTAGAGGCGCTGACCTGTATCTGTAGTTATGGTCTGGGGTGCCATTTCGTATGATAGTAGTAGCACACTCGTGACTATGCCCCCCCCCCCCCCTGATTGCATATCTATATGTCAGTCTGATTACTCTATGTGTTGTCTCTGTTCTAGACACACAGACCTGTATTGGGATTTATGATCTGGGGTGCCACTTCGTATGACGGTAGTAGCACTCTCGTGGCTATCCCACCCACCGTGACTGTATATCTATATGTCAGTCTGATTACTCTACGTGTTGTCTCTGTTCTAGACACACTCACCTGTATCTGGAGTTAAGGTCTGGGGTGCCATTTCGTATGATGGTAGAAGCATTCTCGTGGCTATCACACCCACACTGACTGAATATCTATATGTCAGTCTAATTACTTTACGTGTTGTCTCTGTTCTAGACACACTGGTCTGGGGTGCCATTTCGTATGACGGTAGTATCACACTCATGGCTATCCCACCCACCCTGACTGTATATCAATGTGTCTGTATAATTACTATACATATTGTCTCTGTTCTAGACACACTGACCTGTATCTGGAATTATCGTCTGATGTGCCATTTCGTATGTCGGTAGTAGCACCCTAGTGGCTATCACACCCACCCTGACTGTATATCTATCTGTGAGTCTGATTACTCTACGTCTTGTCTCCGTTCTAGACACACTAACCTGTGTCTTGAGTTATTGTCTGGGGTGCCATTTCGTATGACGGTAGTAGCACTCTCTGGCTATCCCACCCACCCTGACTGTATATCTGTATGTCAGTCTGATTGCTCTACGTTTTGTCTCTGTTCTAGACACACTGACCTGTATCTGGAGTTATGGTCTGGGGTGCCATTTCGTTTAACGATAGTAGCACTCTCGCGGCTATCCCACCCACCCTGACTCTATATCTATATGTCACTCTGATTACTCTATGTATTGTCTCTGTTCTAGACACACTCACCTGTATCTGGAGTTATGTTCCGGGGTGCCATTTTGTATGACGGTAGTAGCACTCTCGTGGCTATCCCACCCACCCTGACTTTATATCTATATGTCAGTCTGATTACTCTACGTGTTGTCTCTGTTCTAGGCACACTGACCTGTATCTGGAGTTATGGTCTGAGGTGCCATTTCGTATGACGGTAGTATCACTCTCGCGGCTAACCCACCCACCCTGACTGTATATCTATATGTCAGTCTGATTATTCTACGTGTTGTCTCTGTTCTATACACACTCACGTGTATCTGGAGTTATGGTCTGGGGTGCCATTTCGTATGACGGTAGAAGCACTCTCGTTGCTATCACACCCACCCTGACTGAATATCTATATGTCAGTCTGATTACTTTACGTGTTGTCTATGTTCTAGACACACTGACCTGTATCTGAGGTTATGGTCTGGGGTGCCATTTCGTATGACGGTAGTAGCACTCTCTGGCTATCCCACAAACCCTGACTGTATATCTATATGTCAGTCTGATTACTCTATGTGTTGTCTCTGTTCTTGACACACTGACCTGTATCTGGAGTTATGGTCTGTTGTACCATTTCGTATGTCGGTAGTAGCACTATCGTGGCTATCCCACCCACCCTTACTGTATATCTATCTGTGAGTCTGAATACTGTACGTCTTGTCTCTGTTCTAGGCACACTAACCTGTATCTTGAGTTATTGTCTGGGGTACCATTTTGTATGAGGGTAGTAGCGCTCTCTGGCTATCGCACCCACCCTGACTGTATATCTGTATGTCAGTCTGATTGCTCTACGTTTTGTCTCTGTTCTAGACACACTGACCTGTATCTCTAGTTAAGGTCTGGGGTGTCATTTCGTATGACGGTAGTAGTACTCTCGTGGCTATCACACCCACCCTGACTGTATATCTATATGTCAGTCTGATTACTCTACGTGTTGTCTCTGTTCTAGACACACTGAGCTGTATCTGGAGTTCTTGGCTGGGGTGCCATTTCGTATGACTGTAGTAGCACTCTCGTGGCTATCCCACATACCCTGACTGTATATCTATATGTCAGTCTGATTACTCTACGTGTTGTCTTTTTTCTATACACCCTCAAGTGTATCTGTAGTTATGGTCTGGGATGCCAATTCGTATGACGGTAGTAGTACTCTGATGGCTCTCCCTCCAACCCTGACTGTATATCTATATGTCAGTCTGATTACTCTACGTGTTGTTTCTGTCCTAGACACACTCACCTGTATCGGGAGTTATGGTCTGGGGTGCCATTTCGTATGACGGTAGTAGCACTCTCTGGCAATCCCACCCACCCTGACTATATATCTATATGTCAGTCTGATTACTCAACGTGTTGTCTCTGTTCTAGACACACTGACCTGTATCTGTAGTTATGGTCTGGGGTGCCATTTCGTAAGACGGTAGTAGTACTCTCTGGCTATCCCACCCACCCTGACTGTATATCTATATGTCAGTCTGGTTACTCTACGTGTTGTCTCTGTTCTAGACACACTAACCTTTACAGGAGTTATGGTCTGGGGTGCCATTTCGTATGACGGTAGTATCACTCTCATGGCTATCCCACCCACTCTGACTTTATGTCTATATGTCAGTCTGATTACTGTACGTTTAGCCTCTGTTCTAGACACACTGATCTGTATCTTGAATTATGGCTGGGGTGCCATTTCATATGACGGTAGTAGCACTCTCGTGGCTATCCCTCCCACCCTGACTGAATATCTATATGTCAGTCTGATTACTCTACGTGTTGTCTCTGTTCTAGACACACCGACCTGTATCTGGTGTTATGGTCTGGGGTGTCATATCGTATGACGGTAGTAGCACTCGTGTGGCTATCCCACCCACCCTGACTGCATATTTATATGTCAGTCTGATTACTCTACATGTTCTTCCTGTCTAGACACACTGACCTGAATCTGGAGTTATGGTCTGGGGTGCCATTTCGTATGACGGTAGTACCACTCTCGTGCTATCCCACCCACCCTGACTGTATATCTATATGTCAGTCCGATTACTCTACGTGTTGTCTCTGTTCTAGAAGCACTGTCCTGTATCTGTAGTTAAGGTCTGGGGTGCCATTTCATATGATGGTAGTAGCACACTAGTGACTATGCCACCCCCCTGATTGCATATCTATATGTCAGTCTGATTACTCTATGTGTTGTCTCTGTTCTAGACACACAGACCTGTATTGGGATTTATGATCTGGAGTGCCATTTCGTATGACGGTAGTAGCACTCTCGTGGCTATCCCACCCACTGTGACTGTATATCTATATGTCAGTCTGGTTACTCTACGTGTTGTCTCTGTTGTAGACACACTGACCTGTATCTGGAGTTATGGTCTGGGGTGCCATTTCGTATGATGGGAGTAGCACTCTCGCAGCTATCCCACCCACACTGACTCTATATCTATATGTCAGTCTGATTACTCTATGTGTTGTCTCTGTTCTAGACACACACACCTGTATCTGGAGTTATGTAATGGGGTGCCATTTTGTATGACGGTAGTAGCACTCTCGTGGCTATCCCACCCACACTGACTGAATATCTATATGTCAGTCTAATTACTTTACGTGTTGTCTCTGTTCTAGACACACTGGTCTGGGGTGCCATTTCGTATGACGGTAGTAGCACTCTCTGGCTATCCCACCCACCTTGTCTGTATATTTATATGTCGGTCTTATTATTCTACGTGTTGTCTCTGTTCTAGACACACCTCCCTGTATCTGGAGTTGTCGTCTGATGTGCCATTTCGTATGTCGGTAGTAGCACCCTCGTGGCTATCACACCCACCCTGACTGTATATCTATCTGTGAGTCTGATTACTCTACGTCTTGTCTCTGTTCTAGACACACTAACTTGTGTCTTGAGTTATTGTCTGGGGTGCCATTTCGTATGACGGTAGTAGCACTCTCTGGCAATCCCCCCCACCCTGACTGTATATCTATATGTCGGTCTGATTTCTTTGCGTATTGTCTCTGTTCTAGACACACTGATCTGTATCTTGAATTATGGCTGGGTTGCCATTTCGTATGACGGTAGTAGCACTCTCGTGGCTATCCCTCCCACCCTGACTGAATATCTAAATGTCAGTCTGATTACTCTACGTGTTGTCTCTATTCTAGACACACCGACCTGTATCTGGTGTTATGGTCTGGGGTGTCATATCGTATGACGGTAGTAGCACTCTCGTGGCTATCCCACCCACCCTGACTGCATATTTATATGTCAGTCTGATTACTCTACATGTTCTTCCTGTCTAGACACACTGACCTGAATCTGGAGTTATGGTCTGGGGTGCCATTTCGTATGACGGTAGTAGCACTCTCGTGGCTATCCCACCCACCCTGACTGTATATCTATATATCAGTCCGATTACTCTACGTGTTGTCTCTGTTCTAGAAGCACTGACCTGTATCTGTAGTTAAGGTCTGGGGTGCCATTTCATATGATGGTAGTAGCACACTAGTGACTATGCCACCCCCCTGATTGCATATCTATATGTCAGTCTGATTACTCTATGTGTTGTCTCTGTTCTAGACACACAGACCTGTATTGGGATTTATGATCTGGGGTACCATTTCGTATGACGGTAGTAGCACTCTCGTGGCTATCCCACCCACTGTGACTGTATATCTATATGTCAGTCTGGTTACTCTACGTGTTGTCTCTGTTCTAGACACACTGACCTGTATCTGGAGTTGTGGCTTGAGGTGCCATTTCGTATGATGGGAGTAGCACTCTCGCAGCTATCCCACCCACCCTGACTCTATATCTATATGTCAGTCTGATTACTCTATGTGTTGTCTCTGTTCTAGACACACACACCTGTATCTGGAGTTATGTTCTGGGGTGCCATTTTGTATGACGGTAGTAGCACTCTCGTGGCTGTCCCACCCACCCTGACTGTATATCTATATGTCAGTCTGATTACTCTACGTGTTGCCTCTGTTCTAGAAACACTGACCTATATCTGGAGTTATGGTCTGGGGTGCCATTTTGTATGACGGTAGTAGCACTCTCGTGGCTATCCCACGCACCCTGACTGTATATCTATATGTCAGTCTGATTACTCTACGTGTTGTCTCTGTTCTAGACACACTGACCTGTATCTGGGCTTATGGTCTGGGGCGCCATTTCGTATGACGATAGTAGCACGCTCTTGCTGTCCCACCCACCCTGACAGTATATCTGTATGTCAGTCTGATTACTCTACGTGTTGTCTCTATTCTAGACACACTGAGCTGTATCTGGAGTTATGGTCTGGGGTGCCATTTCGTATGACGGTAGTAGCACCCTCGTGGCTATCCCACATACCCTGACTGAATATCTATATATCAGTCTGATTACACTATGTGTTGTCTCTGTTTCAGACCCACTGACATGTATCTGGGGTTATGGTCTGGGGTGCCATTTCGTATGACAGTAGTAGCACTCTCAGAGCTATTCCACCATCCCTGACTCTATAATAATATATATATAAGAGTCTGATTACTCTACGTGTTGTCTCTGTTCTAGACACACTACCCTGTATCTGGGCTTATGGTCTGGGGTGCCATTTCGTATGACGATAGTAGCACGCTCTTGCTATCCCACCCACCCTGACAGTATATCTGTATGTCAGTCTGATTACTCTACGTGTTGTCTCTGTTCGATACACACTGATTTGTATCTGGAGTTATGGTCTGGGGTGCCATTTCATATGACGGTAGTAGCACTCTCGTGGCTATCCCACCCACCCCGACTGAATATCTATATGTCAGACTGATTACTCTACGTGTTGTCTCTGTTCTAGACACACTGACCTGTATTTGGAGTTGTGGTCTGAAGTGCCATTTCGTATGTCGGTAGTAGCACCCTCGTGGCTATCACACCTACCCTGACTGTATATCTATCTGTTAGGGCTGATTACTCTTCGTCTTGTCTCGGTTCTAGACACACTAACCTGTATCTTGAGTTATGGCCTGGGGTGCCATTTCGTATGACGGTAGTGGCACTCTCTGGCTATCGCACCGACCCTGACTGTATATCTGTATCTCAGTCTGATTGCTCTACGTGTTGTCTCTGTTCTAGACACACTGATCTGTATCTGGAGTTATGGTCTATGGTGCCATTTTGTATGACGGTAGTAGCACTCTCGTGGCTATCCCACCCCCCTGACTGTATATCTATATGTCAGTTTGATTACTCTACGTGTTGTCTCTGTTCTAGGAACACTGACCTGTATCTGGAGTTATGGTCTGGGGTGCCATTTCGTATGACGGTAGTAGCACTCTCGTGGCTATCCCACCCACCCTGACTGTATATCTATATGTCAGTCTGATAACTCTACGTGTTGTCTCTGTTCTAGACACACTCACCTGTATCTGGACCTATGGTCTCGGATGCCATTTCGTATGACGGTAGTGGCTTTCTCGCTGCTTTCCCACCCACCTTGACTGTATATATATATATATATATATATATATATATATATATATATATATATATATATATATATATATATATATATATATATATATATATATATATATATATATATGTGTCAGTCTGATTACTCTGTGTGTTGTCTCTGTTCTACGCACACTGACCTGTATCTGGATTTATGGTCTGGGGTGCCATTTCGTATGACGGTAGTAGCACTCTCGTGGCTATCCCACGCACCGTGACTGTATATCTATATGTCAGTCTGATTATTCATCGTATTGTCTCTGTTCTAGACACACTGACCTGCATCTGGACTTATGGTTGGGTTGCCATTTCGTATGACGGTAGTACCACACACATGGCTATCCCACCCACCCTGAGTGAATATCTATGTGTCTGTCTAATTACTCTACATATTGTCTCTGTTCTATACACTCTCACCTGTATCTGGAGTTATGGTCTGATGTGCCATTTCTTATGTCGGTAGTAGCACCCTTGTGGCAATCACACCCACCCTGACTGTATATCTATCTGTGAGTCTGATTACTCTACGTCTTGTCTCTGTTCTAGACACACTAACCTGTGTCTTGAGTTATTGTCTGGGGTACCATTTCGTATGACGGTAGTAGCATTCTCTGGCTATCCCACCCACGCTGACTGTATATCTATATGTCAGTCTGATTATTCTACGTGTTGTCTCTGTTCTAGACACACTGACCTGTGTATGGAGCTATGGTCTGGGGTGCCATTTCGTATGACAGTAGTAGCACTCTCAGGGCTATTCCACCATCCCTGACTCTATAATAATATATATATGAGAGTCTGATTACTCTACGTGTTGTCTCTGTTCTAGACACACTGACCTGTATCTAGGCTTATGGTCTGGGGTGCCATTTCGTATGACGATAGTAGCACGCTCTTGCTATCCCACCCACCCTGACAGTATATCTGTATGTCAGTCTGATTACTCTACGTGTTGTCTCTGTTCGATACACACTGATCTGTATCTGGAGTTATGGTCTGGGGTGCCATTTCATATGACGGTAGTAGCACTCTCGTGGCTATCCCACCCACCCCGACTGAATATCTATATGTCAGTCTGATTACTCTACGTGTTGTCTCTGTTCTAGACACACTGACCTGTATTTGGAGTTGTGGTCTGAAGTGCCATTTCGTATGTCGGTAGTAGCACCCTCGTGGCTATCACACCCACCCTGACTGTATATCTATCTGTTAGGGCTGATTACTCTTCGTCTTGTCTCGGTTCTAGACACACTAACCTGTATCTTGAGTTATGGCCTGGGGTGCCATTTCATATGACGGTAGTGGCACTCTCTGGCTATCGCGCCGACCCTGACTGTATATCTGTATCTCAGTCTGATTGCTCTACGTGTTGTCTCTGTTCTAGACACACTGACCTGTATCTGGGCTTATGGTCTGGGGTGCCATTTCGTATGACGATAGTAGCACGCTCTTGCTATCCCACAAACCCTGACAGTATATCTGTATGTCAGTCTGATTACCCTACGTGTTGTCTCTGTTCTATACACACTGATCTGTATCTGGAGTTATGGTCTGGGGTGCCATTTCGTATGACGGTAGTGGCACTCTCTGGCTATCGCACCGACCCTGACTGTATATCTGTATCTCAGTCTGATTGCTCTACGTGTTGTCACTGTTCTAGACACACTGACCTGTATCTGGAGTTATGGTCTATGGTGCCATTTTTTATGATGGTAGTAGCACTCTCGTGGCTATCCCACCCCCCTGACTGTATATGTATATGTCAGTCTGATTACTCTACGTGTTGTCTCTGTTCTAGGCACACTGACCTGTATCTGGAGTTATGGTCTGGGGTGCCATTTCGTATGACGGTATTAGCACTCTCGTGGCTATCCCACCCACCCTGACTGTATATCTATATGTCAGTCTGATAACTCTACGTGTTGTCTTTGTTCTAGACACACTCACCTGTATCTGGAGCTATGGTCTCGGATGCCATTTCGTATGACGGTAGTGGCTTTCTCGCTGCTTTCCCACCCACCCTGACTGTATATATATATATATATATATATATATATATATATATATATATATATGTCAGTCTGATTACTCTGTGTGTTGTCTCTGTTCTACGCACACTGACCTGTATCTGAATTTATGGTCTGGGGTGCCATTTCGTATGACGGTAGTAGCACTCTCGTGGCTATCCCACGCACCGTGACTGTATATCTATATGTCAGTCTGATTATTCAACGTATTGTCTCTGTTCTAGACACACTGACCTGTATCTGGACTTATGGTTGGGTTGCCATTTCGTATGACAGTAGTACCACACACATGGCTATCCCACCCACCCTGAGTGAATATCTATGTGTCTGTCTAATTACTCTACATATTGTCTCTGTTCTAGACACTCTCACCTGTATCTGGAGTTATGGTCTGATGTGCCATTTCTTATGTCGGTAGTAGCACCCTTGTGGCAATCACACCCACCCTGACTGTATATCTATCTGTGAGTCTGATTACTCTACGTCTTGTCTCTGTTCTAGACACACTAACCTGTGTCTTGAGTTATTGTCTGGTGTACCATTTCGTATGACGGTAGTAGCATTCTCTGGCTATCCCACCCACGCTGACTGTATATCTATATGTCAGTCTGATTATCCTACGTGTTGTCTCTGTTCTAGACACACTGACCTGTGTCTGGAGCTATGGTCTGGGGTGCCATTTCGTATGAAGGTAGTAGCACTCTCGTGGCTATCCCACCCACCCTAACTGTATATCTATATGTCAGTCAGATTACTCTATGTGTTGTCTCTGTTCTAGGCACACTCACCTGTATCAGGAGTTATGGTCTGGGGTGCCATTTTGTATGACGGTAGTAGCACTCTCGTGGCTATCCCACCCACCCTGACTGTATACCTATATGTCAGTCTGATTACTCAACGTGTTGTCTCTGTTCTAGACACACTGACCTGTATCTGGGCTTATGGTCTGGGGTGCCATTTCGTATGACGATAGTAGCACGCTCTTGCTATCCCACCCACCCTGACAGTTTATCTGTATGTCAGTCTGATTACTCTACGTGTTGTCTCTGTTCTAGACACACTGATCTGTATCTGCAGTTATGGTCTGGGGTGCCATTTCATATGACGGTAGTAGCACTCTCGTGGCCATCCCACCTACCCCGACTGAATATCTATATGTCAGTCTGATTACTCTACGTGTTGTCTCTGTTCTAGACACACTGACCTGTATTTGGAGTTGTGGTCTGAAGTGCCATTTCGTATGTCGGTAATAGCACCCTCGTGGCTATCACACCCACCCTGACTGTATATCTATCTGTTAGGGCTGATTACTCTTCGTCTTGTCTCGGTTCTAGACACACTAACCTGTATCTTGAGTTATGGCCTGGGGTGCCATTTCGTATAACGGTAGTGTCACTCTCTGGCTATCGCACCCACCTTGACTGTATATCTGTATCTCAGTCTGATTGTTCTACGTGTTGTCTCTGTTCTAGACACACTGACCTGTATCTGGAGTTATGGTCTATGGTGCCATTTTGTATATCGGTAGTAGCACTCTGGTGGCTATCCCACCCCCCTGACTGTATATCTATATGTCAGTCTGATTACTCTACGTGTTGTCTCTGTTCTAGGCACACTGACCTGTATCTGGATTTATGGTCTGGGGTGCCACTTCGTATGACCTTAGTAGCACTCTCGTGGCTATCCCACCCACCCTGACTGTATATCTATATGTCAGTCTGATTACACTACGTGTTGTCTCTGTTCTAGAAACACTGACCTGTATCTATAGTTATGGTCTGGGGTGCCATTTCGTATGACGGTAGTAACACCCTCGTGGCTATCACACGCACCCTGAATGTATATCTATCTGTGAGTCTGATTACTCTACGTCTTGTCTCTGTTCTAGACACACTAACATGTATCTTGAGTTATTGTCTGGGGTGCCATTTCGTATGGCAGTAGTAGCACTCTCTGGCTATCCCACCCACCCTGACTGTATATCTGTATGTCAGTCTAATTGCTCTACGTTTTGTCTCTGTTCTAGACACACTGAACTGTATCTGTAGTTATGGTCTGGGGTGCCATTTCGTACGACGGTAGTAGCACTCTGGTGGCGCTTGCACCCACCCTGACTGTATATCTATCTGTTAGGGCTGATTACTCTTCGTCTTGTCTCCGTTCCAGACACACTAACCTGTAGCTTGAGTTATGGCCTGGGGTGCAATTTCGTATAACGGTAGTGTCACTCTCTGGCTATCGCACCCACCCTGACTGTATATCTGCATCTCAGTCTGATTGTTCTACGTGTTGTCTCTGTTCTAGACACACTGACATGTATCTGGAGTTATGGTCTATGGTGCCATTTTGTATGACGGTAGTAGCACTCTCGTGGCTATCCCAGCCCCCTGACTGTATATCTATATGTCAGTCTGATTACTCTACGTGTTGTCTCTGTTCTAGGCACACTGACCTGTATCTGGAGTTATGGTCTGGGGTGCCATTTCGTATGACAGTAGTAGCACTCACAGGGCTATTCCACCATCCCTGACTGTATAATAATATATATATGAGAGTCTGATTACTCTACGTGTTGCCTCTGTTCTAGACACACTGACCTGTATCTGGAGCTATGGTCTGGTGAGCCATTTCATATGACGGTAGTAGCACTCTCGTGGCTATCCCACCCACTCTGACTCAATATACCTATATGTCAGTCTGATTATTATATGTGTTGTCTCTGTTCTAGACACACTGTCCTGTAACTGGGCTTATGGTCTGGGGTGCCATTTCGTATGACGATAGGAGCACTCTCTGGCTATCCCACCCACCCTGACAGTATATCTGTATGTCAGTCTGATTACTCTACATGTTGTCTCTGTTCTAGACACACTGATCTGTATTTGGAGTTATGGTCAGGGGTGCCATTACATATGACGCTAGTAGCACTCTCGTGGCTATCCCACCAAGCCCGACTGAACATCTATATGTCGGTCTGATTACTCTATGTGTTGTCTCTGTTCTAGACACACTGACCTGTATTTGTAGGTATGGTCTGATGTGCCATTTCGTATGTCGGTAGTAGCACACTCGTGGCTATCACACCCACCCTGACTGTATATCTATCTGTGAGTCCGATTACTGTACGTGTTGTCTCGGTTCTAGACACACTAACCTGTATCTTGAGTTAAGGTCTGGGGTGCTATTTCGTATGTTGGTAGTGGCACTCTCTGGTTATCCCACCCACCCTGACTGTATATCTGTATGTCAGTCTGATTGCTCTACGTGTTGCCTCTGTTCTAGACACAGTGACCTGTATCTGGAGTTATGGTCTGGGGTGCCATTTCGTATGACGGCAGTAGCACTCTCGTGGTTATCCCACCCACCTGACTGTATATCTATATGTCAGTCTGATTACTCTACGTGTTGTCTCTGTTCTAGACACACTGACCTGTGTGTGGAGCTATGGTCTGGGGTGCCATTTCGTATGAAGGTAGTATCACTCTCGTGGCTATCCCACCCACCCTAACTGTATATTTTATGTCAGTCAGATTACTCTATGTGTTGTCTCTGTTCTAGACACACTCACCTGTATCTGGAGTTATGGCCTGGGGTGCCATTTTGTATGACGGTAGTAGCACTCTCGTGGCTATCCTACGCACCCTGACTGTATATCTATATGTCAGTCTGATTACGTGTTGTCTCTGTTCTAGACACACTGACCTGTATCTGGGCTTATGGTCTGGGGTGCCATTTCGTATGACGATAGTAGCACGCTCTTGCTATCCCACCCACCCTGACAGTATATCTGTATTTCAGTCTGATTACTCTATTCTAGACACACTGAGCTGTATCTGGAGTTATGGTCTGGAGTGCCATTTCGTATGACGGTAGTAGCACCCTCGTGGCTATCCCACATACCCTGACTGAATATCTATATATCAGTCTGATTACACTATGTGTTGTCTCTGTTTTAGACCCACTGACATGTATCTGGGGTTATGGTCTGGGGTGCCATTTCGTATGACAGTAGTAGAACTCTCAGGGCTATTCCACCATCCCTGACTCTATAATAATATATATATGAGAGTCTGATTACTCTATGTGTTGTCTCTGTTCTAGACACACTGACCTGTGTCTGGAGCTATGGTCTGGGGTGCCATTTCGTATGAAGGTAGTTGCACTCTCGTGGCTATCCCACCCACCCTAACTGTATATCTATATGTCAGTCAGATTACTCTATGTGTTGTCTCTGTTCTAGACACACTGACCTGTATCTGGAGTTATGGTCTATGGTGCCATTTTGTATGACGGTAGTAGCACTCTGGTGGCTATCCCACCCCCCTGACTGTATATCTATATGTCAGTCTGATTACTCTACGTGTTGTCTCTGTTCTAGGCACACTGACCTGTATCTGGAGTTATGGTCTGGGGTGCCACTTCATATGACCTTAGTAGCACTCTCGTGGCTATCCCACCCACCCTGACTGTATATATATATGTCAGTCTGATTACTCTACATGTTGTCTCTGTTCTATACACACTGATCTGTATCTGGAGTTATGGTCTGGGGTGCCATTTCATATGACGGTAGTAGCACTCTCGTGGCTATCCCACCCACCCCGACTGAATATCTATATGTCAGTCTGATTACTCTACGTGTTGTCTCTGTTCTAGACACACTGACCTGTATTTGGAGTTGTGGTCTGAAGTGCCATTTCGTATGTCGGTAGTAGCACCCTCGTGGCTATCACACCCACCCTGTCTGTATATCTATCTGTTAGGGCTGATTACTCTTCGTCTTGTCTCGGTTCTAGACACACTAACCTGTATCTGGAGTTATGGTCTATGGTGTCATTTTGTATGAAGGTAGTAGCACTCTCGTGGCTATCCCACCCCCCTGACTGTATATCTATATGTCAGTCTGATTACTCTACGTGTTGTCTCTGTTCTAGGCACACTGACCTGTATCTGGAGTTATGGTCTGGGGTGCCATTTCGTATGACGGTAGTAGCATTCTCGTGGCTATCCCACCCACCCTGAATGTATATCTATATGTCAGTCTGATAACTCTACGTGTTGTCTCTGTTCTAGACACACTCACCTGTATCTGTAGCTATGGTCTGGGATGCCATTTCGTATGACGGTCGTGGCTTTCTCGCTGCTTTCCCACCCACCCTGACTGTATATATATATATATATATATATATATATATATATATATATATATATATATATATATATATATATATATATATATGTCAGTCTGATTACTCTGTGTGTTTTCTCTGTTCTACACACACTGACCTGTATCTGGATTTATGGTCTGGGGTGCCATTTCGTATGACGGTAGTAGCACTCTCGTGGCTATCCCACCCACCGTGACTTTATATCTATATGTCAGTCTGATTATTCAACGTATTGTCTCTGTTCTAGACACACTGACCTGTATCTGGACTTATGGTTGGGTTGCCATTTCGTATGACAGTAGTACCACGCACATGGCTATCCCACCCACCCTGAGTGAATATCTATGTGTCTGTCTAATTACTCTACATATTGTCTCTGTTCTAGACACTCTCACCTGTATCTGGAGTTATGGTCTGATGTGCCATTTCTTATGTCGGTAGTAGCACCCTTGTGGCAATCACACCCACCCTGACTGTATATCTATATGTCAGTCCGATTACTCTACGTGTTGTCTCTGTTCTAGAAACACTGACCTGTATCTATAGTTATGGTCTGGGGTGCCATTTCGTATGACGGCAGTAACACCCTCGTGGCTATCACACGCACCCTGAATGTATATCTATCTGTGAGTCTGATTACTCTACGTCTTGTCTCTGTTCTAGACACACTAACATGTATCTTGAGTTATTGTCTGGGGTGCCATTTCGTATGACAGTAGTAGCACTCTCTGGCTATCCCACCCACCCTGACTGTATATCTGTATGTCAGTCTAATTGCTCTACGTTTTGTCTCTGTTCTAGACACACTGAACTGTATCTGTAGTTATGGTCTGGGGTGCCATTTCGTATGACGGCAGTAACACCCTCGTGGCTATCGCACCCACACTTACTGTATATCTGCATCTCAGTATGATTGTTCTACGTGTTGTCTCTGTTCTAGACACACTGACATGTATCTGGAGTTATGGTCTATGGTGCCATTTTGTATGACGGTAGTAGCACTCTCGTGGCTATCCCACCCCCCTGACTGTATATCTATATGTCAGTCTGATCAATCTACGTGTTGTCTCTGTTCTAGGCACACTGACCTGTATCTGGAGTTATGGTCTGGGGTGCCATTTCGTATGACCGTAGTAGCACTCTCGTGGCTATCCCACCCACCCTGACTGTATACCTATATGTCGGTCTGAGTACTCTACGTGGTGCCTCGGTTTTAGACCCACTGACATGTATCTGGGTTATGGTCTGGGGTGCCATTTCGTATGACAGTAGTAGCACTCTCAGGGCTATTCCACCATCCCTGACTGTTTAATAATATATATATGAGAGTCTGATTACTCTACGTGCTGCCTCTGTTCTAGACACACTGACCTGTATCCGGAGCTATGGTCTGGTGAGCCATTTCGTATGACGGTAGTAGCACTCTCGTGGCTATCCCACCCACTCTGACTCTATATACCTATATGTCAGTCTGATTATTATATGTGTTGTCTCTGTTCTAGACACGCTGTCCTGTAACTGGGCTTATGGTCTGGGGTGCCACTTCGTATGACGTTAGTAGCACTCTCTGGCTATCCCACCCACCCTGACAGTATATCTGTATGTCAGTCTGATTACTCTACATGTTGTCTCTGTTCTAGACACACTGATCTGTATTTGGAGTTCTGGTCAGGGGTGCCATTACATATGACGGTAGTAGCACTCTCGTGGCTATCCCACCCAGCCCGACTGAATATCTATATGTCAGTCTGATTACTCTATGTGTTGTCTCTGTTCTAGACACACTGACCTGTATTTGTAGGTATGGTCTGATGTGCCATTTCGTATGTCGGTAGTAGCACCCTCGTGGCTATCACACCCACCCTGACTGTATATCTATCTGTGAGTCCGATTACTGTACGTGTTGTCTCGGTTCTAGACACACTAACCTGTACCTTGAGTTAAGGTATGGGGTGCTATTTCGTATGTTGGTAGTGGCACTCTCTGGTTATCCCACCCACCCTGACTCTATATCTGTATGTCAGTCTGATTGCTCTACGTGTTGCCTCTGTTCTAGACACAGTGACCTGTATCTGGAGTTATGGTCTGGGGTGCCATTTCGTATGACGGCAGTAGCACTGTCGTGGTTATCCCGCCCACCTGACTGTATATCTATATGTCAGTCTGATTACTCTACGTGTTGTCTCTGTTCTAGACACACTGACCTGTGTGTGGAGCTATGGTCTGGGGTGCCATTTCGTATGAAGGTAGTAGCACTCTCGTGGCTATCCCACCCACCCTAACTGTATATCTATATGTCAGTCAGATTACTCTATGTGTTGTCTCTGTTCTAGACACACTCACCTGTATCTGGAGTTATGGTCTGGGGTGCCATTTTGTATGACGGTATTAGCACTCTCGTGGCTATCCTACGCACCCTGACTGTATATCTATATGTCAGTCTGATTACTCTACGTGTTGTCTCTGTTCTAGACACACTGACTTGTATCTGGGCTTATGGTCTGGGGTGCCATTTCGTATGACGATAGTAGCACGCTCTTGCTATCCCACCCACCCTGACAGTATATCTGTATGTCAGTCTGATTACTCTACGTGTTGTCTCTATTCTAGACACACTGAGCTGTATCTGGAGTTATGGTCTGGGGTGCCATTTCGTATGACAATAGTAGCACCCACGTGGCTATCCCACATACCCTGACTGAATATCTATATATCAGTCTGATTACACTATGTGTTGTCTCTTTTTTAAACCCACTTACATGTTCTGGGGTTATGGTCTGGGGTGCCATTTCGTATGACAGTAGTAGCACTCTCAGGGCTATTCCACCATCCCTGACTCTATAATAATATATATATGAGAGTCTGATTACTCTATGTGTGTTCTCTGTTCTAGACACACTGACCTGTGTCTGGAGCTATGGTCTGGGGTGCCATTTCGTATGAAGGTAGTTGCACTCTCGTGGCTATCCCACCCACCCTAACTGTATATCTATATGTCAGTCAGATTACTCTATGTGTTGTCTCTGTTCTAAACACACTCACCTGTATCTGGAGTTATGGTCTGGGGTGCCATTTTGTATGACGGTAGTAGCACTCTCGTGGCTATCCCACCCACCCTGACTGTATATCCATATGTCAGTCTGATTACTCTACGTGTCGTCTCTGTTCTATACACACTGATCTCTATCTGGAGTTATGGTCTGGGGTGCCATTTCATATGACGGTAGTAGCACTCTCGTTTCTATCCCACCCACCCCGACTGAATATCTATATGTCAGTCTGATTACTCTACGTGTTGTCTCTGTTCTAGACACACTGACCTGTATTTGGAGTTGTGGTCTGCAGTGCCATTTCGTATGTCGGTAGTAGCACCCTTGTGGCTATCTCACCCACCCTGACTGTATATCTATCTGTTAGGGCTTATTACTCTTCGTAATGTCTCGGTTCTAGACACACTAACCTGTATCTGGAGTTATGGTCTATGGTGCCATTTCGTATGACAGTAGCAGCACTCTCGTGGCTATGCCACCCCCCTGATTGTATATCTAAATGTCAGTCTGATTACTCTACGTGTTGTCTCTGTTCTAGACACACTGACCTGTATCTGGAGTTATGGTCTGGGGTGCCATTTCGTATGACGGTAGTAGC
Organism: Schistocerca gregaria; assembly: GCF_023897955.1. Classification (NCBI taxonomy): domain Eukaryota; kingdom Metazoa; phylum Arthropoda; class Insecta; order Orthoptera; family Acrididae; genus Schistocerca; species Schistocerca gregaria. The sequence continues at coordinate 368,424,121 of NC_064931.1, forward strand.
ACTCTCGTGGCTATCCCACCCACCCTGACTGTATATCTATATATCAGTCTGATTACTGTACGTGTTGTCTCCGTTCTAGACACACTGACCTGTATCTAGAGTTATGGTCTGGGGTGCCATTTCGTATGACGGTAGTAGGACTCTCGCGGCTAACCCACCCACCCTGACTCTATATTTATATGTCAGTCTGATTACTCTATGTGTTGTCTCTGTTCTAGACACACTCACCTGTATCTGGAGTTATGGTCTGGGGTGCCATTTCGTATGACGGTAGTAGCACTCTCTGGCTATTTCACTTAACCTGTCTGTATACCTATAAGTCGGTCTGATTACTCTACGTGGTGCCTGTGTTTTAGACCCACTAACATGTATCTGGGGTTATGGTCTGGGGTGCCATTTCGTATGACAGTAGTAGCACTCTCAGGGCTATTCCACCATCCCTGACTGTATAATAATATATATATATATGAGAGTCTGATTACTCTACGTGTTGCCTCTGTTCTAGACACACTGACCTGTATCTGGAGCTATGGTCTGGTGAGCCATTTCGTATGACGGTAGTAGCACTCTCGTGGCTATCCCACCCACCCTGACTCTATATACCTATATGTCGGTCTGATTACTATATGTGTTGTCTCTGTTCTAGACACACTGTCCTGTAACTGGGCTTATGGTCTGGGGTGCCATTTCGTATGAAGTTAGTAGCACTCTCTGGCTATCCCACCCACCCTGACAGTATATCTGTATGTCAGTCTGATTACTCTACATGTTGTCTCTGTCCTAGACACACTGATCTGTATTTGGAGTTATGGTCAGGGGTGCCATTACATATGACGGTAGTAGCACTCTCGTGGCTATCACACCCACCCCGACTGAATATCTATATGTCAGTCTGATTACTCTATGTGTTGTCTCTGTTCTAGACACACTGACCTGTATTTGTAGGTATGGTCTGATGTCCCATTTCGTATGTCGGTAGTAGCACCCTCGTGGCTATCACACCCACCCTGACTGTATATCTATCTGTGAGTCCGATTACTGTACGTGTAGTCTCGGTTCTAGACACACTAACCTGTATCTTGAGTTAAGGTCTGGGGGTGCTATTTCGTATGTTGGTAGTGGCACTCTCTAGTTATCCCACCCACCCTGACTGTATATCTGTATGTCAGTCTGATTGCTCTACGTGTTGCCTCTGTTCTAGACACAGTGACCTGTATCTGGAGTTATGGTCTGGGGTGCCATTTCGTATGACGGCAGTAGCACTCTCGTGGTTATCCCACCCCCCTGGATGTATATCTATATGTCAGTCTGATTACTCTACGTGTTGTCTCTGTTCTAGACACACTGACCTGTGTGTGGAGCTATGGTCTGGGGTGCCATTTCGTATGAAGGTAGTAGCAATCTCGTGGCTATCCCACCCACCCTAACTGTATATCTATATGTCAGTCAGATTACTCTATGTGTAGTCTCTGTTCTAGACACACTCACCTGTATCTGGAGTTATGGTCTGGGGTGCCATTTTGTATGACGGTAGTAGCACTCTCGTGGCTATCCCACGCACCCTGACTGTATATCTATGTGTCAGTCTGATTACTCTACGTGTTGTCTCTATTCTAGGCACACTGACCTGTATCTGGGCTTATGGTCTGGGGTGCCATTTCGTATGACGATAGTAGCACGCTCTTGCTATCCCACCCACCCTGACAGTATATCTGTATGTCAGTCTGATTACTCTACGTGTTGTCTCTATTCTAGACACACTGAGCCGTATCTGGAGTTATGGTCTGGGGTGCCCTTTCGTATGACGGTAGTAGCACCCTCGTGGCTATCCCACATACCCTGACTGAATATCTATATATCAGTCTGATTACACTATGTGTTGTCTCTGTTTCAGACCCACTGACATGTATCTGGGGTTATGGTCTGGGGTGCCATTTCGTATGACAGTAGTAGCACTCTCAGGGCTATTCCACCATCCCTGACTCTATAATAATATATATATGAGAGTCTGATTACTCTACGTGTTGTCTCTGTTCTAGACACACTGACCTGTATCTGGGCTTATGGTCTGGGGTGCCATTTCGTATGACGGTAGTAGCACGCACTTGCTATCCCACCCACCCTGACAATATATCTGTAGGTCAGTCTGATTACTCTACGTGTTGTCTCTGTTCTATACACACTGATCTGTATCTGGAGTCATGGTCTGTGGTGCCATTTCGTATGACGGTATTCGCACTCTCTGGCTATCGCACCGACCCTGACTGTATATCTGTATCTCAGTCTGATTGCTCTACGTGTTGTCTCTGTTCTAGACACACTGACCTGTATCTGGAGTTATGGTCTATGGTGCCATTTTGTATGACGGTAGTAGCACTCTCGTGGCTATCCTACCCCCCTGACTTTATATCTATATGTCAGTCTGATTACTCTACGTGTTGTCTCTGTTCTAGGCACACTGACCCGTATCTGGAGTTATGGTCTGGGGTGCCATTTCGTATGACGGTAGTAGCACTCTCGTGGCTATCCCACCCACCCTGACTGTATATCTATATGTCAGTCTGATAACTCTACGTGTTGTCTCTGTTCTAGACACTCACACCTGTATCTGGAGTTATGGTCTGATGTGCCATTTCTTATGTCGGTAGTAGCACCCTTGTGGCAATCACACCCACCCTGACTGTATTTCTATCTGTGAGTCTGATTACTCTACGTCTTGTCTCTGTTCTAGACACACTAACCTGTGTCTTGAGTTATTGTCTGGGGTACCATTTCGTATGACGGTAGTAGCATTCTCTGGCTATCCCACCCACGCTGACTGTATATCTATATGTCAGTCTGATTATCCTACATGTTGTCTCTGTTCTAGACACACTGACCTGTGTCTGGAGCTATGGTCTGGGGTGCCATTTCGTATGAAGGTAGTAGCACTCTCGTGGCTATCCCACCCACCCTAACTGTATATCTATATGTCAGTCAGATTACTCTATGTGTTGTCTCTGTTCTAGACACACTCACCTGTATCAGGAGTAATGGTCTGGGGTGCCATTTTGTATGACGGTAGTAGCACTCTCGTGGCTATCCCACCCACCCTGACTGTATATCTATATGTCAGTCTGATTACTCTTCGTGTTGTCTCTGTTCTAGACACACTGACCTGTATCTGAAGCTTATGGTCTGGGGTGCCATTTCGTATGACGATAGTAGCACGCTCTTGCTATCCCACCCAACCTGACAGTTTATCTGTATGTCAGTCTGATTACTCTACGTGTTGTCTCTGTTCTTGACACACTGATCTGTATCTGGAGTTATGGTCTGGGGTGCCATTTCATATGACGGTAGTAGCACTCTCGTGGCCATCCCACCTACCGTGACTGAATATCTATATGTCAGTCTGATTACTCTACGTGTTGTCTCTGTTCTAGACACACTGACCTGTAATTGGAGTTGTGGTCTGAAGTGCCATTTCGTATGTTGGTAATAGCACCCTCTTGGCTATCACACACACCCTGACTGTATATCTATCTGTTAGGGCTGATTACTCTTCGTCTTGTCTCGGTTCTACACACACTAACCTGTATCTTGAGTTATGGCCTGGGGTGCCATTTCGTATAACGGTAGTGTCACTCTCTGGCTATCGCACCCACCTTGACTGTATATCTGTATCTCAGTCTGATTGTTCTACGTGTTGTCTCTGTTCTAGACACACTGACCTGTATCTGGAGTTATGGTCTATGGTGCCATTTTGTATGACGGTAGTAGCACTCTGGTGGCTATCCCACCCCCCTGACTGCATATCTATATGTCAGTCTGATTACTCTACGTGTTGTCTCTGTTCTAGGCACACTGACCTGTATCTGGAGTTATGGTCTGGGGTGCCACTTCGTATGACCTTAGTAGCACTCTCGTGGCTATCCCACCCACCCTGACTGTATATCTATATGTCAGTCTGATTACTCTATGTGTTGTCTCTGTTCTAGAAACACTGACCTGTATCTATAGTTATGGTCTGGGGTGCCATTTCGTATGACGGTAGTAACACCCTCATGGCTATCACACGCACCCTGAATGTATATCTATCTGTGAGTCTGATTACTCTACGTCTTGTCTCTGTTCTAGACACACTAACATGTATCTTGAGTTATTGTCTGGGGTGCCATTTCGTATGACAGTAGTAGCACTCTCTGGCTATCCCACCCACCCTGACTGTATATCTGTATGTCAGTCTAATTGCTCTACGTTTTGTCTCTGTTCTAGATATACTGAACTGTATCTGTAGTTATGGTCTGGGGTGCCATTTCGTACGACGGTAGTAGCACTCTCGTGGCTCTTGCACCCACCCTGACTGTATATCTATCTGTTAGGGCTGATTACTCTTCGTCTTGTCTCGGTTCTAGACACACTAACCTGTATCTTGAGTTATGGCCTGGGGTGCAATTTCGTATAACGGTAGTGTCACTCTCTGGCTATCCAACCCACCCTGACAGTATATCTGTATGTCAGTCTGATTACTCTACATGTTGTCTCTGTTCTAGACACACTGATCTGTATTTGGAGTTAGGGTCAGGGGTGCCATTACATATGACGGTAGTAGCACTCTCGTGGCTATCCCACCCAGCCCGACTGAACATCTATATGTCAGTCTGATTACTCTATGTGTTGTCTCTGTTCTAGACACACTGACCTGTATTTGTAGGTATGGTGTGATGTGCCATTTCGTATGTCGGTAGTAGCACCCTCGTGGCTATCACACCCACCCTGACTGTATATCTATCTGTGAGTCCGATTACTGTACGTGTTGTCTCGGTTCTAGACACACTAACCTGTATCTTGAGTTAAGGTCTGGGGTGCTATTTCGTATGTTGGTAGTGGCACTCTCTGGTTATCCCACCCACCCTGACTGTATATCTGTATGTCAGTCTGATTGCTCTACGTGTTGCCTCTGTTCTAGACACAGTGACCTGTATCTGGAGTTATAGTCTGGGGTGCCATTTCGTATGACGGCAGTAGCACTCTCGTTGTTATCCCACCCACCTGACTGTATATCTATATGTCAGTCTGATTACTCTACGTGTTGTCTCTGTTCTAGACACACTGACCTGTGTGTGGAGCTATGGTCCGGGGTGCCATTTCGTATGAAGATAGTAGCACTCTCGTGGCTATCCCACCCACCCTAACTGTATATCTATATGTCAGTCAGATTACTCTATGTGTTGTCTCTGTTCTAGACACACTCACCTGTATCTGGAGTTATGGCCTGGGGTGCCATTTTGTATGACGGTAGTAGCACTCTCGTGGCTATCCTACGCACCCTGACTGTATATCTATATGTCAGTCTGATTACTCTACGTGTTGTCTCTGTTCTAGACACACTGACCTGTATCTGGGTTTATGGTCTGGGGTGCCATTTCGTATGACGATAGTAGCACGCTCTTGCTATCCCACCCACCCTGACAGTATATCTGTATGTCAGTCTGATTACTCTATTCTAGACACACTGAGCTGTATCTGGAGTTATGGTCTGGGGTGCCATTTTGTATGACGGTAGTAGCACTCTCGTGGCTATCCCACCCACCCTGACTGTATATATATATGTCAGTCTGATTACTCTACGTGTTGTCTCTGTTATAGACACACTGAGCTGTATCTGGGCTTATGGTCTGGGGTGCCATTTCGTATGACGATAGTAGCACCCTCTTGCTCTCCCACCCACCCTGACAGTATATCTGTATGTCAGTCTGATTACTCTACATGTTGTCTCTGTTCTATACACACTGATCTGTATCTGGAGTTGTGGTCTGGGGTGCCATTTCATATGACGGTAGTAGCACTCTCGTGGCTATCCCACCCACCCCGACTGAATATCTATATGTCAGTCTGATTACTCTACGTGTTGTCTCTGTTCTAGACACACTGACCTGTATTTGGAGTTGTGGTCTGAAGTGCCATTTCGTATGTCGGTAGTAGCACCCTCGTGGCTATCACACCCACCCTGACTGTATATCTATCTGTTAGGGCTGATTACTCTTCGTTTTGTCTCGGTTCTAGACACACTAACCTGTATCTGGAGTTATGGTCTATGGTGCCATTTTTTATGAAGGTAGTAGCACTCTCGTGGCTATCCCACCCCCCTGACTGTATATCTATATGTCAGTCTGATTACTCTACGTGTTGTCTCTGTTCTAGGCACACTGACCTGTATCTGGAGTTATGGTCTGGGGTGCCATTTCGTATGACGGTAGTAGCACTCTCGTGGCTATCCCACCCACCCTGACTGTATATCTATATGTCAGTCTGATAACCCTACGTGTTGTCTCTGTTCTACACACACTGACCTGTATCTGGATTTATGGTCTGGGGTGCCATTTCGTATGACGGTAGTAGCACTCTCGTGGCTATCCCACCCACCGTGACTGTATATCTATATGTCAGTCTGATTATTCAACGTATTGTCTCTGTTCTAGACACACTGACCTGTATCTGGACTTATGGTTGGGTTGCCATTTCGTATGACGGTAGTACCACGCACATGGCTATCCCACCCACCCTGAGTGAATATCTATGTGTCTGTCTAATTACTCTACATATTGTCTCTGTTCTAGACACTCTCACCTGTATCTGGAGTTATGGTCTGATGTGCCAATTCTTATGTCGGTAGTAGCACCCTTGTGGCAATCACACCCACCCTGACTGTATAACTATATGTCAGTCTGATTACTCTACGTGTTGTCTCTGTTCTAGAAACACTGACCTGTATCTATAGTTATGGTCTGGGGTGCCATTTCGTATGACGGCAGTAACACCCTCGTGGCTATCACACGCACCCTGAATGTATATCTATCTGTGAGTCTGATTACTCTACGTCTTGTCTCTGTTCTAGACACACTAACATGTATCTTGAGTTATTGTCTGGGGTGCCATTTCGTATGACAGTAGTAGCACTCTCTGGCTATCCCACCCACCCTGACTGAATATCTGTATGTCAGTCTAATTGCTCTACGTTTTGTCTCTGTTCTAGACACACTGAACTGTATCTGTAGTTATGGTCTGGGGTGCCATTTCGTACGACGGTAGTAGCACTCTCGTGGCTCTTGCACCCACCCTTACTGTACATCTATCTGTTAGGGCTGATTACTCTTCGTCTTGTCTCGGTTCTAGACACACTAACCTGTATCTTGAGTTATGGCCTGGGGTGCAATTTCGTATGATGGTAGTGTCACTCTCTGGCTATCGCACCCACCCTTACTGTATATCTGCATCTCAGTCTGATTGTTCTACGTGTTGTCTCTGTTCTAGACACACTGACATGTATGTAGAGTTATGGTCTATGGTGCCATTTTGTATGACGGTAGTAGCACTCTCGTGGCTATCCCACCCCCCTGACTGTATATCTATATGTCAGTCTGATTACTCTACGTGTTGTCTCTGTTCTAGGCACACTGACCTGTATCTGGGGTTATGGTCTGGGGTGCCATTTCGTATGACCGTAGTAGCACTCTCGTGGCTATCCCACCCACCCTGACTGTATACCTATATGTCGGTCTGATTACTCTACGTGGTGCCTCGGTTTTAGACCCACTGACATGTATCTGGGTTATGGTCTGGGGTGCCATTTCGTATGACAGTAGTAGCACTCTCAGGGCTATTCCACCATCCCTGACTGTATAATAATATATATATGAGAGTCTGATTACTCTACGTGTTGCCTCAGTTCTAGACACACTGACCTGTATCTGGAGCTATGGTCTGGTGAGCCATTTCGTATGACGGTAGTAGCACTCTCGTGGCTATCCCACCCACTCTGACTCTATATACCTATATGTCAGTCTGATTATTATATGTGTTGCCTCTGTTCTAGACACACTGTCCTGTAACTGAGCTTATGGTCTGGGGTGAAATTTCGTATGACGTTAGTAGCACTCTCTGGCTATCCCACCCACCCTGACAGTATATCTGTATGTCAGTCTGATTACTCTACATGTTGTCTCTGTTCTAGACACACTGATCTGTATTTGGAGTTATGGTCAGGGGTGCCATTACATATGACGGTAGTAGCACTCTCGTGGCTATCCCACCCAGCCCGACTGAATATCTATATGTCAGTCTGATTACTCTATGTGTTGTCTCTGTTCTAGACTCACTGACCTGTATTTGCAGGTATGGTCTGATGTGCCATTCCGTTTGTCGGTAGTAGCACCCTCGTGGCTATCACACCCACCCTGACTGTATATCTATCTGTGAGTCCGATTACTGTACGTGTTGTCTCGGTTCTAGACACACTAACCTGTACCTTGGGTTAAGGTCAGGGGTGCTATTTCGTATGTTGGTAGTGGCACTCTCTGGTTATCCCATCCACCCTGACTGTATATCTGTATGTCAGTCTGATTGCTCTACGTGTTGCCTCTGTTCTAGACACAGTGACCTGTATCTGGAGTTATGGTCTGGGGTGCCATTTCGTATGACGGCAGTAGCACTCTCGTGGTTATCCCACCCACCTGACTGTATATCTATATGTCAGTCTGATTACTCTACGTGTTGTCTCTGTTCTAGACACACTGACCTGTGTGTGGAGCTATGGTCTGGGGTGCCATTTCGTATGAAGGTAGTAGCACTCTCATGGCTATCCCACCCACCCTAACTGTATATCTATATGTCAGTCAGATTACTCTATGTGTTGCCTCTGTTCTAGACACAGTGACCTGTATCTGGAGTTATGGTCTGGGGTGCCATTTTGTATGACGGTAGTAGCACTCTCGTGGCTATCCTACGCACCCTGACTGTATATCTATATGTCAGTCTGATTACTCTACGTGTTGTCTCTGTTCTAGACACACTGACCTGTATCTGGGCTTATGGTCTGGGGTGCCATTTCGTATGACGATAGTAGCACGCTCTTGCTATCCCACCGACCCTGACAGTATATCTGTATGTCAGTCTGATTACTCTACGTGTTGTCTCTATTCTAGACACACTGAGCTGTATCTGGAGTTATGGTCTGGGGTGCCATTTCGTATGACGGTAGTAGCACCCTCGTGGCTATCCCACATACCCTGACTGAATATCTATATATCAGTCTGATTACACTATGTGTTGTCTCTGTTTTAGACCCACTGACATGTATCTGGGGTTATGGTCTGGGGTGCCATTTCGTATGACAGTAGTAGCACTCTCAGGGCTATTCCACCATCCCTGACTCTATAATAATATATATATGAGAGTCTGATTACTCTATGTGTTGTCTCTGTTGTAGACACACTGACCTGTGTCTGGAGCTATGGTCTGAGGTGCCATTTCGTATGAAGGTAGTTGCACTCTCGTGGCTATCCCACCCACCCTAACTGTATATCTATATGTCAGTCAGATTACTCTATGTGTTGTCTCTGTTCTAGACACACTCACCTGTATCTGGAGTTATGGTCTGGGGTGCCATTTTGTATGACGGTAGTAGCACTCTCGTGGCTATCCCACCCACCCTGACTGTATATCTATATGTCAGTCTGATTACTCTACGTGTTGTCTCTGTTCTAGACACACTGACCTGTATCTGGGCTTATGGTCTGGGGTGCCATTTCGTATGACGATAGTAGCACGCTCTTGCTATCCCACCCACCCTGACAGTATATCTGTATGTCAGTCTGATTACTCTACGTGTTGTCTCTGTTCTATACACACTGATCTGTATCTGGAGTTATGGTCTGGGGTGCCATTTCATATGACGGTAGTAGCACTCTCGTGGCTATCCCACCCACCCCGAATGAATATCTATATGTCAGTCTGATTACTCTACGTGTTGTCTCTGTTCTAGACACACTGACCTGTATTTGGAGTTGGGTCTGAAGTGCCATTTCGTATGTCGATAGTAGCACCCTCGTGGCTATCACACCCACCCTGACTGTATATCTATCTGTTAGGGCTTATTACTCTTCATCTTGTCTCGGTTCTAGACACACTAACCTGTATCTGGAGTTATGGTCTATGGTGCCATTTTGTATGACGGTAGTAGCACTCTCGTGGCTATCCCGTCCCCCTGACTGTATATCTATATGTCAGTCTGATTACTCTACGTGTTGTCTCTGTTCTAGGCACACTGACCTGTATCTGGAGTTATGGTCTGGGGTGCCATTTCGAATGACGGTAGTAGCACTCTCGTGGCTATCCCACCCACCGTGACTGTATATCTATATGTCAGTCTGATTATTCAACGTATTGTCTCTGTTCTAGACACACTGACCTGTATCTGGACTTATGGTTGGGTTGCCATTTCGTATGACGGTAGTACCACGCACATGGCTATCCCACCCACCCTGAGTGAATATCTGTGTGTCTGTCTAATTACTCTACATATTGTCTCTGTTCTAGACACTCTCACCTGTATCTGGAGTTATGGTCTGATGTGCCATTTCTTATGTCGGTAGTAGCACCCTTGTGGCAATCACACCCACCCTGACTGTATATCTATCTGTGAGTCTGATTACTCTACGTCTTGTCTCTGTTCTAGACACACTAACCTGTGTCTTGAGTTATTGTCTGGGGTACCATTTCGTATGACGGTAGTAGCACTCTCGTGGCTATCCCACGCACCCTGACTGTATATCTATGTGTCAGTCTGATTACTCTATGTGTTGTCTCTATTCTAGGCACACTGACCTGTATCTGGGCTTATGGTCTGGGGTGCCATTTCGTATGACGATAGTAGCACGCTCTTGCTATCCCACCCACCCTGACAGTATATCTGTATGTCAGTCTGATTACTCTACGTGTTGTCTCTATTCTAGACACACTGAGCCGTATCTGGAGTTATGGTCTGGGGTGCCCTTTCGTATGACGGTAGTAGCACCCTCGTGGCTATCCCACATACCCTGACTGAATATCTATATATCAGTCTGATTACACTATGTGTTGTCTCTGTTTTAGACCCACTGACATGTATCTGGGGTTATGGTCTGGGGTGCCATTTCGTATGACAGTAGTAGCACTCTCAGGGCTATTCCACCATCCCTGACTCTATAATAATATATATATGAGAGTCTGATTACTCTACGTGTTGTCTCTGTTCTAGACACACTGACCTGTATCTGGGCTTATGGTCTGGGGTGCCATTTCGTATGACGGTAGTAGCACGCTCTTGCTATCCCACCCACCCTGACAGTATATCTGTATGTCAGTCTGATTACTCTACGTGTTGTCTCTGTTCTATACACACTGATCTGTATCTGGAGTTATGGTCTGTGGTGCCATTTCGTATGACGGTATTCGCACTCTCTGGCTATCGCACCGACCCTGACTGTATATCTGTATCTCAGTCTGATTGCTCTACGTGTTGTCTCTGTTCTAGACACACTGACCTGTATCTGGAGTTATGGTCTATGGTGCCATTTTGTATGACGGCAGTAGCACTCTCGTGGCTATCCTACCCCCCTGACTTTATATCTATATGTCAGTCTGATTACTCTACGTGTTGTCTCTGTTCTAGGCACACTGACCCGTATCTGGAGTTATGGTCTGGGGTGCCATTTCGTATGACGGTAGTAGCACTCTCGTGGCTATCCCACCCACCCTGACTGTATATCTATATGTCAGTCTGATAACTCTACGTGTTGTCTCTGTTCTAGACACTCTCACCTGTATCTGGAGTTATGGTCTGATGTGCCATTTCTTATGTCGGTAGTAGCACCCTTGTGGCAATCACACCCACCCTGACTGTATATCTATCTGTGAGTCTGATTACTCTACGTCTTGTCTCTGTTCTAGACACACTAACCTGTGTCTTGAGTTATTGTCTGGGGTACCATTTCGTATGACGGTAGTAGCATTCTCTGGCTATCCCACCCACGCTGACTGTATATCTATATGTCAGTCTGATTATCCTACATGTTGTCTCTGTTCTAGACACACTGACCTGTGTCTGGAGCTATGGTCTGGGGTGCCATTTCGTATGAAGGTAGTAGCACTCTCGTGGCTATCCCACCCACCCTAACTGTATATCTATATGTCAGTCAGATTACTCTATGTGTTGTCTCTGTTCTAGACACACTCACCTGTATCAGGAGTAATGGTCTGGGGTGCCATTTTGTATGACGGTAGTAGCACTCTCGTGGCTATCCCACCCACCCTGACTGTATATCTATATGTCAGTCTGATTACTCTACGTGTTGTCTCTGTTCTAGAAACACTGACCTGTATCTGGGCTTATGGTCTGGGGTGCCATTTCGTATGACGATAGTAGCACGCTCTTGCTATCCCACCCAACCTGACAGTTTATCTGTATGTCAGTCTGATTACTCTACGTGTTGTCTCTGTTCTAGACACACTGATCTGTATCTGGAGTTATGGTCTGGGGTGCCATTTCATATGACGGTAGTAGCACTCTCGTGGCCATCCCACCTACCGTGACTGAATATCTATATGTCAGTCTGATTACTCTACGTGTTGTCTCTGTTCTAGACACACTGACCTGTAATTGGAGTTGTGGTCTGAAGTGCCATTTCGTATGTTGGTAATAGCACCCTCGTGGCTATCACACCCACCCTGACTGTATATCTATCTGTTAGGGCTGATTACTCTTCGTCTTGTCTCGGTTCTACACACACTAACCTGTATCTTGAGTTATGGCCTGGGGTGCCATTTCGTATAACGGTAGTGTCACTCTCTGGCTATCGCACCCACCTTGACTGTATATCTGTATCTCAGTCTGATTGTTCTACGTGTTGTCTCTGTTGTAGACACACTGACCTGTATCTTCAGTTATGGTCTATGGTGCCATTTTGTATGACGGTAGTAGCACTGTGGTGGCTATCCCACCCCCCTGACTGCATATCTATATGTCAGTCTGATTACTCTACGTGTTGTCTCTGTTCTAGGCACACTGACCTGTATCTGGAGTTATGGTCTGGGGTGCCACTTCGTATGACCTTAGTAGCACTCTCGTGGCTATCCCACCCACCCTGACTGTATATCTATATGTCAGTCTGATTACTCTATGTGTTGTCTCTGTTCTAGAAACACTGACCTATATCTATAGTTATGGTCTAGGGTGCCATTTCGTATGACGGTAGTAACACCCTCGTGGCTATCACACGCACCCTGAATGTATATCTACCTGTGAGTCTGATTACTCTACGTCTTGTCTCTGTTCTAGACACACTAACATGTATCTTGAGTTATTGTCTGGGGTGCCATTTCGAATGACAGTAGTAGCACTCTCTGGCTATCCCACCCACCCTGACTGTATATCTGTATGTCAGTCTAATTGCTCTACGTTTTGTCTCTGTTCTAGATATACTGAACTGTATCTGTAGTTATGGTCTGGGGTGCCATTTCGTACGACGGTAGTAGCACTCTCGTGGCTCTTGCACCCACCCTGTCTGTATATCTATCTGTTAGGGCTGATTACTCTTCGTCTTGTCTCGGTTCTAGACACACTAACCTGTATCTTGAGTTATGGCCTGGGGTGCAATTTCGTATAACGGTAGTGTCACTCTCTGGCTATCCCACCCACCCTGACAGTATATCTGTATGTCAGTCTGATTACTCTACATGTTGCTCTGTTCTAGACACACTGATCTGTATTTGGAGTTAGGGTCAGGGGTGCCATTACATATGACGGTAGTAGCACTCTCGTGGCTATCCCACCCAGCCCGACTGAACATCTATATGTCAGTCTGATTACTCTATGTGTTGTCTCTGTTCTAGACACACTGACCTGTATTTGTAGGTATGGTGTGATGTGCCATTTCGTATGTCGGTAGTAGCACCCTCGTGGCTATCACACCCACCCTGACTGTATATCTATCTGTGAGTCCGATTACTGTACGTGTTGTCTCGGTTCTAGACACACTAACCTGTATCTTGAGTTAAGGTCTGGGGTGCTATTTCGTATGTTGGTAGTGGCACTCTCTGGTTATCCCATCCACCCTGACTGTATATCTGTATGTCAGTCTGATTACTCTACGTGTTGTCTCTGTTCTATACACACTGATCTGTATCTGGAGTTATGGTCTGTGGTGCCATTTCGTATGACGGTATTCGCACTCTCTGGCTATCGCACCGACCCTGACTGTATATCTGTATCTCAGTCTGATTGCTCTACGTGTTGTCTCTGTTCTAGACACACTGACCTGTATCTGGAGTTATGGTCTATGGTGCCATTTTGTATGACGGCAGTAGCACTCTCGTGGCTATCCTACCCCCCTGACTTTATATCTATATGTCAGTCTGATTACTCTACGTGTTGTCTCTGTTCTAGGCACACTGACCCGTATCTGGAGTTATGGTCTGGGGTGCCATTTCGTATGACGGTAGTAGCACTCTCGTGGCTATCCCACCCACCCTGACTGTATATCTATATGTCAGTCTGATAACTCTACGTGTTGTCTCTGTTCTAGACACTCTTACCTGTATCTGGAGTTATGGTCTGATGTGCCATTTCTTATGTCGGTAGTAGCACCCTTGTGGCAATCACACCCACCCTGACTGTATATCTATCTGTGAGTCTGATTACTCTACGTCTTGTCTCTGTTCTAGACACACTAACCTGTGTCTTGAGTTATTGTCTGGGGTACCATTTCGTATGACGGTAGTAGCATTCTCTGGCTATCCCACCCACGCTGACTGTATATCTATATGTCAGTCTGATTATCCTACATGTTGTCTCTGTTCTAGACACACTGACCTGTGTCTGGAGCTATGGTCTGGGGTGCCATTTCGTATGAAGGTAGTAGCACTCTCGTGGCTATCCCACCCACCCTAACTGTATATCTATATGTCAGTCAGATTACTCTATGTGTTGTCTCTGTTCTAGACACACTCACCTGTATCAGGAGTAATGGTCTGGGGTGCCATTTTGTATGACGGTAGTAGCACTCTCGTGGCTATCCCACCCACCCTGACTGTATATCTATATGTCAGTCTGATTACTCTACGTGTTGTCTCTGTTCTAGACACACTGACCTGTATCTGGGCTTATGGTCTGGGGTGCCATTTCGTATGACGATAGTAGCACGCTATTGCTATCCCACCCAACCTGACAGTTTATCTGTGTGTCAGTCTGATTACTCTACGTGTTGTCTCTGTTCTAGACACACTGATCTGTATCTGGAGTTATGGTCTGGGGTGCCATTTCATATGACGGTAGTAGCACTCTCGTGGCCATCCCACCTACCGTGACTGAATATCTATATGTCAGTCTGATTACTCTACGTGTTGTCTCTGTTCTAGACACACTGACCTGTAATTGGAGTTGTGGTCTGAAGTGCCATTTCGTATGTTGGTAATAGCACCCTCGTGGCTATCACACCCACCCTGACTGTATATCTATCTGTTAGGGCTGATTACTCTTCGTCTTGTCTCGGTTCTACACACACTAACCTGTATCTTGAGTTATGGCCTGGGGTGCCATTTCGTATAACGGTAGTGTCACTCTCTGGCTATCGCACCCACCTTGACTGTATATCTGTATCTCAGTCTGATTGTTCTACGTGTTGTTTCTGTTGTAGACACACTGACCTGTATCTTCAGTTATGGTCTATGGTGCCATTTTGTATGACGGTAGTAGCACTGTGGTGGCTATCCCACCCCCCTGACTGCATATCTATATGTCAGTCTGATTACTCTACGTGTTGTCTCTGTTCTAGGCACACTGACCTGTATCTGGAGTTATGGTCTGGGGTGCCACTTCGTATGACCTTAGTAGCACTCTCGTGGCTATCCCACCCACCCTGACTGTATATCTATATGTCAGTCTGATTACTCTATGTGTTGTCTCTGTTCTAGAAACACTGACCTATATCTATAGTTATGGTCTGGGGTGCCATTTCATATGACGGTAGTAACACCCTCGTGGCTATCACACGCACCCTGAATGTATATCTATCTGTGAGTCTGATTACTCTACGTCTTGTCTCTGTTCTAGACACACTAACATGTATCTTGAGTTATTGTCTGGGGTGCCATTTCGAATGACAGTAGTAGCACTCTCTGGCTATCCCACCCACCCTGACTGTATATCTGTATGTCAGTCTAATTGCTCTACGTTTTGTCTCTGTTCTAGATATACTGAACTGTATCTGTAGTTATGGTCTGGGGTGCCATTTCGTACGACGGTAGTAGCACTCTCGTGGCTCTTGCAACCACCCTGACTGTATATCTATCTGTTAGGGCTGATTATTCTTCGTCTTGTCTCGGTTCTAGACACACTAACCTGTATCTTGAGTTATGGCCTGGGGTGCAATTTCGTATAACGGTAGTGTCACTCTCTGGCTATCCCACCCACCCTGACAGTATATCTGTATGTCAGTCTGATTGCTCTACGTGTTGCCTCTGTTCTAGACACAGTGACCTGTATCTGGAGTTATAGTCTGGGGTGCCATTTCGTATGACGGCAGTAGCACTCTCGTTGTTATCCCACCCACCTGACTGTATATCTATATGTCAGTCTGATTACTCTACATGTTGTCTCTGTTCTATACACACTGATCTGTATCTGGAGTTGTGGTCTGGGGTGCCATTTCATATGACGGTAGTAGCACTCTCGTGGCTATCCCACCCACCCCGACTGAATATCTATATGTCAGTCTGATTACTCTACGTGTTGTCTCTGTTCTAGACACACTGACCTGTATTTGGAGTTGTGGTCTGAAGTGCCATTTCGTATGTCGGTATTAGCACCCTCGTGGCTATCACACCCACCCTGACTGTATATCTATCTGTTAGGGCTGATTACTCTTCGTCTTGTCTCGGTTCTAGACACACTAACCTGTATCTGGAGTTATGGTCTATGGTGCCATTTTGTATGAAGGTAGTAGCACTCTCGTGGCTATCCCACCCCCCTGACTGTATATCTATATGTCAGTCTGATTACTCTACGTGTTGTCTCTGTTCTAGGCACACTGACCTGTATCTGGAGTTATGGTCTGGGGTGCCATTTCGTATGACGGTAGTAGCACTCTCGTGGCTATCCCACCCACCCTGACTGTATATCTATATGTAAGTCTGATAACCCTACATGTTGTCTCTGTTCTACACACACTGACCTGTATCTGGAGTTATGGTCTGGGGTGCCATTTCGTATGACGGTAGTAGCACTCTCGTGGCTATCCCACCCCCCTGACTGTATATCTATATGTCAGTCTGATTACTCTACGTGTTGTCTCTGTTCTAGGCACACTGACCTGTATCTGGGGTTATGGTCTGGGGTGCCATTTCGTATGACCGTAGTAGCACTCTCGTGGCTATCCCACCCACCCTGACTGTATACCTATATGTCGGTCTGATTGCTCTACGTGGTGCCTCGGTTTTAGACCCACTGACATGTATCTGGGTTATGGTCTGGGGTGCCATTTCGTATGACAGTAGTAGCACTCTCAGGGCTATTCCACCATCCCTGACTGTATAATAATATATATATGAGAGTCTGATTACTCTACGTGTTGCCTCTGTTCTAGACACACTGACCTGTATCTGGAGCTATGGTCTTGTGAGCCATTTCGTATGACGGTAGTAGCACTCTCGTGGCTATCCCACCCACTCTGACTCTATATACCTATATGTCAGTCTGATTATTATATGTGTTGTCTCTGTTCTAGACACACTGTCCTGTAACTGAGCTTATGGTCTGGGGTGAAATTTCGTATGACGTTAGTAGCACTCTCTGGCTATCCCACCCACCCTGACAGTATATCTGTATGTCAGTCTGATTACTCTACATGTTGTCTCTGTTCTAGACACACTGATCTGTATTTGGAGTTATGGTCAGGGGTGCCATTACATATGACGGTAGTAGCACTCTCGTGGCTATCCCACCCAGCCCGACTGAATATCTATATGTCAGTCTGATTACTCTATGTGTTGTCTCTGTTCTAGACACACTGACCTGTATTTGTAGGCATGGTCTGATGTGCCATTTCGTATGTCGGTAGTAGCACCCTCGTGGCTATCACACCCACCCTGACTGTATATCTATCTGTGAGTCCGATTACTGTACGTGTTGTCTCGGTTCTAGACACACTAACCTGTACCTTGAGTTAAGGTCAGGGGTGCTATTTCGTATGTTGGTAGTGGCACTCTCTGGTTATCCCATCCACCCTGACTGTATATCTGTATGTCAGTCTGATTGCTCTACGTGTTGCCTCTGTTCTAGACACAGTGACCTGTATCTGGAGTTATGGTCTGGGGTGCCATTTCGTATGAAGGTAGTAGCACTCTCATGGCTATCCCTCCCACCCTAACTGTATATCTATATGTCAGTCAGATTACTCTATGTGTTGCCTCTGTTCTAGACACAGTGACCTGTATCTGGAGTTATGGTCTGGGGTGCCATTTTGTATGACGGTAGTAGCACTGTCGTGGCTATCCTACGCACCCTGACTGTATATCTATATGTCAGTCTGATTACTCTACGTGTTGTCTCTGTTCTAGACACACTGACCTGTATCTGGGCTTATGGTCTGGGGTGCCATTTCGTATGACGATAGTAGCACGCTCTTGCTATCCCACCGACCCTGACAGTATATCTGTATGTCAGTCTGATTACTCTACGTGTTGTCTCTATTCTAGACACACTGAGCTGTATCTGGAGTTATGGTCTGGGGTGCCATTTCGTATGACGGTAGTAGCACCCTCGTGGCTATCCCACATACCCTGACTGAATATCTATATATCAGTCTGATTACACTATGTGTTGTCTCTGTTTTAGACCCACTGACATGTATCTGGGGTTATGGTCTGGGGTGCCATTTCGTATGACAGTAGTAGCACTCTCAGGGCTATTCCACCATCCCTGACTCTATAATAATATATATATGAGAGTCTGATTACTCTATGTGTTGTCTCTGTTCTAGACACACTGACCTGTGTCTGGAGCTATGGTCTGGGGTGCCATTTCGTATGAAGGTAGTTGCACTCTCGTGGCTATCCCACCCACCCTAACTGTATATCTATATGTCAGTCAGATTACTCTATGTGTTGTCTCTGTTCTAGACACACTCACCTGTATCTGGAGTTATGGTCTGGGGTGCCATTTTGTATGACGGTAGTAGCACTCTCGTGGCTATCCCACCCACCCTGACTGTATATCTATATGTCAGTCTGATTACTCTACGTGTTGTCTCTGTTCTAGACACACTGACCTGTATCTGGGCTTATGGTCTGGGGTGCCATTTCGTATGACGATAGTAGCACGCTCTTGCTATCCCACCCACCCTGACAGTATATCTGTATGTCAGTCTGATTACTCTACGTGTTGTCTCTGTTCTATACACACTGATCTGTATCTGGAGTTATGGTCTGGGGTGCCATTTCATATGACGGTAGTAGCACTCTCGTGGCTATCCCACCCACCCCGAATGAATATCAATATGTCAGTCTGATTACTCTACGTGTTGTCTCTGTTCTAGACACACTGACCTGTATTTGGAGTTGGGTCTGAAGTGCCATTTCGTATGTCGGTAGTAGCACCCTCGTGGCTATCACACCCACCCTGACTGTATATCTATCTGTTAGGGCTTATTACTCTTCATCTTGTCTCGGTTCTAGACACACTAACCTGTATCTGGAGTTATGGTCTATGGTGCCATTTTGTATGACGGTAGTAGCACTCTCGTGGCTATCCCGTCCCCCTGACTGTATATCTATATGTCAGTCTGATTACTCTACGTGTTGTCTCTGTTCTAGGCACACTGACCTGTATCTGGAGTTATGGTCTGGGGTGCCATTTCGAATGACGGTAGTAGCACTCTCGTGGCTATCCCACCCACCGTGACTGTATATCTATATGTCAGTCTGATTATTCAGCGTATTGTCTCTGTTCTAGACACACTGACCTGTATCTGGACTTATGGTTGGGTTGCCATTTCGTATGACGGTAGTACCACGCACATGGCTATCCCACCCACCCTGAGTGAATATCTGTGTGTCTGTCTAATTACTCTACATATTGTCTCTGTTCTAGACACTCTCACCTGTATCTGGAGTTATGGTCTGATGTGCCATTTCTTATGTCGGTAGTAGCACCCTTGTGGCAATCACACCCACCCTGACTGTATATCTATCTGTGAGTCTGATTACTCTACGTCTTGTCTCTGTTCTAGACACACTAACCTGTGTCTTGAGTTATTGTCTGGGGTACCATTTCGTATGACGGTAGTAGCATTCTCTGGCTATCCCACCCACGCTGACTGTATATCTATATGTCAGTCTGATTACTCTACATGTTGTCTCTGTTCTAGAC
This sequence comes from Schistocerca gregaria, assembly GCF_023897955.1. NCBI lineage: Eukaryota > Metazoa > Arthropoda > Insecta > Orthoptera > Acrididae > Schistocerca > Schistocerca gregaria. The sequence continues at coordinate 368,444,345 of NC_064931.1, forward strand.
ACACTGACCTGTGTCTGGAGCTATGGTCTGGGGTGCCATTTCGTATGAAGGTAGTAGCACTCTCGTGGCTATCCCACCCACCCTGACTGTATATCTATATGTCAGTCTGATTCCTCAACGTGTTGTCTCTGTTCTAGACACACTGACCTGTATCTGGGCTTATGGTCTGTTGTGCCATTTCGTATGACGATAGTAGCACGCTCTTGCTATCCCACCCACCCTGACAGTTTATCTGTATGTCAGCCTGATTACTCTACGTGTTGTCTCATTTCTAGACACACTGATCTGTATCTGGAGTTATGGTCTGGGGTGCCATTTCATATGATGGTAGTAGCACTCTCGTGGCTATCCCTCCCACCCCGACTGAATATCTATATGTCAGTCTGATTACTCTACGTGTTGTCTCTGTTCTAGACACACTGACCTGTATTTGGAGTTGTGGTCTGAAGTGCCATTTCGTATGTCAGTAGTAGCACCCTCGTGGCTATCACACCCACCCTGACTGTATATCTATCTGTTAGGGCTGATTACTCTTCGTCTTGTCTCGGTTCTAGACACACTACCCTGTATCTTGAGTTATGGCCTGGGGTGCCATTTCGTATAACGGTAGTGTCACTCTCTGGCTATCGCACCCACCCCGACTGTATATCTGTATCTCAGTCTGATTGTTCTACGTGCTGTCTCTGTTCTAGACACACTGACCTGTATCTGGAGTTATGGTCTATGGTGCCATTTCGTATGACGGTAGTAGCACTCTTGTGGCTATCCCACCCCCCTGACTGTATATCTATATGTCAGTCTGATTACTCTACGTGTTCTCTGTTCTAGAAGCACTGACCTGTATCTATAGTTATGGTCTGGGGTGCCATTTCGTATGACGGTAGTAACACCCTCGTGGCTATCACACGCACCCTGAATGTATATCTATCTGTGAGTCTGATTACTCTACGTCTTGTCTCTGTTCTAGACACACTAACATGTATCTTGAGTTATTGTCTGGGGTGCCATTTCGTATGACAGTAGTAGCACTCTCTGGCTATCCCACCCACCCTGACTGTATATCTGTATGTCAGTCCAATTGCTCTACGTTTTGTCTCTTTTCTAGACACACTGACCTGTATCTGTAGTTATGGTCTGGGGTGCCATTTCGTACGACGGTAGTAGCACTCTCGTGGCTCTTGCACCCACCCTGACTGTATATCTATATGTCAGTCTGATTGCTCTACGTGTTGTCTCTGTTCTAGACACACTGACCTGTATCTGGAGTTATGGTCTGGGGTGCCATTTCGTATGATGGGAGTAGCACTCTCGCGGCTATCCCACCCACACTGACTCTATATCTATGTGTCAGTCTGATTACTCTACGTGTTGTCTCTGTTCTAGACACACTGACCTGTATCTTTTGTTATGGTCTGGGGTGCCATATCGTATGACGGAGGTAGCACTCTCGTGGCTATCCCACCCACCGTGAGTTTATGTCTATATGTCAGTCTGATTATTCTACGTGTTGTCTCTGTTCTAGACACACTCACCTGTATCTGGAGTTATGGTCTGATGTGCCATTTCGTATGTCGGTAGTAGCACCCTCGTGGCTATCACACCCACCCCGACTGAATATCTATATGTCAGTCTGATTACTCTACGTGTTGTCTCTGTTCTAGACACACTCACCTGTATCTTGAGTTATGGTCTGGGGTGCCATTTCGTATGACGGTAGTAGCACTTTCGTGGCTATCCCACCCACCCTGAATGTATATCTATATGTCAGTCTGATTACTCTACGTGTTGTCTCTGTTCTAGAAACACTGACCTGTATCTGGAGTTATGGTCTGAGGTGCCTTTTCGTATGACGGTAGTAGCACTCTCATGTCTATCCCATCCACCCTGACTGCATATTTATATGTCAGTCTGATTACTCTACGTGTTGTTTCTGTTCTAGACACACTGACCTGAATCTGGAGTTATGGTCTGGCGTGCCATTTCGTATGACGGTGTTAGCACTCTCGTGGCTATCCCACCCACCCTGACTGTATGTCTTTAAAGTCAGTCTCATTACCCTAAGTGTTGTCTCTGTTCTAGAAGCACTGACCTGTATCTGGAGTTAAGGTCTGTGGTGCCATTTCGTATGACAGTAGCAGCACTCTCGTGGCTATGCCACCCCCCTGATTGTATATCTAAATGTCAGTCTGATTACTCTACGTGTTGTCTCTGTTCTAGACACACTGACCTGTATCTGGAGTTATGGTCTGGGGTGCCATTTCGTATGACGGTAGTAGCACTCTCGTGGCTATCCCACCCACCCTGACTGTATATCTATATATCAGTCTGATTACTGTACGTGTTGTCTCCGTTCTAGACACACTGACCTGTATCTAGAGTTATGGTCTGGGGTGCCATTTCGTATGACGGTAGTAGGACTCTCGGGGCTAACCCACCCACCCTGACTCTATATTTATATGTCAGTCTGATTACTCTATGTGTTGTCTCTGTTCTAGACACACTCACCTGTATCTGGAGTTATGGTCTGGGGTGCCATTTCGTATGACGGTAGTAGCACTCTCTGCCTATCCCACTCACCCTGTCTGTATACCTATATGTCGGTCTGATTACTCTACGTGGTGCCTCTGTTTTAGACCCACTGACCTGTATCTGGAGCTATGGTCTGGTGAGCCATTTCGTATGACGTTAGTAGCACTCTCTGGCTATCCCACCCACCCTGACAGTATATCTGTATGTCAGTCTGATTACTCTACATGTTGTCTCTGTTCTAGACACACTGATCTGTATTTGGAGTTATGGTCAGGGGTGCCATTACATATGACGGTAGTAGCACTCTCGTGGCTATCCCACCCAGCCCGACTGAATATCTATATGTCAGTCTGATTACTCTATGTGTTGTCTCTGTTCTAGACACACTGACCTTTATTTGTAGGTATGGTCTGATGTGCCATTTCGTATGTCGGTAGTAGCACCCTCGTGGCTATCACACCCACCCTGACTGTATATCTATCTGTGAGTCCGATTACTCTACGTGTTGTCTCGGTTCTAGACACACTAACCTGTATCTTGAGTTAAGGTCGGGGGTGCCATTTCGTATGTTGGTAGTGGCACTCTCTGGTTATCCCACCCACCCTGACTGTATATCTGTATGTCAGTCTGATTTCTCTACGTGTTGCCTCTGTTCTAGACACAGTGACCTATATCTGGAGTTATGGTCTGGGGTGCCATTTCGTATGACGGCAGTAGCACTCTCGTGGTTATCCCACCCCCCTGACTGTATATCTATATGTCAGTCTGATTACTCTACGTGTTGTCTCTGTTCTAGACACACTGACCTGTGTCTGGAGCTATGGTCTGGGGTGCCATTTCGTATGACGATAGTAGCACGCTCTTGCTATCCCACATTCCCTGACAGTTAATCTGTATGTCAGTCTAATTACTGTACGTGTTGTCTCTATTCTAGACACACTGAGCTGTATCTGGAGTTATGGTCTGGGGTGCCATTTCGTATGACGGTAGTAGCACCCTCGTGGCTATCCCACATACCCTGACTGAATATCTATATATCAGTCTGATTACACAATGTGTTGTCTCTGTTTTAGACCCACTGACATGTATCTGGGGTTATGGTCTGGGGTGCCATTTCGTATGACAGTAGTAGCACTCTCAGGGCCATTCCACCATCCCTGACTGTATAATAATATATATATGAGAGTCTGATTACTCTACGTGTTGTCTCTGTTCTAGACACACTGACCTGTATCTGGGCTTACGGTCTGGGGTGCCATTTCGTATGACGATAGTAGCACGCTCTTGCTAGCCCTCCCACCCTGACAGTATATCTGTATGTCAGTCTGATTACTCTACATGTTGTCTCTGTTCTAGACACACTGATCTGTATCTGGAGTTATGGTCTGGGGTGCCATTTCATATGACGGTAGTAGCACTCTCGTGGCTATCCCACCCACCCCGACTGAATATCTATATGTCAGTCTGATTACTCTACGTGTTGTCTCTGTTCTAGACACACTGAACTGTATTTGGAGTTGTGGTCTGAAGTGCCATTTCGTATGTCGGTAGTAGCACCCTCGTGGCTATCACACCCACCCTGACTGTATATCTATCTGTTAGGGCTGATTACTCTTCGTCTTGTCTCGGTTCTAGACACACTAACCTGTATCTTGAGTTATGGCCTGGGGTGCCATTTCGTATAACGGTAGTGTCACTCTCTGGCTATCGCACCCACCCTGACTGTATATCTGTATCTCAGTCTGATTGCTCTACGTGTTGTCTCTTTTCTAGACACACTGACCTGTATCTGGAGTTATGGTCTATGGTGCCATTTTGTATGACGGTAGTAGCACTCTCGTGGCTATCCCACCCCCCTGACTGTATATCTATTTGTCAGTCTGATTACTCTACGTGTTCTCTGTTCTAGAAGCACTGACCTGTATCTATAGTTATGGTCTGGGGTGCCATTTCGTATGACGGTAGTAACACCCTCGTGGCTATCACACGCACCCTGAATGTATATCTATCTGTGAGTCTGATTACTCTACGTCTTGTCTCTGTTCTAGACACACTAACATGTATCTTGAGTTATTGTCTGGGGTGCCATTTCGTATGACAGTAGTAGCACTCTCTGGCTATCCCACCCACCCTGACTGTATATCTGTATGTCAGTCTAATTGCTCTACGTTTTGTCTCTTTTCTAGACACACTGACCTGTATCTGTAGTTATGGTCTGGGGTGCCATTTCGTACGACGGTAGTAGCACTCTCGTGGCTCTTGCACCCACCCTGAGTGTATATCTATATGTCAGTCTGATTGCTCTACGTGTTGTCTCTGTTCTAGACACACTGACCTGTATCTGGAGTTATGGTCTGGGGTGCCATTTCGTATGATGGGAGTAGCACTCTCGCGGCTATCCCACCCACACTGACTCTATATCTATGTGTCAGTCTGATTACTCTACGTGTTGTCTCTGTTCTAGACACACTGACCTGTATCTTTTGTTATGGTCTGGGGTGCCATATCGTATGACGGAGGTAGCACTCTCGTGGCTATCCCACCCACCGTGAGTTTATGTCTATATGTCAGTCTGATTACTCTACGTGTTGTCTCTGTTCTAGACACACTCACCTGTATCTGGAATTATGGTCTGATGTGCCATTTCGTATGTCGGTAGTAGCACCCTCGTGGCTATCACACCCACCCTGACTGTATATCTATCTGTGAGTCTGATTACTCTACGTGTTGTCTCTGTTCTAGACACACTCACCTGTATCTTGAGTTATGGTCTGGGGTGCCATTTCGTATGACGGTAGTAGCACTTTCGTGGCTATCCCACCCACCCTGAATGTATATCTATATGTCAGTCTGATTACTCTACGTGTTGTCTCTGTTCTAGAAACACTGACCTGTATCTGGAGTTATGGTCTGAGGTGCCTTTTCGTATGACGGTAGTAGCACTCTCATGTCTATCCCATCCACCCTGACTGCATATTTATATGTCAGTCTGATTACTCTACGTGTTGTTTCTGTTCTAGACACACTGACCTGAATCTGGAGTTATGGTCTGGCGTGCCATTTCGTATGACGGTATTAGCACTCTCGTGGCTATCCCACCCACCCTGACTGTATGTCTTTAAAGTCAGTCTCATTACCCTAAGTGTTGTCTCTGTTCTAGAAGCACTGACGTGTATCTGGAGTTAAGGTCTGTGGTGCTATTTCGTATGACAGTAGCAGCACTCTCGTGGCTATGCCACCCCCCTGATTGTATATCTAAATGTCAGTCTGATTACTCTACGTGTTGTCTCTGTTCTAGACACACTGACCTGTATCTGGAGTTATGGTCTGGGGTGCCATTTCGTATGACGGTAGTAGCACTCTCGTGGCTATCCCACCCACCCTGACTGTATATCTATATATCAGTCTGATTACTGTACGTGTTGTCTCCGTTCTAGACACACTGACCTGTATCTAGAGTTATGGTCTGGGGTGCCATTTCGTATGACGGTAGTAGGACTCTCGGGGCTAACCCACCCACCCTGACTCTATATTTATATGTCAGTCTGATTACTCTATGTGTTGTCTCTGTTCTAGACACACTCACCTGTATCTGGAGTTATGGTCTGGGGTGCCATTTCGTATGACGGTAGTAGCACTCTCTGCCTATCCCACTCACCCTGTCTGTATACCTATATGTCGGTCTGATTACTCTACGTGGTGCCTCTGTTTTTGACCCACTGACCTGTATCTGGAGCTATGGTCTGGTGAGCCATTTCGTATGACGTTAGTAGCACTCTCTGGCTATCCCACCCACCCTGACAGTATATCTGTATGTCAGTCTTATTACTCTACATGTTGTCTCTGTTCTAGACACACTGATCTGTATTTGGAGTTATGGTCAGGGGTGCCATTACATATGACGGTAGTAGCACTCTCGTGGCTATCCCACCCAGCCCGACTGAATATCTATATGTCAGTCTGATTACTCTATGTGTTGTCTCTGTTCTAGACACACTGACCTTTATTTGTAGGTATGGTCTGATGTGCCATTTCGTATGTCGGTAGTAGCACCCTTGTGGCTATCACACCCACCCTGACTGTATACCTATCTGTGAGTCCGATTACTCTACGTGTTGTCTCGGTTCTAGACACACTAACCTGTATCTTGAGTTAAGGTCGGGGGTGCCATTTCGTATGTTGGTAGTGGCACTCTCTGGTTATCCCACCCACCCTGACTGTATATCTGTATGTCAGTCTGATTTCTCTACGTGTTGCCTCTGTTCTAGACACAGTGACCTATATCTGGAGTTATGGTCTGGGGTGCCATTTCGTATGACGGGAGTAGCACTCTCGTGGTTATCCCACCCCCCTGACTGTATATCTATATGTCAGTCTGATTACTCTACGTGTTGTCTCTGTTCTAGGCACACTGACCTGTGTCTGCAGCTATGGTCTGGGGTGCCATTTCGTATGACGATAGTAGCACGCTCTTGCTATCCCACCCTCCCTGACAGTTAATCTGTATGTCAGTCTAATTACTGTACGTGTTGTCTATATTCTAGACACACTGAGCTGTATCTGGAGTTATGGTCTGGGGTGCCATTTCGTATGACGGTAGTAGCACCCTCGTGGCTAACCCACATACCCTGACTGAATATCTATATATCAGTCTGATTACACTATGTGTTGTCTCTGTTTTAGACCCACTGACATGTATCTGGGGTTATGGTCTGGGGTACCATTTCGTATGACAGTAGTAGCACTCTCAGGGCCATTCCACCATCCCTGACTGTATAATAATATATATATGAGAGTCTGATTACTCTACGTGTTGTCTCTGTTCTAGACACACTGACCTGAGTCTGGAGCTATGGTCTGGGGTGCCATTTTGTATGACGGTAGTAGCACTCTCGTGGCTATCCCACCCACCATGACTGTATATCTATATGTCAGTCTGATTACTCAACGTGTTGTCTCTGTTCTAGACACACTGACCTGTATCTGGGCTTATGGTCTGGGGTGCCATTTCGTATGACGATAGTAGCACGCTCTTGCTATCCAACCCACCCTGACAGTATACCTGTATGTCAGTCTGATTACTCTACGTGTTGTCTCTGTTCTAGACACACTGATCTGTATCTGGAGTTATGGTCTGGGGTGCCATTTCATATGACGGTAGTAGCACTCTCGTGGCTATCCCACCCACCCCGACTGAATATCTATATGTCAGTCTGATTACTCTACGTGTTGTCTCTGTTCTAGACACACTGACCTGTATTTGGAGTTGTGATCTGAAGTGCAATTTCGTATGTCGGTAGTAGCACCCTCGTGGCTATCACACCCACCCTGACTGTATATCTATCTGTTAGGGCTGATTACTCTTCGTCTTGTCTCGGTTCTAGACACACTAACCTGTATCTGGAGTTATGGTCTATGGTGCCATTTTGTATGACGGTAGTAGCACTCTCGTGGCTATCCCACCCCCTGACTGTATATCTATATGTCAGTCTGATTACTCTACGTGTTGTCTCTGTTCTAATCACACTGACCTGTATCTGGATTTATGGTCTGGGGTGCCATTTCGTATGACGGTAGTAGCACTCTCGTGGCTATCCCACCCACCCCGACTGAATATCTATATGTCAGTCTGATTACTCTACGTGTTGTCTCTTTTCTAGACACACTGACCTGTATCTGGAGTTATGGTCTATGGTGCCAATTTGTATGACGGTAGTAGCACTCTCGTGGCTATCCCACCCCCCTGACTGTATATCTATATGTCAGTCTGATTACTCTACGTGTTGTCTCTTTTCTAGACACACTCACCTGTATCTGGAGCTATGGTCTGGGATGCCATTTCGTATGACGGTAGTGGCTTTCTCGCTGCTTTCCCACCCACCCTGACTGTATATATATATGTCAGTCTGATTACTCTGTGTGTTGTCTCTGTTCTACACACACTGACCTGTATCTGGATTTATGGTCTGGGGTGCCATTTCGTATGACGGTAGTAGCACTCTCGTGGCTATCCCACCCACCCCGACTGAATATCTATATGTCAGTCTGATTACTCTACATATTGTCTCTGTTCTAGACACTCTCACCTGTATCTGGAGTAATGGTCTGATGTGCCATTTCGTATGTCGGTAGTAGCACCCTTGTGGCAATCACACCCACCCTGACTGTATATCTATCTGTGAGTCTGATTACTCTACGTCTTGTCTCTGTTCTAGACACACTAACCTGTTTCTTGAGTTATTGTCTGGGGTGCCATTTCGTATGACGGTAGTAGCATTCTCTGGCTATCCCACCCACGCTGACTGTATATCTATATGTCAGTCTGATTGCACTACGTGTTGTCTCTGTTCTAGACACACTGACCTGTGTGTGGAGCTATGGTCTGGGGTGCCATTTCGTATGAAGGTAGTAGCACTCTCGTGGCTATCCCACCCACCCTGACTGTATATCTATATGTCAGCCTGATTACTCAACGTGTTGTCTCTGTTCTAGACACACTGACCTGTATCTGGGCTTACGGTCTGGGGTGCCATTTCGTATGACGATAGTAGCACGCTCTTGCTAGCCCTCCCACCCTCACAGTATATCTGTATGTCAGTCTGATTACTCTACGTGTTGTCTCTGTTCTAGACACACTGATCTGTATCTGGAGTTATGGTCTGGGGTGCCATTTCATATGACGGTAGTAGCACTCTCGTGGCTATCCCACCCACCCCGACTGAATATCTATATGTCAGTCTGATTACTCTACGTGTTGTCTCTGTTCTAGACACACTGACCTGTATTTGGAGTTGTGGTCTGAAGTGCCATTTCGTATGTCGGTAGTAGCACCCTCGTGGCTATCACACCCACCCTGACTGTATATCTATCTGTTAGGGCTGATTACTCTTCGTCTTGTCTCGGTTCTAGACACACTAACCTGTATCTTGAGTTATGGCCTGGGGTGCCATTTCGTATAACGGTAGTGTCACTCTCTGGCTATCGCACCCACCCTGACTGTATATCTGTATCTCAGTCTGATTGCTCTACGTGTTGTCTCTTTTCTAGACACACTGACCTGTATCTGGAGTTATGGTCTATGGTGCCAATTTGTATGACGGTAGTAGCACTCTCGTGGCTATCCCACCCCCCTGACTGTATATCTATATGTCAGTCTGATTACTCTACGTGTTGTCTCTGTTCTAGGCACACTGACCTGTATCTGGAGTTATGGTCTGGGGTGCCATTTCGTATGACGGTAGTAGCACTCTCGTGGCTATCCCACCCACCGTGACTGTATATCTATATGTCAGTCTGATTATTCAACGTATTGTCTCTGTTCTAGACACACTGACCTGTATCTGGACTTATGGTTGGGTTGCGATTTCGTATGACGGTAGTACCACACTCGTGGCTATCCCACCCACCCTGAGTGAATATCTATGTGTCTGTCTAATTACTCTACATATTGTCCCTGTTCTACACACTCTCACCTGTATCTGGAGTTATGGTCTGATGTGCCATTTCTTATGTCGGTAGTAGCACCCTTGTGGCAATCACACCCACCCAGACTGTATATCTATCTGTGAGTCTGATTACTCTACGTCTTGTCTCTTTTCTAGACACACTAACCTGTGTCTTGAGTTATTGTCTGGGGTGCCATTTCGTATGACGGTAGTAGCATTCTCTGGCTATCCCACCCACGCTGACTGTATATCTGTATGTCAATCTGATTGCTCTACGTTTTGTCTCTGTTCTAGACACACTGACCTGTATCTGGAGTTATGGTCTGGGGTGCAATTTCGTATGACGGTAGTAGCACTCTCGTGACTATCGCACCCACCCTGACTGTATATCTATATGTCAGTTAGATTACTCTACGTGTTACCTCTATTCTAGGCACACTGAGCTGTATCTGGAGTTATGGTCTGGGGTGCCATTTCGTATGACGGTAGTAGCACCCTCGTGGCTATCCCACATACCCTGACTGAATATCTATATATCAGTCTGATTACACTATGTGTTGTCTCTGTTCTAGACACACTGACCTGTATTTGGAGTTGTGGTCTGAAGTGCAATTTCGTATGTCGGTAGTAGCACCCTCGTGGCTATCACACCCACCCTGACTGTATATCTATCTGTTAGGGCTGATTACTCTTCGTCTTGTCTCGGTTCTAGACACACTAACCTGTATCTGGAGTTATGGTCTATGCTGCCATTTTGTATGACGGTAGTAGCACTCTCGTGGCTATCCCACCCACCGTGACTGTATATCTATATGTCAGTCTGATTATTCAACGTATTGTCTCTGTTCTAGACACACTGACCTGTATCTGGACTTATGGTTGGGTTGCGATTTCGTATGACGGTAGTACCACACTCGTGGCTATCCCACCCACCCTGAGTGAATATCTATGTGTCTGTCTAATTACTCTACATATTGTCTCTGTTCTAGACACTCTCACCTGTATCTGGAGTTATGGTCTGATGTGCCATTTCTTATGTCGGTAGTAGCACCCTTGTGGCAATCACACCCACCCTGACTGTATATCTATCTGTGAGTCTGATTACTCTACGTCTTGTCTCTTTTCTAGACACACTAACCTGTGTCTTGAGTTATTGTCTGGGGTGCCATTTCGTATGACGGTAGTAGCATTCTCTGGCTATCCCACCCACGCTGACTGTATATCTGTATGTCAATCTGATTGCTCTACGTTTTGTCTCTGTTCTAGACACACTGACCTGTATCTGGAGTTATGGTCTGGGGTGCAATTTCGTATGACGGTAGTAGCACTCTCGTGACTATCGCACCCACCCTGACTGTATATTTATATGTCAGTCTGATTACTCTACGTGTTGTCTCTGTTCTAGGCACACTGACCTGTATCTGGAGTTATGGTCTGGGGTGCCATTTCGTATGACGGTAGTAGCACTCTCGTGGCTATCTCACCCACCCTGACTGTATATCTATATGTCAGTCTGATTACTCTACGTGTTGTCTCTGTTCTAGACACACTCACCTGTATCTGGAGCTATGGTCTGGGATGCCATTTCGTATGACGGTAGTGGCTTTCTCGCTGCTTTCCCACCCACCCTGACTGTATATATATATATATATATATATATATATATATATATATATATATATATATGTCAGTCTGATTACTCTGTGTGTTGTCTCTGTTCTACACACACTGACCTGTATCTGGATTTATGGTCTGGGGTGCCATTTCGTATGACGGTAGTAGCACTCTCGTGGCTATCCCACCCACCGTGACTGTATATCAATATGTCAGTCTGATTATTCAACGTATTGTCTCTGTTCTAGACACACTGACCTGTATCTGGACTTATGGTTGGGTTGCCATTTCGTATGACGGTAGTACCACACTCATGGCTATCCCACCCACCCTGAGTGAATATCTATGTGTCTGTCTAATTACTCTACATATTGTCTCTGTTCTAGACACTCTCACCTGTATCTGGAGTAATGGTCTGATGTGCCATTTCGTATGTCGGTAGTAGCACCCTTGTGGCAATCACACCCACCCTGACTGTATATCTATCTGTGAGTCTGATTACTCTACGTCTTGTCTCTGTTCTAGACGCACTAACCTGTTTCTTGAATTATTGTCTGGGGTGCCATTTCGTATGACGGTAGTAGCATTCTCTGGCTATCCCACCCACGCTGACTGTATATCTATATGTCAGTCTGATTGCTCTACGTGTTGTCTCTGTTCTAGACACACTGACCTGTGTGTGGAGCTATGGTCTGGGGTGCCATTTCGTATGAAGGTACTAGCACTCTCGTGGCTATCCCACCCACCCTAACTGTATATCTATATGTCAGTCAGATTACTCTATGTCTTGTCTCTATTCTAGACACTCTCACCTGTATCTGGAGTTATGGTCTGGGGTGCCATTTTGTATGACGGTAGTAGCACTCTCGTGGCTATCCCACCCACCCTAACTGTATATCTATATGTCAGCCTGATTACTCAACGTGTTGTCTCTGTTCTAGACACACTGACCTGTATCTGGGCTTACGGTCTGGGGTGCCATTTCGTATGACGGTAGTAGCAATCTCTGGCTATCCCACCCACGCTGACTGTATATCTGTATGTCAATCTGATTGCTCTACGTTTTGTCTCTGTTCTAGACACACTGACCTGTATCTGGAGTTATGGTCTGGGGTGCAATTTCGTATGACGGTAGTAGCACTCTCGTGACTATCGCACCCACCCTGACTGTATATCTATATGTCAGTTAGATTACTCTACGTGTTACCTCTATTCTAGGCACACTGAGCTGTATCTGGAGTTATGGTCTGGGGTGCCATTTCGTATGACGGTAGTAGCACCCTCGTGGCTATCCCACATACCCTGACTGAATATCTATATATCAGTCTGATTACACTATGTGTTGTCTCTGTTCTAGACACACTGACCTGTATCTGGAGTTATGGTCTGCTGTGCCATTTCGTATGACGGTAGCAGCACTCTCGTGGCTATCCCACCCACCCTGACTGAATATCTATATGTCAGTCTGATTACTCTATGTGTTGTCTCTGTTCTAGAAACACTGACCTGTATCTATAGTTATGGTCTGGGGTGCCATTTCGTATGATGGTAGTAGCACACTCGTGGCTATCCCACCCACTCTGAATGTATATCTATATGTCAGTCTGATTACTCTACGTGTTGTCTCTGTTCTAGAAACACTGACCTGTATCTGGAGTAATGGTCTGGGGTGCCATTTTGTATGACGGTAGTAGCACTCTCGTGGATATCACACAAAACCTGACTGTATATCTATATGTCAGTCTGATTACTCTACGTGTTGTCTCTATTCTAGACACACTGACCTGTATCTGGGCTTATGGTCTGGGGTGCCATTTCGTATGACGGTAGTAGCACTCTCTGGCTATCCCACCCACACTGACAGTACATCTGTATGTCAGTCTGATTACTCTACGTGTTGTCTCTGTTCTAGTCACAATGATCTGTATCTGGAGTTATGGTGTGGGGTGCCATTTCATATGATGGTAGTAGCACTCTCGTGGCTGTCCCACCCACCCTGACTGATTTTCTATATGTCAGTCTGATTGCCCTACGTGTTGTCTCTGTTCTAGACACACTGACCTGTATCTGGAGTTACGGTCAGTGGTGCCATTTCGTATGATGGTAGTAGCACTCTCTCGCTATCCCACACACCCTGTCTGTATACCTATATGTCGGACTGATTACTCTACGTGTGGCCTCTGTTCTAGACCCACTGACCTGTATCTGGGGTTAGGTCTGGGGTGCCATTTCGTATGACAGTAGTAGCACTCTCAGGGCTATTGCACCATCCCTGACTATATATATATATGTCAGTCTGATTACTCTATGTGTTGTCTCTGTTCTAGACACACTGACCTGTATCTGGAGCTATGGTCTGGGGTGCCATTTCGTATGACGGTAGTATCACTCTCGTGGCCATCCCACCCACGCTGACTATATATATCTATATGTCAATCTGATTACTCTATGTGTTGTCTCTGTTCTAGACACACTCACCTGTATCTGGAGTTAAGGTCTGGGGTGCCATTTTGTATAACGTTCGTACCACTCTCGTAGCTATCCCACCCACCCTGACTGTATATCTATATGTCAGCCGGATTACTCTACGTGTGGTCTCTGTTCTAGACACACTGACCTGTATCTGGGCTTATGGTCTGAGGTGCCATTTCGTATGACGGTAGTAGCACGCTCTGGCTATCCCACCCACCCTGACAGTATATCTGTATGTCAGTCTGATTACTCTACGTGTTGTCTCTGTTCTAGACACACTGATCTGTATCTGGAGTTATGGTCTGGGGTGCCATTTCATATGACGGTAGTAGCACTCTCGTGGCTATCCCACCCACACTGACTGAATTTATATATGTCAGTCTGATTGCATTACGTGTTGTCTCTGTTCTAGACACACTGACCTGTATTTGGAGTTGTGATCTGAAGTGCAATTTCGTATGTCGGTAGTAGCACCCTCGTGGCTATCACACCCACCCTGACTGTATATCTATCTGTTAGGGCTGATTACTCTTCGTCTTGTCTCGGTTCTAGACACACTAACCTGTATCTGGAGTTATGGTCTATGGTGCCATTTTGTATGACGGTAGTAGCACTCTCGTGGCTATCCCACCCCCTGACTGTATATCTATATGTCAGTCTGATTACTCTACGTGTTGTCTCTGTTCTAATCACACTGACCTGTATCTGGAGTTATGGTCTGGGGTGCCATTTCGTATGACGGTAGTAGCACTCTCGTGGCTATCCCACCCACCCTGACTGTATATCTATATGTCAGTCTGATTACTCTACGTGTTGTCTCTTTTCTAGACACACTCACCTGTATCTGGAGCTATGGTCTGGGATGCCATTTCGTATGACGGTAGTGGCTTTCTCGCTGCTTTCCCACCCACCCTGACTGTATATATATATGTCAGTCTGATTACTCTGTGTGTTGTCTCTGTTCTACACACACTGACCTGTATCTGGATTTATGGTCTGGGGTGCCATTTCGTATGACGGTAGTAGCACTCTCGTGGCTATCCCACCCACCCCGACTGAATATCTATATGTCAGTCTGATTACTCTACATATTGTCTCTGTTCTAGACACTCTCACCTGTATCTGGAGTAATGGTCTGATGTGCCATTTCGTATGTCGGTAGTAGCACCCTTGTGGCAATCACACCCACCCTGACTGTATATCTATCTGTGAGTCTGATTACTCTACGTCTTGTCTCTGTTCTAGACACACTAACCTGTTTCTTGAGTTATTGTCTGGGGTGCCATTTCGTATGACGGTAGTAGCATTCTCTGGCTATCCCACCCACGCTGACTGTATATCTATATGTCAGTCTGATTGCACTACGTGTTGTCTCTGTTCTAGACACACTGACCTGTGTGTGGAGCTATGGTCTGGGGTGCCATTTCGTATGAAGGTAGTAGCACTCTCGTGGCTATCCCACCCACCCTGACTGTATATCTATATGTCAGCCTGATTACTCAACGTGTTGTCTCTGTTCTAGACACACTGACCTGTATCTGGGCTTACGGTCTGGGGTGCCATTTCGTATGACGATAGTAGCACGCTCTTGCTAGCCCTCCCACCCTCACAGTATATCTGTATGTCAGTCTGATTACTCTACGTGTTGTCTCTGTTCTAGACACACTGATCTGTATCTGGAGTTATGGTCTGGGGTGCCATTTCATATGACGGTAGTAGCACTCTCGTGGCTATCCCACCCACCCCGACTGAATATCTATATGTCAGTCTGATTACTCTACGTGTTGTCTCTGTTCTAGACACACTGACCTGTATTTGGAGTTGTGGTCTGAAGTGCCATTTCGTATGTCGGTAGTAGCACCCTCGTGGCTATCACACCCACCCTGACTGTATATCTATCTGTTAGGGCTGATTACTCTTCGTCTTGTCTCGGTTCTAGACACACTAACCTGTATCTTGAGTTATGGCCTGGGGTGCCATTTCGTATAACGGTAGTGTCACTCTCTGGCTATCGCACCCACCCTGACTGTATATCTGTATCTCAGTCTGATTGCTCTACGTGTTGTCTCTTTTCTAGACACACTGACCTGTATCTGGAGTTATGGTCTATGGTGCCAATTTGTATGACGGTAGTAGCACTCTCGTGGCTATCCCACCCCCCTGACTGTATATCTATATGTCAGTCTGATTACTCTACGTGTTGTCTCTGTTCTAGGCACACTGACCTGTATCTGGAGTTATGGTCTGGGGTGCCATTTCGTATGACGGTAGTAGCACTCTCGTGGCTATCCCACCCACCGTGACTGTATATCTATATGTCAGTCTGATTATTCAACGTATTGTCTCTGTTCTAGACACACTGACCTGTATCTGGACTTATGGTTGGGTTGCGATTTCGTATGACGGTAGTACCACACTCGTGGCTATCCCACCCACCCTGAGTGAATATCTATGTGTCTGTCTAATTACTCTACATATTGTCCCTGTTCTACACACTCTCACCTGTATCTGTAGTTATGGTCTGATGTGCCATTTCTTATGTCGGTAGTAGCACCCTTGTGGCAATCACACCCACCCTGACTGTATATCTATCTGTGAGTCTGATTACTCTACGTCTTGTCTCTTTTCTAGACACACTAACCTGTGTCTTGAGTTATTGTCTGGGGTGCCATTTCGTATGACGGTAGTAGCATTCTCTGGCTATCCCACCCACGCTGACTGTATATCTGTATGTCAATCTGATTGCTCTACGTTTTGTCTCTGTTCTAGACACACTGACCTGTATCTGGAGTTATGGTCTGGGGTGCAATTTCGTATGACGGTAGTAGCACTCTCGTGACTATCGCACCCACCCTGACTGTATATCTATATGTCAGTTAGATTACTCTACGTGTTACCTCTATTCTAGGCACACTGAGCTGTATCTGGAGTTATGGTCTGGGGTGCCATTTCGTATGACGGTAGTAGCACCCTCGTGGCTATCCCACATACCCTGACTGAATATCTATATATCAGTCTGATTACACTATGTGTTGTCTCTGTTCTAGACACACTGACCTGTATTTGGAGTTGTGGTCTGAAGTGCAATTTCGTATGTCGGTAGTAGCACCCTCGTGGCTATCACACCCACCCTGACTGTATATCTATCTGTTAGGGCTGATTACTCTTCGTCTTGTCTCGGTTCTAGACACACTAACCTGTATCTGGAGTTATGGTCTATGCTGCCATTTTGTATGACGGTAGTAGCACTCTCGTGGCTATCCCACCCACCGTGACTGTATATCTATATGTCAGTCTGATTATTCAACGTATTGTCTCTGTTCTAGACACACTGACCTGTATCTGGACTTATGGTTGGGTTGCGATTCCGTATGACGGTAGTACCACACTCGTGGCTATCCCACCCACCCTGAGTGAATATCTATGTGTCTGTCTAATTACTCTACATATTGTCTCTGTTCTAGACACTCTCACCTGTATCTGGAGTTATGGTCTGATGTGCCATTTCTTATGTCGGTAGTAGCACCCTTGTGGCAATCACACCCACCCTGACTGTATATCTATCTGTGAGTCTGATTACCCTACGTCTTGTCTCTTTTCTAGACACACTAACCTGTGTCTTGAGTTATTGTCTGGGGTGCCATTTCGTATGACGGTAGTAGCATTCTCTGGCTATCCCACCCACGCTGACTGTATATCTGTATGTCAATCTGATTGCTCTACGTTTTGTCTCTGTTCTAGACACACTGACCTGTATCTGGAGTTATGGTCTGGGGTGCAATTTCGTATGACGGTAGTAGCACTCTCGTGACTATCGCACCCACACTGACTGTATATTTATATGTCAGTCTGATTACTCTACGTGTTGTCTCTGTTCTAGGCACACTGACCTGTATCTGGAGTTATGGTCTGGGGTGCCATTTCGTATGACGGTAGTAGCACTCTCGTGGCTATCTCACCCACCCTGACTGTATATCTATATGTCAGTCTGATTACTCTACGTGTTGTCTCTGTTCTAGACACACTGACCTGTGTGTGGAGCTATGGTCTGGGGTGCCATTTCGTATGAAGGTACTAGCACTCTCGTGGCTATCCCACCCACCCTAACTGTATATCTATATGTCAGTCAGATTACTCTATGTCTTGTCTCTATTCTAGACACTCTCACCTGTATCTGGAGTTATGGTCTGGGGTGCCATTTTGTATAACGTTCGTACCACTCTCGTAGCTATCCCACCCACCCTGACTGTATATCTATATGTCAGCCGGATTACTCTACGTGTGGTCTCTGTTCTAGACACACTGACCTGTATCTGGGCTTATGGTCTGAGGTGCCATTTCGTATGACGGTAGTAGCACGCTCTGGCTATCCCACCCACCCTGACAGTATATCTGTATGTCAGTCTGATTACTCTACGTGTTGTCTCTGTTCTAGACACACTGATCTGTATCTGGAGTTATGGTCTGGGGTGCCATTTCATATGACGGTAGTAGCACTCTCGTGGCTATCCCACCCACACTGACTGAATTTATATATGTCAGTCTGATTGCATTACGTGTTGTCTCTGTTCTAGACACACTGACCTGTATGTGGAGTTACGGTCAGTAGTGCCATTTTGTATGATGGTAGTAGCACTCTCTGGCTATCCCACTCACGCTGTCTGTATACCTATATGTCGGTCTGATTACTCTACGTGTTGCCTCTGTTCTAGACCAAGTGACCTGTATCTGGGGTTATTGTCTGGGGTGCCATTTCGTATGACAGTAGTAGCACTCTAAGGGCTATTCCACCATCCCTGACTGTATATATATATATATATATATATATATATATATATATATATATATATATATATATATATGTCAGTCTGTTTACTCTACGTGTAGTTTATGTTCTAGACACACTGACCTGTATCTGGAGCTATGGTCTGGGGTGCCATTTCGTATGACGGTAGTATCACTCTCGTGGCTATCCCACCCACCCTGACTCTATATATCTATATGTCAGTCTGATTACTCTATGTGTTGTCTCTGTTCTAGACACACTCACCTGTATCTGGAGTTATGGTCTGGGGTGCCATTTTGTATGACGTTAGTAGCACTCTCGTGGCTATCCCACCCACGCTGACTGTATATCTATATGTCTGTCTGATTACTCTACGTGTTGTCTATGTTCTAGACACACTGACCTGTATCTGGGCTTATGGTCTAGGGTGCCATTTCGTATGACGGTAGTAGCACGCTCTGGCTATCCCACCCACCCTGACAGTATATCTGTATGTCAGTCTTATTACTCTACGTGTTGTCTCTGTTCTAGACACACTGATCTGTATCTGGAGTTATGGTCTGGGGTGCCATTACATATGACGGTAGTAGCACTCTCGTGGCTATCCCACCCACCCCGACTGAATATCTATATGTCAGTCTGATTACTCTATGTGTTGTCTCCGTTCTAGACACACTGACCTGTATTTGTAGTTATGGTCTGATGTGTCATTTTGTATGTCGGTAGTAGCAAACCCGTGGCTATCACACCCTCCCTGACTGTATATCTATATGTCAGTCTGATTACTCTACGTGTTGTCTCTGTTCTAGACACACAGACCTGTATCTGGTATTATGGTCTGGGGTGCCATTTCGTATGACGGTAGAAGCAGTCTCGTGGCTATGCCACCCACCCTGACTGTATATCTATATGTCAGTCTGATTACTCTATGTGTTGTCTCTTTTCTAGACACACTGACCTGTATCTGGTGCACGGAATGGCAATTGAATCTCAATGTAGACAAGTGTAATGTGATGCGAATACATAGAAAGATAGGTCCCTTATCATTTAGCTACAAAATAGCAGGTCAGCAACTGGAAGTAGTTAATTCCATAAATTATCTGGGAGTACTCATTAGGAGTGATTTAAAATGGAATGATCATATAAAGTTCATCGTCCGTAAAGCAGATGCCAGACTGAGATTCATTTGAAGAATCTTAAGGAAATGCAATCCGACAACAAAGGAAGTAGGTTACAGTACTTTTGTTCGCCCAATGCTTGAGTACTGCTCAGCAGTGTGGGATCCGCACCACGTAGGGTTGATAGAAGTGATAGAGAAGATCCAACGGAGAGCAGCGCGTTTCGTTACAGGATCATTTAGTAATTGCGAAAGCGTTACGGTGATGATAGATAAACTCCAGTGGAAGACTCTGCAGGAGAGACGCTCAGTAGCTCGGTACGGGCTTTTGTTAAAGTTTCGAGAACATACCTTCACCGAAGAGTCAAGCAGTATATTGCTCCCTCCTACGTATATCTCGCGAAGAGACCATGAGGATAAAATCAGAGAGATTAGAGCCCACACAGAAGCATACCGACAATCCTTCTTTCCACGTACAATACGAGACTGGAATAGAAGAGAGAACCGATAGAGGTACTCAGGGTAGCCTCCGCCACACACCGTCAGGTGGCTTGCGGAGTATGGATGTAGATGTAGATGTAGATGTAGATATCTGGAGTTATGGTCTGGGGTGCCATTTCGTATGACGGTAGTAGCTCTCTCGCTGCTATCCCACCCACCCTGACTGTATATCTATATGTCAGTCTGATTACTCTATGTGTTGTCTCTTTTCTAGACACACTGACCTGTATCTGGAGTTATGGTCTGGGGTGCCATTTCATATGACGGTAGTAGCACTCTCGTGGCTATCCCACCCACGCTGACTGAATATCTATATGTCAGTCTGATTACTCTACGTGTTGTCTCTGTTCTAGACACACTGACCTGTATTTGGAGTTATGGTCTGATGTGCCATTTCGTATGTCGGTAGTAGCACCCTCGTGGCTATCACACCCACCTTGACTCTATATCTATCTTTGAGTCTGATTACTCTACGTCTTGTCTCGGTTCTAGACACACTAACCTGTATCTTGAGTTATGGTCTGGGGTGCCATTTCGTATGACGGCAGTGGCACTCTCTGGCTATCCCACCCACCCTGACTGTATATCTGTATGTCAGTCTGATTGCTCTACGTGTTGTCTCTGTTCTAGACACAGTGACCTGTATCTGGAGTTATGGTATGGGGTGCCATTTCGTATGACGGTAGTAGCACTCTCGAGGCTATCCCACCCCCCTGACTGTATTTCTATATGTCAGTCTGATTACTCTACGTTTTGTCTCTGTTCTAGACACACTGACCTGTATCTGGTGCACACAATGGCAATTGAATCTCAATGTAGACAAGTGTAATGTGATGCGAATACATAGAAAGATAGGTCCCTTATCATTTAGCTACAAAATAGCAGGTCAGCAACTGGACGTAGTTAATTCCATAAATTATCTGGGAGTACTCATTAGGAGTGATTTAAAATGGAATGATCATATAAAGTTGATAAGGTAAAGCAGATGCCAGACTGAGATTCATTGGAAGAATCTTAAGGAAATGCAATCCGACAACTAAGGAAGTAGGTTACAGTACGGTTATTCGCCCAACGCTTGAGTACTGCTCAGCAGTGTGGGATCCGCACCATGTAGGGTTGATAGAAGAGATAGAGAAGATCCAACGGAGAGCAGCGCGCTTCGTTACAGGATCATTTAGTAATTGCGAAAGCGTTACGGAGATGATAGATAAACTCCAGTGGAAGACTTTGCAGGAGAGACGCTCAGTAGCTCGGTACGGGCTTTTGTTAAAGTTTCGAGAACATACCTTCACCGAAGAGTCAAGCAGTATATTGCTCCCTCCTACGTATATCTCGCGAAGAGACCATGAGGATAAAATCAGAGAGATTAGAGCCCACACAGAAGCATACCGACAATCATTCTTTCCACGTACAACACGAGACTGGAATAGAAGGGAGAACCGATAGAGGTACTCAGGGTACCCTCCGCCACACACCGTCAGGTGGCTTGCGGAGTATGGATTTAGATGTAGATGTAGATGTAGATATCTGGAGTTATGGTCTGGGGTGCCATTTCGTATGACGGTAGTAGCTCTCTCGCTGCTATCCCATCCACCCTGACTGTATATCCATATGTCAGTCTGATTACTCTATGTGTTATCTCTTTTCTAGACACACTGACCTGTATCTGGAGTTATGGTCTGATGTGCCATTTCGTATGTCGGTAGTAGCACTCTCTGGCTATCCCACTCACCCTGTCTGTATACCTATATGTCGGTCTGATTACTATACGTGTTGCCTCTGTTCTAGCCCCAATGACCTGTACCTGGACCTATGGTTTGGGGTGCCATTTCGTATGACGATAGTATCACTCTCGTGGCTAACCACCCACCCTGACTGTATATCTATATGTCAGACTGATTACTCTGCGTGTTGCCTCTGTTCTAGACAGACTGACCTGTATCTGGAGTTATGGTCTGGGGTGCCATATCGTATGACGGTAGTAGCTCTCTTGTGGCTGTCCCACCCACCCTGACAGCATATCTATATGTCAGTCTGATTACTCTACGTGTTGTTTCTGTTCTAGACACACTGACCTGTAACTGGAGTTGCGGTCAGGGGTGCCATTTCGTATGACGGTAGTAGCACTCTCTGGCTATCCCACTCACCCTGTCTGTATACCTATATGTCGGTCAGCTTACTCTACGTGTTGCCTCTGTTCTAGACCCACTGACCTGTATCTGGGGTTATGGTCTTGGGTGCCATTTCGTATGACAGTAGTAGCACTCTCAGGGCTATTCCACCATCCCTGACTGTATATATATATGTCAGTCTGATTACTCTACGTGTTGCCTCTGTTGTAGACCCACTGACCTGTATCTGGGGTTATGGTCTTGGGTGCCATTTCGTATGACAATAGTAGCACTCTCAGGGCTATTCCACCATCCCTGACTGTATATATATATATCAGTCTGATTACTCTACGTCTTGTCTCTGTTCTAGACACACTAACCTGTATCTTAAGTTATTGTCTGGGGTGTCATTTCGTATGACGGTAGTAGCACTCTCTGGCTATCCCACCCACCCTGACTGTATATCTGTATGTCAGTCTGATTGCTCTATGTTTTGTTACTGTTCTAGACACACTGACCTGTATCTGGAGTTATGGTCTGGGGTGCCATTTCGTATGACAGTAGTAGCACTCTCGTGGCTATCCCACCCACCCTGACTGTATATCTATATTGCAGTCTGATAACTCTATGTGTTGTCTCTCTTCTAGACACACTCACCTGTATCTGGAGTTATGATCTGGGCTGCCATTTTGTATGACGATAGTAGCACTCTCGTGGCTATCCCACCCACCCTGACTGTATATCTATATGTCAGTCTGATTACTCTACGTCTTGTCTCTGTTCTAGACACACTGACCTGTATCTTGAGTTATGGTCTGGGGTGCCATTTCGTATGACGGTAGTGGCACTCTCTGGCTATCCCACCCACCCTGACTGTGTATCTGTATGTCAGTCTGATTGCTCTCCGTGTTGTCTCTTTTCTAGACACAGTGACCTGTATCTGGAGTTATGGTCTGGGGTGCCATTTCGTATGACAATAGTATCACTCTCATGGCTATCCCACCCGCCCTGACTGTATATCTATATGTCAGTCTGATTACTCTAAGTGTTGTTTCTGTTCTAGAAACACTAACCTGTATCTGGAGTTATGGTCTGGGGTGCCATTTCGTATGACGGTAGTATCACTCTCGTGGCTATCCCACCCCCCTGACTGTATTTCTATATGTCAGTCTGATTACTCTACGTGTTGTCTCTGTTCTAGACACACTGACCTGTATCGGGAGTTATGGTCTGGGGTGCCATTTCGTATAACGGTAGTAGCACTCTCGTGGCTATCCCACCCACCCTGACTGTATATCTATATGTCAGTCTGATTACTCTATGTGTTGTCTCTTTTCTAGACACACTGACCTGTATCTGGAGTTAATAATCTGGGGTGCCATTTTGTATGACGGTAGTAGCACTCTCGAGGCTATCCCACCCACCCTGACTGTCTATCTATATGTCAGTCTGATTACTCTACGTGTTGTCTCTGTTCTAGACACACTGACCTGTATCTGGACTTATGGTCTGGGGTGCCATTTCGTATGACGGTAGTATCACTCTCATGGCTATCCCACCCGCCCTGACTGTATATCTATATGTCAGTCTGATTACTCTAAGTGTTGTTTCTGTTCTAGAAACACTGACCTGTATCTGGAGTTATGGTCTGGGGTGCCATTTCGTATGACGGTAGTAGCACTCTCGTGGCTGTCCCACCCACCCTGAATTTATATCTATATGTCAGTCTGATTACTCTACGTGATGTCTCTGTTCTAGACACACTCACCTGTATCTGGAGTTATGGTTTAGGTGCCATTTCGTATGACAGTAGTATCACACTCGTGGCTATCCCACCCACACTGAAAGTATATCTATATGCCAGTCTGATTATTGTACACATTGTCTCTGTTCTAGACACACTCACCTGTATCTGGAGTTATGGTCTGATTTGCCATTTCGTATGTCGGTAGTAGCACCCTCGTGGCTATCACACCCACCCTGACTGTATATCTATCTGTGAGTCTGATTACTCTACGTCTTGTCTCTGTTCTAGACACACTGACCTGTATCTGGAGCTATGGTTTGGGGTGCCATTTCGTATGACGGTAGTAGCACTCTCGTGGCTATCCCACCCACCCTGACTGTATATCTATATGTCAGTCTGATTACTCTACGTGTTGTCTCTGTTCTAGACACACTGACCTGTATCTGGAGTTAATAATCTGGGGTGCCATTTCGTATGACGGTAATAGCACTCTCGAGGCTATCCCACCCCCCTGACTGTATTTCTATATGTCAGTCTGATTACTCTACGTGTTGTCTCTGTTCTAGACACACTGACCTGTATCGGGAGTTATGGTCTGGGATGCCATTTCGTATAACGGTAGTAGCACTCTCGTGGCAATCCCACCCACCCTGACTGTATATCTATATGTCAGTGTGATTACTCTACGTGTTGTCTCTGTTCTAGACACACTCACTTGTATCTGGAGCTATGGTCTGGGATGCCATTTCGTATGACGGTAGTAGCTCTCTCGCTGCTATCCCATCCTCCCTGACTGTATATCTATATGTCAGTCTGATTACTCTATGTGTTGTCTCTTTTCTAGACACACTGACCTGTATCTGGTGCACGGAATGGCAATTGAATCTCAATGTAGACAAGTGTAATGTGATGCGAATACATAGAAAGATAGGTCCCTTATCATTTAGCTACAAAATAGCAGGTCAGCAACTGGAAGTAGTTAATTCCATAAATTATCTGGGAGTACTCATTAGGAGTGATTTAAAATGGAATGATCATATAAAGTTGATCGTCCGTAAAGCAGATGCCAGACTGAGATTCATTTGAAGAATCTTAAGGAAATGCAATCCGACAACAAAGGAAGTAGGTTACAGTACTTTTGTTCGCCCAATGCTTGAGTACTGCTCAGCAGTGTGGGATCCGCACCGGGTAGGGTTGACAGAAGTGATAGAGAAGATCCAACGGAGAGCAGCGCGTTTCGTTACAGGATCATTTAGTAATTGCGAAAGCGTTACGGAGATGATAGATAAACTCCAGTGGAAGACTCTGCAGGAGAGACGCTCAGTAGCTCGGTACGGGCTTTTGTTAAAGTTTCGAGAACATACCTTCACCGAAGAGTCAAGCAGTATATTGCTCCCTCCTACGTATATCTCGCGAAGAGACCATGAGGATAAAATCAGAGAGATTAGAGCCCACACAGAAGCATACCGACAATCCTTCTTTCCACGTACAATACGAGACTGGAATAGAAGGGAGAACCGATAGAGGTACTCAGGGTACCCTCCGCCACACACCGTCAGGTGGCTTGCGGAGTATGGATGTAGATGTAGATGTAGATGTAGATATCTGGAGTTATGGTCTGGGGTGCCATTTCGTATGACGGTAGTAGCTCTCTCGCTGCTATCCCACCCACCCTGACTGTATATCTATATGTCAGTCTGATTACTCTATGTGTTGTCTCTTTTCTAGACACACTGACCTGTATCTGGAGTTATGGTCTGGGGTGCCATTTAATATGACGGTAGTAGCACTCTCGTGGCTATCCCACCCACGCTGACTGAATATCTATATGTCAGTCTGATTACTCTACGTGTTGTCTCTGTTCTAGACACACTGACCTGTATTTGGAGTTATGGTCTGATGTGCCATTTCGTATGTCGGTAGTAGCACCCTCGTGGCTATCACACCCACCTTGACTCTATATCTATCTTTGAGTCTGATTACTCTACGTCTTGTCTCGGTTCTAGACACACTAACCTGTATCTTGAGTTATGGTCTGGGGTGCCATTTCGTATGACGGCAGTGGCACTCTCTGGCTATCCCACCCACCCTGACTGTATATCTGTATGTCAGTCTGATTGCTCTACGTGTTGTCTCTGTTCTAGACACAGTGACCTGTATCTGGAGTTATGGTCTGGGGTGCCATTTCGTATGACGGTAGTAGCACTCTCGAGGCTATCCCACCCCCCCTGACTGTATTTCTATATGTCAGTCTGATTACTCTACGTGTTGTCTCTGTTCTAGACACACTGACCTGTATCGGGAGTTATGGTCTGGGATGCCATTTCGTATAACGGTAGTAGCACTCTCGTGGCAATCCCACCCACCCTGACTGTATATCTATATGTCAGTCTGATTACTCTACGTGTTATCTCTTTTCTAGACACACTGACCTGTATCTGGAGTTATGGTCTGATGTGCCATTTCGTATGTCGGTAGTAGCACTCTCGTGGCTATCCCACCCAAACCGGCTGAATATCTATATGTCAGTTTGATTACTGTACGTGTTATCTCTTTTCTAGACACACTGACCTGTACCTGGACTTATGGTCTGGGGTGCCACTTCATATGACGGTAGTATCACTCTCGTGGCTAACCACCCACCCTGACTGTATATCTATATGTCAGACTGATTACTCTGCGTGTTGCCTCTGTTCTAGACAGAATGATCTGTATCTGGAGTTACGTTCTGGGGTGCCAATTCGTATGACGGTAGTAGCACTCTCTGGCTATCCCACCCACCCTGACTGTATATCTATATGTCAGTCTGATTACTCTACGTGTTGCCTCTGTTCTAGACACACTGATCTGTATCTGGAGTTATGGTCTGGGGTGCCATATCGTATGAAGGTAGTAGCTCTCTTGTGGCTATCCCACCCACCCTGACAGCATATCTATATGTCAGTCTGATTACTCTACATGTTGTTTCTGTTCTAGACACACTGACCTGTATCTGGAGTTACGGTCAGGGGTGCCATTTCGTATAACGGTAGTAGCACTTTCTGGCTATCCCACTCACCCTGTCTGTATACCTATGTGTCGGTCTGATTACTATACGTGTTGCCTCTGTTCCAGCCCCAATGACCTGTATCTGGAGTTATGGTCTGGGGTGCCATTTCGTATGACAGTAGTAGCACTCTCAGGGCTAATCCACCATCCCTGACTGTATATGTATATGTCAGTCTGATTACTCAAAGTGTTGTCTCTGTTCTAGACACACTGACCTGTATCTGGGCTTATGGTCTGGGGTGCCATTTCGTATGACGGTAGTAGCACTCCCGTGGCTATCCCACCCACACTGACTGAATTTCTATATGTCAGTCTGATTGCCCTACGTGTTGTCTCTGTTCTAGACACACTGACATGTATCTGGAGTTACGGTCAGTGGTGCCATTTCGTATGATGGTAGTAGCACTCTCTGGCTATCCCACTCACCCTGTCTGTATACCTATATGTCGGTCTGATTACTCTACGTGTTGCCTCTGTTCTAGACCAACTGACCTGTATCTGGGGTTATGGTCTGGGATGCCATTTAGTATGACAGTAGTAGCAATCTCAGGGCTATTGCACCATCCCTGACTGTATATATATATATATATATATATATATATATATATATATATATATATATATATATATATATATATATGTCAGTCTGATTACTCTACGTGTTGTCTCTGTTCTAGACACACTCACCTGTATCTGGAGTTAAGGTCTGGGGTGCCATTTTGTATGACGTTCGTACCACTCTCGTGGCTATCCCACCCACCCTGACTGTATATCTTAATGTCAGCCTGATTACTCTACGTGTTGTCTCTGTTCTAGACACACTGACCTGTATCTGGGCTTATGGTCTGGTGTGCCATTTCGTATGACGGTAGTAGCACGCTCTGTCTATCCCACCCACCCTGACAGTATATCTGTATGTCAGTCTGATTACTCTACGTGTTGTCTCTGTTCTAGACACACTGATCAGCATCTGGAGTTATGGTCTGGGGTGCCATTTCATATGACGGTAGTAGCACTCTCGTGGCCATCCCTCCCACACTGACTGAATTTCTATATGTCAGTCTGATTGCGCTACGTGTTGTCTCTGTTCTAGACACACTGACTTGTATCTGGAGTTACGGTCTGTGGTGCCGTTTCGTATGATGGTAGTAGCACTCTCTGGCTATCCCACTCACCCTGTCTGTATACCTATATGTCGGTCTGATTACTCTACGTGTTGTCTCTGTTCTAGACACACTGACCTGTATCTGGGCTTGAGGTCTGGGGTGCCATTTCGTATGACGGTAGTAGCATGCTCTGGCTATCCCACCCACACTGACAGTATATCTGTATGTCAGTCTGATTACTCTACGTGTTGTCTCTGTTCTAGACACACTGATCTGTATCTGGGGTTATGGTCTGGGGTGCCATTACATATGACGGTAGTAGCACTCTCGTGGCTATCCCACCCACCCCGACTGAATATCTATATGTCAGTCTGATTACTCTATGTGTTGTCTCCGTTCTAGACACACTGACCTGTATTTGTAGTTATGGTCTGATGTGCCATTTTGTATGTCGGTAGTAGCACCCTCGTGGCTATCACACCCTCCCTGACTGTATATTTATATGTCAATCTGATTACTCTATGTGTTGTCTCTGTTCTAGACACACAGACCTGTATCTGGAATTATGGTCTGGGGTGCCATTTCGTATGACGGTAGTATCACTCTCATGGCTAAACCACCCACCCTGACTGTATATCTATATGTCAGTCTGATTACTCTACGTGTTGTCTCTGTTCTAGACACACTCACCTGTATCTGGAGTTATCGTCTGGGGTGCCATTTCGTATGACGGTAGAAGCAGTCTCGTGGCTATCCCACCCACCCTGACTGAATATCTATATGTCAGTCTGATTACTGTACGTGTTATCTCTGTTCGAGACACACTGACCTGTACCTGGAGTTATCGTCTGGGGTGCCACTTCGTATGACGATAGTATCACTCTCGTGGCTAACCACCCACCCTGACTGTATATCTATATGTCAGACTGATTACTCTGCGTGTTGCCTGTGTTCTAGACAGACTGACCTGTATCTGGAGTTATGGTCTGGGGTGCCATATCGTATGACGGTAGTAGCTCTCTTGTGGCTATCCCACCCAACCTGACAGCATATCTATATGTCAGTCTGATTACTCTACGTGTTGTTTCTGTTCTAGACACACTGACCTGTAACTGGAGTTGCGGTCAGGGGTGCCATTTCGTATAACGCTAGTAGCACTCTCTGGCTATCCCACTCACCTTGTCTGTATACCAATATGTCGTTCAGATTACTCTACGTGTTGCCTCTGTTCTAGACCCACTGACTGTATCTGGGGTTATGGTCTGGGGTGCCATTTCGTATGACGGTAGTAGCACTCTCGTGGCTATCCCAACCCCCTGACTGTATATCTTTATGTCATTCTGATTACTCTACGTATTGTCTCTGTTCTAGACACACTGACCTGTATCTGGAGCTATGGTCTAGGGTTCTATTTCGTATGACGGTAGTAGCACTCTCGTGGCTATCCCACCCACCCTGACTGAATATCTATATGTCAGTCTGATTACTCTACGTGTTGTCTCTGTTCTAGACACACTGACCTGTATTTGGAGTTATGGTCTGATGTGCCATTTCGTATGTCGGTAGTAGCATCCTCGTGGCTATCACACCCACCCTGACTTTATATCTATCTGTGAATCTGATTACTCTGCGTCTTGTCTCGGTTCTAGACACACTAACCTGTATCTTGAGTTATGGTCTGGGGTGCCATTTCGTATGCCGGTAGTGGCACTCTCTGGCTATCCCACCCACCCTGACTGTGTATCTGTATGTCAGTCTGATTGCTCTACGTGTTGTCTCTGTTCTAGACACAGTGAGCTGTATCTGGAGTTATGGTCTGGGGTGCCATTTCGTATGACGGTAGTAGCACTCTCGTGGCTATCCCACCCCCCTGACTGTATTTCTATATGTCAGTCTGATTACTCTACGTGTTGTCTCTGTTCTAGACACACTGACCTGCATCTGGAAATATGGTCTGGTGTGCCATTTCGTATGATGGTAGTAGCACACTCTGGCTAACCCACACAACCTGACAATATATCTGTATGTCAGTCTGATTACTCTACGTGTTGTCTCTGTTCTAGACACACTGATCTGTATCTGGAGTTACGGTCTGGGGTGCCATTTCATATGACGGTAGTAGCACTCTCGTGGCTATCCCACCCACCCTGACTCTATATCTATCAGTGAGTCTGATTACTCTACGTCTTGTCTCGGTTCTAGACACACTAACCAGTATCTTGAGTTATGGTCTGGGGTGCCATTTCGTATGACGGTAGTGGCACTCTCTGGCTATCCCACCCACCCTGACTGTGTATCTGTATGTCAGTCTGATTGCTCTACGTGTTGTCTCTGTTCTAGACACACTGACCTGTATCTGGAGTTAATAATCTGGGGTGCCATTTTGTATGACGGTAGTAGCACTCTCGAGGCTATCCCACCCACCCTGACTGTATATCTATATGTCAGTCTGATTACTCTACGTGTTGTTTCTGTTCTAGAAACACTGACCTGTATCTGGAGTTATGGTCTGGGGTGCCATTTCGTATGACGGTAGTATCACTCTCATGGCTATCCCACCCGCCCTGACTGTATATCTATATGTCAGTCTGATTACTCTAAGTGTTGTTTCTGTTCTAGAAACACTGACCTGTATCTGGAGTTATGGTCTGGGGTGCCATTTCGTATGACGGTAGTAGCACTCTCGTGGCTGTCCCACCCACCCTGAATTTATATCTATATGTCAGTCTGATTACTCTACGTGATGTCTCTGTTCTAGACACACTCACCTGTATCTGGAGTTATGGTTTAGGTGCCATTTCGTATGACGGTAGTATCACACTCGTGGCTATCCCACCCACACTGAAAGTATATCTATATGCCAGTCTGATTATTGTACACATTGTCTCTGTTCTAGACACACTGACCTGTATCTGGAGTTATGGTCTGATTTGCAATTTCGTATGTCGGTAGTAGCACCCTCGTGGCTATCACACCCACCCTGACTGTATATCTATCTGTGAGTCTGATTACTCTACGTCTTGTCTCTGTTCTAGACACACTGACCTGTATCTGGAGCTATGGTTTGGGGTGCCATTTCGTATGACGGTAGTAGCACTCTCGTGGCTATCCCACCCACCCTGACTGTATATCTATATGTCAGTCTGATTACTCTATGTGTTGTCTCTGTTCTAGACACACTGACCTGTATCTGGAGTTAATAATCTGGGGTGCCATTTCGTATGACGGTAATAGCACTCTCGAGGCTATCCCACCCCCCTGACTGTATTTCTATATGTCAGTCTGATTACTCTACGTGTTGTCTCTGTTCTAGACACACTGACCTGTATCGGGAGTTATGGTCTGGGATGCCATTTCGTATAACGGTAGTAGCACTCTCGTGGCAATCCCACCCACCCTGACTGTATATCTATATGTCAGTCTGATTACTCTACGTGTTGTCTCTGTTCTAGACACACTCACCTGTATCTGGAGCTATGGTCTGGGATGCCATTTCGTATGACGGTAGTAGCTCTCTCGCTGCTATCCCATCCTCCCTGACTGTATATCTATATGTCAGTCTGATTACTCTATGTGTTGTCTCTTTTCTAGACACACTGACCTGTATCTGGTGCACGGAATGGCAATTGAATCTCAATGTAGACAAGTGTAATGTGATGCGAATACATAGAAAGATAGGTCCCTTATCATTTAGCTACAAAATAGCAGGTCAGCAACTGGAAGTAGTTAATTCCATAAATTATCTGGGAGTACTCATTAGGAGTGATTTAAAATGGAATGATCATATAAAGTTGATCGTCCGTAAAGCAGATGCCAGACTGAGATTCATTTGAAGAATCTTAAGGAAATGCAATCCGACAACAAAGGAAGTAGGTTACAGTACTTTTGTTCGCCCAATGCTTGAGTACTGCTCAGCAGTGTGGGATCCGCACCAGGTAGGGTTGACAGAAGTGATAGAGAAGATCCAACGGAGAGCAGCGTGTTTCGTTACAGGATCATTTAGTAATTGCGAAAGCGTTACGGAGATGGTAGATAAACTCCAGTGGAAGACTCTGCAGGAGAGACGCTCAGTAGCTCGGTACGGGCTTTTGTTAAAGTTTCGAGAACATACCTTCACCGAAGAGTCAAGCAGTATATTGCTCCCTCCTACGTATATCTCGCGAAGAGACCATGAGGATAAAATCAGAGAGATTAGAGCCCACACAGAAGCATACCGACAATCCTTCTTTCCACGTACAATACGAGACTGGAATAGAAGGGAGAACCGATAGAGGTACTCAGGGTACCCTCCGCCACACACCGTCAGGTGGCTTGCGGAGTATGGATGTAGATGTAGATGTAGATGTAGATATCTGGAGTTATGGTCTGGGGTGCCATTTCGTATGACGGTAGTAGCTCTCTCGCTGCTATCCCACCCACCCTGACTGTATATCTATATGTCAGTCTGATTACTCTATGTGTTGTCTCTTTTCTAGACACACTGACCTGTATCT
Source organism: Schistocerca gregaria (assembly GCF_023897955.1). Lineage (NCBI taxonomy): Eukaryota > Metazoa > Arthropoda > Insecta > Orthoptera > Acrididae > Schistocerca > Schistocerca gregaria. The sequence goes on from NC_064931.1 coordinate 368,477,314, forward strand.
GGAGTTATGGTCTGGGGTGCCATTTAATATGACGGTAGTAGCACTCTCGTGGCTATCCCACCCACGCTGACTGAATATCTATATGTCAGTCTGATTACTCTACGTGTTGTCTCTGTTCTAGTCACACTGACCTGTATTTGGAGTTATGGTCTGATGTGCCATTTCGTATGTCGGTAGTAGCACCCTCGTGGCTATCACACCCACCTTGACTCTATATCTATCTTTGAGTCTGATTACTCTACGTCTTGTCTCGGTTCTAGACACACTAACCTGTATCTTGAGTTATGGTCTGGGGTGCCATTTCGTATGACGGCAGTGGCACTCTCTGGCTATCCCACCCACCCTGACTGTATATCTGTATGTCAGTCTGATTGCTCTACGTGTTGTCTCTGTTCTAGACACAGTGACCTGTATCTGGAGTTATGGTCTGGGGTGCCATTTCGTATGACGGTAGTAGCACTCTCGAGGCTATCCCACCCCCCTGACTGTATTTCTATATGTCAGTCTGATTACTCTACGTGTTGTCTCTGTTCTAGACACACTGACCTGTATCGGGAGTTATGGTCTGGGATGCCATTTCGTATAACGGTAGTAGAACTCTCGTGGCAATCCCACCCACCCTGACTGTATATCTATATGTCAGTCTGATTACTCTACGTGTTATCTCTTTTCTAGACACACTGACCTGTATCTGGAGTTATGGTCTGATGTGCCATTTCGTATGTCGGTAGTAGCACTCTCGTGGCTATCCCACCCAAACCGGCTGAATATCTATATGTCAGTTTGATTACTGTACGTGTTATCTCTGTTCTAGACACACTGACCTGTACCTGGACTTATGGTCTGGGGTGCCACTTCATATGACGGTAGTATCACTCTCGTGGCTAACCACCCACCCTGACTGTATATCTATATGTCAGACTGATTACTCTGCGTGTTGCCTCTGTTCTAGACAGAAAGATCTGTATCTGGAGTTACGTTCTGGGGTGCCAATTCGTATGACGGTAGTAGCACTCTCTGGCTATCCCACCCACCCTGACTGTATATCTATATGTCAGTCTGATTACTCTACGTGTTGCCTCTGTTCTAGACACACTGATCTGTATCTGGAGTTATGGTCTGGGGTGCCATATCGTATGAAGGTAGTAGCTCTCTTGTGGCTATCCCACCCACCCTGACAGCATATCTATATGTCAGTCTGATTACTCTACATGTTGTTTCTGTTCTAGACACACTGACCTGTATCTGGAGTTACGGTCAGGGATGCCATTTCGTATAACGGTAGTAGCACTTTCTGGCTATCCCACTCACCCTGTCTGTATACCTATATGTCGGTCTGATTACTATACGTGTTGCCCTAGTTCCAGCCCCAATGACCTGTATCTGGAGTTATGGTCTGGGGTGCCATTTCGTATGACAGTAGTAGCACTCTCAGGGCTAATCCACCATCCCTGACTGTATATGTATATGTCAGTCTGATTACTCTAAGTGTTGTCTCTGTTCTAGACACACTGACCTGTATCTGGGCTTATGGTCTGGGGTGCCATTTCGTATGACGGTAGTAGCACTCCCGTGGCTATCCCACCCACACTGACTGAATTTCTATATGTCAGTCTGATTGCCCTACGTGTTGTCTCTGTTCTAGACACACTGACATGTATCTGGAGTTACGGTCAGTGGTGCCATTTCGTATGATGGTAGTAGCACTCTCTGGCTATCCCACTCACCCTGTCTGTATACCTATATGTCGGTCTGATTACTCTACGTGTTGCCTCTGTTCTAGACCAACTGACCTGTATCTGGGGTTATGGTCTGGGATGCCATTTAGTATGACAGTAGTAGCAATCTCAGGGCTATTGCACCATCCCTGACTGTATATATATATATATATATATATATATATATATATATATGTCAGTCAGATTACTCTACGTGTTGTCTCTGTTCTAGACACACTCACCTGTATCTGGAGTTAAGGTCTGGGGTGCCATTTTGTATGACGTTCGTACCACTCTCGTGGCTATCCCACCCACCCTGACTGTATATCTTAATGTCAGCCTGATTACTCTACGTGTTGTCTCTGTTCTAGACACACTGACCTGTATCTGGGCTTATGGTCTGGTGTGCCATTTCGTATGACGGTAGTAGCACGCTCTGTCTATCCCACCCACCCTGACAGTATATCTGTATGTCAGTCTGATTACTCTACGTGTTGTCTCTGTTCTAGACACACTGATCAGCATCTGGAGTTATGGTCTGGGGTGCCATTTCATATGACGGTAGTAGCACTCTCGTGGCCATCCCTCCCACACTGACTGAATTTCTATATGTCAGTCTGATTGCGCTACGTGTTGTCTCTGTTCTAGACACACTGACTTGTATCTGGAGTTACGGTCTGTGGTGCCGTTTCGTATGATGGTAGTAGCACTCTCTGGCTATCCCACTCACCCTGTCTGTATACCTATATGTCGGTCTGATTACTCTACGTGTTGCCTCTGTTCTAGACCAACTGACCTGTATCTGGGGTTATGGTCTGGGGTGCCATTTCGTATGACAGTAGTAGCACTCTCAGGGCTATTCCACCATCCCTGACTGTATATATATATATATATATATGTCAGTCAGTTTACTCTACGTGTTGTTTCTGTTCTAGACTCACTGACCTGTATCTGGAGCTATGGTCTGGGGTGCCATTTCGTATGACGGTAGTATCACTCTCGTGGCTATCCCACCCACCCTGACTCAATATATCTATATGTCAGTCTGATTACTCTATGTGTTGTCTCGGTTCTAGACACACTGACCTGTATTTGTAGTTATGGTCTGATGTGCCATTTTGTATGTTGGTAGTAGCACCCTCGTGGCTATCACACCCTCCCTGACTGTATATTTATATGTCAGTCTGATTACTCTATGTGTTGTCTCTGTTCTAGACACACTCACCTGTATCTGGAGTTAAGGTCTGGGGTGCCATTTTGTATGACGTTCGTAGCACTCTCGTGGCTATCCCACCCACCCTGACTGTATATCTATATGTCAGCCTGATTGCTCTACGTGTTGTCTCTGTTCTAGACACACTGACCTGTATCTGGGCTTATGGTCTGGGGTGCCATTTCGTATGACGGTAGTAGCATGCTCTGGCTATCCCACCCACACTGACAGTATATCTGTATGTCAGTCTGATTACTCTACGTGTAGTCTCTGATCTAGACACACTGATCTGTATCTGGGGTTATGGTCTGGGGTGCCATTACATATGACGGTAGTAGCACTCTCGTGACTATCCCACCCACCCCGACTGAATATCTATATGTCAGTCTGATTACTCTATGTGTTGTCTCCGTTCTAGACACACTGACCTGTATTTGTAGTTATGGTCTGATGTGCCATTTTGTATGTCGGTAGTAGCACCCTCGTGGCTATCACACCCTCCCTGACTGTATATTTATATGTCAATCTGATTACTCTACGTGTTGTCATTTCTAGACACACAGACCTGTATCTGGAATTATGGTCTGGGGTGCCATTTCGTATGACAGTAGTATCACTCTCATGGCTAAACCACCCACCCTGACTGTATATCTATATGTCAGTCTGATTACTCTACGTGTTGTCTCTGTTCTAGACACACTCACCTGTATCTGGAGTTATCGTCTGGGGTGCCATTTCGTATGACGGTAGAAGCAGTCTCGTGGCTATCCCACCCACCCTGACTGAATATCTATATGTCAGTCTGATTACTGTACGTGTTATCTCTGTTCGAGACACACTGACCTGTACCTGGAGTTATGGTCTGGGGTGCCACTTCGTATGACGATAGTATCACTCTCGTGGCTAACCACCCACCCTGACTGTATATCTATATGTCAGACTGATTACTCTGCGTGTTGCCTGTGTTCTAGACAGACTGACCTGTATCTGGAGTTATGGTCTGGGGTGCCATATCGTATGACGGTAGTAGCTCTCTTGTGGCTATCCCACCCAACCTGACAGCATATCTATATGTCAGTCTGATTACTCTACGTGTTGTTTCTGTTCTAGACACACTGACCTGTAACTGGAGTTGCGGTCAGGGGTGCCATTTCGTATAACGCTAGTAGCACTCTCTGGCTATCCCACTCACCTTGTCTGTATACCAATAAGTCGTTCAGATTACTCTACGTGTTGCCTCTGTTCTAGACCCACTGACTGTATCTGGGGTTATGGTCTGGGGTGCCATTTCGTATGACGGTAGTAGCACTCTCGTGGCTATCCCAACCCCCTGACTGTATATCTTTATGTCTTTCTGATTACTCTACGTATTGTCTCTGTTCTAGACACACTGACCTGTATCTGGAGCTATGGTCTAGGGTTCTATTTCGTATGACGGTAGTAGCACTCTCGTGGCTATCCAACCCACCCTGACTGAATATCTATATGTCAGTCTGATTACTCTACGTGTTGTCTCTGTTCTAGACACACTGACCTGTATTTGGAGTTATGGTCTGATGTGCCATTTCGTATGTCGGTAGTAGCACCCTCGTGGCTATCACACCCACCCTGACTTTATATCTATCTGTGAATCTGATTACTCTGCGTCTTGTCTCGGTTCTAGACACACTAACCTGTATCTTGAGTTATGGTCTGGGGTGCCATTTCGTATGCCGGTAGTGGCACTCTCTGGCTATCCCACCCACCCTGACTGTGTATCTGTATGTCAGTCTGATTGCTCTACGTGTTGTCTCTGTTCTAGACACAGTGAGCTGTATCTGGAGTTATGGTCTGGGGTGCCATTTCGTATGACGGTAGTAGCACTCTCGTGGCTATCCCACCCCCCTGACTGTATTTCTATATGTCAGTCTGATTACTCTACGTGTTGTCTCTGTTCTAGACACACTGACCTGCATCTGGAGATATGGTCTGGGGTGCCATTTCGTATGACGGTAGTAGCACACTCTGGCTAACCCACCCAACCTGACAATATATCTGTATGTCAGTCTGATTACTCTACGTGTTGTCTCTGTTCTAGACACACTGATCTGTATCTGGAGTTATGGTCTGGGGTGCCATTTCATATGGCGGTAGTAGCACTCTCGTGGCTATCCCACCCACCCTGACTCTATATCTATCAGTGAGTCTGATTACTCTACGTCTTGTCTCGGTTCTAGACACACTAACCAGTATCTTGAGTTATGGTCTGGGGTTCCATTTCGTGTGACGGTAGTGGCACTCTCTGGCTATCCCACCCACCCTGACTGTGTATCTGTATGTCAGTCTGATTGCTCTACGTGTTGTCTCTGTTCTAGACACAGTGACCTGTATCTGGAGTTATGGTCTGGGGTGCCATTTCGTATGACGGTAGTAGCACTCTCGTGGCTATCCCACCCCCCTGACTGTATTTCTATATGTCAGTCTCATTACTCTACAAGTTGTCTCTGTTCTAGACACACTGACCTGTATCTGGAGTTATGGTCTGGGGTGCCATTTCGTATGACGGTAGTATCACTCTCGTGGCCATCCCACCCACCCTGACTATATATATCTATATGTCAGTCTGATTACTCTATGTGTTGTCTGTGTTCTAGACACACTCACCTGTATCTGGAGTTAAGGTCTGGGGTGCCATTTTGTATAACGTTCGTACCACTCTCGTAGCTATCCCACCCACCCTGACTGTATATCTATATGTCAGCCTGATTACTCTACGTGTTGTCTCTGTTCTAAACACACTGACCTGTATCTGGGCTTATGGTCTGGCGTGCCATTTCGTATGATGGTAGTAGCACGCTCTGGCTATCCCACCCACCCTGACAGTATATCTGTATGTCAGTCTTATTACTCTACGTGTTGCCTCTGTTCTAGACACACTGATCTGTATCTGGAGTTATGGTCTGGGGTGCCATTACATATGACGGTAGTAGCACTCTCGTGGCTATCCCACCCACCACGACTGAATATCTATATGTCAGTCTGATTACTCTATGTGTTGTCTCCGTTCTAGACACACTGACCTGTATTTGTAGTTATGGTCTGATGTGCCATTTTGTATGTCGGTAGTAGCAAACCCGTGGCTATCACACCCTCCCTGACTGTATATCTATATGTCAGTCTGATTACTCTACGTGTTGTCTCTGTTCTAGACACACAGACCTGTATCTGGAATTATGGTCTGGGGTGCCATTTCGTATGACGGTAGAAGCAGTCTCGTGGCTATGCCACCCACCTTGACTGAATATCTATATGTCAGTCTGATTACTGTACGTGTTATCTCTGTTTGAGACACACTGACCTGTACCTGGACTTATGGTATGGGGTGCCATTTCGTATGACGATAGTATCACTCTCGTGGCTAACCACCCACCCTGACTGTATATCTATATGTCAGACTGATTACTCTGTGTGTTGCCTCTGTTCTAGACAGACTGACCTGTATCTGGAGTTATGGTCTGGGGTGCCATATCGTATGACGGTAGTAGCTCTCTTGTGGCTATCCCACCCACCCTGACAGCATATCTATATGTCAGTCTGATTACTCTACGTGTTGTTTCTGTTCTAGACACACTGACCTGTAACTGGAGTTGCGGTCAGGGGAGCCATTTCGTATAACGGTAGTAGCACTCTCTGGCTATCCCACTCACCCTGTCTGTATACCTATATGTCGGTCAGCTTACTCTACGTGTTGCCTCTGTTCTAGACCCACTGACCTGTATCTGGGGTTATGGTCTTGGGTGCCATTTCGTATGACAGTAGTAGCACTCTCAGGGCTATTCCACCATCCCTGACTGTATATATATATGTCAGTCTGATTACTCTACGTGTTGCCTCTGTTGTAGACCCACTGACCTGTATCTGGGGTTATGGTCTTGGGTGCCATTTCGTATGACAGTAGTAGCACTCTCAGGGCTATTCCACCATCCCTGACTGTATATATATATATATGTCAGTCTGATTACTCTACGTCTTGTCTCTGTTCTAGACACACTAACCTGTATCTTAAGTTATTGTCTGGGGTGTCATTTCGTATGACGGTAGTAGCACTCTCTGGCTATCCCACCCACCCTGACTGTATATCTGTATGTCAGTCTGATTGCTCTATGTTTTGTTACTGTTCTAGACACACTGACCTGTATATGGAGTTATGGTCTGGGGTGCCATTTTGTATGACGGTAGTAGCACTCTCGAGGCTATCCCACCCACCCTGACTGTATATCTATATGTCAGTCTGATTACTCTACGTGTTGTCTCTGTTCTAGACACACTGACCTGTATCTGGAGTTATGGTCTGGGGTGCCATTTCGTATGACGGTAGTATCACTCTCATGGCTATCCCACCCACCCTGACTGTATATCTATATGTCAGTCTGATTACTCTACGTGTTGTTTCTGTTCTAGAAACACTGACCTGTATCTGGAGTTATGGTCTGGGGTGCCATTACGTATGATGGTAGTAGCACTCTCGTGGCTGTCCCACCCACCCTGAATTTATATCTATATGTCAGTCTGGTTACTCTACGTGATGTCTCTGTTCTAGACACACTCACCTGTATCTGTAGTTATGGTTTAGGTGCCATTTCGTATGACGGTAGTATCACACTCGTGGCTATCCCACCCACACTGAAAGTATATCTATATACCAGTCTGATTATTGTACACATTGTCTCTGTTCTAGACACACTGACCTGTATCTGGAGTTATGGTCTGGGGTGCCATTTCGTATGTCGGTAGTAGCACCCTCGTGGCTATCACACCCACCCTGACTGTATATCTATCTGTGAGTCTGATTACTCTACGTCTTGTCTCTGTTCTAGACACACTGACCTGTATCTGGAGCTATGGTCTGGGGTGCCATTTGGTATGACGGTAGTAGCACTCTCGTGGCTATCCCACCCACCCTGACTGTATATCTATATGTCAGTCTGATTACTCTACGTGTTGTCTCTGTTCTAGACACACTGACCTGTATCTGGAGTTAATAATCTGGGGTGCCATTTCGTATGACGGTAATAGCACTCTCGAGGCTATCCCACCCCCCTGACTGTATTTCTATATGTCAGTCTGATTACTCTACGTGGTGTCTCTGTTCTAGACACACTGACCTGTATCGGGAGTTATGGTCTGGGGTGCCATTTCGTATAACGGTAGTAGCACTCTCGTGGCAATCCCACCCACCCTGACTGTATATCTAAATGTCACTCTGATTACTCTACGTGTTGTCTCTGTTCTAGACACACTCACCTATATCTGGAGCTATGGTCTGGGATGCCATTTCGTATGACGGTAGTAGCTCTCTCGCTGCTATCCCACCCACCCTGACTGTATATCTATATGTCAGTCTGATTACTCTATGTGTTGTCTCTTTTCTAGACACACTGACCTGTATCTGGTGCACGGAATGGCAATTGAATCTCAATGTAGACAAGTGTAATGTGATGCGAATACATAGAAAGATAGGTCCCTTATCATTTAGCTACAAAATAGCAGGTCAGCAACTGGAAGTAGTTAATTCCATAAATTATCTGGGAGTACTCATTAGGAGTGATTTAAAATGGAATGATCATATAAAGTTGATCGTCCGTAAAGCAGATGCCAGACTGAGATTCATTTGAAGAATCTTAAGGAAATGCAATCCGACAACAAAGGAAGTAGGTTACAGTACTTTTGTTCGCCCAATGCTTGAGTACTGCTCAGCAGTGTGGGATCCGCACCACGTAGGGTTGATAGAAGTGATAGAGAAGATCCAACGGAGAGCAGCGCGTTTCGTTACAGGATCATTTAGTAATTGCGAAAGCGTTACGGAGATGATAGATAAACTCCAGTGGAAGACTCTGCAGGAGAGACGCTCAGTAGCTCGGTACGGGCTTTTGTTAAAGTTTCGAGAACATACCTTCACCGAAGAGTCAAGCAGTATATTGCTCCCTCCTACGTATATCTCGCGAAGAGACCATGAGGATAAAATCAGAGAGATTAGAGCCCACACAGAAGCATACCGACAATCCTTCTTTCCACGTACAATACGAGACTGGAATACAAGAGAGAACCGATAGAGGTACTCAGGGTACCCTCCGCCACACACCGTCAGGTGGCTTGCGGAGTATGGATGTAGATGTAGATGTAGATGTAGATATCTGGAGTTATGGTCTGGGGTGCCATTTCGTATGACGGTAGTAGCTCTCTCGCTGCTATCCCACCCACCCTGACTGTATATCTATATGTCAGTCTGATTACTCTATGTGTTGTCTCTTTTCTAGACACACTGACCTGTATCTGGAGTTATGGTCTGGGGTGCCATTTCATATGACGGTAGTAGCACTCTCGTGGCTATCCCACCCACGCTGACTGAATATCTATATGTCAGTCTGATTACTCTACGTGTTGTCTCTGTTCTAGACACACTGACCTGTATTTGGAGTTATGGTCTGATGTGCTATTTCGTATGTCGGTAGTAGCACTCTCGAGGCTATCCCACCCCCCTGACTGTATTTCTATATGTCAGTCTGATTACTCTACGTGTTGTCTCTGTTCTAGACACACTGACCTGTATCTGGTGCACGGAATGGCAATTGAATCTCAATGTAGACAAGTGTAATGTGATGCGAATACATAGAAAGATAGGTCCCTTATCATTTAGCTACAAAATAGCAGGTCAGCAACTGGAAGTAGTTAATTCCATAAATTATCTGGGAGTACTCATTAGGAGTGATTTAAAATGGAATGATCATATAAAGTTGATCGTCGGTAAAGCAGATGCCAGACTGAGATTCATTGGAAGAATCTTAAGGAAATGCAATCCGACAACAAAGGAAGTAGGTTACAGTACGGTTAACGCCCAATGCTTGAGTACTGCTCAGCAGTGTGGGATCCGCACCATGTAGGGTTGATAGAAGAGATAGAGAAGATCCAACGGAGAGCAGCGCGCTTCGTTACAGGATCATTTAGTAATTGCGAAAGCGTTACGGAGATGATAGATAAACTCCAGTGGAAGACTTTGCAGGAGAGACGCTCAGTAGCTCGGTACGGGCTTTTGTTAAAGTTTCGAGAACATACCTTCACCGAAGAGTCAAGCAGTATATTGCTCCCTCCTACGTATATCTCGCGAAGAGACCATGAGGATAAAATCAGAGAGATAAGAGCCCACACAGAAGCATACCGACAATCCTTCTTTCCACGTACAATACGAGACTGGAATAGAAGGGAGAACCGATAGAGGTACTCAGGGTACCCTCCGCCACACACCGTCAGGTGGCTTGCGGAGTATGGATGTAGATGTAGATGTAGATGTAGATATCTGGAGTTATGGTCTGGGGTGCCATTTCGTATGACGGTAGTAGCTCTCTCGCTGCTATCCCATCCACCCTGACTGTATATCTATATGTCAGTCTGATTACTCTGTGTGTTATCTCTTTTCTAGACACACTGACCTGTATCTGGAGTTATGGTCTGATGTGCCATTTCGTATGTCGGTAGTAGCACTCTCGTGGCTATCCCACCCAAACCGGCTGAATATCTATATGTCAGTTTGATTACTGTACGTGTTATCTCTGTTCTAGACACACTGACCTGTACCTGGACATATGGTCTGGGGTGCCACTTCATATGACGGTAGTATCACTCTCGTGGCTAACCACCCACCCTGACTGTATATCTATATGTCAGACTGATTACTCTGCGTGTTGCCTCTGTTCTAGACAGAATGATCTGTATCTCGAGTTACGTTCTGGGGTGCCAATTCGTATGACGGTAGTAGCACTCTCTGGCTATCCCACCCACCCTGACTGTATATCTATATGTCAGACTGATTACTCTGCGTGTTGTCTCTGTTCTAGACACACTGATCTGTATCTGGAGTTATGGTCTGGGGTGCCATATCGTATGAAGGTAGTAGCTCTCTTGTGGCTATCCCACCCACCCTCACAGCATATCTATATGTCAGTCTGATTACTCTACATGTTGTTTCTGTTCTAGACACACTGACCTGTATCTGGAGTTACGGTCAGGGGTGCCATTTCGTATAACGGTAGTAGCACTCTCTGGCTATCCCACTCACCCTGTCTGTATACCTATATGTCGGTCTGATTACTATACGTGTTGCCTCTGTTCTAGCCCCAATGACCTGTATCTGGAGTTATGGTCTGGGGTGCCATTTCGTATGACAGTAGTAGCACTCTCAGGGCTAATCCACCATCCCTGACTGTATATGTATATGTCAGTCTGATTACTCTAAGTGTTGTCCCTGTTCTAGACACACTGACCTGTATCTGGGGTTATGGTCTGGGGTGCCATTTCGTATGACGGTAGTAGCACTCCCGTGGCTATCCCACCCACACTGACTGAATTTCTATATGTCAGTCTGATTGCCCTACGTGTTGTCTCTGTTCTAGACACACTGACATGTATCTGGAGTTACGGTCAGTGGTGCCATTTCGTATGATGGTAGTAGCACTCTCTGGCTATCCCACTCACCCTGTCTGTATACCTATATGTCGGTCTGATTACTCTACGTGTTGCCTCTGTTCTAGACCAACTGACCTGTATCTGGGGTTATGGTCTGGGATGCCATTTCGTATGACAGTAGTAGCAATCTCAGGGCTATTGCACCATCCCTGACTGTATATATATATATGTCAGTCTGTTTACTCTACGTGTTGTTTCTGTTCTAGACACACTGACCTGTATCTGGAGCTATGGTCTGGGGTGCCATTTCGTATGACGGTAGTATCACTCTCGTGGCCATCCCACCCACCCTGACTATATATATCTATATGTCAGTCTGATTACTCTATGTGTTGTCTCTGTTCTAGACACACTCACCTGTATCTGGAGTTAAGGTCTGGGGTGCCATTTTGTATAACGTTCGTACCACTCTCGTAGCTATCCCACCCACCCTGACTGTATATCTATATGTCAGCCTGGTTACTCTACGTGTTGTCTCTGTTCTAGACACACTGACCTGTATCTGGGCTTATGGTCTAGGGTGCCATTTCGTATGACGGTAGTAGCACGCTCTGGCTATCCCACCCACCCTGACAGTATATCTGTATGTCATTCTTATTACTCTACGTGTTGTCTCTGTTCTAGACACACTGATCTGTATCTGGAGTTATGGTCTGGGGTGCCATTACATATGACGGTAGTAGCACTCTCGTGGCTATCCCACCCACCCCGACTGAATATCTTTATGTCAGTCTGATTACTCTATGTGTTGTCTCCGTTCTAGACACACTGACCTGTATTTGTAGTTATGGTCTGATGTGCCATTTTGTATGTCGGTAGTAGCAAACCCGTGGCTATCACACCCACCCTGACTGTATATCTATATGTCAGTCTGATTACTCTATGTGTTGTCTCTGTTCTAGACACACAGACCTGTATCTGGAATTATGGTCTGGGGTGCCATTTCGTATGACGGTAGAAGCAGTCTCGTGGCTATGCCACCCACCTTGACTGAATATCTATATGTCAGTCTGATTACTGTACGTGTTATCTCTGTTCGAGACACACTGACCTGTACCTGGACTTATGGTATGGGGTGCCATTTCGTATGACGATAGTATCACTCTCGTGGCTAACCACCCACCCTGACTGTATATCTATATGTCAGACTGATTACTCTGCGTGTTGCCTCTGTTCTAGACAGACTGACCTGTATCTGGAGTTATGGTCTGGGGTGCCATATCGTATGACGGTAGTAGCTCTCTTGTGGCTATCCCACCCACCCTGACAGCATATCTATATGTCAGTCTGATTACTCTACGTGTTGTTTCTGTTCTAGACACACTGACCTGTAACTGGAGTTGCGGTCAGGGGAGCCATTTCGTATAACGGTAGTAGCACTCTCTGGCTATCCCACTCACCCTGTCTGTATACCTATATGTCGGTCAGCTTACTCTACGTGTTGCCTCTGTTGTAGACCCACTGACCTGTATCTGGGTTTATGGTCTTGGGTGCCATTTCGTATGACAGTAGTAGCACTCTCAGGGCTATTCCACCATCCCTGACTGTATATATATATATGTCAGTCTGATTACTCTACGTGTTGCCTCTGTTGTAGACCCACTGACCTGTATCTGGGGTTATGGTCTTGGGTGCCATTTCGTATGACAGTAGTAGCACTCTCAGGGCTATTCCACCATCCCTGACTGTATATATATATGTCAGTCTGATTACTCTACGTCTTGTCTCTGTTCTAGACACACTAACCTGTATCTTAAGTTATTGTCTGGGGTGTCATTTCGTATGACGGTAGTAGCACTCTCTGGCTATCCCACCCACCCTGACTGTATATCTGTATGTCAGTCTGATTGCTCTATGTTTTGTTACTGTTCTAGACACACTGACCTGTATATGGAGTTATGGTCTGGGGTGCCATTTCGTATGACGGTAGTAGCACTCTCGTGGCTATCCCAACATTCTGACAGTATATCTATATGTCATTCTGATTACTCTACGTATTGTCTCTGTTCTAGACAAACTGACCTGTATCTGGAGCTATGGTCTGGGGTGCCATTTCGTATGACGGTAGTAGCACTCTCGTGGCTATCCCACCCACCCTGACTGTATATCTATATTGCAGTCTGATAACTCTATGTGTTGTCTCTCTTCTAGACACACTCACCTGTATTTGGAGTTATGGTCTGGGCTGCCATTTTGTATGACGATAGTAGCACTCTCGTGGCTATCCCACCCACCCTGACTGTATATCTATATGTCAGTCTGATTACTCTACGTGTTGTCTCTGTTCTAGACACAGTGACCTGTATCTTGAGTTATGGTCTGGGGTGCCATTTCGTATGACGGTAGTGGCACTCTGTGGCTATCCCACCCACCCTGACTGTGTATCTGTATGTCAGTCTGATTGCTCTCCGTGTTGTCTCTTTTCTAGACACAGTGACCTGTATCTGGAGTTATGGTCTGGGGTGCCATTTCGTATGACGGTAGTATCACTCTTGTGGCTATCCCACCCCCCTGACTGTATTTCTATATGTCAGTCTGATTACTCTACGTGTTGTCTCTGTTCTAGACACACTGACCTGTATCGGGAGTTATGGTCTGGGGTGCCATTTCGTATAACGGTAGTAGCACTCTCGTGGCTATCCCACCCACCCTGACTGTATATCTATATGTCAGTCTGATTACTCTATGTGTTGTCTCTTTTCTAGACACACTGACCTGTATCTGGAGTTAGTAATCTGGGGTGCCATTTTGTATGACGGTAGTAGCACTCTCGAGGCTATCCCACCCACCCTGACTGTATATCTATATGTCAGTCTGATTACTCTACGTGTTGTCTCTGTTCTAGACACACTGACCTGTATCTGGAGTTATGGTCTGCGGTGCCATTTCATGTGACGGTAGTATCACTCTCATGGCTATCCCACCCACCCTGACTGTATATCTATATGTCAGTCTGATTACTCTACGTGTTGTTTCTGTTCTAGAAACACTGACCTGTATCTGGAGTTATGGTCTGGGGTGCCATTTCGTATGACGGTAGTAGCACTCTCGTGGCTGTCCCACCCACATTGAATTTATATCTATATGTCAGTCTGATTACTCTACGTGATGTCTCTGTTCTAGACACACTCACCTGTATCTGGAGTTATGGTTTAGGTGCCATTTCGTATGACGGTAGTATCACACTCGTGGCTATCCCACCCACACTGAAAGTATATCTATATACCAGTCTGATTATAGTACACATTGTCTCTGTTCTAGACACACTGACCTGTATCTGGAGTTATGGTCTGATTTGCCATTTCGTATGTCGGTAGTAGCACCCTCGTGGCTATCACACTCACCCTGACTGTATATCTATCTGTGAGTCTGATTACTCTAATCTTGTCTCTGTTCTAGACACACTGACCTGTATCTGGAGCTATGGTCTGGGGTGCCATTTCGTATGACGGTAGTAGCACTCTCGTGGCTATCCCACCCACCCTGACTGTATATCTATATGTCAGTCTGATTACTCTACGTGTTGTCTCTGTTCTAGACACACTGACCTGTATCTGGAGTTAATAATCTGGGGTGCCATTTCGTATGACGGTAATAGCACTCTCGAGGATATCCCACCCCCCTGACTGTATTTCTATATGTCAGTCTGATTACTCTACGTGTTGTCTCTGTTCTAGACACACTGACCTGTATCGGGAGTTATGGTCTGGGGTGCCATTTCGTATAACGGTAGTAGCACTCTCGTGGCAATCCCACCCACCCTGACTGTATATCTATATGTCAGTCTGATTACTCTACGTGTTGTCTCTGTTCTAGACACACTCACCTATATCTGGAGCTATGGTCTGGGATGCCATTTCGTATGACGGTAGTAGCTCTCTCGCTGCTATCCCACCCACCCTGACTGTATATCTATATGTCAGTCTGATTACTCTATGTGTTGTCTCTTTTCTAGACACACTGACCTGTATCTGGTGCACGGAATGGCAATTGAATCTCAATGTAGACAAGTGTAATGTGATGCGAATACATAGAAAGATAGGTCCCTTATCATTTAGCTACAAAATAGCAGGTCAGCAACTGGAAGTAGTTAATTCCATAAATTATCTGGGAGTACTCATTAGGAGTGATTTAAAATGGAATGATCATATAAAGTTGATCGTCCGTAAAGCAGATGCCAGACTGAGATTCATTTGAAGAATCTTAAGGAAATGCAATCCGACAACAAAGGAAGTAGGTTACAGTACTTTTGTTCGCCCAATGCTTGAGTACTGCTCAGAAGTGTGGGATCCGCACCACGTAGGGTTGATAGAAGTGATAGAGAAGATCCAACGGAGAGCAGCGCGTTTCGTTACAGGATCATTTAGTAATTGCGAAAGCGTTACGGAGATGATAGATAAACTCCAGTGGAAGACTCTGCAGGAGAGACGCTCAGTAGCTCGGTACGGGCTTTTGTTAAAGTTTCGAGAACATACCTTCACCGAAGAGTCAAGCAGTATATTGCTCCCTCCTACGTATATCTCGCGAAGAGACCATGAGGATAAAATCAGAGAGATTAGAGCCCACACAGAAGCATACCGACAATCCTTCTTTCCACGTACAATACGAGACTGGAATAGAAGAGAGAACCGATAGAGGTACTCAGGGTACCCTCCGCCACACACCGTCAGGTGGCTTGCGGAGTATGGATGTAGATGTAGATGTAGATGTAGATATCTGGAGTTATGGTCTGGGGTGCCATTTCGTATGACGGTAGTAGCTCTCTCGCTGCTATCCCACCCACCCTGACTGTATATCTATATGTCAGTCTGATTACTCTATGTGTTGTCTCTTTTCTAGACACACTGACCTGTATCTGGAGTTATGGTCTGGGGTGCCATTTCATATGACGGTAGTAGCACTCTCGTGGCTATCCCACCCACGCTGACTGAATATCTATATGTCAGTCTGATTACTCTACGTGTTGTCTCTGTTCTAGACACACTGACCTGTATTTGGAGTTATGGTCTGATGAGCCATTTCGTATGTCGGTAGTAGCACCCTCGTGGCTATCACACCCACCTTGACTCTATATCTATCTTTGAGTCTGATTACTCTACGTCTTGTCTCGGTTCTAGACACACTAACCTGTATCTTGAGTTATGGTCTGGGGTGCCATTTCGTATGACGGTAGTGGCACTCTCTGGCTATCCCACCCACCCTGACTGTATATCTGTATGTCAGTCTGATTGCTCTACGTGTTGTCTCTGTTCTAGACACAGTGACCTGTATCTGGAGTTATGGTCTGGGGTGCCATTTCGTATGACGGTAGTAGCACTCTCGAGGCTATCCCACCCCCCTGACTGTATTTCTATATGTCAGTCTGATTACTCTACGTGTTGTCTCTGTTCTAGACACACTGACCTGTATCTGGTGCACGGAATGGCAATTGAATCTCAATGTAGACAAGTGTAATGTGATGCGAATACATAGAAAGATAGGTCCCTTATCATTTAGCTACAAAATAGCAGGTCAGCAACTGGAAGTAGTTAATTCCATAAATTATCTGGGAGTACTCATTAGGAGTGATTTAAAATGGAATGTTCATATAAAGTTGATCGTCGGTAAAGCAGATGCCAGACTGAGATTCATTGGAAGAATCTTAAGGAAATGCAATCCGACAACTAAGGAAGTAGGTTACAGTACGGTTATTCGCCCAATGCTTGAGTACTGCTCAGCAGTGTGGGATCCGCACCATGTAGGGTTGATAGAAGAGATAGAGAAGATCCAACGGAGAGCAGCGCGCTTCGTTACAGGATCATTTAGTAATTGCGAAAGCGTTACGGAGATGATAGATAAACTCCAGTGGAAGACTTTGCAGGAGAGACGCTCAGTAGCTCGGTACGGGCTTTTGTTAAAGTTTCGAGAACATACCTTCACCGAAGAGTCAAGCAGTATATTGCTCCCTCCTACGTATATCTCGCGAAGAGACCATGAGGATAAAATCAGAGAGATTAGAGCCCACACAGAAGCATACCGACAATCATTCTTTCCACGTACAATACGAGACTGGAATAGAAGGGAGAACCGATAGAGGTACTCAGGGTACCCTCCGCCACACACCGTCAGGTGGCTTGCGGAGTATGGATGTAGATGTAGATGTAGATGTAGATATCTGGAGTTATGGTCTGGGGTGCCATTTCGTATGACGGTAGTAGCTCTCTCGCTGCTATCCCATCCACCCTGACTGTATATCTATATGTCAGTCTGATTACTCTATGTGTTATCTCTTTTCTAGACACACTGACCTGTATCTGGAGTTATGGTCTGATGTGCCATTTCGTATGTCGGTAGTAGCACTCTCTGGCTATCCCACTCACCCTGTCTGTATACCTATATGTCGGTCTGATTACTATACGTGTTGCCTCTGTTCTAGCCCCAATGACCTGTATCTGGAGTTATTGTCTGGGGTGCCATTTCGTATGACAGTAGTAGCACTCTCAGGGCTAATCCACCATCCCTGACTGTATATGTATATGTCAGTCTGATTACTCTAAGTGTTGTCTCTGTTCTAGACACACTGACCTGTATCTGGGCTTATGGTCTGGGGTGCCATTTCGTATGACGGTAGTAGCACTCCCGTGGCTATCCCACCTACACTGACTGAATTTCTATATGTCAGTCTGATTGCCCTACGTGTTGTCTCTGTTCTAGACACACTGATCTGTATCTGGAGTTATGGTCTGCGGTGCCATATCGTATGAAGGTAGTAGCTCTCTTGTGGCTATCCCACCCACCCTGACAGCATATCTATATGTCAGTCTGATTACTCTACATGTTGTTTCTGTTCTAGACACACTGACCTGTATCTGGAGTTACGGTCAGGGGTGCCATTTCGTATAACGGTAGTAGCACTCTCTGGCTATCCCACTCACCCTGTCTGTATACCTATATGTCGGTCTGATTACTCTACGTGTTGCCTCTGTTCTAGACCAACTGACCTGTATCTGGGGTTATGGTCTGGGATGCCATTTCGTATGACAGTAGTAGCAATCTTAGGGCTATTGCACCATCCCTGACTGTTTATATATATATGTCAGTCTGTTTACTCTACGTGTTGTTTCTGTTCTAGACACACTGACCTGTATCTGGAGATATGGTCTGGGGTGCCATTTCGTATGACGGTAGTATCACTCTCGTGGCTATCCCACCCACCTTGACTCTATATATCTATATGTCAGTCTGATTACTCTATGTGTTGTCTCGGTTCTAGACACACTGACCTGTATTTGTAGTTATGGTCTGATGTGCCATTTTGTATGTCGGTAGTAGCACCCTCGTGGCTATCACACCCTCCCTGACTGTATATTTATATGTCAATCTGATTACTCTACGTGTTGTCTCTGTTCTAGACACACAGACCTGTATCTGGAATTATGGTCTGGGGTGCCATTTCGTATGACAGTAGTATCACTCTCATGGCTAAACACACCCACCCTGACTGTATATCTATATGTCAGTCTGATTACTCTACGTGTTGTCTCTGTTCTAGACACACTCACCTGTATCTGGAGTTATAGTCTGGGGTGCCATTTCATATGACGGTAGAAGCAGTCTCGTGGCTATCCCACCCACCCTGACTGAATATCTATATGTCAGTCTGATTACTGTACGTGTTATCTCTGTTCGAGACACACTGACCTGTACCTGGAGTTATGGTCTGGGGTGCCATTTCGTATGACGGTAGTAGCACTCTCGAGGCTATCCCACCCCCCTGACTGTATTTCTATATGTCAGTCTGATTACTCTACGTGTTGTCTCTGTTCTAGACACACTGACCTGTATCTGGTGCACGGAATGGCAATTGAATCTCAATGTAGACAAGTGTAATGTGATGCGAATACATAGAAAGATAGGTCCCTTATCATTTAGCTACAAAATAGCAGGTCAGCAACTGGAAGTAGTTAATTCCATAAATTATCTGGGAGTACTCATTAGGAGTGATTTAAAATGGAATGTTCATATAAAGTTGATCGTCGGTAAAGCAGATGCCAGACTGAGATTCATTGGAAGAATCTTAAGGAAATGCAATCCGACAACTAAGGAAGTAGGTTACAGTACGGTTATTCGCCCAATGCTTGAGTACTGCTCAGCAGTGTGGGATCCGCACCATGTAGGGTTGATAGAAGAGATAGAGAAGATCCAACGGAGAGCAGCGCGCTTCGTTACAGGATCATTTAGTAATTGCGAAAGCGTTACGGAGATGATAGATAAACTCCAGTGGAAGACTTTGCAGGAGAGACGCTCAGTAGCTCGGTACGGGCTTTTGTTAAAGTTTCGAGAACATACCTTCACCGAAGAGTCAAGCAGTATATTGCTCCCTCCTACGTATATCTCGCGAAGAGACCATGAGGATAAAATCAGAGAGATTAGAGCCCACACAGAAGCATACCGACAATCATTCTTTCCACGTACAATACGAGACTGGAATAGAAGGGAGAACCGATAGAGGTACTCAGGGTACCCTCCGCCACACACCGTCAGGTGGCTTGCGGAGTATGGATGTAGATGTAGATGTAGATGTAGATATCTGGAGTTATGGTCTGGGGTGCCATTTCGTATGACGGTAGTAGCTCTCTCGCTGCTATCCCATCCACCCTGACTGTATATCTATATGTCAGTCTGATTACTCTATGTGTTATCTCTTTTCTAGACACACTGACCTGTATCTGGAGTTATGGTCTGATGTGCCATTTCGTATGTCGGTAGTAGCACTCTCTGGCTATCCCACTCACCCTGTCTGTATACCTATATGTCGGTCTGATTACTATACGTGTTGCCTCTGTTCTAGCCCCAATGACCTGTATCTGGAGTTATTGTCTGGGGTGCCATTTCGTATGACAGTAGTAGCACTCTCAGGGCTAATCCACCATCCCTGACTGTATATGTATATGTCAGTCTGATTACTCTAAGTGTTGTCTCTGTTCTAGACACACTGACCTGTATCTGGGCTTATGGTCTGGGGTGCCATTTCGTATGACGGTAGTAGCACTCCCGTGGCTATCCCACCTACACTGACTGAATTTCTATATGTCAGTCTGATTGCCCTACGTGTTGTCTCTGTTCTAGACACACTGATCTGTATCTGGAGTTATGGTCTGCGGTGCCATATCGTATGAAGGTAGTAGCTCTCTTGTGGCTATCCCACCCACCCTGACAGCATATCTATATGTCAGTCTGATTACTCTACATGTTGTTTCTGTTCTAGACACACTGACCTGTATCTGGAGTTACGGTCAGGGGTGCCATTTCGTATAACGGTAGTAGCACTCTCTGGCTATCCCACTCACCCTGTCTGTATACCTATATGTCGGTCTGATTACTCTACGTGTTGCCTCTGTTCTAGACCAACTGACCTGTATCTGGGGTTATGGTCTGGGATGCCATTTCGTATGACAGTAGTAGCAATCTTAGGGCTATTGCACCATCCCTGACTGTTTATATATATATGTCAGTCTGTTTACTCTACGTGTTGTTTCTGTTCTAGACACACTGACCTGTATCTGGAGATATGGTCTGGGGTGCCATTTCGTATGACGGTAGTATCACTCTCGTGGCTATCCCACCCACCTTGACTCTATATATCTATATGTCAGTCTGATTACTCTATGTGTTGTCTCGGTTCTAGACACACTGACCTGTATTTGTAGTTATGGTCTGATGTGCCATTTTGTATGTCGGTAGTAGCACCCTCGTGGCTATCACACCCTCCCTGACTGTATATTTATATGTCAATCTGATTACTCTACGTGTTGTCTCTGTTCTAGACACACAGACCTGTATCTGGAATTATGGTCTGGGGTGCCATTTCGTATGACAGTAGTATCACTCTCATGGCTAAACACACCCACCCTGACTGTATATCTATATGTCAGTCTGATTACTCTACGTGTTGTCTCTGTTCTAGACACACTCACCTGTATCTGGAGTTATAGTCTGGGGTGCCATTTCATATGACGGTAGAAGCAGTCTCGTGGCTATCCCACCCACCCTGACTGAATATCTATATGTCAGTCTGATTACTGTACGTGTTATCTCTGTTCGAGACACACTGACCTGTACCTGGAGTTATGGTCTGGGGTGCCATTTCGTATGACGGTAGTAGCACTCTCGAGGCTATCCCACCCCCCTGACTGTATTTCTATATGTCAGTCTGATTACTCTACGTGTTGTCTCTGTTCTAGACACACTGACCTGTATCTGGTGCACGGAATGGCAATTGAATCTCAATGTAGACAAGTGTAATGTGATGCGAATACATAGAAAGATAGGTCCCTTATCATTTAGCTACAAAATAGCAGGTCAGCAACTGGAAGTAGTTAATTCCATAAATTATCTGGGAGTACTCATTAGGAGTGATTTAAAATGGAATGTTCATATAAAGTTGATCGTCGGTAAAGCAGATGCCAGACTGAGATTCATTGGAAGAATCTTAAGGAAATGCAATCCGACAACTAAGGAAGTAGGTTACAGTACGGTTATTCGCCCAATGCTTGAGTACTGCTCAGCAGTGTGGGATCCGCACCATGTAGGGTTGATAGAAGAGATAGAGAAGATCCAACGGAGAGCAGCGCGCTTCGTTACAGGATCATTTAGTAATTGCGAAAGCGTTACGGAGATGATAGATAAACTCCAGTGGAAGACTTTGCAGGAGAGACGCTCAGTAGCTCGGTACGGGCTTTTGTTAAAGTTTCGAGAACATACCTTCACCGAAGAGTCAAGCAGTATATTGCTCCCTCCTACGTATATCTCGCGAAGAGACCATGAGGATAAAATCAGAGAGATTAGAGCCCACACAGAAGCATACCGACAATCATTCTTTCCACGTACAATACGAGACTGGAATAGAAGGGAGAACCGATAGAGGTACTCAGGGTACCCTCCGCCACACACCGTCAGGTGGCTTGCGGAGTATGGATGTAGATGTAGATGTAGATGTAGATATCTGGAGTTATGGTCTGGGGTGCCATTTCGTATGACGGTAGTAGCTCTCTCGCTGCTATCCCATCCACCCTGACTGTATATCTATATGTCAGTCTGATTACTCTATGTGTTATCTCTTTTCTAGACACACTGACCTGTATCTGGAGTTATGGTCTGATGTGCCATTTCGTATGTCGGTAGTAGCACTCTCTGGCTATCCCACTCACCCTGTCTGTATACCTATATGTCGGTCTGATTACTATACGTGTTGCCTCTGTTCTAGCCCCAATGACCTGTATCTGGAGTTATTGTCTGGGGTGCCATTTCGTATGACAGTAGTAGCACTCTCAGGGCTAATCCACCATCCCTGACTGTATATGTATATGTCAGTCTGATTACTCTAAGTGTTGTCTCTGTTCTAGACACACTGACCTGTATCTGGGCTTATGGTCTGGGGTGCCATTTCGTATGACGGTAGTAGCACTCCCGTGGCTATCCCACCTACACTGACTGAATTTCTATATGTCAGTCTGATTGCCCTACGTGTTGTCTCTGTTCTAGACACACTGATCTGTATCTGGAGTTATGGTCTGCGGTGCCATATCGTATGAAGGTAGTAGCTCTCTTGTGGCTATCCCACCCACCCTGACAGCATATCTATATGTCAGTCTGATTACTCTACATGTTGTTTCTGTTCTAGACACACTGACCTGTATCTGGAGTTACGGTCAGGGGTGCCATTTCGTATAACGGTAGTAGCACTCTCTGGCTATCCCACTCACCCTGTCTGTATACCTATATGTCGGTCTGATTACTCTACGTGTTGCCTCTGTTCTAGACCAACTGACCTGTATCTGGGGTTATGGTCTGGGATGCCATTTCGTATGACAGTAGTAGCAATCTTAGGGCTATTGCACCATCCCTGACTGTTTATATATATATGTCAGTCTGTTTACTCTACGTGTTGTTTCTGTTCTAGACACACTGACCTGTATCTGGAGATATGGTCTGGGGTGCCATTTCGTATGACGGTAGTATCACTCTCGTGGCTATCCCACCCACCTTGACTCTATATATCTATATGTCAGTCTGATTACTCTATGTGTTGTCTCGGTTCTAGACACACTGACCTGTATTTGTAGTTATGGTCTGATGTGCCATTTTGTATGTCGGTAGTAGCACCCTCGTGGCTATCACACCCTCCCTGACTGTATATTTATATGTCAATCTGATTACTCTACGTGTTGTCTCTGTTCTAGACACACAGACCTGTATCTGGAATTATGGTCTGGGGTGCCATTTCGTATGACAGTAGTATCACTCTCATGGCTAAACACACCCACCCTGACTGTATATCTATATGTCAGTCTGATTACTCTACGTGTTGTCTCTGTTCTAGACACACTCACCTGTATCTGGAGTTATAGTCTGGGGTGCCATTTCATATGACGGTAGAAGCAGTCTCGTGGCTATCCCACCCACCCTGACTGAATATCTATATGTCAGTCTGATTACTGTACGTGTTATCTCTGTTCGAGACACACTGACCTGTACCTGGAGTTATGGTCTGGGGTGCCATTTCGTATGACGATAGTATCACTCCCGTGGCTAACCACCCACCCTGACTGTATATCTATATGTCAGATTGATTACTCTGCGTGTTGCCTCTGTTCTAGACAGACTGACCTGTATCTCGAGTTATGGTCTGGGGTGCCATATCGTATGACGGTAGTAGCTCTCTTGTGGCTATCCCACCCAACCTGACAGCATATCTATATAACAGTCTGATTACTCTACGTGTTGTTTCTGTTCTAGACACACTGACCTGTAACTGGAGTTGCGGTCAGGGGTGCCATTTCGTATAACGCTAGTAGCACTCTCTGGCTTTCCCACTCACCCTGTCTGTATACCAATATGTCGGTCAGATTACTCTACGTGTTGCCTCTGTTCTAGACCCACTGACTGTATCTGGGGTTATGGTCTGGGGTGCCATTTCGTATTACGGTAGTAGCACTCTCGTGGCTATCCCAACCCCCTGACTGTATATCTTTATGTCATTCTGATTACTCTACGTATTGTCTCTGTTCTAGACACACTGACCTGTATCTGGAGCTATGGTCTAGGGTTCCATTTCGTATGACGGTAGTAGCACTCTCGTGGCTATCCCACCCACCCTGACTGAATATCTATATGTCAGTCTGATTACTCTACGTGTTGTCTCTGTTCTAGACATTCTGACCTGTATTTGGAGTTATGGTCTGATGTGCCATTTGGTATGTCGGTAGTAGCACCCTCGTGGCTATCACACCCACCCTGACTTTATATCTATCTGTGAATCTGATTACTCTACGTCTTGTCTCGGTTCTAGACACACTAACCTGTATCTTGAGTTATGGCCTGGGGTGCCATTTCGTATGACGGTAGTGGCACTCTCTGTCTATCTCACCCACCCTGACTGTGTATCTGTATGTCAGTCTGATTGCTCTACGTGTTGTCTCTGTTCTAGACACAGTGAGCTGTATCTGGAGTTATGGTCTGGGGTGCCATTTCGTATGACGGTAGTAGCACTCTCGTGGCTATCCCACCCCCCTGACTGTATTTCTATATGTCAGTCTGATTACTCTACGTGTTGTCTGTGTTCTAGACACACTGACCTGTATCGGGAGTTATGGTTTGGGGTGCCATTACGTATAACGGTAGTAGCACTCTCGTGGCTATCCCACCCACCCTGACTGTATATCTATATGTGAGTCTGATTACTCTATGTGTTGTCTCTTTTCTAGACACACTGACCTGTATCTGGAGTTATGGTCTGGGGTGCCATTTTGTATGACGGTAGTAGCTCTCTCGCTGCTATCCCACCCACCCTGACTGTATATCTATATGTCAGTCTGATTACTCTATGTGTTGTCTCTGTTATAGACACACTGATCTGTATCTTAAGTTATGGTCTGGGGTGCCATTTCGTAGGACGGTAGTAGCACTCTTGTGGCTATTCCACCCACCCTGACTAAATATCTATGTGTCAGTCCGATTACTCTGCGTTTTGTCTGTGTTCTAGACACACTGACCTGTATCTGGAGTTATGGTCTAGGGTGCCATATCGTATGACGGTAGTAGCTCTCTTGTGGCTATCCCACCCACCCTGACTCTATATATCTATATGTCAGTCTGATTACTCTATGTGTTGTCTCTGTTCTAGACACACTCACCTGTATGTGGAGTTAAGGCCTGGGGTGCCATTTTGTATGACGTTCGTACCACTCTAGTGGCTATCCCACCCACCCTGACTGTATATCTATATGTCAGCCTGATTACTCTACGTGTTGTCTCTGTTCTAGACACACTCACCTATATCTGGAGCTATGGTCTGGGATGCCATTTCGTATGACGGTAGTAGCTCTCTCGCTGCTATCCCACCCACCCTGACTGTATATCTATATGTCAGTCTGATTACTCTACGTGTTGTCTCTGTTCTAGACACACTCACCTGTATCTGGAGCTATGGTCTGGGATGCCATTTCGTATGACGGTAGTAGCTCTCTCGCTGCTATCCCATCCTCCCTGACTGTATATCTATATGTCAGTCTGATTACTCTATGTGTTGTCTCTTTTCTAGACACACTGACCTGTATCTGGTGCACGGAATGGCAATTGAATCTCAATGTAGACAAGTGTAATGTGATGCGAATACATAGAAAGATAGGTCCCTTATCATTTAGCTACAAAATAGCAGGTCAGCAACTGGAAGTAGTTAATTCCATAAATTATCTGGGAGAACTCATTAGGAGTGATTTAAAATGGAATGATCATATAAAGTTGATCGTCGGTAAAGCAGATGCCAGACTGAGATTCATTGGAAGAATCTTAAGGAAATGCAATCCGACAACAAAGGAAGTAGGTTACAGTACGCTTGTTCACCCAATGCTTGAGTACTGCTCAGCAGTGTGGGATCCGCACCAGGTAGGGTTGATAGAAGAGATAGAGAAGATCCAATGGAGAGCAGCGCGCTTCGTTACAGGATCATTTAGTAATTGCGAAAGCGTTACGGTGATGATAGATAAACTCCAGTGGAAGACTCTGCAGGAGAGACGCTCAGTAGCTCGGTACGGGCTTTTGTTAAAGTTTCGAGAACATACCTTCACCGAAGAGCCAAGCAGTATATTGCTCCCTCCTACGTATATCTCGCGAAGAGACCATGAGGATAAAATCAGAGAGATTAGAGCCCACACAGAAGCATACCGACAATCCTTCTTTCCACGTACAATACGAGACTGGAATAGAAGAGAGAACCGATAGAGGTACTCAGGGTACCCTCCGCCACACACCGTCAGGTGGCTTGCGGAGTATGGATGTAGATGTAGATGTAGATGTAGATATCTGGAGTTATGGTCTGGGGTGCCATTTCGTATGATGGTAGTAGCTCTCTCGCTGCTATCCCACCCACCCTGACTGTATATCTATATGTCAGTCTGATTACTCTATGTGTTGTCTCTTTTCTAGACACACTGACCTGTATCTGGAGTTATGGTCTGGGGTGCCATTTCATATGACGGTAGTAGCACTCTCGAGGCTATCCCACCCACCCTGACTTTATATCTATATGTCAGTCTGATTACTCTACGTGTTGTCTCTGTTCTAGGCACACTGACCTGTATCTGGAGTTATGGTCTGATGTGCCATTTCGTATGTTGGTAGTAGCACTCTCGTGGCTATCCCACCCAAACCGGTTGAATATCTATATGTCATTTTGATTACTGTATGTGTTATCTCTGTTCTAGACACACTGACCTGTACCTGGACTTATGGTCTGGGGTGCCATTTGGTATGACGGTAGTATCACTCTCGTGGCTAACCACCCACCCTGACTGTATATCTATATGTCAGACTGATTACTCTGCGTGTAGCCTCTGTTGTAGACAGAATGATCTGTATCTGGAGTTACGTTCTGGGGTGCCAATTCGTATGACGGTAGTAGCACTCTCTGGCTATCCCACCCACCCTGACTGTATATCTATATGTCAGTCTGATTACTCTACGTGTTGTCCCTGTTCTAGACACACTGATCTCTATCTGGAGTTATGGTCTGGGGTGCCATATCGTATGAAGGTAGTAGCTCTCTTGTGGCTATCCCACCCACCCTGACAGCATATCTATATGTCAGTCTGATTACTCTACATGTTGTTTCTGTTCTAGACACACTGACCTGTATCTGGAGTTACGGTCAGGGGTGCCATTTCGTATTACGGTAGTAGCACTCTCTGGCTATCCCACTCACCCTGTCTGTATACCTATATGTCGGTCTGATTACTATACGTGTTGCCTCTGTTCTAGCCCCAATGACCTGTATCTGGGGTTATGGTCTGGGGTGCCATTTCGTATGACAGTAGTAGCACTCTCAGGGCTAATCCACCATCCCTGACTGTATATGTATATGTCAGTCTGATTACTCTAAGTGTTGTCTCTGTTCTAGACACACTGACCTGTATCTGGGCTTATGGTCTGGGGTGCCATTTCGTATGACGGTAGTAGCACTCCCGTGGCTATCCCACCCACACTGACTGAATTTCTATATGTCAGTCTAATTGCCCTACGTGTTGTCTCTGTTCTAGACACACTGACATGTATCTGGAGTTACGGTCAGTGGTGCCATTTCGTATGATGGTAGTAGCACTCTCTGGCTATCCCACTCACCCTGTCTGTATACCTATATGTCGGTCTGATTACTCTACGTGTTGCCTCTGTTCTAGACCAACTGACCTGTATCTGGGGTTATGGTCTGGGATGCCAGTTCGTATGACAGTAGTAGCACTCTCACGGCTATTGCACCATCCCTGACTATATATATATATATATATATATATATATATATATATATATATATATATATATATATATATATATATATATGTCAGTCTGATTACTCTACGTGTTGTCTCTGTTCTAGACACACTGACCTGTATCTGGAGCTATGGTCTGGGGTGCCATTTCGTATGACGGTAGTATCACTCTCGTGGCTATCCCACCCACCCTGAACTCTATATATCTATATGTCAGTCTGATTACTCTATGTGTTGTCTCTGTTCTAGACACACTCACCTGTATGTGGAGTTAAGGCCTGGGGTGCCATTTTGTATGACGTTCGTACCACTCTCGTGGCTATCCCACCCACCCTGACTGTATATCTATATGTCAGCCTGATTACTCTACGTGTTGTCTCTGTTCTTGACACACTCACCTATATCTGGAGCTATGGTCTGGGATGCCATTTCGTATGACGGTAGTAGCTCTCTCGCTGCTATCCCACGCACCCTGACTGTATATCTATATGTCAGTCTGATTACTCTACGTGTTGTCTCTGTTCTAGACACACTCACCTGTATCTGGAGCTATGGTCTGGGATGCCATTTCGTATGACGGTAGTAGCTCTCTCGCTGCTATCCCACCCTCCCTGACTGTATATCTATATGTCAGTCTGATTACTCTATGTGTTGTCTCTTTTCTAGACACACTGACCTGTATCTGGTGCACGGAATGGCAATTGAATCTCAATGTAGACAAGTGTAATGTGATGCGAATACATAGAAAGATAGGTCCCTTATCATTTAGCTACAAAATAGCAGGTCAGCAACTGGAAGTAGTTAATTCCATAAATTATCTGGGAGTACTCATTAGGAGTGATTTAAAATGGAATGATCATATAAAGTTGATCGTCGGTAAAGCAGATGCCAGACTGAGATTCATTGGAAGAATCTTAAGGAAATGCAATCCGACAACAAAGGAAGTAGGTTACAGTACGCTTGTTCGCCCAATGCTTGAGTACTGCTCAGCATTGTGGGATCCGCACCAGGTAGGGTTGATAGAAGAGATAGAGAAGATCCAACGGAGAGCAGCGCGCTTCGTTACAGGATCATTTAGTAATTGCGAAAGCGTTTCGGTGATGATAGATAAACTCCTGTGGAAGACTCTGCAGGAGAGACGCTCAGTAGCTCAGTACGGGCTTTTGTTAAAGTTTCGAGAACATACCTTCACCGAAGAGCCAAGCAGTATATTGCTCCCTCCTACGTATATCTCGCGAAGAGACCATGAGGATAAAATCAGAGAGATTAGAGCCCACACAGAAGCATACCGACAATCCTTCTTTCCACGTACAATACGAGACTGGAATAGAAGGGAGAACCGATAGAGGTACTCAGGGTACCCTCCGCCACACACCGTCAGGTGGTTTGCGGAGTATGGATGTAGATGTAGATGTAGATGTAGATATCTGGAGTTATGGTCTGGGGTGCCATTTCGTATGACGGTAGTAGCTCTCTCGCTGCTATCCCACCCACCCTGACTGTATATCTATATGTCAGTCTGATTACTCTATGTGTTGTCTCTTTTCTAGACACACTGACCTGTATCTGGAGTTATGGTCTGGGGTGCCATTTCATATGACGGTAGTAGCACTCTCGTGGCTATCCCACCCACGCTGACTTTATATCTATATGTCAGTCTCATTACTCTACGTGTTGTCTCTGTTCTAGGCACAGTGACCTGTATCTGGAGTTATGGTCTGATGTGCCATTTCGTATGTCGGTAGTAGCACTCTCGTGGCTATCCCACCCAAACCGGCTGAATATCTATATGTCGGTTTGATTACTGTACGTGTTATCTCTGTTCTAGACACACTGACCTGTACCTGGACTTATGGTCTGGGGTGCCATTTGGTATGACGGTAGTATCACTCTCGTGGCTAACCACCCACCCTGACTGTATATCTATATGTCAGACTGATTACTCTGCGTGTTGCCTCTGTTCTAGACAGAATGATCTGTATCTGGAGTTACGTTCTGGGGTGCCAATTCGTATGACGGTAGTAGCACTCTCTGGCTATCCCACCCACCCTGACTGTATATCTATATGTCAGTCTGATTACTCTACGTGTTGTCTCTGTTCTAGACACACTGATCTGTATCTGGAGTTATGGTCTGGGGTGCCATATCGTATGAAGGTAGTAGCTCTCTTGTGGCTATCCCACCCACCCTGACAGCATATCTATATGTCAGTCTGATTACTCTACATGTTGTTTCTGTTCTAGACACACTGACCTGTATCTGGAGTTACGGTCAGGGGTGCCATTTCGTATAATGGTACTAGCACTCTCTGGCTATCCCACTCACCCTGTCTGTATACCTATATGTCGGTCTGATTACTATACGTGTTGCCTCTGTTCTAGCCCCAATGACCTGTATCTGGGGTTATGGTCTGGGGTGCCATTTCGTATGACAGTAGTAGCACTCTCAGGGCTAATCCACCATCCCTGACTGTATATGTATATGTCAGTCTGATTACTTTAAGTGTTGTCTCTGTTCTAGACACACTGACCTGCATCTGGGCTTATGGTCTGGGGTGCCATTTCGTATGACGGTTGTAGCACTCCCGTGGCTATCCCACCCACACTGACTGAATTTCTATATGTCAGTCTGATTGCCCTACATGTTGTCTCTGTTCTAGACACACTGACATTT
Source organism: Schistocerca gregaria (assembly GCF_023897955.1). Classification (NCBI taxonomy): domain Eukaryota; kingdom Metazoa; phylum Arthropoda; class Insecta; order Orthoptera; family Acrididae; genus Schistocerca; species Schistocerca gregaria. Next base: position 368,508,219 of record NC_064931.1, read on the forward strand.
ATCTGGAGTTACGGTCAGTGGTGCCATTTCGTATGATGGTAGTAGCACTCTCTGGCTATCCCACTCACCCTGTCTGTATACCTATATGTCACACTGATTACTCTGCGTGTTGCCTCTGTTCTAGACAGAATGATCTGTATCTGGAGTTACGTTCTGGGGTGCCAATTCGTATGACGGTAGTAGCACTCTCTGGCTATCCCACCCACCCTGACTGTATATCTATATGTCAGTCTGATTACTCTACGTGTTGTCTCTGTTCTAGACACACTGACCTGTATCTGGAGCTATGGTCTGGGGTGCCATTACGTATGACGGTAGTATCACTCTTGTGGCTATCCCACCCACCCTGACTGTATATATCTATATGTCAGTCTGATTACTCTATGTGTTGTCTCTGGTCTAGACACACTCACCTGTATGTGGAGTTAAGGTCTGGGGTGCCATTTTGTATGACGTTCGTACCACTCTCGTGGCTATCCCACCCACCCTGACTGTATATCTATATGTCAGCCTGATTACTCTACGTGTTGTCTCTGTTCTAGACACACTGACCTGTATCTGGGCTTATGGTCTGGGGTGCCATTTCGTATGACGGTAGTAGCACGCTCTGGCTATCCCACCCACCCTGACAGTATATCTGTATGTCAGTCTGATTACTCTACGTGTTGTCTCTGTTCTAGACACACTGATCTGCATCTGGAGTTATGGTCTGGGGTGCCATTTCATATGACGGTAGTAGCACTCTCGTGGCTATCCCACCCACACTGACTGAATTTCTATATGTCAGTCTGATTGCCCTACGTGTTGTCTCTGTTCTAGACACACAGACTTGTATCTGGAGTTACGGTCTGTGGTGCCATTTCGTATGATGGTAGTAGCACTCTCTGGCTATCCCACTCACAATGTCTGTATACCAATATGTCGGTCTGATTACTCTACGTGTTGCCTCTGTTCTAGACCAACTGACCTGTATCTGGGGTTATGGTCTGGGGTGCCATTTCTTATGACACTAGTAGCACTCTCAGGGCTATTCCACCATCCCTGACTGTATATATATATGTCAGTCTGTTTACTCTACGTGTTGTTTCTGTTCTAGACACACTGACCTGTATCTGTAGCTATGGTCTGGGGTGCCATTTCGTATGACGGTAGTATCACTCTCGTGGCTATCCCACCCACCCTGACTCTATATATCTATATGTCAGTCTGATTACTCTATGTGTTGTCTCTGATCTAGATACACTCACCTGTATCTGGAGTTATGGTCTGGGGTGCCATCTTGTATGACGTTAGTAGCACTCTCGTGGCTATCCCACGCACCCTGACTGTATATCTATATGTCAGTCTGATTACTCTACGTGTTGTCTATGTTCTAGACACACTGACCTGTATCTGGGCTTATGGTCTGGGGTGCCATTTCGTATGACGGTAGTAGCATGCTCTGGCTATCCCACCCACCCTGACAGTATATCTGTATGTCAGTCTGATTACTCTAGGTGTTGTCTCTGTTCTAGACACACTGATCTGTATCTGGGGTTATGGTCTGGGGTGCCATTACATATGACGGTCGTAGCACTCTCGTGGCTATCACACCCTCCCTGACTGTATATTTACATGTCAGACTGATTACTCTGCGTGTTGCCTCTGTTCTAGACAGACTTACCTCTATCTGGAGTTATGGTCTGGGGTGCCATATCGTATGACGGTAGTAGCTCTCTTGTGGCTATCCCACCCACCCTGACAGCATATCTATATGTCAGTCTGATTACTCTATGTGTTGTTTCTGTTCTAGACACACTGACCTGTAACTGGAGTTGCGGTCAGGGGTGCCATTTCGTATAACGGTAGTAGCACTCTCTGGCTATCCCACTCACCCTGTCTGTATACCTATATGTTGGTCAGATTACTCTACGTGTTGCCTCTGTTCTAGACCCACTGACCTGTATCTGGGGTTATGGTCTTGGGTGCCATTTCGTATGGCAGTAGTAGCACTCTCAGGGCTATTCCACCATCCCTGACTGTATATATATATGTCAGTCTGATTACTCTACGTCTTGTCTTTGTTCTAGACACACTAACCTGTATTTTAAGTTATTGTCTGGGGTGTCATTTCGTATGACGGTAGTAGCACTCTCTGGCTATCCCACCCTCCCTGACTGTATAACTGTATGTCAGTCTGATTGCTCTACGTTTTGTTACTGTTCTAGACACACTGACCTGTATCTGGAGTTATGGTCTGGGGTGCCATTTCGTATGACGGTAGTAGCACTCTCGAGGCTATCCCAACCCCCTGACTGTATATCTATATGTCATTCTGATTACTCTACGTATTGTCTCTGTTCTAGACACACTGACCTGTATCTGGAGCTATGGTCTGGGGTGCCATTTCGTATGACGGTAGTAGCACTCTCGTGGCTGACCCACCCACCCTGACTGTATATCTATATTGCAGTCTGATTACGCTATGTGTTGTCTCTGTTCTAGACACACTCACCTGTATCTGGAGTTATGGTCTGGGCTGCCATTTTGTATGACGGTAGTAGCACTCTCGTGGCTATCCCACCCACCCTGACTGTATATCTATATGTCAGTCTGATTACTCTACGTGTTGTCTCTGTTCTAGACCCACTGAGCTGTATCTGGGCTTAGGGTCTGGGGTGCCATTTCGTATGACGGTAGTAACGCGCTCTGGCTAACCCACCCACCCTGACAATATATCTGTATGTCAGTCTGATTACTCTACGTGTTGTTTCTGTTCTAGACACACTGATCAGTATCTGGAGTTATGGTCTGGGGTGCCATTTCATATGAAGGTAGTAGCAGTCTCGTGGCTATCCCACCCACCCTGACTGAATATCTATATGTCAGTCTAATTACTCTACGTGTTGTCTCTGTTCTAGACACACTGACTTGTATTTGGAGTTATGGTCTGATGTGCCATTTCGTATGTCGGTAGTAGCACCCTCATGGCTATCACACCCACCCTGACTCTATATCTATCTGTGAGTCTGATTACTCTACGTCTTGTCTCGGTTCTAGACACACTATCCTGTATCTTGAGTTATGGTCTGGGGTGCCATTTCGTATGAAGGTAGTGGCACTCTCTGGCTATCCCACCCACCCTGACTGTATATCTGTATGTCAGTCTGATTGCTCTACGTGTTGTCTCTGTTCTAGACACAGTGACCTGTATCTGGAGTTATGGTCTGGGGTGCCATTTCGTATGACGGTAGTAGCACTCTCGAGGATATCCCACCCCCCTGACTGTATTTCTATATGTCAGTCTGATTGCCCTACGTGTTGTCTCTGTTCTAGACACACTGACCTGTATCGGGAGTTATGGTCTGGGGTGCCGTTTCGTATAACGGTAGTAGCACCCTCGTGGCAATCCCACCCACCCTGACTGTATATCTATATGTCAGTCTGATTACTCTACGTGTTGTCTCTGTTCTAGACACACTCACCTGTATCTGGAGCTATGGTCTGGGATGCCATTTCGTATGACGGTAGTAGCTCTCTCGCTGCTATCCCACCCACCCTGACTGTATATCTATATGTCAGTCTGATTACTCTATGTGTTGTTTCTTTTCTAGACACACTGACCTGTATCTGGTGCACGGAATGGGAATTGAATCTCAATGTAGACAAGTGTAATGTGATGCGTATACATAGAAAGATAGGTCCCTTATCACTTAGCTACAAAATAGCAGGTCACCAACTGGAAGTAGTTAATTCCATAAATTATCTGGGAGTACTCATTCGGAGTGATTTAAAATGGAATGATCATATAAAGTTGATCGTCGGTAAAGCAGATGCCAGACTGAGATTCATTGGAAGAATCTTAAGGAAATGCAATCCGACAACAAAGGAAGTAGGTTACAGTACGCTTGTTCGCCCAATGCTTGAGTACTGCTCAGCAGTGTGGGATCCGCACCAGATAGGGTTGATAGAAGAGATAGAGAAGATCCAACGGAGAGCAGCGCGCTTCGTTACAGGATCATTTAGTAATTGCGAAAGCGTTACGGAGATGATAGATGAACTCCAGTGGAAGACTCTGCAGGAGAGACGCTCAGTAGCTCGGTACGGGCTTTTGTTAAAGTTTCGAGAACATACCTTCACCGAAGAGTCAAGCAGTATATTGCTCCCTCCTCCGTATATCTCGCGAAGAGACCATGAGGATAAAATCAGAGAGGTTAGAGCTCACACAGAAGCATACCGACAATCCTTCTTTCCACGTACAATACGAGACTGGAATAGAAGGGAGAACCGATAGAGGTACTCAGGGTACCCTCTGCCACACACCGTCAGGAGGCTTGCGGAGTATGGATGTAGATGTAGATGTAGATGTAGATATCTGGAGTTATGGTCTGGGGTGCCATTTCGTATGACGGTAGTAGCTCTCTCGCTGCTATCCCACCCACCCTGACGGTATATCTATATGTCAGTCTGATTACTCTATGTGTTGTCTCTTTTCTAGACACACTGACCTGTATCTGGAGTTATGGTCTGGGGTGCCATTTCATATGACGGTAGTAGCACTCTCGTGGCTATCCCACCCACCCTGACTGAATATCTATATGTCAGTCTGATTATTCTACGTGTTGCTTCTGTTCTAGACACACTGACCTGTATTTGGAGTTATGGTCTGATGTGCCATTTCAAATGTCGGTAGTAGCACCCTCGTGGCTATCACACCCACCCCGACTCTATATCTATCTGTGAGTCTGATTACTCTACGTCTTGTCTCGGTTCTAGACACACTAACCAGTATCTTGAGTTATGGTCTGGGGTGCCATTTCGTATGACGGTAGTGGCACTCTCTGGCTATCCCACCCACCCTGACAGTGTATCTGTATGTCAGTCTGATTGCTCTACGTGTTGTCTCTGTTCTAGACACAGTGACCTGTATCTGGAGTTATGGTCTGGGGTGCCATTTCGTAAGACGGTAGTAGCACTCTCGTGGCTATCCCACCCCCTTGACTGTATTTCTATATGTCAGTCTGATTACTCTACGTGTTGTCTCTGTTCTAGACACACTCACCTGTATCTGGAGTTATAGTCTGGGGTGCCATTTCGTATGATGGTAGAAGCACTCTCGTGGTTATTACACCCACCCTGACTGAATATCTATATGACAGTCTGATTACTTTACGTGTTGTCTCTGTTCTAGACACACTGATCTGTATCTTAAGTTATGGTCTGGGGTGCCATTTCGTAGGACGGTAGTAGCACTCTCGTGGCTATTCCACCCACCCTGACTAAATATCTATGTGTCAGTCCGATTACTCTACGTTTTGTCTCTCTTCTAGACACACTGACCTGTATCTGGAGTTATGGTCTGGGGTGCCATATCGTATGGCGGTAGTAGCACTCTCGTGGCTATCCCACCCACCCTGACTGAATATCTATATGCCAGTCTGATTACTCTACGTGTTGTTTCTGTTCTAGACACACTGACCTGTATTTGGAGTTATGGTCTGATGTGCCATTTCAAATGTCGCTAGTAGCACCCTCGTGGCTATCACACCCACCCTGACTCTATATCTATCAGTGAGTCTGATTACTCTACGTCTTGTCTCGGTTCTAGAAACACTAACCAGTATCTTGAGTTATGGTCTGGGGTGCCATTTCGTATGACGGTAGTGGCACTCTCTGGCTATCCCACCCACCCTGACAGTGTATCTGTATGTCAGTCTGATTGCTCTACGTGTTGTCTCTGTTCTAGACACAGTGGCCTGTATCTGGAGTTATGGTCTGGGGTGCCATTTCGTAAGACGGTAGTAGCACTCTCGTGGCTATCCCACCCCCTTGACTGTATTTCTATATGTCAGTCTGATTACTCTATGTGTTCTCTCTGTTCTAGACACACTCACCTGTATCTGGAGTTATAGTCTGGGGTGCCATTTCGTATGATGGTAGAAGCACTCTCGTGGTTATCACACCCACCCTGACTGAATATCTATATGACAGTCTGATTACTTTACGTGTTGTCTCTGTTCTAGACACACTGATCTGTATCTTAAGTTATGGTCTGGGGTGCCATTTCGTAGGACGGTAGTAGCACTCTCGTGGCTATTCCACCCACCCTGACTAAATATCTATGTGTCAGTCCGATTACTCTACGTTTTGTCTCTCTTCTAGACACACTGACCTGTATCTGGAGTTATGGTCTGGGGTGACATATCGTATGACGGTAGTAGCTCTCTCGTGGCTATCCCACCCACTCTGACAGCATATTTATATGTCAGTCTGATTGCTCTACGTGTTGTTTCTGTTCTAGACAAACTTACCTGAATCTGGAGTTATGGTCTGCAGTGCCATTTCGTATGACGGTAGTAGCACTCTCGTGGCTATCCCACCCACCCTGACTGTATGTCTATATGTCAGTCAAATTACGTGTTGTTTCTGTTCTAGAAACACTGACCTGTATCTGGAGTTATGGTCTGGGGTGCCATTTCGTATGACGGTAGTATCACTCTCGTGGCTAAACCACCCACCATGACTGTATATCTATATGTCAGTCTGATTACTCTAAGTGTTGTCTTTGTTCTAGACGCATTCACCTGTATCTGGACTTATGGTCTGGTGTGCCATACCGTATGACGTTAGTAGCACTCTCGTGGCTATCCCACCCACCTATATCTGGAGTTATGGTCTGGGGTGCCATTTTGTATGACGGTAGTAGCACTCTCGTGGCTATCCCAACCACCCTGACTGTATATCTATATGTCAGTCTGATTACTCTACGTGTTGTCTCTGTTCTAGGCACTCTGACCTGTATTTGGAGTTTTGGTCTGATATGCCATTTCGTATGTCGGTAGTAGCACTCTCGTGGCTATCACACCCACCCTGACTGTATATCTATCTGTGAGTCTGATTACTCTACGTCTTGTCTCGGTTCTAGACACACTAACCTGTTTCTTGAGTTATGGTCTTGGGTGCCATTTCGTATGACGGTAGTAGCACTCTCTGGCTATCCCACCCACCCTGACTGTATATCTGTATGTCAGTCTGATTGATCTACGTGTTGTCTCTGTTCTAGACACACTGACCTGTATCTGGAGGTAAGGTCTGGGGTGCCATTTCGTGTGACGGTAGTAGCACTCTCGTGGCTATCCCACCCCCTGACTATATATCTATATGTAAGTCTGATTAATCTACGTGTTGTCTCTGTTCTAGACACACTGACCTGTATTGGGAGTTACGGTCTGTGGTGCCATTTCGTATGACGGTAGTAGCACTCTCGTGGCTATCCCACCCACCCTGACTGTATACCTATATGTCAGTCCGATTACTCTACGTGTTGTCTCTGTACTAGACACACTCACCTGCATCTGGAGTTATGGTCTGGGGTGCTATATCGTATGACGGTAGTAGCACTCTCGTGGCTATCCCACCCACCCTGAATGTATATCTATATGTCAGTCTGATTACTCTATGTGTTGTCCCTGTTCTAGAAACACTGACCTGTATCTGGAGTTATGGCCTGGGGTGCCATTTCGTATGACTGTAGTAGCACTGTCGTGGCTATTCCACCCACCCTGACTAAATTTCTATTTGTCAGTCCGATTACTCTACGTTTTGACTCTGTTCTAGACACACTGACCTGTATCTGGAGTTACGGTCAGGGGTGCCATTTCGTATAACGGTAGAAGCACTCTCTGGCTATCCCACTCACCCTGTCTGTATACCTATATGTCGGTCTGATTACTCTACGTGTTGCCTCTGTTCTAGCCCCAATGACCTGTATCTGGCGTTATGGTCTGTTGTGCCATTTCGTATGACAGTAGTAGCACTCTCAGGGCTAATCCACCATCCCTGACTGTATATATATATATGTCAGTCTGATTACTCTAAGTGTTGTCTCTGTTCTAGACACACTGACCTGTATCTGGGCTTATGGTCTGAGGTGCCATTTCGTATGACGGTAGTAGCACTCCCGTTGCTATCCCACCCACACTGACTGAATTTCTATATGTCAGTCTGATTGCCCTACGTGTTGTCTCTGTTCTAGACACACTGACATGTATCTGGAGTTACGGTCAGTGGTGCCATTTCGTATGATGGTAGTAGCACTCTCTGGCTATCCCACTCAACCTGTCTGTATACCTATATGTCGGTCTGATTACTCTACGTGTTGTCTCTGTTCTAGACACACTGACCTGTATCTGGAGCTATGGTCTGGGGTGCCATTTCGTATGACGGTAGTATCACTCTCGTGGCTATGCCTCCCACCCTGACTCTATATATCTATATGTCAGTCTGATTACTCTATGTGTTGTCTCTGTTCTAGACACACTCACCTGTATCTGGAGTTAAGGTCTGGGGTGCCATTTTGTATGACGTTAGTAGCACTCTCGTGGCTATCCCACCCACCCTGACTGTATATCTATATGTCAGCCTGATTACTCTACGTGTTGTCTCTGTTCTAGACACACTGACCTGTATCTGGGCTTATGGTCTGGGGTGCCATTTCGTATGACGGTAGTAGCACGCTCTGGCTATCCCACCCACCCTGACAGTATATCTGTATGTCAGTCTGATTACTCTATGTGTTGTCTCTGTTCTAGACACACTGATCTGTATCTGGAGTTATGGTCTGGGGTGCCATTTCATATGACGGTAGTAGCACTCTCGTGGCTATCCCACACACACTGACTGAATTTCTATATGTCAGTCTGATTGCCCTACGTGTTGTCTCTGTTCTAGACACACTGACCTGTATCTGGAGTTAAGGTCTGGGGTGCCATTTTGTATGACGTTAGTAGCACTCTCGTGGCTATCCCACCCACACTGACTCTATATCTATCTGTGAGTCTGATTACTCTACGTCTTGTCTCGGTTCTAGACACACTAACCTGTATCTTGAGTTATGGTCTGGGGTGCCATTTCGTATGACGGTAGTGGCACTCTCTGGCTATCCCACCCACCCTGACTGTATATCTGTATGTCAGTCTGATTGCTCTACGTGTTGTCTCTGTTCTAGACACACTCACCTGTATCTGGAGTTACAGTCTGGGGTGCCATTTCGAATGATGGTAGAAGCACTCTCGTGGTTATCACACCCACCCTTACTGAATATCTATATGTCAGTCTGATTACTTTACGTGTTGTCTCTGTTCTAGACACACTGATCTGTATCTGGAGTTATGGTCTGGGGTGCCATTTCATATGACGGTAGTAGCAATCTCGTGGCTATCCCACCCACCCTGACTGAATATCTATATGTCAGATAGATTACTCTACGTGTTGTCTCTGTTCTAGACACTCTGATCTGTATCTTAAGTTATGGTTTGGGGTGCCATATCGTATGACGGTAGTAGCACTCTCGTGGCTATCCCATCATCCCTGACTGTGTATCTATATGTCAGTCTAATTACTCTACGTGTTGTCTCTGTTATAGACACACTGACCTGTATCTGGAGTTATGGTCTGATGTGTCATTTCGTATGACGGTAGTAGCACTCTCGTGGCTATTCGTCCCACACTTACTGAATATCTATATGTCAGTCTGATTACTCTAAGTGTTTTCTATGTTTTAGAAACACTGACTTGTATCTGGGGTTAAGGTCTGGGATGCCTTTTCGTATGATGGTAGTAGCACTCTCATGGCTATCCCACCAACCCTGACTGTATATCTATATGTCAGTCTGATTACTGTACGTGTTGTCTCTGTTCTAGACACACCGACCTCTATCTGGAATTATGGTCTGGGGTGCCATTTCGTATGATGGGAGTAGCACTCTCGCGACTACCCCACCCACACTGACTCTATATCTATATGTCAGTCTGATTACTCTATGTGTTGTTTCTGTTCTCGACACACACACCTGTATCTGGAGTTATGGTCTGGGGTGCCATTTCGTATGACGGTAGTAGCACTCTCGTGGCTATCGCACCCAACCTGACTGTATATCTATATGTCAGTCTGATTACTATACGTGTTGTCTCTGTTCTAGGCACACTGAGCTGTATCTGCAGTTATGGTCTGGGGTGCCATTTCGTATGACTATAGTAGCACCCCGTGGCCATCCCACAATTACCTGACTGAATATCTATATGTCAGTCTGATTACACTATGTGTTGTCGCTGTTCTAGTCACACTGACCTGTATCTGGAGTTATGGTCTGGTGTGTCATTTCGTATGACGGTAGTAGCACTCTCGTGGCTATCACACCCATCCTGACTGTATATCGATATGTCAGTCTTATTACTCTACGTGTTTTCTCTGTTCTAGACACACTGACCTGTATCTGGAGTTATGGTCTGGGTTGCCATTTCGTATGACGGTAGTAGCACTGTCGCGGCTATCCCAGCCACCCTGACTCTATATCTATATGTCAGTCTGATAACTCTATGTGTTGTCTCTGTTATAGACACACTCACCTGTAACTGGGGTTATGTTCCGGGGTGCCATTTTGTATGAAGGTAGTAGCACTCTCGTGGCTATCCCACCCACCCTGACTGTATATCTAGAAGTCAGTCTGATTACTCTACGTGTTGTCTCTGTTCTAGACACACTGACCTGTATCTGGAATTATGGTCTGAGGTGCCATTTCGTACGACGGTAGTATCACTCTCGTGGCTAACCCACCAACCCTGACTGTATATCTATATGTCAGTCTGATTACTCTACGTGTTGTCTCTGTTCTAGACACAATCACCTGTATATGGAGTTATGGTCTGGGGTGCCATTTCAACTGACAGTAGAAGCACTCTCGTGGCTATCACACCCACCCTGACTGAATATCTATATGTCAGTCTGATTACTTTACGTGTTGTCTCTGTTCTAGACACACTGACCTGTATCTGGGGTAATGGTCTGGGGTGCCATTTCGTATGACGGTAGTAGCACTCTCTGGCTATCCCACGCACCCTGACTGTATATAGATATATGTCTGTCTGATTACTCTACGTGTTGCCTCTGTTCTACACACAGTGACCTGTATCTGGAGTTATGGTCTGGGGTGCCATTTCGTATGACGGTGGTAGCACTCTCGTGCCTATCCCACCCCCCTGACTGTATAACTATATGTCAGTCTGATTACTCTACGTGTTGTCTCTGTTCTAGACACACTCACCTGTATCTGGAGCTATGGTCTGGGATGCCATTTCGTATACGGTAGTAGCTCTCTCGCTGTTATCACACCCACCCTGACTGTATATCTATATGTCAGTCTGATTACTCTATCAGTTGTCCCTCTTGTAGACACCCTGACCTGTATCTGGAGTTATGGTCTGCGGTGCCATTTCGTATGACGTTAGTAGCACTCTCGTGGCTATCCCACCCACACTGACTGTATATCTATATGTCAGTCTGATTACGTGTTGTCTCTGTTCTAGACACACAGACCTGTACCTGGAGTTATAGTCTGGGGTGCCATATCGTATGACGGTAGAAGCACTCTCGTGGCTATTACACCCACCCTGACTGAATATCTTTATGTCAGTCTGATTACTTGACGTGTTGTCTCTGTTCTAGACACACTGATCGGTATCTGGAGTTATGGTCTGGGGTGCCATTTCATATGACGGTAGTAGCACTCTCGTGGCTATTCCACCCACCCTGACTGAATATCTATATGTCAGTCTGATTACTGTAAGTGTTATCTCTGTTCTAGACACACTGACCTGTACCTGGACTTATGGTCCGGGGTGCCATTTCGTATGACGGTAGTATCACTCTCGTGGCTAACCACCTACCCTGACTGTATGTCTATATGTCAGACTGATTACTCAACTTGTTGCCTCTGTTCTAGATAGACTGACCTGTATCTGGAGTTACGTTCTGGGGTGCAATTTCGTATGAAGGTAGTAACACTCTCTGGCTATCCCACCCACCCTGACTGTATATCTAGATGTCAGTCTGATTACTCAACGTGTTGCCTCTGTTCTAGACACACTGACCTGTATCTGGAGTTATGGTCTGGGGTGCCATTTCTTATGACAGTAGTATCACTCTCGTGGCTATCCCACCCACCCTGACTGTATATCTATGTGACAGTCTGATTACCCTACGTGTTGTCTCTGTTTTAGACACACTAACCTGTATCTGGACTTATGGTTGGGTTGCCATTTCGTATGACGGTAGTATCTTACTCATGTCTATCCCACCCACCCTGACTGTATATCTATGTGTCTGTCTGATTACTCTACATATTGTCTCTGTTCTAGACACACTGACCTGTATCTGGAGTTATGGTCTGATGTGCCATTTAGTATGTCGGTAGTAGCCCCCTCGTGGCTATCACACCCACCCTGACTGTATATCTATCTGTGAGTCTGATTACTCTACGTCTTGTCTCTGTTCTAGACACACTAACCTGTATCTTAAGTTATTGTCTTGGGTGCCATTTCGTATGGCGGTTGTAGCACTCTCTGGCTAACCCACCCACCCTGACTGTATATTTGTTTGTCAGTCTGATTGCTCTACGTTTTGTCACTGTTCTAGACACACTGACCTGTATCTGGAGTTATGGTCTGAGGTGCCATTTCGTATGATGGTAGTATCACTCTCGTGGCTAACCCACCCACCCTGACTGTATACCTATATGTCAGTCTGATTACTCTACGTGTTGTCTCTGTTCTAGACACAATCACCTGCATATGGAGTTATGGTCTGGGGTGGCATTTCAACTGACGGTAGAAGCACTCTCGTGGCTATCACACCCACCCTGACTGAATATCTATATGTCAGTCTGATTACTTTACGTGTTGTATCTGTTCTAGGCACACTCAGCTGTATCTGGTGTTATTGTCTGGGGTGCCATTTCGTATGACGGTAGAAGCACTCTCGTGGCTATCACACCCACCCTGACTGAATATCTATATGTCAGTCTGATTACTTTACGTGTTGTCTCTGTTCTAGACACACTGACCTTTATCTGGGGTTATGGTCTGGGGTGCCATTTCGAATGACGGTAGTAGCACTCTCTGGCTATCCAACCCACGCTGACAGTATATCTGTATGTCAGTCTGATTACTCTACGTGTTGTCTCTGTTCTAGACACACTGACCTATATCTGGAGTTACGGTCAGGGGTGCCATTTCGTATGACGGCAGTAGCACTCTCTGGCTATCCCACTCACCCTGTCTGTATACCTATATGTCGGTCTGATTACTCTACGTGTTGCCTTTGTTCTAGACCCACTGACCTGTATCTGGGGTTATGGTCTGGGGTGCCATTTCGTATGACAGTAGTAGCACTCTCGCAGCTATCCCACCCACCCTGACTGTATATCTATATGTCAGTCTGATTACTCTACGTGTTGTCTCTGTTCTAGACACACTGATCTGTATCTGGGCTTATGGTCTGGGGTGCCATTTCGTATGACGGTAGTAGCACGCTCTGCCTATCCCACCCACCCGGAAGGTATATCTGTATGTTAGTCTGATTAGTCTACGTGTTGTCTCTGTTCTAGACACACTGATCTGTATCTGGAGTTATGGTCTGGGGTGCCATATCATAAGACGGTAGTAGCACTCTCGTGGCTATTCCACCCACCCTGACTGTATATCTATATGTCAGTCTGATTAATGTAAGTGTTATCTCTGTTCTAGACACACTGACCTGTACCTGGACTTATGGTCTGGGGTGCCATTTCGTATAACGGTAGTATCACTCTCGTGGCTAACCACCTACCCTGACTGTATGTCTATATGTCAGACTGATTACTCTATGTGTTCCCTCTGTTCTAGACAGACTGACCTGTATCTGGAGTTACGCTCTGGGGTGCAATTTCATATGAAGGTAGTAGCACTCTCTGGCTATCCCGCCCACCCTGACTGTATATCTATATGTCAGTCTGATTACTCTACGTGTTGTCTCTGTTCTAGACACTCTGATCTGTATCTGGAGCTATGGTCTGGGGTGCCATATCGTATGACAGTAGCAGCTCTCTTGTAGCTATCCCACCCACCCTGACAACATATCTATATGTCAGTCTGATTACTCTACGTGTTGTCTCTGATCTAGACACAGTGACCAGTATATGGAGCTATGGTCTAGGGTGCCATTTCGTATGACGGTAGTAGCACTCTCGTGGCTATCCTACCCACCCTGACTGTATATCTATATGTCAGTCTGATTACTCTACGTGTTGCCTCTGTTCTTGACACACTGACCTGTATCTGGAGTTATGGTCTGGGGTGCCATTTCTTATGACGGTAGTATCACTCTCGTGGCTATCCCACCCACCCTTACTGTATATCTATATGACAGTCTGATTACCCTACGTGTTGTCTCTGTTCTAGACACACTAACCTGTATCTCGACTTATGGTCGGGTTGCCATTTCGTATGACGGTAGTATCTTACTCATGGCTATCCCACCCACCCTGACTGTATATCTATGTGTCTGTCTGATTACTCTACATATTGTCTCTGTTCTAGACACACTGACCTGTATCTGGAGTTATTGTCTGATGTGCCATTTAGTATGTCGGTAGTAGCCCCCTCGTGGCTATCACACACACCCTGACTGTATATCTATCTGTGAGTCTGATTACTCTACGTCTTGTCTCTGTTCTAGACACACTAACTTGTATCTTAAGTTATTGTCTGGGGTGCCATTTCGTATGACGGTTGTAGCACTCTCAGGCTATCCCACCCACCCTGACTGTATATTTGTTTGTCAGTCTATTGCTCTACGTTTTGTCACTGTTCTAGACACACTGACCTGTATCTGGAGGTATGGTCCAGGGTGCCATTTCATAAGATGGTAGTAGCACTCTCGTGGCTCTCCCACACCCCTGACTGTATACCTACGTGTCATTCTGATTACTCTATATGTTGTCTCTGTTCTAGGCACACTGACCGGTATCTGGCGCTATGGTCTGGGGTGCAATTTTGTATGATGGTAGTAGCACTCTCGTGGCTATCCAACCCACCCTGACTGTATATCTATAACTCAGTCTGATTACTCTACGTGTTGTCTCTGTTCTAGACACACTGACCTGTATCTGGAGTTATGGTCTGAGGTGCCATTTCGTATGATGGTAGTATCACTCTCGTGGCTAACCCACCCACCCTGACTGTATACCTATTTGTCAGTCTGATTACTCTACGTGTTGTCTCTGTTGTAGACACAATCACCTGCATATGGAGTTATGGTCTGGGGTGCCATTTCAACTGACGGTAGAAGCACTCTCGTGGATATCACACCCACCCTGACTGAATATCTATATGTCAGTCTGATTACTTTACGTGTTGTCCCTGTTCTAGACACACTGACCTGTATCTGGGGTAATGGTCTGGGGTGCCATTTCGTATGACGATAGTAGCACTCTCTGACTATTCCACCCACCCTGACTGTATATATATATGTCGGTCTGATTACTCTACGTGTTGTCTCTGTTCTAGACAGACTGATCTGTATCTTGAGTTATGGTCTGGGGTGCCATTTCGTATGACGGTAGTAGCACTCTCGTGGCTATCCCACCATCCCTGACTGTATATATATATGTCAGTCTGATTACTCTACGTGTTGCCTCTTTTCTAGGCATACTGACCTGTATCTGGAGTTATGGTCTGGGGTGCCATTTCATATGACGGTAGTAGCACTCTCGTGGCTATTCCACCCACCCTGAATGAATATCTATATGTCAGTCTGATTACTGTAAGTGTTATCTCTGTTGTAGACACACTGACCTGTACCTGGACTTATGGTCTGGGGTGCCATTTCGTATGACGGTAGTATCACTCTCGTGGCTAACCACCTACCCTGACTGTATGTCTATATGTCAGACTGATTACTCTACGTGTTGCCTCTGTTCTAGACAGACTGACCTGTATCTGGAGTTACGTTCTGGGGTGCAATTTCATATGAAGGTAGTAGCACTCTCTGGCTATCCCACCCACCCTGACTGTATATCTATATGTCAGTCTGATTACTCTACGTGTTGTCTCTGTTCTAGATACACTGATCTGTATCTGGAGCTATGGTCTGGGGTGCCATATCGTATGACAGTAGTAGCTCTCTTGTAGCTATCCCACCCACCCTGACAACATATCTATATGTCAGTCCGATTACTCTACGTGTTGTCTCTGATCTAGACACACTGACCTGTATATGGAGCTATGGTGGGGGCCATTTCGTATGACGGTAGTAGCACTATCGTGGCTACCCCACCCACCCTGACTGTATATCTATATGTCAGTCTTATTACTCTATGTGTTGTCTCTGTTCTAGAAACACTCACCTGTATCTGGAGTTATGGTCTGGGGTGCCATTTTGTATGACGGTAGTATCACCTTCGTGGCTATCCCACCCACCCTAACTGTGTATCTATATGACAGTCTGATTACCCTACGTGTTGTCTCGGTTCTAGACACACTAACCTGTATCTGGACTTATGGTTGGGTTGCCATTTCGTATGACATTAGTATCTTACTCATGGCTATCCCACCCACCCTGATTGTATATCTATATGTCTGTCTGATTACTCTACATATTGTCTCTGTTCTAGACACACTGACCTGTATCTGGAGTTATGGTCTGATGTGCCATTTAGTATGTCGGTAGTAGCCCCCTCGTGGCTATCACACCCACCCTGACTGTATATCTATCTGTGAGTCTGATTACTGTATGTCTTGTCTCTGTTCTAGACACACTAACCTGTATCTTAGGTTATTGTCTGGTGTGCCATTTTATTTGACGGTTGTATCACTCTCTGGCTATCCCACCCACCCTGACTGTATATTTGTTTGTCAGTCTGATTGCTCTACGTTTTATCACTTTTCTAGACACACTGACCTGTATCTTTAGGTATGGTCCAGGGTGCCATTTCATAAGACGGTAGTAGCACTCTCGTGGCTCTCCCACACTCCTGAGTGTATACCTACGTGTCATTCTGATTACTCTATATGTTGTCTCTGTTCTAGGCACACTGACCGGTATCTGGAGCTATGGTCAGGGGTGCCATTTTGTATGACGGTAGTAGCACTCTCATGGCTATCACACCCACCCTGACTGTATATCAATATGTCAGTCTGAATACTCTACGTGTTGCCTCTGTTCTAGACACACAGACTTGTATCTTGAGTAATGGTCTAGGGTGCCATTTTGTATGACGGTAGTATCACCTTCATGGCTAACCCACCCTCCCTGACTGTGTATCTATATGGCAGTCTGATTACTGTACGTGTTATCTCGGTTCTAGACACAATGACCTGTACCTGGACTTAGGGTCTGGGGTGCCATTTCGTATACGGTAGTATCACTCTCGTGGCTAACCACCCACCCTGACTGTATATCTATATGTCAGACTGATTACTCTGCGTGTTGCCTCTGTTCTAGACAGACTGACCTGTATCTGGAGTTACGTTCTGGGGTGCCATTTCGTATGATGGTAGTAGCACTCTCTGGCTATCCCATCCACCCTGACTGTATATCTATATGTCAGTCTGATTACTCTAAGTGTGGTCTCTGTACTAGACACACTGATCTGTATCTTGAGTTATGGTCGGGGGTGCCATTTCGTATGATGGTAGTAGCACTCTCGTGGCTATCCCACCCCCCTGACTGTATATCTATATGTGAGTCTGATTACTCTACGTGTTGTCTCTGTTCTAGACACACTGACCAGTATCTGGAGCTATGGTCTGTGGTGCCATTTCGTATGACGGTAGTAGCACTCTCGTGGGTATCCCACCCACCCTGACTGTATAAATTTCAGTCTGATGACTCTATGTGTTGTCTCTGTTCTAGACACACTGACTGTATCTGGGCTTATGGTCTGGGGTGTCATTTCGTATGACGGTAGTAGCACGCTCTGGCTTTCCCACCCACCCTGACAATATATCTGTATGTCGGTCTGATTACTCTACGTGTTGTCTCTGTTCTAGACACATTGATCTGTATCTGTAGTTATGGTCTGGGGTGCCATTTCATATGACGGTAGTAGCACTCTCGTGGCTATTCCACCCACCGTGACTGAATATCTATATGTCAGCCTGATTACTCTACGTGTTGTCACTGTTCTAGAAACACTGACCTGTATTTGGAGTTATTGTCTGATGTGCCATTTCGTATGTCGGTAGTAGCACCCTCGTGGCTACCACACCCACCCTGACTGTATATCTATCTGTGAGTCTGATTATTCTACGTCTTGTCTCGGTTCTAGACACACTAACCTGTATCTTGAGTTATGGCCTGGGGTGCCACTTCATATGACGGTAGTGGCACTCTCTGGCTATCCCACCCACCCTGACTGCATATCTGTATGTCAGTCTGATTGCTCTACGTGTTGTCTCTGTTCTAGACACAGTGACCTGTATCTGGAGTTATGGTCTGGGGTGCCATTTCGTATGACGGTAGTAGCACTCTAGTGGCTATCCCACCCTCTGACAGTATAACTATATGTCAGTCTGATTACTCTACGTGTTGTCTCTGTTCTAGACACACTCACCTGTATCTGGAGCTATGGTCTGGGATGCCATTTCGTATGATGGTAGTAGCTCTCTCGCTGCTATCCCACCCACCCTGACTGTATATCTATATGTCAGTCTGATTACTCTATGTGTTGTCACTGTTCTAGACACCCTGACCTGTATCTGGAGTTATGGTCTGGGGTGCTATTTCCTATGGCGTTAGTAGCACTCTCGTGGCTATCCTACCCACCCTGACTGTATATCTATATGTGAGTCTGATTACTCTACGTGTTGTCTCTGTTCTAGACACACAGACCTGTATCTGGAGTTATGGTCTGGGGTGCCATTTCGAATGACGGTAGTAGCACTCTCTGGCTATCCCCCCCCCCCCCCCTGACTGTATATCTATATCTCAGTCTAATTACTGTATGTGTTGCGTCCGTTCTAGACCCACTCACCTGTATCTCGAGTTATGGTCTGGGGTGCCATTTCGAATGACAGTAGTAGCACTCTCTGGCTATCCCACCCACCCTGACCGTATATCTATATGTCAGTCAGATTACTCTACTTGTTGTCTCGGTTATAGACACACTGACCTGTATCTGGAGTTATGCTCTGTGCTGCCATTTCGTATTACGCTAGTAGCACTCTCGTCCCTATCCCACCCACACTGACTATATATCTGTATGTCAGTCTGATTACTCTACTTGTCGTCTCTGTACTAGACACACTCACCTGTATCTGGTGTATGGTCTGTGGTGC
Organism: Schistocerca gregaria; assembly: GCF_023897955.1. Taxonomy (NCBI): domain Eukaryota; kingdom Metazoa; phylum Arthropoda; class Insecta; order Orthoptera; family Acrididae; genus Schistocerca; species Schistocerca gregaria. Next base: position 368,527,350 of record NC_064931.1, read on the forward strand.
CATTTCGTATGATGGTAGTAGCACTCTCATGCCTATCCCACCCTTCCTGACTGTATATCTATATGTCAGTCTGTTTACTCTACGTGTTGTCTCTGTTCTAGACACACTCATCTGTATCTAGAGTTATTGTCTGGGGTGCCATTTCATATGACGGTAGTAGCACTCTCGCGGCCATCCTACCCACCCTGACTGTATATCTATATGTCAGTCTGATTATTCTACGTGTTGTCTCTGTTCTAGACACACTCACCTGTATCTGGAGTTATGGTCTGGGGTGCCATTTCGTATGACCGTAGTATCACTCTCGTTGCTATCCCACTCACCCTGACTGTATATCTATATGTCAGTCTCATTACTCTACGTGTTGTCTCTGTTCTAGACACACTGACCTGTATCTGGAGTTATGGTCTGATGTGACATTTCTTATGACGGTAGTAGCCCTCTCCGGCTATCCCACCCACTCTGACTGAATACCTATATGTCAGTCTGATTACTCTACGTGTTGTCTCTATTCTAGACGCACTCACCTGTATCTGGAGATAAGGTCTGATGTGAAATTTCGTATGACTGTAGTAGCACTCTGTGGCTATCCCACGCAACCTGTCTGTATATTTATATGTCAGTCTGATTACTCTACGTGTTGTCTTTGCTCTAGATACACTCACCTGTATCTGGATTTATGGTCTGGGGTGCCATTTCGTATGACGGTACTAGCACTCTCGTGGCTATCCCAACCACCCTTACCGTATATCTATATGTCAGTCTGATTACTCTACGTGTTGTCCCTGTTCTAGACACACTCACCTGTATCTGGAGTTATGGTCTGGGGTGCCACTTCGTACGACGGTAGTAGCACTCTCTAGCTATCCTACCCACCCTGACTGTATATTTATTTGTCAGTCTGATTACTCTACGTGTTGTCTCTGTTCTAGACACACTCACCTGTATCTGGAGTTATGGTCTGGGGTGCCATTTCGTATGACGGTAGTAGCACTGTCGTGGCTATCCCACCCCCCTGACTGTATATCTATATTTCAGTGTGATTACTCTACGTGGTGTCTCTGTTCTAGACACACTGACCTGTATCGGGAGTTATGGTCAGGGGTGCCATTTTGTATGACGGTATTAGCACTCTCGTGGCTATCCCACCCACCCTGTCTGTATATCTATATGTCAGCCTGATTACTCTATGTGTTGCCTCTGTTTTAGACACACTGAATTGTATCTGGAGATGTGGTCGGACGTGCCATTTCGTATGACGGTAGTATCACTCTCGTGACTATCCCATCAACCCTGACTGTATATCTATATCTCAGTCTGATTACTGTACGTGTTGTCTTGTTTCTAGACACACTTACCTGTATCTGGAGTTATGGTCTGATGTGCCATTTCGTATGACGGTAGTAGCACTCTCGTGGCTATCCCCCTCAACCTGACTTTATATCTATATGTCAGTCTGATTACCCTATGAGTTATCTCTGTTCTAGACCCACTGACCTGTATCTGGAGTTATGGTCTGGGGTGCCATTTTGTATGACGGTAGTAGCACTGTCGTGGCTATCCCACCCACCCTGACCGTATATCTATATGTCAGTCTGGTTACTTTACGTATTGTCTCTGTTCTAGACACACTGACCTGTATCTGAAATTATGGTCTGGGGTGCCATTTTGTATGATGGTAGTAACACTTTCTTGGCTATCCCACCCACCCTGACTGAATATCTATATGTCAGTCCGATTACTCTACGTGTTGTCTCTGTTTTAGACACACTGACCTGTATCTAGAGTTACAGTCTGGGGTGCCATTTTGTATGACGGTAGTACCATTCTCTGGCTATCTCACACACACTGACTGTATATCTATATGTCAGTCTGATTACTCTACGTGTTGTCTCTGTTCTAGACACACTGACCTGTATCTGGAGTTATGGTCTATGGTGCCATTTCGTATGACGGTAGTAGCACTCTCGTGGCTATCCCACCTTCCCTGATTGTATACCTATATGTCTGTCTGATTACTCTACTTGTTGTCTTTGTTCTAGACAAACTCACCTGTATCTGGAGTTATGGTTAGGGGTGCCATTTCGTATGAAGGTAGTAGCCCTCTCTTGCTATCCCACCCACCCTGACTGCATATGTATTTGTCAGTCTGATTACTTGACGTGTTTTCCTTGTTCTAGAGACACTGACCTGTATCAGGAGTTATAGTCTGGGGTGCCATTTCGTATGACGGTAGTAGCACTCTCGTGGCTATCCCACACACCGTGACTGTATATCTATATGTCAGTCTGATTACTCTACTTGTTGTCTCTGTTCTAGACACACTAACCTGTATCTGGAGTTATAGCCTGGGGTGCTATTTCGTATGACAGTAGTAGAACTCTCGTTCCTATCCCACCCACCCTGACTTAATATCTATATGTCAGTCTGATTACTCTACGTGTTCCCTCTGTTCTAGACACACTCACCTGTATCTGGAGTTATGCTCTGTGCTGCCATTTCGTATTACGCTAGTAGCACTCTCGTGCCTATCCCACCCACACTGACTATATATCTGTATGTCAGTCTGATTACTCTACTTGTCGTCTCTGTACTAGACACACTCACCTGTATCTGGTGTATGGTCTGTGGTGCCATTTCGTATGATGGTAGTAGCACTCTCATGCCTATCCCACCCTTCCTGACTGTATATCTATATGTCAGTCTGTTTACTCTACGTGTTGTCTCTGTTCTAGACACACTCATCTGTATCTAGAGTTATTGTCTGGGGTGCCATTTCATATGACGGTAGTAGCACACTCGCGGCCATCCTACCCACCCTGACTGTATATCTATATGTCAGTCTGATTATTCTACGTGTTGTCTCTGTTCTAGACACACTCACCTGTATCTGGAGTTATGGTCTGGGGTGCCATTTCGTATGACCGTAGTATCACTCTCGTGGCTATCCCACTCACCCTGACTGTATATCTATATGTCAGTCTCATTACTCTACGTGTTGTCTCTGTTCTAAACACACTGACCTGTATCTGGAGTTATGGTCTGATGTGACATTTCTTATGACGGTAGTAGCCCTCTCCGGCTATCCCACCCACTCTGACTGAATACCTATATGTCAGTCTGATTACTCTACGTGTTGTCTCTATTCTAGACGCACTCACCTGTATCTGGAGATAAGGTCTGATGTGAAATTTCGTATGACTGTAGTAGCACTCTGTGGCTATCCCACGCAACCTGTCTGTATATTTATATGTCAGTCTGATTACTCTACGTGTTGTCTTTGCTCTAGATACACTCACCTGTATCTGGATTTATGGTCTGGGGTGCCATTTCGTATGACGGTACTAGCACTCTCGTGGCTATCCCAACCACCCTTACCGTATATCTATATGTCAGTCTGATTACTCTACGTGTTGTCCCTGTTCTAGACACACTCACCTGTATCTGGAGTTATGGTCTGGGTTGCCATTTCGTATGACGGTAGTAGCCCTCTCTGGCTATCCCACCCATCCTGACAGTTTATGTATTTGTCAGTCTGATTACTTGACGTGTTGTCCTTGTTCTAGAGACACTGACCTGTATCATGAGTTATAGTCTGTCGTGCCATTTCGTATGACGGTAGTAGCACTCTCGTGGCTATCCCACACACCCTGACTGTATATCTATATGTCAGTCTGATTACTCTACGTGTTGTCTCTGTTCTAGACACACTCACCTGTATCTGGAGTTATTGTATGGGGTGCCATTTCGTATGACGGTAGAAGCACTCTCGCGGCTATCCTACCCACCCTGACTGTATATCTATATGTCAGTCCGATTACTCTACGTGTTGTCTCTGTTATAGACAGACTCACCTGTATCTGGAGTTATGGTCTGGGGTGCCATTTCGTATGACGGTAGTATCACTCTCCTGGCTATCCCACCAACCCTGACTGAATATCTATATGTCAGTCTAATTACTCTACGTGTTTTCTCCGTTCTAGACACACTCACCTGTATCTCGAGTTATAGCGTGGGGTTCCATTTCGAATGACGGTAGTAGCACTTTCTGGCTATCCCACCTACCCTGACTGTATATCTATATGTCAGTCAGTTTACTCTACTTGTTGTCTCGGTTTCAGACACACTCACCTGTATCTGGAGTTATGGTCTGGGGTGCCATTTCCTATGACGGTAGTAGCACTCTCGTGGCTATCCCACCTTCCCTGATTGTATACCTATATGTCTGTCTGATTACTCTACTTGTTGTCTTTGTTCTAGACAAACTCACCTGTATCTGGAGTTATGGTTAGGGGTGCCATTTCGTATGAAGGTAGTAGCCCTCTCTTGCTATCCCACCCACCCTGACTGCATATGTATTTGTCAGTCTGATTACTTGACGTGTTGTCCTTGTTCTAGAGACACTGACCTGTATCAGGAGTTATAGTCTGGGGTGCCATTTCGTATGACGGTAGTAGCACTCTCGTGGCTATCCCACACACCGTGACTGTATATCTATATGTCAGTCTGATTACTCTACTTGTTGTCTCTGTTCTAGACACACTAACCTGTATCTGGAGTTATAGCCTGGGGTGCTATTTCGTATGACAGTAGTAGAACTCTCGTTCCTATCCCACCCACCCTGACTTAATATCTATATGTCAGTCTGATTACTCTACGTGTTCCCTCTGTTCTAGACACACTCACCTGTATCTGGAGTTATGGTCTGGGGTGCCATTTCGAATGACGGTAGTAGCACTCTCTGGCTATCCCCCCCCCCCCTGACTGTATATCTATATCTCAGTCTAATTACTGTATGTGTTGCGTCCGTTCTAGACCCACTCACCTGTATCTCGAGTTATGGTCTGGGGTGCCATTTCGAATGACAGTAGTAGCACTCTCTGGCTATCCCACCCACCCTGACCGTATATCTATATGTCAGTCAGATTACTCTACTTGTTGTCTCGGTTATAGACACACTGACCTGTATCTGGAGTTATGCTCTGTGCTGCCATTTCGTATTACGCTAGTAGCACTCTCGTCCCTATCCCACCCACACTGACTATATATCTGTATGTCAGTCTGATTACTCTACTTGTCGTCTCTGTACTAGACACACTCACCTGTATCTGGTGTATGGTCTGTGGTGCCATTTCGTATGATGGTAGTAGCACTCTCATGCCTATCCCACCCTTCCTGACTGTATATCTATATGTCAGTCTGTTTACTCTACGTGTTGTCTCTGTTCTAGACACACTCATCTGTATCTAGAGTTATTGTCTGGGGTGCCATTTCATATGACGGTAGTAGCACTCTCGCGGCCATCCTACCCACCCTGACTGTATATCTATATGTCAGTCTGATTATTCTACGTGTTGTCTCTGTTCTAGACACACTCACCTGTATCTGGAGTTATGGTCTGGGGTGCCATTTCGTATGACCGTAGTATCACTCTCGTGGCTATCCCACTCACCCTGACTGTATATCTATATGTCAGTCTCATTACTCTACGTGTTGTCTCTGTTCTAGACACACTGACCTGTATCTGGAGTTATGGTCTGATGTGACATTTCTTATGACGGTAGTAGCCCTCTCCGGCTATCCCACCCACTCTGACTGAATACCTATATGTCAGTCTGATTACTCTACGTGTTGTCTCTATTCTAGACGCACTCACCTGTATCTGGAGATAAGGTCTGATGTGAAATTTCGTATGACTGTAGTAGCACTCTGTGGCTATCCCACGCAACCTGTCTGTATATTTATATGTCAGTCTGATTACTCTACGTGTTGTCTTTGCTCTAGATACACTCACCTGTATCTGGATTTATGGTCTGGGGTGCCATTTCGTATGACGGTACTAGCACTCTCGTGGCTATCCCAACCACCCATACCGTATATCTATATGTCAGTCTGATTACTCTACGTGTTGTCCCTGTTCTAGACACACTCACCTGTATCTGGAGTTATGGTCTGGGTTGCCATTTCGTATGACGGTAGTAGCCCTCTCTGGCTATCCCACCCATCCTGACAGTTTATGTATTTGTCAGTCTGATTACTTTACGTGTTGTCCTTGTTCTAGAGACACTGACCTGTATCATGAGTTATAGTCTGTCGTGCCATTTCGTATGACGGTAGTAGCACTCTCGTGGCTATCCCACACACCCTGACTGTATATCTATATGTCAGTCTGATTACTCTACGTGTTGTCTCTGTTCTAGACACACTCACCTGTATCTGGAGTTATTGTATGGGGTGCCATTTCGTATGACGGTAGAAGCACTCTCGCGGCTATCCTACCCACCCTGACTGTATATCTATATGTCAGTCTGATTACTCTACGTGTTGTCTCTGTTATAGACAGACTCACCTGTATCTGGAGTTATGGTCTGGGGTGCCATTTCGTATGACGGTAGTATCACTCTCCTGGCTATCCCACCAACCCTGACTGAATATCTATATGTCAGTCTAATTACTCTACGTGTTTTCTCCGTTCTAGACACACTCACCTGTATCTCGAGTTATAGCGTGGGGTTCCATTTCGAATGACGGTAGTAGCACTTTCTGGCTATCCCACCTACCCTGACTGTATATCTATATGTCAGTCAGTTTACTCTACTTGTTGTCTCGGTTTCAGACACACTCACCTGTATCTGGAGTTATGGTCTGGGGTGCCATTTCCTATGACGGTAGTAGCTCTCTGGCTATCCAACCCACGCTGACTGTATATCTATATGTCTGTCTGATTACTCTACTTGTTGTCTTTGTTCTAGACAAACTCACCTGTATCTGGAGTTATGGTTAGGGGTGCCATTTCGTATGAAGGTAGTAGCCCTCTCTTGCTATCCCACCCACCCTGACTGCATATGTATTTGTCAGTCTGATTACTTGACGTGTTGTCCTTGTTCTAGAGACACTGACCTGTATCAGGAGTTATAGTCTGGGGTGCCATTTCGTATGACGGTAGTAGCACTCTCGTGGCTATCCCACACACCGTGACTGTATATCTATATGTCAGTCTGATTACTCTACTTGTTGTCTCTGTTCTAGACACACTAACCTGTATCTGGAGTTATAGCCTGGGGTGCTATTTCGTATGACAGTAGTAGAACTCTCGTTCCTATCCCACCCACCCTGACTTAATATCTATATGTCAGTCTGATTACTCTACGTGTTCCCTCTGTTCTAGACACACTCACCTGTATCTGGAGTTATGGTCTGGGGTGCCATTTCGAATGACGGTAGTAGCACTCTCTGGCTATCCCCCCCCCCCCTGACTGTATATCTATATCTCAGTCTAATTACTGTATGTGTTGCGTCCGTTCTAGACCCACTCACCTGTATCTCGAGTTATGGTCTGGGGTGCCATTTCGAATGACAGTAGTAGCACTCTCTGGCTATCCCACCCACCCTGACCGTATATCTATATGTCAGTCAGATTACTCTACTTGTTGTCTCGGTTATAGACACACTGACCTGTATCTGGAGTTATGCTCTGTGCTGCCATTTCGTATTACGCTAGTAGCACTCTCGTCCCTATCCCACCCACACTGACTATATATCTGTATGTCAGTCTGATTACTCTACTTGTCGTCTCTGTACTAGACACACTCACCTGTATCTGGTGTATGGTCTGTGGTGCCATTTCGTATGATGGTAGTAGCACTCTCATGCCTATCCCACCCTTCCTGACTGTATATCTATATGTCAGTCTGTTTACTCTACGTGTTGTCTCTGTTCTAGACACACTCATCTGTATCTAGAGTTATTGTCTGGGGTGCCATTTCATATGACGGTAGTAGCACTCTCGCGGCCATCCTACCCACCCTGACTGTATATCTATATGTCAGTCTGATTATTCTACGTGCTGTCTCTGTTCTAGACACACTCACCTGTATCTGGAGTTATGGTCTGGGGTGCCATTTCGTATGACCGTAGTATCACTCTCGTGGCTATCCCACTCACCCTGACTGTATATCTATATGTCAGTCTCATTACTCTACGTGTTGTCTCTGTTCTAGACACACTGACCTGTATCTGGAGTTATGGTCTGATGTGACATTTCTTATGACGGTAGTAGCCCTCTCCGGCTATCCCACCCACTCTGACTGAATACCTATATGTCAGTCTGATTACTCTACGTGTTGTCTCTATTCTAGACGCACTCACCTGTATCTGGAGATAAGGTCTGATGTGAAATTTCGTATGACTGTAGTAGCACTCTGTGGCTATCCCACGCAACCTGTCTGTATATTTATATGTCAGTCTGATTACTCTACGTGTTGTCTTTGCTCTAGATACACTCACCTGTATCTGGATTTATGGTCTGGGGTGCCATTTCGTATGACGGTACTAGCACTCTCGTGGCTATCCCAACCACCCTTACCGTATATCTATATGTCAGTCTGATTACTCTACGTGTTGTCCCTGTTCTAGACACACTCACCTGTATCTGGAGTTATGGTCTGGGTTGCCATTTCGTATGACGGTAGTAGCCCTCTCTGGCTATCCCACCCATCCTGACAGTTTATGTATTTGTCAGTCTGATTACTTGACGTGTTGTCCTTGTTCTAGAGACACTGACCTGTATCATGAGTTATAGTCTGTCGTGCCATTTCGTATGACGGTAGTAGCACTCTCGTGGCTATCCCACACACCCTGACTGTATATCTATATGTCAGTCTGATTACTCTACGTGTTGTCTCTGTTCTAGACACACTCACCTGTATCTGGAGTTATTGTATGGGGTGCCATTTCGTATGACGGTAGAAGCACTCTCGCGGCTATCCTACCCACCCTGACTGTATATCTATATGTCAGTCTGATTACTCTACGTGTTGTCTCTGTTATAGACAGACTCACCTGTATCTGGAGTTATGGTCTGGGGTGCCATTTCGTATGACGGTAGTATCACTCTCCTGGCTATCCCACCAACCCTGACTGAATATCTATATGTCAGTCTAATTACTCTACGTGTTTTCTCCGTTCTAGACACACTCACCTGTATCTCGAGTTATAGCGTGGGGTTCCATTTCGAATGACGGTAGTAGCACTTTCTGGCTATCCCACCTACCCTGACTGTATATCTATATGTCAGTCAGTTTACTCTACTTGTTGTCTCGGTTTCAGACACACTCACCTGTATCTGGAGTTATGGTCTGGGGTGCCATTTCCTATGACGGTAGTAGCTCTCTGGCTATCCAACCCACGCTGACTGTATATCTATATGTCAGTCTGATTACTCTACGTGCTGTCTCGGTTCAGGAAACACTGACCTGTTCCTGGAGTTATGGTCTGTGGTGCCATTTCGTATTACGATAGTAGCCCTCTCGTGGCTATCCGACCCACCCTGACTGTATATCTATATGTCAGTCTGATTGCTCTACGTGTTGTCTCTGTTCTAGACACACTCACCTGTATCTGGTGTATGGTCTGGGGTGCCATTTCGTATGATGGTAGTAGCCTTCTCATGGCTATCCCACTCATCCTGACTGTATATCTATATGTCAGTCTGATTACTCTACGTGTTGTGTCTGTTCTAGACACACTGACCTGTATCTGGAGTTATGGTCTGGGGTGCCATTTCGTATGACGGTAGTAGCCCTCTCTTGCTATGCCACCCACCCTGACTGCATATGTATTTGTCAGTCTGATTACTTGACGTGTTGTCCTTGTTCTAGAGACACTGACCTGTATCAGGAGTTATAGTCTGGGGTATCATTTCGTATGACGGTAGTAGCACTCTCGTGGCTATCCCACACACCGTGACTGTATATCTATATGTCAGTCTGATTACTCTACTTGTTGTCTCTGTTCTAGACACACTAACCTGTATCTGGAAATATAGTCTGCGGTGCTATTTCGTATGACAGTAGTAGAACTCTCGTTCCTATCCCACCCACACTGACTTAATATCTATATGTCAGTCTGATTACTCTACGTGTTGCCTCTGTTCTAGACACACTCACCTGTATCTGGAGTTATGGTCAGGGGTGCCATTTCGAATGAGGGTAGTAGCACTCTCTGCTATCCCCCCCACCCTGACTGTATATCTATATCTCAGTCTAATTACTCTATGTGTTGCGTCCGTTCTAGACACACTCACCTGTATCTCGAGTTATGGTCTGGGGTGCCATTTCGAATGACAGTAGTAGCACTCTCTGGCTATCCCACCCACCCTGACTGTATATCTATATGTCAGTCAGATTACTCTACTTGTTGTCTCGGTTATAGACACACTGACCTGTATCTGGAGTTATGCTCTGTGGTGCCATTTCGTATTAAGGTAGTAGCACTCTCGTGGCTATCCCACACATCCTGACTGTATATCTATATGTCAGTCTCATTACTCTACGTGTTGTCTGTGTTCTAGACACACTGACCTGTATCTGGAGTTATGGTCTGATGTGACATTTCGTATGACGGTAGTAGCCCTCTCCGGCTATCCCACCCTCCCTGACCGAATATCTATATGTCAGTCTGATTACTCTACGTGTTGTCTCTATTATAGACGCACTCACCTGTATCTGGAGTTATGGTCTGATGTGAAATTTCGTATGACTGTAGTAGCACTCTGTGGCTATCCCACGCAACCTGTCTGTATATTTATATGTCAGTCTGATTACTCTACGTGTTGTCTCTGCTCCAGACACTCTGACCTGTATCTGGATTTACGGTCTGCGGTGCCATTTCGTATGATGGTAGTAGCACTCTCGTGGGTATCCCACCCACCCTGACTGTATATCTATATGTCAGTTTGATTACTCTACGTGTTGTCTCTGTTCTAGACACACTGACCTGTATCTGGAGTTATGGTCTGGGGTGCTATTTCGTATGATGGTAGTAGCACTCTCATGGCTATCCCAGCCACCCTGACTGTATATCTATATCTCAGTCTAACTACTCTATGTGTTGTCTCTGTTCTAGACACACTCACCTGTATCTGGATTTATGGTCTGGGGTGCCATTTCGTATGACGGTAGTAGCACTCTCGTGGCTATCCCACCCACCCTGACTGTATATCTATATGTCAGTCTGATTACTCTATTTGTTGTCCCTGTTCTAGACACACTGACCTGTATCTGGAGTTATGGTCTGGGGTGCTATTTCGTATGATGGTAGTAGCACGCTCGTGGCTATCCCAGCCACCCTGACTGTATATCTATATCTCAGTCTAATTACTCTATGTGTTGTCTCTGTTCTAGACACACTCACCTGTATCTGGATTTATGGTCTGGGGTGCCATTTCGTATGACGGTAGTAGCACTCTCGTGGCTATCCCAGCCACCCTGACTGTATATCTATATCTCAGTCTAATTACTCTATTTGTTGTCTCTGTTCTAGACACACTCACCTGTATATGGAGTTATGGTCTGGGTTGCCATTTCGTATGACGGTAGTAGCCCTCTCTGGCTATCCCACCCATCCTGACAGTATATGTATTTGTCGGTCTGATTACTTGACGTGTTGTCCTTGTTCTAGACACACTGACCTGTATCTGGAGTTATGGTCTGGGGTGCCATTTCGTATGACGGTAGTATCACTCTCCTGGCTATCCCACCCACCCTGATTGAATATCTATATGTCAGTCTGATTAATCTACGTGTTGTCTCTGTTCTAGACACAATGACCTCTATCTGGAATTTCGGTATGGGATGCCATTTCGTATGACAGTAGTAGCCCTCTCTCGCTATCCCACACATCCTGACTGCATATGTATTTGTCAGTCTGATTACTTGACGTGTTGTCCTTGTTCTAGACACACTGACCTGTATCTGGAGTTATGCTCTGTGGTGCCATTTCGTATTACAGTAGTAGCACTCTCGTGGCTATCCCACCCACCCTGACTCTATATCTATATGTCAGTCTGATTACTCTACGTGTTGTCTCTGTTCTAGACACACTCACCTGTATCTGGTGTATGGTCTGGGGTGCCATTTCGTATGATGGTAGTAGCACTCTCATGGCTATCCCACCCATCCTGACTGTATATCTATATGTCAGTCTTATTACATTACGTGTTGCCTCTGTTCTAGTCACACTCGCCTGTATCTGGAGTTATTGTCTGGGGTGCCATTTAATATGACGGTAGTAGCACTCTCGCGGCTATCCTATCCACCCTGACTGCATATCTACATGTCAGTCTGATTACTCTACGTGTTGTCTCTGTTCTAGACACATTCACCTGTATCTGGAGTAATGGTCTGGGGTGCCAATTCGTATGACGGTAGTATCACTCTCGGGGCTATCCCACCCACCCTGACTGTATATCTATATGTCAGTCTCATTACTCTACGTGTTGTCTCTGTTCTAGACACACTGACCTGTATCTGGAGTTATGGTCTGATGTGCCATTTTGTATGATAGTAGTAGCACTCTCCAGCTATCCCACCCACCCTGACTGAATATCGATATGTCAGTCTGATTTCTCTACGTGTTGTCACTGTTCTAGACACACTGACTGTATCGGGAGTTATGGTCTGGCGTGCCATTTCGTATGACGGTAGTAGCACTCTCGTGGCTATCCCTCCCATCCTGACTGTATATGTATTTGTCAGTTTGATAACTCTACGTGTTGTCCTAGTTTTAGACACACTGACCTGTATCTGGATTTACGGTCTGGGGTGCCATTTCGTATGATGGTAGTAGCATTCTCGTGGCTATCCTACCCACCCTGACTGTATATCTGTATTTCAGTCTGATTACTCTACGTTTTGTCTCTGTTCTTGACACACTTACCTGTATCTGGATTAACTGGCCTGTATCTGGAGTTATGGTCTGGGGTGCTATTTCGTATGACGGTAGTAGCACTCTTGTGGCTATCCCACCCACCCTGAATGTATATCTATATGTCAGTCTGATTACTCTACGTGTTGTCCCTGTTCTAGGCACACTGACCTGTGTCTGGAGTTATGGTCTGGCGTGCTATTTCCTATGATGGTAGTAGCACTCTCGTGGCTATCCCATCCATCCTGACTGTATATCTATATCTCAGTCTTATTACTCTATGTGTTGTCTCTGTTCTCGACACACTCACCTGTATCTGGAGTTATCGTCTGGGATGCCATTTCGTATGACGGTAGTAGCACTCTCGTGGTTATCCCACCCATCCTGACTGTATATGTATTTGTCAGTTTGATAACTTGACGTGTTGTCCTTGTTTTAGACAAACTGACCTAAATCTGGAGTTATGGTGTGGGGTGCCATTTCGTGTGACGGTGGTAGCACTCTTGTAGCTATTCTACCGACCCTGACTGTATATGTATATGTCAGTCTGATTACTCTATGTGTTGTCTCTGTTCTACACACACTAACCAGTATCTATAGTTATGGTCTGGGGTGCTATTTCGTATGATGGTAGTAGCACTCTCGTTGCTAACCCACCCACCCTGACATAATATCTATATCAGTCTGATTACTCTGTGTGTTGTCTCCGTTCTAGACACACTGACCTGTATCTAAAGTTACGGTCTGGAGTGCCATTTCGTATGACGGTAGTAGCCCTCTCTGGCTATCCTACACATCCTGACTGCATATGTATTTGTCAGTCTGATTACTTGACGTGTTGTCCTTGTTCTAGAGACACTGACCTGTATCAGGAGTTATAGTCTGGGGTGGCATTTCGTATTACGGTAGCAGCAATCTCGTGGTTATCACACCCACCCTTACTGTATATCTATATGTAAGTCTTATTACTCTACGTGTTGTCTCTGTTCTAGACACACTGACCTGTATCTGGAGATATGGTCTGGGGTGCTATTTCGTATGATGGTAGTAGCACTCTCATGGCTATCCCAGCCACCCTGACTGTATATCTATATCTCAGTCTAATTACTCTATGTGTTGTCTCTGTTCTAGACACACTCACCGGTATCTGGATTTATGGTCTGGGGTGCCATTTCGTATGACGGTAGTAGCACTCTCGTGGCTATCCCACCCACCCTGTCTGTATATCTATATGTCAGTCTGATTACTCTACGTGTTGTCCCTGTTCTAGACACACTGACCTGTATCTGGAGTTATGGTCTGGGGTGCTATTTCGTATGATGGTAGTAGCACTCTCGTGGCTATCCCAGCCACCCTGTCTGTATATCTATATCTCAGTCTAATTACTCTATGTGTTGTCTCTGTTCTAGACACACTCACCTGTATCTGGAGTTATGGTCTGATGTGCCATTTCGTATGCCGGTAGTAGCACTCTCGTGGCTATCCCACCCATCCTGACTGTATATGTATTTGTCAGTCTGATTACTTGACGTGTTGTCCTTGTTCTGGAGACACTGACCTGTATCAGGAGTTATGGTGTGGTTCGCATTTCGTATGACGCTAGTACATTCTCGTGGCTATCCCACCCACCCTGACTGTATATCTATATGTCAGTCTGATTACTCTACATATTGTCTCTGTTCTAGACACATTCGCCTATATGCCAGTCAGATTACCTTACTTGTTGTCTCCGTTCTAGACACACTGACCTGTATCTGGAGTTATGCTCTGTGGTGCCATTTCGTATAACGGTAGTAGCACTCTCGTGGCTATCCCACCCACCCTGACTGTATATCTGTATGTCAGCCTTATTACTCTACGTGTTGTCTGTGTTCTAGACACACTCACGTGTATCTGGAGTTATGGTCTGGGGTGCCATTTCGTATGATGGTAGTAGCATTCTCGTGGCTATCCTACCCACCCTGACTGTATATCTGTATTTCAGTCTGATTACTGTACGTTTTGTCTCTGTTCTTGACACACTTACCTGTATCTCTCTTATCTGGCCTGTATCTGGAGTTATGGTCTGGGGTGCTATTTCGTATGACGGTAGTAGCACTCTCGTGGCTATCCCACCCACCCTGAATGTATATCTATATGTCAGTCTGATTACTATACGTGTTGTCCCTGTTCTAGACACACTGACCTGTGTCTGGAGTTATGGTCTGGGGTGCCATTTCGTATGACAGTAGTAGCTCTCTCGCGGCTATCCTACATACCCTGACTGTATATCTATATGTCAGTCTGATTACTCTACGTGTTGTCTCTGTTCTAGACACACTCACCTGTATCTGGAGTTATGGTCCGGGGTGCCATTTCGTATGATGGTATTATCACTCTCGTGGCTATCCCACCCACCCTGACTGAATATCTATATGTCAGTCTGATTAATTTACGTGTTGTCTCTGTTCTAGACACAGTGTTGTCCTTGTTTTAGACAAACTGACCTGAATCTGGAGTTATGGTGTAGGGTGCCATTTCGTGTGACGGTAGTAGCACTCTCGTAGCTATTCTACCCACCCTGACTGTATATGAATATGTCAGTCTGATTACTCTATGTGTTGTCTCTGTTCTAGACACGCTAACCAGTATCTATAGTTATGGTCTGGGGAGCTATTTCGTATGATGGTAGTAGCACTCTCGTTGCTAACCCACCAACCCTGACTGAATATCTATATGTCAGTCTGATTACTCTGTGTGTTGTCTCTGTTCTAGACACACTGACCTGTATCTAGAGTTACGGTCTGGAGTGCTATTTCGTATGATGGTAGTAGCACTCTCGTGGCTATCCCAGCGACACTGACTGTATATCTATATCTCAGTCTTATTACACTATATGTTGTCTGTGATCTGGACGCACTCACCGGTATCTGGAGTTATCGTCTGGGGTGCCATTTCGTATGACGGTAGTAGCACTCTCGCGGCTATACTACATACCCTGACTGTATATCTATATGTCAGTCTGATTACTCTACGCGTTGTCTCTGTTTTAGACACACCCACCTGTATCTGGAGTTATGGTCTGGGGTGCCATTTCGTATGACGGTAGTATCACTCTCGTGGCTATCCCACCCACCCTGACTGAATATCTATATGTCAGTCTGATTAATCTACATGTTGTCTCTGTTCCAGACACAGTGACCTCTAACTGGAATTACGGTATGGGGTGCCATTTCGTATGACGGTAGTAGCCCTCTCTGGCTATCCTACCCATCCTAGCTGCATATGTATTTGTCAGTCTGATTACTTGACGTGTTGTCCTTGTTCTAGCAACCCTGACCTGTGTCAGGAGTTATAGTCTGGGGTGCCATTCGTATTACGGTAGTAGCAATCTCATGGCTATCCCACCCACCCTGACTGTATGTCTGTAAGTCAGTCTGATTACTCTACGTGTTGTCTGTGATCTAGACACACTCACCTGTATCTGGTGTATGGTCTGGGGTGCCATTTCGTATGATGGTAGTAGCAGTCTCATGGCTATCCCACCCATCCTGACTGTATATCTATATGTCAGTATTATTACATTACGTGTTGTCTCTGTTCTAGACACACTGACCTGTTCTGGTGTTATGCTCTGTGGTGCCATTTCGTATTACGGTAGTAGCACCCTCATGGCTATCCCACCCACCCTGACTCTATATCTACATGTCAGTCTGATTACTCTACGTGTTGTCTCTCTTCTAGACACACTCACCTGTATCTGGTGTATGGTCTGGGGTGCCATGTCGTATGATGGTAGTAACACTCTCATGGCTATCCTACCCATCCTGACTGTTTATCTATATGTCAGTCTGATTACATTACCTGTTGTCTGTGTTCTAGACACACTCGCCTGTATCTGGAGTTCTTGTCTGGGGTGCCACTTCGTATGACGGTAGTAGCACTCTCGCGGCTATCCTACCCACCCTGACTGTATATCTACATGTCAGTCTGATTACTCTACGTGTTGTCTCTGTTCTAGACACACTCACCTGTATCTGGAGTTATGGTCTGGGGTGCCATTTCGTATGACAGTAGTATCACTCTCGGGGCTATCCCACCCACCCTGACTGTATATCTATATGTCAGTCTCATACCTCTACGTGTTGTCTCTGTTCTAGACACCCTGACCTGGATCTGGAGATATGGTCTGATGTGACATTTCATATGAGGGTAGTAGCACTCCCCGTCTATCCCACCCACCCTGACTGAATATCGATATGTCAGTCTGATTTCTCTACGTGTTGTCTATGTTGTAGACACACTGACATGTATCGGGAGTTATGGTGTGGGGTGCCAATTCGTATGACGGTAGTACCACTCTCGTGGCTATCCCACCCATCCTTTCTGTATATGTATTTGTCAGTTTGATAACTTGGCGTGTTGTCCTTGTTTTAGAGAAACTGACCTGAATCTGGAGTTATGGTGTAGGGTGCCATTTCGTGTGACGGTAGTAGCACTCTCGTAGCTATTCTACCCACCCTGACTGTATATGTATATGTCAGTCTGATTACTCTATGTGTTGTCTCTGTTCTAGACACACTAACCTGTATCTAGAGTTACGGTCTGGAGTGCTATTTCGTATGATGGTAGTAGCACTCTCGTGGCTATCCCAGCCACACTGACTGTATATCTATATCTCAGTCTTATTACTCTATATGTTGTCTGTGATCTGAACGCACTCACCGGTATCTGGAGTTATCGTCTGGGGTGCCATTTCGTATGACGGTAGTAGCACTCTCGCGGCTATACTACATACCCTGACTGTATATCTATATCTCAGTCTAATTACTCTATGTGTTGTCTCTGTTCTAGACACACTCACCTGTATCTGGAGTTATGGTCTGATGTGCCATTTCGTATGCCGGTAGTAGCACTCTCGTGGCTATCCCACCCACCCTGACTTATATCTATATGTCAGTCTGATTACTCTACTTGTTGTCTCTGTTCTAGACACACTGACCTGTATCTGGATTTACGGCCTGGGGTGCCATTTCGTATGATGGTAGTAGCATTCTCGTGGCTATCCTACCCATCCTGACTGTATATCTGTATTTCAGTCTGATTACTCTACGTGTTGTCTCTGTTCTAGACACACTCACCTGTATCTGGAGTTATGCTCTGTGGTGGCATTTCGTATTACGGTAGTAGCTCTCTCCCGGCTATCCTACATACCCTGACTGTATATCTATATGTCAGTCTGATTACTCTACGTGTTGTCTCTGTTCTAGACACACTCACCTGTATTTGGAGTTATGGTCTGGGGTGCCATTTCGTATGACGGTAGTATCACTCTCGTGGCCATCCCACCCACCGTGAATGTATATCTATATGTCAGTCTGATTACTGTACGTGTTGTCCCTGTTCTAGACACACTGACCTGTGTCTGGAGTTATGGTGTGGCGTGCTATTTCGTATGATGGTAGTAGCACTCTCGTGGCTATCCCACCCACCCTGAATGTATATCTATATGTCAGTCTGATTACTGTACGTGTTGTCCCTGTTCTAGACACATTGACCTGTGTCTGGAGTTATGGTGTGGCGTGCTATTTCGTATGATGGTAGTAGCACTCTCGTGGCTATCCGAGCCATCCTGACTGTATATCTATATCTCGGTCTTATTACTCAATGTGTTGTCTCTGTTCTCGACACACTCACCTGTATCTGGAGTTATCGTCTGGGGTGCCATTTCGTATGACGGTAGTAGCTCTCTCCCGGCATCCTACATACCCTGACTGTATATCTGTATGTCAGTCTGATTACTCTACGTGTTGTCTCTGTTCTAGACACACTCACCTGTATCTGGAGTTATGGTCTGGGGTGCCATTTCGTATGACGGTAGTATCACTCTCGTGGCTATCCCACCCACCCTGACTGAATATCTATATGTCAGTCTGATTAATTTACGTGTTGTCTCTGTTCTAGACACAGTGACCTCTATCTGGAAATAAGGTATGGGTTGCCATTTCGTATGACAGTAGTAGCCCTCTCTGGCTATCCTACCCATCCTGACTGCATATGTATTTGTCAGTCTGATTACTTGACGTGTTGTCCTTGTTCTAGAGACACTGATCTGTATCAGGAGTTATAGTCTGGGTTGACATTTCGTATGATGCTAGTAGCACTCTCGTGGCTATCCCACAAACCCCGACTGTATACCTATATGTCAGTCTGATTACTCTACGTGTTGTCTCTGTTCTAGCCACACTCACCTGTACCTGGGGTTATGGTCTGATGTGCCATTTTGTATGATGGTAGTAGCACTCTCCGGCTATCCCACCCACCCTGACTGAATATCTATTTGTCAGTCTGATTTCTCTATGTGTTGTCTCTGTTCTAGACACACTGACATGTATCGGGAGTTATGGTCTGGGGTGCCAATTCGTATGACGGTAGTAGCACTCTCGTGGCTATCCCACCCATCCTGACTGTATATGTATTTGTCAGTCTGATTACTCTATGTGTTGTCTCTGTTCTAGACACACTAACCAGTATCTATAGTTATGGTCTGTGGAGCTATTTCGTATGATGGTAGTAGCACTCTCGTTGCTAACCCACCCACCATGACTGAATATCTATATGTCAGTCTGATTACTCTGTGTGTTGTCTCTGTTCTAGACACACTGACCTGTATCTAGAGTTACGGTCTGGAGTGCTATTTCGTATGATGGTAGTAGCACTCTCGTGGCTATTCCAGCCACACTGACTGTATATCTATATCTCAGTCTTATTACTCTATATGTTGTCTGTGATCTGGTCGCACTCACCAGTATCTGGAGTTATCGCCTGGGGTGCCATTTCGTATGACGGTAGTAGCACTCTCGCGGCTATACTACATACCCTGACTGTATATCTATATGTCAGTCTGATTACTCTACGTGTTGTCTCTGTTCTAGACACACCCACCTGTATCTGGAGTTATGGTCTGGGGTGCCATTTCGTATGACGGTAGTATCACTCTCGTGGCTATCCCACCCACCCTGACTGAATATCTACATGTCAGTCTGATTAATCTACGTGTTGTCTCTGTTCCAGACACAGTGACCTCTAACTGGAATTACGGTATGGGGTGCCATTTCGTATGACGGTAGTAGCCCTCTCTGGCTATCCTACCCATCCTGACTGCATATGTATTTGTCAGTCTGATTACTTGACGTGTTGTCCTTGTTCTAGAGACACTGACCTGTGTCAGGAGTTATAGTCTGGGGTGCCATTTCGTATTACGGTAGTAGCAATCTCGTGGCTATCCCACCCACCCTGACTGTATTTCTGTATGTCACTCTGATTACTCTACGTGTTGTCTGTGTTCTAGACACACTCACCTGTATCTGGTGTATGGTCTGGGGTGCCATTTCGTATGACGGTAGTAGCACTCTCATGGCTATCCCACCCATCCTGACTGTATATCTATATGTCAGTCTGATTACTCTACGTGTTGTCTCTGTTCTAGAAACACTAACCTGTATCTGGAGTTATAGTCTGGGGTGCTATTTCGTATGACAGTAGTAGAACTCTCGTGGCTGTCCCACCGACCCTGACTTTATATCTATATGTCAGTCTGATTACTCGACGTGTTGCCTCTGTTCTAGACACACTCACCTGTATCTGGAGTTATGGTCTGGGGTGCCATTTCGAATGACGGTAGTAGCACTCTCTGGCTATCCCACCCACCCTGACTGTATATCTATATCTCAGTCTAATTACTCTATGGGTTGTCTCCGTTCTAGAACCACTCACCTGTATCTCGAGTTATGGTCTGGGGTGCCATTTCGAATGACGGTAGTACCACTGTCTGGCTATCCCACCCACCCTGACTGTATATCTATATGTCAGTCAGATTACTCTACTTATCGTCTCTGTTCTAGTCACACTGACTAGAATCTGGAGTTATGCTCTGTGGTGCCATTTCGTATGACGGCAGTAGCACTCTCGTGGTTATCCCACCCCCCTGACTGTATATCTATATGTCAGTCTGATTACTCTACGTGTTGTCTCTGTTCTAGACACACTGACATGTATCGGGGGTTATGGTCTGGGGTGCCATTTCGTATGACGGTAGTAGCACTCTCGTGGCTATTCCACCCACGCTGACTGTATATCTATATGTGAGTCTGATTACTCTACGTGTTGTCTCTGTTCTAGACACACTGACATGTATCGGGGGTTATGGTCTGGGGTGCCATTTCGTATGACGGTAGTAGCACTCTCGTGGCTATTCCACCCACGCTGACTGTATATCTATATGTGAGTCTGATTACTCTACGTGTTGTCTGTGTTCTAGACACACTGACCTGTATCTGGAGTTATCGTCTGGGGTGATATTTCGTATGATGGCAGTAGCACTCTCGTCGCTATTTCACCCACCCTGACTGTATATCTATATGTCAGTCTCATTACTCTACGTGTGTCTCGGTTCTCGACACACTGACCTGTATCTGGAGTTATGGTCTGATGTGCCATTGCGTATTATGGTAGTAGCACTCTCGTGGCTATCTCACCCACACTGACTGTATATCTATATGTCAGTCTGATTACTCTACGTGTTGTCTCTGTTCTTGACACACTCACCTGTATCTGCTGTATGGTCTGGGGTGCCATTTCGTATAATGGTAGTAGAACTCTCATGTTTATCCCACCCATCCTGACTGTATGTCTATATGTCAGTCTGATTACTCTATGTTTTGTCTATGTTCTAGACACACTGACCTGTATCTGGAGTTACGGTCTGGGGTGGCATTTTGTATGACGGCAGTATTACTCTCGTGGCTATTCCACCCACGCTGACTGTCTATCTATATGTGAGTCTGATTACTCTACGTGTTGTCTCTGTTCTAGACACACTCACCTGTATCTGGAGTTATGGTCTGATGTGCCATTTCGTATGACGGTAGTAGCACTCTCCGGCCATCCCACCCACCCTGACTGAATATCTATATGTCAGCCTGATTAAACTACGTGTTGTCTCTGATCTAGACACACTGACATGTATCGGGAGTTATGGTCTGGGGTGCCATTTCGTATGACGGTAGTAGCACTCTCGTGGCTATCCCACCCACCCTGACTGTATATCTATATGTCAGTCTGATTACTCTACTCTATTTCTCCGACGTCTTATGACTCTCTCCACGAGAAACACATCCGGTTCTGAGCTTTTCTGCAACTCCTCGACGTAGGAGCAGCCTGCAATTTCTTTGCCTTTACTATCCTTCAATATATAAGTTCTAGGATTCGTTCTTTTTACATTTGAAACTATAATTATCTCTGTTGACTAGTTCTGTAGGTACGATTTCTCAAATGCTGTCTTGTGTTTTGAGATACGTACCAAATCACCTACATTAAATTTCTGTCTGCGTGGCTCCAGTATTTTAATGCGATAGTACACCGTATCCATGAGTCCATTATCAGGTACATCGATTGGTCTCATTTTTATTGTGCTATGTTTGGTTCGATTATACTGAGCAATTATTTCTGGGAGGATATCTTTCCATTTGTATGAGCCGCGCACGTTAAAACTCATCCACATTGGACTTTTATTGTGCTGTTCGGACGCTGCACGATACTTCCCTTCAGGTGGGTGAATGTTGAGTAGTAATGCATACCATACCGCTGCATCAAGGTCTTGAAATACCTATTGTAAAACTGTCTGCCGTGATCAGTCTGGAGGTTTTCTGGGCATAGATTCGTCCCTGTCTGTAGCAAACGCTCAAAAACATCGGCGACATATCTACCCGTTTTGTTTTAACAGGTAATGCCCAGGCAAATTTGGAGTATGTATCAACAACCATTAAAATATATTTGAACCCATTATTCGCATGTGAATATCCCCGTGACCTACAAGATCAGCTTACCATATGTCAGCCAAACCTTTAACCATAACATGCCTACGAAGGAATGTTTTGCGTGCTGGTTTGTGCAGTTCTCGAACTACTGTCTCCATACTTATTCTATGATACCTCTTTCTCTATGATCGGAGATGATTGAAACAGCCTCATTCGAATGAGCTGTATTACCTGCAACAGCTGATGCCATGAGCTGCCATAGTCGATCTATTAGCTCGTTGGAGTCGTCATAATGTATATGCTGCGGGATTCCATTGTTTACTGCTTTATGCTCAATGTCAGTAGCATCGCCACTGCTGCTGATGTTGATAATTTCACCATAAGAATTGGTTTTATAATGTTTTTATATTTCTTGTTGCTGAGACTTTTTGCGATCTTATGCACATCAGTCAAATGCCGTATTTCACGGTACATTTCCTTATCATTAACTGAATAATTTATAGGTACATTGTTAGGTCTCAGGAAAATAAGATTCACTAAGAAACTTCCTGGCAGATTAAAACTGTGTGCCCGACCGAGACTCGAACTCGGGACCTTTGCCTTTCGCAGGCAAGTGCTCTATCATCTGAGCTACCGAAGCACGACTCACGCTCGGTCCTCACAGCTTTACTTCTGCCAGTATCTCGTCTCCTACCTTCCAAACTTTACAGAAGCTATCTTGCTAACCTTGCAGAACTAGCACTCCTGACAGAAAGGATACTGCGGAGACATGGCTTAGCCACAGCCTGGGGGATGTTTCCAGAAAAAGGTCCCGAGTTCGAGTCTCGGTCGGGTACACAGTTTTAATCTGTCAGGAAGTTTCGTATCAGGGCACACTCCGCTGCAGAGTGAAAATCTCATTCTGGTAAGATTCACTAAGATTCCCTCCCAAACCGCCTATTACCAATCTGTATTGTATCATCAGTTACATTTATAGAATGCATGTCCAACATGTACGGTCTTCCCCTGCTGGCGCTGAGTGTTCTAGCTATCTGATCATGGGCGTGACGGATGATGTATTCGTCAGTGGCAACACCATCGTTATCGTGTGGTTTTGTTTTTGCTCAGAGCTACCTGATAGATTCAGTAGCCAGCTTAAAGGTCTCTCTTAGTGTTTGCTGCCGATCCCTATGCCCCAGCCTTAGCAACCGTAATTTCTCTCGAACCGCTTTCCGCGCTTGTATGACTTTCTGCTTCGTTGACATCTCGGTGTATACTAATCCGACGCCTTCGCAGCGTGGGGCTTTATATATCCGCTCTTCTTCCTCGTATTATGTGCCGGCTCCCCTTCTCAACAACAAGGACCTCTAAATCTATTTTAGGTTCAATGGCCTGTACCTCTCCAGTTTAGTCGGTTACTTTCTTACCGATTTCATTAGCTAGCTTACTTGATGAATTTACCAATCTCAGAAGAGTCTGGTAATACGTCTCTGATTCCCTGCGCATACCTCCAACTTTATGCACAACAGTCTGAATTTTCGCATTCATGTACAAGCGAATCTTACGTCTGTGTACACCCATTCTCTCGGGTTGAGAGCTAGACATGCGCTGGAACTTGTCCATGGTGCAGCGTATTCTACTGTACTCACATCTCTTACCATGGCATATATACAGAAAATCTTGGAAGTTTCGCCTGTACCTACAATCATTCAGTTCTCTTGTGTTATCAATAACGAGAAAGTCGTACTATGAATGATTCCAGCAATCAGCACATGTCTGTTCAAAATCATTGAACGACATGTCGAGTTATACATGTGCCTGGTAAATTTTCTGTTCAAATG
Source organism: Schistocerca gregaria (assembly GCF_023897955.1). Taxonomy (NCBI): domain Eukaryota; kingdom Metazoa; phylum Arthropoda; class Insecta; order Orthoptera; family Acrididae; genus Schistocerca; species Schistocerca gregaria. The sequence goes on from NC_064931.1 coordinate 368,551,672, forward strand.
GTTCGAATGGCTCTGAGCACTATGGGACTTAACGTCTATGGTCATCAGTCCCCTAGAACTTAGAACTACTTAAACCTAACAAACCTAAGGACAACACCCAGCCATCACGAGGCAGAGAAAATCCCTGACCCCGTCGGGAATCGAACCCGGGAACCCGAGCGCGGGAAGCGAGAACGCTACCGCACGTCCACGAGATGCGGGTAAGATTTTCTGTATATATGCCATGGTAAGAGATGTGAGTACAGCAGTATACGCTGCACCATGAACAAGTTCGAGCGCATGTCTAGCTCTCAACCCGAGCGAATGGGTGTACACAGACGTAAGATTCGCTTGTACATGGATGCGAAAATTCAGACTATTGTGCATAAAGTTGGAGGTACGCGCAGGGAATTAGAGACGTATTACCAGACTCTTCTGAGAATGGTCAATTCATCAAATAAGTTAGCTAATGAAATCGGTAAGAAAGTAACCGTCTCAACTGGAGAGGTACAGGCCATTGAAACTAAAATAGATTTAGAGGTCGTTGTTGTTGAGAAGGGGAGCCGGCACATAATACGAGGAAGAAGAGCGGATATATAAAGCCCCACGCTGCGAAGGCGTCGGATTAGTATACACCGAGATGTCAACGAAGCAGAAAGTCATACAAGCGCGGAAAGCGGTTCGAGAGAAATTACGGTTGCTAAGGCTGGGGCATAGGGATCGGCAGCAAACACTAAGAGAGACCTTTAAGCCGGCTACTGAATCTATCAGGTAGCTCTGAGCAAAAACAAAACCACACGATAACGATGGTGTTGCCACTGACGAATTCATCATCCGTCACGCCCATGATCAGATAGCTAGAACACTCAGCGCCAGCAGGGGAAGACCGTACATGTTGGACATGCATTCTATAAATGTAACTGATGATACAATACAGATTGGTAATAGGCGGTTTGGGAGGGAATCTTAGTGAATCTTACCAGAATGAGATTTTCACTCTGCAGCGGAGTGTGCCCTGATACGAAACTTCCTGACAGATTAAAACTGTGTACCCGACCGAGACTCGAACTCGGGACCTTTTTCTGGAAACATCCCCCAGGCTGTGGCTAAGCCATGTCTCCGCAGTATCCTTTCTGTCAGGAGTGCTAGTTCTGCAAGGTTAGCAAGATAGCTTCTGTAAAGTTTGGAAGGTAGGAGACGAGATACTGGCAGAAGTAAAGCTGTGAGGACCGAGCGTGAGTCGTGCTTCGGTAGCTCAGATGATAGAGCACTTGCCTGCGAAAGGCAAAGGTCCCGAGTTCGAGTCTCGGTCGGGCACACAGTTTTAATCTGCCAGGAAGTTTCTTAGTGAATCTTATTTTCCTGAGACCTAACAATGTACCTATAAATTATTCAGTTAATGATAGGGAAATGTACCGTGAAATACGGCATTTGACTGATGTGCATAAGATCGCAAAAAGTCTCAGCAACAAGAAATATAAAAACATTATAAAACCAATTCTTATGGTGAAATTAACAACATCAGCAGCAGTGGCGATGCTACTGACATTGAGCATAAAGCAGTAAACAATGGAATCCCGCAGCATATACATTATGACGACTCCAACGAGCTAATAGATCGACTATGGCAGCTCATGGCATCAGCTGTTGCAGGTAATACAGCTCATTCGAATGAGGCTGTTTCAATCATCTCCGATCATAGAGAAAGAGGTATCATAGAATAAGTATGGAGACAGTAGTTCGAGAACTGCACAAACCAGCACGCAAAACATTCCTTCGTAGGCATGTTATGGTTAAAGGTTTGGCTGACATATGGTAAGCTGATCTTGTAGGTCACGGGGATATTCACATGCGAATAATGGGTTCAAATATATTTTAATGGTTGTTGATACATACTCCAAATTTGCCTGGGCATTACCTGTTAAAACAAAACGGGTAGATATGTCGCCGATGTTTTTGAGCGTTTGCTACAGACAGGGACGAATCTATGCCCAGAAAACCTCCAGACTGATCACGGCAGACAGTTTTACAATAGGTATTTCAAGACCTTGATGCAGCGGTATGGTATGCATTACTACTCAACATTCACCCACCTGAAGGGAAGTATCGTGCAGCGTCCGAACAGCACAATAAAAGTCCAATGTGGATGAGTTTTAACGTGCGCGGCTCATACAAATGGAAAGATATCCTCCCAGAAATAATTGCTCAGTATAATCGAACCAAACATAGCACAATAAAAATGAGACCAATCGATGTACCTGATAATGGACTCATGGATACGGTGTACTATCGCATTAAAATACTGGAGCCACGCAGACAGAAATTTAATGTAGGTGATTTGGTACGTATCTCAAAACACAAGACAGCATTTGAGAAATCGTACCTACAGAACTAGTCAACAGAGATAATTATAGTTTCAAATGTAAAAAGAACGAATCCTAGAACTTATATATTGAAGGATAGTAAAGGCAAAGAAATTGCAGGCTGCTCCTACGTCGAGGAGTTGCAGAAAAGCTCAGAACCGGATGTGTTTCTCGTGGAGAGAGTCATAAGACGTCGGAGAAATAGAGCACTGGTCAAATGGCTTGGTTTTCCTGCAGCACAAAACAGTTGAATTCATGTTGACGATTTGCTATATAATGGGGGCGCACAGTCTACAACCACCACAATAGCGTAACATGACTGCTTGGAGACGCAATAGAGGGAATGGTTGTATTCTAGGCAAACTGCCAACGGAATTGCACACTCCGGGAGATAGCTACTGTGGACATGGAACAAAGTTTCAGAAACGGTTAGCACGAAGCGTGTATAGAACACGACATTGAATACGCCTCAAATAAAAGACCTCTCAAGTCGTCACATTGCAGATAGGATTTTAGCTGATAAGGCTAAGGCTTAGGCAGAAGAAAGGATATTGGTATATGTCAATGCATCGCAGCATTTTCTGATAAAACCATGAGTGGAAAAATTAAATTGGACTTAGGAGTGATGAAGTTCAAGCGAGTTATGAATGCTACACCTTATGCACTAAACAAGAAGAAGAAGGAGAAGGGTGGGAAGCAGGGCTGTTGGAAGAACTGTATCCTTACAGCGATGTATGCAGCTAAAAACGCTCTGAACAAGAAAGGTACGGGTAGAAGAAGAAGAGGATCGGTTAAAGTACCTCGAGTTCTACCAATACCTAAGACGTTTGGTGGTTTTCTTCCATTCCTCATCCCAGCCCTCTCCATGCTCTCGGCGCTAGGTTCCCTCGCTGGTGGTGCTGCAGCTATTGCTCGAACAGTCGAGAACGGGCAAAACTCCCAAACGCAGTTAGAAGAGGCAAGAAGACATAACCGCATGATGGAAGCCGCAGCCATCGTAAAAGGACTATACTTGAAACCGTACCGTCTATTCATATATTTTAAAAAAGCCCAATAGCGATCCTACCAGATTGACCACTCACAAATACTAATCTTCTTAAGTTTGATAGAAAAAAATTCAACACTCCTAAATTCCACGGTGTGTTTATGCTGGATACATTACCGAAGACTATGTGGAAAACTGGTGAATGTAGTATTTTGAATTTAGATGTTGCTAGAGGTCCCGGCACCCACTGTGTATCATATGTTATGGAAAATACAGATGCCGTCTACTATTTCGACTCATCTGGTGACTTGCAACCGCCAGAAGAATTACAATGATACTTCACTCGCAGAAGACGTGTATTCTACAATTTTCGGCGCTATCACAACTTTAATACAAACCTCAGCAGACATCTATGTATCATGTTTCTCTTGACGTTTTCAAAGAAGAAGAATCAGAATGTATAAGGAGGAGCTTTAAACAGTCCTTCATCAGTTGAGGATCAAACGCAATGTCGTCCACTTAGACGTTAAAAGAACGATCATTTGTATTGCGTGAAAATTACGTCCCTCCAATAGATTTGAGCATTGGTGAATAGAGTATTGCATTGATTGGACTGGAGACGCGCAACAGCATCCCAAATATTCCCGAGACTAACAAGAAACTGCTTCTAGTTCTGGATATTAATTGTGGAAACAGAACCGGGTGCAGACGATATCGACGATATAAACGAAATCTTCAAACAGTCTGAAAAAGGTATTGAGCTACGTGCAAACATCAATACATTTAAATCTGGCATAAGGACTGTAAATGCAATGATTGACTTTAACCAGAAAGATTCAATAGGGTGCTTACTTGGTTTCACAAAAGGGTAGGTTTTGAAGAAGGATCCTAGTAAATTCTACAAGTCAGATCATAATGTGGACATATTGCCCGTCAGCACAATGTGAGTCGAGTGTATGATATTGTTGAGACTCCTACCAATGCAATGTACCTTCCAGTGAGAGTTTAGATATTGAACTATCTGGAGTTGCGTATTGTGAACCAGAGTAATCAACTTGTTGACTTTTGTGGTGAGGAAATCATTGTACGATTACATCTAAGGCAGGATGGGCATACGGTATAAAACCAGTGCACGTAATCTACAGCACATCACTTCGCTGCCGAACCGCAAAGTAAAAACACGAGCGAACTATGAGTTTCTTCAATAAGTTGGTTTAAACCTCACAGTGACGTCCTCTCTCTATATGACCAGTCCAGTGCAATATGGTGAGCAAATTATACGTCAGGAATACTTCTCGCATGAACCTTATGCTTCAACCACATTTAACAAGAATGATGAAATTAGGATTGTCATCCAGCACCGAGATGCGCTGAGCTTCCCTGCAGGAGTTTCATATATTTGGAGAGGTCATTCAAGAAAACCAATGACAGTGATACAGTGGGATCCAAGCTTATACATAACGCTCTAACATTCCTGTTTCAAGAGATACGCTATGAGCTCGATGGGTCTGAGATCGACTGTACACGCAATGTCGGCATAACATTAACCCTTAAAACATATGTCTCTGCATCACCCACGGATTTGAATGGTTTAGAAAATGCGGTGATTCGTAGACGATCTGGCAAATAGAATAGCTGTAGAGTACAAGCGTCTTACTGCATGCATACCTCTAGAAATGCTCAAGGGCTACTTTGAGGACGCGAGGCAGATTATTACGAATGCTAAACAGGAACTCATTCTGGTATGGAATGCGACGGATAATAACATTTAAGGAGCCTCAAGAGGAGAATATGATCACAATCAGCAATACAATATGGAAAATGCCTCACATCAGTGTACCAGACGAGGAGCGTTTGAAGCTTTTAAAAGTCCTGAATTCCGGTGCCTTTCTATCACTAACATTGCGCTCATGGTAGGTTTTCGAGTACCGAGTACTACCACCTGCAAGCAGACAAACATGGGCTATTAAAACCTCTTCACAGTTAGAGACACCTAGATTCATTATACTTGCGTTTCAGACTGACAGAAGATGGAATATAGCAAATGACTCCACTGTGTTCGACAACTGCAGGTTAACTAATGTCAAAGTCTCCCTCAACTCAGAATTCTATCCATATGACAATTTACACCTGGAGTGGGATGAAAATTTATACAGTCTAATATATGACATGTATGCAAGGTTTCGTGCTTCTTACTATGAACATACTGAAGGAGGAGGAGGAGGGTGTCTACTCAGTGCACGAAAGTTCAAGGCGCTATCACTGATCTTCGTAATAGACTGTTCGAATCAGAACGAGGTAATGAAGTCTGGACCTATAGATGTGCAAACTGAATTTGAATCTTCAACAAATTTCCCAGAATACACACTGCCACATATGCTCTAGTTCTACATGACCGTGTGATCAACTACTGCCCAATCAACGGCGTTGTACAGTGAGTTGTACGAATTAACAGGTGCCGTGCCGTTTCATACCTAGAGCACTCCACAATGGCATCTCAAGGTGTGAATATCATTGCAGACGCTCAGGGTTTCGATGATGGTGAACTTAAACAACTCATATTTAAAGATGTTGCATTCGTAGCATACACAGAAGATGCAGGAATAATAGAGACATTTTCAGCAAACGCTGCATCACCGAGGTCTTTTAAGTATGTGAGGTGTGATAAGACACGGAAGAGTCCAAAGTGGTTAATGCATTTCTACCATGATGATGTGTAGCCTATATATATTGTGTGTTGTAAATACAATAGTTTTTAAATTTTTCACCTGGTACTAGCCATCCAAGTCAGACTAGTTTTTAAGTGTACATATATCTATGTACCTCACAGTTCATCAGAATTGTTGTTGTAAAAACCTTTCCTATAGGGGGCTGTTGAAATTATGTTCTAAGTGTGCACAGTCCTCACTCTACTGGGATGATCCTGGCATAACCTATACACATATGGTGACGTCGCTTCAATTATTCGACCACACGGATACCATCATCTACATGAAGGAGAAGGACAAGATCTCATGTGTGCGTCGAATCTTATAGTTTGCTGCTATTCAAGACCTGGAATTCTATTAGTTTCCTGCTCTCCATGGACTCAAGAAGAAGAAAAAGAAGAACATGTGCCAAAATAGTGTTGCTGTGTCTGCTTATGAAAATGTGAAATTACTTTTGAGTTGGATGAGAAATAAATGAATTTTTGCCTCACAACCTGCTTGTTCTTTTTTTCTAACTGTGTTCCCACTCTGACAGTGTGCAGTTTTAACTAGTAGCTATGTCTGTATAATTTTAGACATACCTGCTATGTATCGTTGGAATCTGACATGATCACATGCCTCCTGCTCCCATATCCAAATTCGTGCTGCACAATAGGCGTAATTTCATGTACCCTGCTATATGATTTGTCATCTTCCATCTTAAACTTCACCTCCTTAATAGCACTCATTTTCAGCAAAACTAATTGTGATGTGCGTACTGTAAGACCTTCGGTACACACACCATCAGATTATTTCACTTGTCGCTCTAACGAAGTAGGCGAGTGTCAGCAATATGTCTCGTGGTCTTATCGTGGCGTGTTTATCTTCTGCCTTTAGGTCAGGGAATAGAAATGCCACTCGCACGCTTAGAGTAGCAGATTGACGGTGACCAACTGTAAACAGAACTTGATTAACTTTCACACACATTTATTAAAATAATAAAAAGCATAGATATTACGTAACTTGATTCTGGATGCTGTTTACAATTGACAATCTGAAGTTCCTTTGGTCTTGGTACATTAATCTTATTCTCACATATCTCTGATACTTGACAAAGTGTCTATACATTTCTCTTCATGGTTATGTACAGGAATATGATAATCTTATTAGGCGCACACTGAAACTTTACTATAGACTGGTACAGACAAATGGAGACTAATGCAGACTAACTAATCGGAGGTCTGTACACTCGTTATAGTACCTCGAGCGTTCAGGTATCACTGCGCGAGTGTGATCCGCGAGGAGAAAAGGTTCTACATTAGCAGCAATCTCATTGGCTGTGTTACATATTAATACACAGATCGGCGGAAGCAGAATTTGGTCCGTCTCTAAGACAGCGCCATCTCGTAGTGCGGAGACGGACGAGCGCTGCGCCTGCGCTGTTGTGCTTAGCAGGATGCTCTCTAGTGGGAAAGTTGTGTACGCGCTGACTATGCGGAACTACAGGGTGTTTCAAAAATGACCGGTATATTTGAAACGGCAATAAAAACTAGACGAGCAGCGATAGAAATACACCATTTGTTGCAATATGCTTGGGACAACAGTACATTTTCAGGTGGACAAACTTTCGAAATTACAGTAGTTACAATTTTCAACAATAGATGGCGCTGCAAGTGATGTGAAAGATATAGAAGACAACGTAGTCTGTGGGTGTGTCATTCTGTACGTCGTCTTTCTGCTGTAAGCGTGTGCTGTTCACAACGTGCAAGTGTGCTGTGGACAACATGGTTTATTCCTTAGAACAGAGGATTTTTCTGGTGTTGAAATTCCACCGCCTAGAACACAGTGTTGTTGCAACAAGACGAAGTTTTCAACGTAGGTTTAATGTAACCAAAGGACCGAAAAGCGATTCAATAAAGGATCTGTTTGAAAAATTTCAACAGACTGGGAACGTAACGGATGAACGTACTGGAAAGGTAGGGCGACTGCGTACGGCAACCACAGAGGGCAACGCGCAGCTAGTGCAGCAGGTAATCCAACAGCGGCCTCGGGTTTCCGTTCGCCGTGTTGCAGCTGCGGTCCAAATGACGCCAACGTCCACATATCGTCTCATGCGCCATAGTTTACAGCTCTATCCATACAAAATTCAAATGCAGCAACCCCTCAGCGCCGCTACCATTGCTGCACAAGAGACATTCGCTAACGATATAGTGCACAGGATTGATAACGGTGATATGCATGTGGGCAGCATTTGGTTTACTGACGAAGCTAATTTTTACCTGGACGGCTTCGTCAATAAACAGAACTGGCACATATGGGGAACCGAAAAGCCCCATGTGGCAGTCCCATCGTCCCTGCATCCTCAAAAAGTACTGGTCTGGGCCGCCATTTCTTCCAAAGCCATCATTGGCCCATTTTTCAGATCCGAAACGATTACTGCATCACGCTATCTGGACGTTCTTCGTAAATTTGTGGCGGTACAAACTGCCTTAGACGACACTGCGAACACCTCGTGGTTTGTGCAAGATGGTGCCCGGCCACATTGCACGGCCGACGTCTTTAATTTCCTGAATGAATATTTCGATGATCGTGTGATTGCTTTGGGCTATCCGAAACATACAGGAGGCGGCGTGGATTGGCCTCCCTATTCGCCAGACATGAACCCCTGTGACTTCTTTCTGTGGGGACACTTGAAAGACCAGGTGTACTGCCAGAATCCAGAAACAATTGAACAGCTGAAGCATTACAACTCATCTGCATGTGAAGCCATTCCGCCAGACACGTTGTCAAAGGTTTCGGGTAATTTCATTCAGAGACTACGCCATATTATTGCTACGCATGGTGGATATGTAGAAAATATCGTACTATAGAGTTTCCCAGACCGCAGCGCCATCTGTTGTTGAAAATTGTAACTACTGTAATTTAGAAAGTTTGTCTGCCTGAAAATGTACTGTTGTTCCAAGCATATTGCAACAAACGGTGTATTTCTATCGCTGCTCGTTTAGTTTGTATTGCCGTTTCAAATGTACCGGTCTTTTTTGAAACACCCTGTATGTACACAACACTAATGTCATTTCTAACTTGCGTAGCCCAACAAATACGTACAGTGACGAATTTTTTCTTCGTTTATTCAGTTCACACAAATACAATGTAGTTCTTGAGGTACAATATAATTCTTGAGGTACAATGTAGTTTTTGGGGTACAATATAGTAATCTTGAGATACTTTTAACTTATACGCTACAATAGTAACACTGGTCGAGAATTCTTTTTTTTTACAATTTTTTCTTAGAAGTTCTGGAATTTTTTTTTACCAATCTACACTAAAAACTAATGCGGAGATACTTTCTTTACTACAAATAAATTCCACAGCCCCAGTAGCATAGCTTTTACAATAATTCTAATGGACTGTGCACACTTAGAATCTAATTTGAACAGCCCCCGTAGCAAAGATTTTTGCAGTAACAATTCTGAAGGATTGTGAGTTATATAAATATATATACACTTAAAAGCTACTCAGACTTGGATGGCTAGCGGCAGGTGAAAAACTTAAAAAATATTTTATTTAGAAGACACACAGAGTCCCCCCACCCCTTCTCTCATTACAAGTGAGCAGTGTGAGTATGGGAGAGTTTCAATCCCATCATTACAAATGACTCTTTTATCATCATGAGGCGACAGGCCTATCTTAGACTGCAGCACAGTGTACACCTTGTGTCCTCTCGATCGAATATTGGTCTGCCATACGACATGCGGGCTCGGCCGGGGTGACCGAGCGGCTCTAGGCGCTACAGTCTGGAACCGCGCGACCGCTACGGTCTCAGGTTCAAATCCTGCCTTGGCCATGGATGTGTGTGATGTCCTTAGGTTAGTTAGGTTTAAGTAGTTCTAAGTTCTAGGGGACTGATGACCTCAGAAGTTAAGTCCCATAGTGCTCAGAGCCATTTGAACCACATGCGGCGGCTGCGGTGGAGCATCGCGAACAGTGCTGTACAGGCACCACAAATAGTCTTCGAGAGAGAAGGCTTTTGGTGCCATACGACGCACACCCTTATCCTGCCTCTGTGTGGCATCTTCGAGCACGTGATATGCATACTTTTTTGAGTGCAAACCTACAAACTCCACAATCGGCAATCCATTCGTCTCGTACTTCATGAGACCGATAACCTTCTTGTTCTGTGGAACAATACCATAAGAGTTATTGGCCGTGTATGAGGGCGTGTCGGATTCATTTCCGTGGTACCTCATTACTTCATATGAATTGCAGTTCTGCACCCAATAGCTGAAGCTATTTGTATCCACACAAAGTAATTTAGGATCTGTGAAATCAGTTTTTGCAAACTCATAATAGCAGTACATGTGGAGTTTGGATAGACCTAGTATGCACATCGCCACATAAATAGGTTTCGCAATCTCTACTTCAGTCTTCGCCATCTCCACAGTAACAAAATTCTTGTTGAATATGGTGACCCACTAAAAATTTGGTCTGCCAGTGCATTTTCTTACGCCATAACGTCCATCCCAGTCGGTTCAAATCAAAATTTCACGCCGTTCCCTCAAATTATCCAGTGTTTTATTGAAGACTGAATTATTCATTAATTTGTAAAATTCTTTCTCAAAGTCACACATTGCGGAAGCTCTCTGTCTCATATTCAAATCAATATATTCCTTCAACCTGGGGGGCTGCTTGAAAGAGAGAGCCCAGGTGATTCTAACCAGCTCCGTACCCAAACTGAGACACTGCTGGAGATGATGATAATGAATAATGTATCTCCGCTTATTCCCCAGCACTGACATCAGTTTTGGAGTGGAGCCTCCTCGCGGAACTAGTTGCTCTGGACACAGCAACAAATCGGCGTGCGCATCATGAACACTAATAGGGTATGTAAGTTCTGCCTCCACCACATACCCAACATCAGAACCAGCTGTCATAATCCCCGTGATTTTTCCACCTAATCCCTTGCATTCGTTTGCGGGCGCCAATCGAAACACACCAAACGGCAGTGATTGCTGCATGGCATGTCGGTATAAGTTACTTACATCCAGGTACATTATCTAATTAGAATCGAGGGATGTGTTGACCCTGTCACCCATCCGCAGGTTATTTACCTATGCATTCCTATGGACACATTGGTAAAGTCCTCCACGGGTCCCTCGCTCAAACAAAAGAAGTATGTTAGTATCAGTCAATAATTCAATGCATCGTTTTCTTGAGCATTGCGGCCAAGACAACCAAGGTACCGTGTAATAAAAGGCTGGATCCTGAGAATGTGTGTCGGAATTTCTCCAAAACGTCTGCAAGCAAGCGCACGTCTGTGTCCATGTATAGCCATGCAAACTCTCCTAAAGTGAAGATTTTGAATTCCCACCAGACATTCACAACATGCTCATACTCTGCATCCATTATGGCATCGCGTGGAAGGTTGCTGGAGAATGCAGTTACGTCGGGTAGAATGGTTTCGTTGAGTTTTGTCAAAGACTATCCACATACTCATATGGGGAAACACCCTTCCTAGTCACAAGTTGAGACTTTTCCTCATTTGGAAATGCAGCTCAGGTGATATACATGTCCTCCAAAGGTAGAGTTTCAACGAGTTCTTGAAGTGGCGCCTGCATGAAACTTAGCGCATCAAGGAAGCGGAGCGTAATTCTTGGCGCCATTCGTTTGCAGAAAGGAATGTACTTCTCAGCACTCTCAGGTAGGACACTGACCCAATCTTTCTCCATGCCGAAATCAGGCAAGTGCTCAGCTAGAAAGTGAGCGTCATATCCGCTTAAATTATGGAATCCTTGGTAGCTGGTACTTAAAATTGCACGCATTGTGAGCAGCACCATGCAGCTTCCCTGTGAGAGGACAGTAGTCCCTACGAGGAGTTTCTGCTTTCTGTCTAACGGAAGCCCACAAATATGACCATCAACCGTGGTATTAAAACTTCCTGGTAGATTAAAACTGTGTGCCGGACCGAGACTCGAACTCGGAACCTTTGCCTTTCGCGGGCAAGTGTTCTACCAACTGAGCTACCCAAGCACGACTCACGCCCCATCCTCACAGCTTTACTTCTGCCAGTACCTCGTCTCCTACCTGACAAACTTAACAGAATTTCTCCTGCGAACCTTGCAGAACTATTCTGGAACCGTGTTATTATACAAATCTTCTTTTTCCTTCGATTTGGTATTGGGCATGTTGTCGCTGTAAAGTTTATCAGCTTCACTTGAAAGATTTTGGGCTCAGTGAGCAGCCAAACCGCAGGATTATCCCTGACATAAGATTTGTAGCGGTTAAGACAGTAATCATTGGATGATACAATTTGGTACGCTGCTGCATGAGGCATGTGTTTTTCTCTAAAGGTGGTATATGAGGATGTAGGGTCATCTTCACAGAGGGTCACAGGAGCGAGGATGCATTCAAAGTCGGTGTACACTACAAACGGGCATCTCTCCTGATGATGAACATTCTTAAGCTTTATGAATTTGTTTTCCTCAGTAGGCATAATAATACGTATCGGGCCCTTGGAAGCGCAGTCTACGAGAGGCACCACTAATAGTTTCTCTGAGGAGAAATAATTGAGGCACCTTAAGAAAGTATACTTTTTATGTTCTTTTTTCGACAATTGGCTGTAAAAGAATTGGGACATGTCTCTGATCCACACACAGTGATAATTATCACCTTCAGAGAAGAGCAGCATGTTTACATGCAACTCACACTCACTGGCAGATTTTGAGAAATGGAGGGGGGCGACGACAATATGCTTGTCTTGCTCATCTGACTTGCTTTTCTTCTCCAGGCCATAAAAATAAACCGATATTCCGGCATTCTGCGTCTCAAATTTAGGTATGTCCTGAATCTTGACGGGGAACTCGATACCATCAAAGTTATAGCACCCACGAATATTGTCACCTACATGGTATGTACAGGGACGCTCCGGATGATCTTTGCAATTGTAATTTCTCTCACAAGCCAGGATTAACCATGCAAAACAAGCCTGATCCTTTCTATTTTCGACATTAATGCATGCCCGTGTATTATCTATATCTTTAGGGAGCTTCATATAGCTTGAACCTCCATTTACCGGATCAAAGACATGTCTATGGATTTCCAGGTGTGGTATTCGCCTGAGTGATTAGCTGACCCTCCGACTTCCAACTCCGAAATCCGGGTCAGTATAGCACTTAAGGTGGATTTACAAAACCACTCGTCGATTGACGTGCTCTGCGTTATCACGCAATTTTTCCCGCAAAGATAATGAAGAGTTGTCTCTTCAACACCAGAATCAATTTTCGGGGGGGGGGGGGGGGGGGGTTTGCTATAGTTCGATGCAGAGCACCATACTTCTTTTGATGGCGTGATGCCATGGATCATTGACTGCTTTGAGAAGCTTCATTTCCACAACAAGAAGGCATGCCCTTAGAAAATCAACAGGGCCACAGTACCCTCCTGCCAGGTTCTCGATCTTCGTGAACGAGATTCGCTCCTCTAATGTGCCTGCAATCACCGAGTATCCTAACTGCAACATGGTATCACTGACCTGATGTACTTCACTATAAGGATAGGAGAGAGAAGTGCCACTAGCCACAGGATCTTCTATATTACTATTAATGCTATTCTGTGTCTACCCCATTGATGATGGTGCTGGGGAGGGGCAAATCGGTATGCGCCGCAGCACACACACCTTGCGTTTACGCCAATTCTGATGAGACTAATATGAACGTCATGTTGATGATGATGACGGAGGAGGATGCTGCAGTGCCACTGGGTCAGACCAGTGGAACAGTCTGGCTGCGGTGATAGTTCCCGATGCTGTTGCTGCTGCCTCTGCTGCAGATCCGACGCGCTAATTAGAGAGTGGAGATGGGTCATTGCTCGGCCAACAGACGCCAGAGCGGTGGTGCCGGGGTGGCTGCGGCAGTGGCGCCCTTATAGGTGGTGTGGGCCATACCGGGAGCGGCTTTGGCGAGGAAGAAGGTTTAGCCATCACCGGAATGCGCCTGCTGAGATGTGACCGCTATAGAAGAAGAGATAAAAAATAATAGTTGTGTACATTGCTTACTGCTGCTGGTGCAGTGAAAGAAAGAATACTGGCTATCGCAAGGTTATAAACAGAGTGAGTAATCACATTTTTCGCTCTAGCTCCAAGGCATTAACACTTCATCAGGAGACTCCACCACACCCTCAAAGAAGTCATCATTATCATCATCATCTAACAGGGCTAGATCACAGCGCATTTCCTCCTCTAGTTCAGTGGCTCATTGTTTGACCCATTCAGGCATGTCATTGTCCTCGTTAGAATCGGCATCTGGCAATTGGTCTTTCTCGCCTACAACAATAATAAACAAGATATATAAACCGAAAAAACAAGTATGGAATAAGAAAATGTTGAATTGCTACTATACAAGAACAAATTACAATGAAAACTATACTCACAAGGCAATCCTTGCTGTGAACCCACCACAGAAGGCTGGACTTCAAGATGCTGCCATAATCCAGTCCCCTCCCATCTCTCCTCACACTCCAAGATAAAATCCTGAAGTTGTACTATAACAAGAAGACGGAATTAATAAGGCGAATTTAACATACACATGAAAATTTACACTCAAAATACAAATAATTTACTCACTTGCTAATCCTGCCTCCAGAACTCTACGCCTGTAGTCATTATTCTCTGAATCGTTGCCGCTGCTACCTCTCTTTATCTCGGGGAGAAAAGAAACATGCAGACTCAGAGATGAAGATACACCCAACGTGGCGGCCAGCAGCGGACTCAGGAAAATGGAGGTTGGTTGTGAGTTTACGTATAGACTAAGGTGACCAATGAGAGAGCTTCATTTGAATGCATAGCCAATGAGAAGCGTTTACGGAACGGCTTGATTCGACCAATCGCCTCTCTTTCCAAATAACAAGAATGCTTTTATGATTAACGGTGTTTTCGCAAGCATGAGAATGTTTACCGTTTCTGAGACGTATGTTGAAAGCAGGATGTTACGATTTTCGAAGAAGGATAACACGTGATGGACTGGGTGCCTCGTTAAGACCATCAGGAAGAACGTACTCGGTGTTATTCTGGGCTGTTTTCGTAAACAGGTCCTGTTAGGACAAGAATTTCCATGCAGACAAGCTGAGACATCACAAAAGCTACTACTACAACAACAAAAGCTACCGTTATCCATTTTTGCTACACTTACTATTTCCGGGAAGGGACTGATATGTAATAGAGAGCTGTCCCGTTAGGATCGCTAGAAAGGATGTAGCCTGTGTTATTCTGGGTTATTTTAGTAAAATGTTTCTGAAAGCATTGCAAAAGATTTCTATGGCACGTCCAGGGGGAGACTTGGCTGTTATTTTCATAGACAGGAGACGCCAGTGTAAAACTGACAACCATTAAGCTGCGCCTGCTAGGGTGAGTCACTACGCAAACGTCTCGCGGCTATGGGTCAGCCACAGTGGGCAGGTAAACACATACGCGCAGCCCAACACGTCTTGTATGTGACAGTCCGTCCTGTTAGGAGCGCTAATGCATCCTGTGTTATTCTGGGATATTTTCGTAAACAGTTTGTGTAAGCAGTGCAACAGATTTCTA
This sequence comes from Schistocerca gregaria, assembly GCF_023897955.1. Taxonomy (NCBI): domain Eukaryota; kingdom Metazoa; phylum Arthropoda; class Insecta; order Orthoptera; family Acrididae; genus Schistocerca; species Schistocerca gregaria. The sequence continues at coordinate 368,567,260 of NC_064931.1, forward strand.
TAGCACATCCCGAAGGAGACTTCGCTATTATTTACATAGACATGTGACGTCAGTATAACACCGACAGCCTTACAGCTGCATTTGAGATGGTGAGTCACTAGGCAAACATTTCTCATTCATCAATTAGGACTGTGCAGATACAAAAGCTATGTGTTAGCAACAGTAAACATGTGTGTGGCCAGACACATCTCACATGTGGGACGAGCGTGCATGTGCCACCCCGGCATGTGCACCTTGGGGCCTCTGTAGGGAACAGTCCGCTGATACGTCACGGACGAATTTCTTAACAAAGATTCAAAAGCGACTTTACATGCAACGATTGTTTGTGCACTGCATTATTTTCGGCTGTTTTAGTGTTGTGAGCGTGTTTGCAGAGCGTCATACATACATTATTTTTTGACTGTTTTATGTATAGTGAATGTGTCTGTGCATCATTGGATTGTATTATTTTTTAAACATGTCTGCAGGCAGTGCAATGCATTATTTCAGCGGTTTATAATTAGTGAGCATGTTTTCATAGCGTTGGTAAATTACGAGCAGTTTGCAGGTCTGCAGACTATGTGTTATGACCCCAAGCATGTCAGGGTATTTTGTATCAGTGTAATAAATAAATAAACTATATGAAATCCATCCCTAAATAAATTGTTCCAACTACCACTGGAAATAAATAAAGTACACTCCTCCTCTCCAGCAGCTGGACACAGACTGAGTCCTTTTCCTACCAATTCCAAGAAAGAGGTAGATCAGAAATGGTTCAAATGGCTCTGAGCACTATGGGACTTAACAGCTGAAGTCATCAGTCCCCTAGAACGTAGAACTACTTAAACCTAACTAACCTAAGGACATCATGCACATCCATGCCCGAGGCAGGATTCGAACCTGCGACCGTAGTGGTTGTGCGGTTCCAGACTGAAGCGCCCAGAACCGCTCGGCCACAACGGCCAGCAAAGAGGTAGTGTTTGGATGACTCAGGTTAGTGAAGGTAGCCCAAATGACCTATTTTTCCACCAAAATTTGAACTTCCCACCATGACGTCATGGCGACATTGCCATATCTATCGCCGCCATTTTGGATCCGCCATCTTGAATAAGTTTGGCAACTTGAGGTGACGCCACCCTTGTACCACTACTTGCATTATTTCATTGTTTTTCCTACAGGAGACTGATTTTAATTAACTGCGGACCACTTTTACACAGTGCCAGCACATCCAGACCATTTCAAAGCATGCCTCTGTTGACTGTTCAATCCTTCATCCTTAATGGGTAGTCAGGTATTTTGCTATTGTTCCAGGGAAGTTAGTCTTTCCAAGAAATACATTTAGTGGCTTAAAGGAAGCATCCTGTTCTTGAGTCTGTCCATCTATGACTTATTTCTGCAGACTGGAAACAGTGTATCACTGCCAGCTGATGGCTCTCTTTGTGTACCATTAGCGACAGGTTAGAAGAGGCCTGAAAAAACAGTTTTCCTTCCTACAGGGGAGGGAGGGGGAGGGAGAGGGAGGGAGAAGGGGAGGTAGAATGAGAAGTAAGACTGGTTCTAAGCTGCTTAGTCTGTATCCACAGATCAAGGTGAACTCATGTGCAGCTGTCTCCATTCTCTCCTGGCGAGATCTTTCGGGGTCAGGTGTTGCAGTAGCTGTGTTACTACAGTGATTTTTCTCAATTTCCAGTGCGTGTGTTGCATTATAACCAATTATTTAAAGGTGGTGATTTTTTCACAACAATTTCGATGTGTAATTAGAGTACTGAAGCATTTTCCATCAGTTGTGGTATTGTGCATTGGCCTCCCTACACTTCAGTGTTAGTTTTCTGCCTTATCCCTTCTTACCATTTACCTGTGTACAAGTTGCTCAGCAGTTATACAGCCATATATCGGTAGGAGACAACTCTTCCTACACTTCAGAGATAGTTTGATATCCTATCCTTTCTTACCATGTATCTGTGTCCAACTTTCTCAGGAGCTATACATTTCTAGATCTGTAGGAGACAATTCTTCTGGCAGCGGCTGTAGGACAGTTTAGCACCGATTTCGAGTGGTATTGTGGACTAGAGCACACAGCAAAGTGATCACACACACACACATGGTAATCAGAAAGGGGAGCAAAACCCGTTTCAAGTGTTCTTAGTCAAGCCCCATACATCAAGGCGGGGAGCTCTGGTTCATGCAGTCTGGGGTAGTGGAACACGACAAAGCTGTTACCTGCCTTGTGGATTGACCGGTCGTTTCACACAACAAGAACATCTCTAGCACAGACAACATTCTCTATGAGTTGTTATAGTCATTATCCGCTGAAAACTGTATGATGAAATATGATTACACTATTCTCAGTGGACTGCGATGACGCGTAGTGAGGTTTATTAGTGGAAGTAGTGAGCTGCCGTGGAATGAATGAATAGACCGTCTAGACGCCCTATAGAGGCCTGCTACAACCCAGTGTGTTGATATGATTTCCGTCGTCTGGGTAAACATATGACAACGCATGCAGCGAGACCACTTAACGCGGCGCAGTACCCAAGGCAGGCAGTGGTAGCGAGAATTGTTGAAATGAACATAAGCGGTAGTGCAGCACGTGTGGCAATCTCTTAATAAAGACGCTTATCTTTTCTATTCCTATTATGCTACAACTGACAGTAATCCGCGTGTTTGAGGCTGCATCAGTGAGCCATACCCGGCCAAGTGTTACTGTGAATCAGTTTGGTTAAACAGAAAAGAAAGAAAAGAGAAAGCACACATTTACAATATGTATAGAAATTGGATATACATCCGAAACCCCCTCTCCCCCTGTCCCTGTCCTCCTCCCCTCTCGTTGTCCGTCTCCTCCTTCTTCCCCTCTCTCTGTCCTTCATCTCCTCCCGCTCCCCCTTCCTTTCCCGCTCCCCCTCCCCCTCTACTCCCTCTCCCTATATATCCTCCTTTCCACTCTCCATATCTATTTCCTCCCACTCCTCTATCGATCTCCTATCCCCCTCCCACCCTCCCCCCGTAACACTGACCAAAAGTCTTGTTCATTGTTATTGCAAATTCATATTCTGTAATAGTATTCCAATAATGAGCTGGTCAGCTAGAAATAATACTTTCCTGTTTTCTGTGAAACCCGTATCTGAGGAAAGTAACCTGTGCATTGAGGTTTTTGCTAACAACGTTCCACAAAACAGTTAGCAAAGACATCAGTGCAGAGGTTTTCTGATAAAACTGACCCTGCTGTAAAAATGTGCAGCTTTATTTCCTTTGTTGCTGATAGTTTTAACTAAGATTTGAACCATTAGACAGGTTGTTTCCCCCACGTATATTCTTTCTCGTTATACATATTTTAAACACAAATTGTTCACATAACAGTGTCTTATTTTGTTACTCTCCTCACATACGGTTTTCACAGAAAATATTTCATATATTTGTCCAAATTTTTATTAGAGTAACGTCTAAAAATATGATGTAAACTGGTCAAGTACTTTTTGAAAATTTTGCGAACAACACTTCCCCTTTGTATATTACATATTTATTACATATATTAAAATAGGTATATAAAAAGAGATGCATGTTCTAAGGCAATGTTGCGTCAAAATCCCATGTCAATTGACTGGCTGCTTTCCGAGGTTTGCGAGTAAAACATATGCAGGCTGAATTATTGTATATATTAGAAACGTCTGCTTTCGCTATTCTTTCTTTTCTGCTTAATCAGACTGCGTCACAGCAATGCATGGCTGGGTACAGCTCACTGAATTGAGGCTATTGTTAGGGAGGGCATTGGGCTAGCGTAGTGTGTGCCGCTGCGGTGGCTACAAAGCTATGGTTATGTAGTGGTTAGCACTTCTGCCTGGGTTTAAGTCCCAGCTGCGGTACAAATTTTAATTCATTGCTTCAGCTTTTATCCTTATAAAAGATAACGCTGAGTTTTTAACTCTTATTAGGTTGTTAGGGAGGGCATTGGGCTAGCGTAGTGTGTGCCGCTGCGGTGGCTACAAAGCTATGGTTATGTAGTGGTTAGCACTTATATCTGGGTTTAAGTCCCAGTTGCGGTACAAATTTTAATTCATTGGTTCAGCTTTTATCCTTATAAAAGATAACGCTGATTTTTTAACTCTTATTAGGTACACCAGCTGTCACTTGTAGCTGTACTTGCATTTCATTAATTTCATTATGATTAATGACGGTGAGTACATAGCCTATAGTGTGTGGAATAACGTCAGGTGCCCTCATGTGTCTTCCTGTTGGAAATTCGTCTTGTAGTTTTGGAAGATAGCGTGTTAAAACATACAAACGGACAGAAATGACGGTCTTAGATAAAGTTTTAATTCACGATACTTTTTTTTGCGATCCGAATGAAGCCTATACGCTACCCTAAGCTACGCTCGAGTTATCTGTGACAGCCCCATGTAAATTAGTCTAGTAGTTTTGAAGACTAGCGCTTTCAGACAAACAGACACGAAAGTTTTATATATTTATTGTTAGTATAGCTGTAAAGGCACATTGGTTATAATCGATGATTCCACGGAATTTCAGAAGTAGAAAAATTTCAGTGATGTTCTAGTTTTCCCACATTATTTTGTTTTCAATAAAATAATTGAAACATATTTAAAATGAATTTTATTTTTTATAATTGCCTATCTGGATAAAAAGTATTCAGAAATTTCTTGTGAATTTGTTTTACTGAAAACAAAATTTACTACTTTTTCGGATGTGATGCAACGCAAAATTATTAATCCATGTCGAATGTTCTTTTAGAAATGGTGAATTTCTTCATTTACTTTAGTAAGTGAATGGTAAAAAAGCGGTTCTCATCTAATCTCTGTAAAAAATGGTTTTGCCCATCTCTATTTTCTATAGCGTCCAAAGTGAAAACTTACCGGTGTGTTGTCATCATCCTCTTAATATCCGTACTCCACTGCTGCGACGAACTGGCTTCATGGAGTGGTTTCACAGGCTTTATTGGTACGTGTGACCGTTGTTTGACGATTTAAGCGTCCACATAAAGTGCACGGTCCCTATTTCCTTTGCGTGTTTGCCTGGGTGGTAAAGAGGTGTCTTCTCGAACCCTCGCCGCTTTTCGCGTCGTATGTGCTTGGCGTTCGTAGCCCTCAGAAATTCCTGTAGGTAGGCTCTCCCTATGTACTTGAGTAGTTCTTTCGTCAAATCAGTTTGCTTGTAGGAGATATCAAAAAAAAAATTCTGTCTGAGATTTTTCGCAGACATTAAGCTTATTTTTGTTGTTTTCCCTGGGAAAGGCGGTCATGTATTTAATACACAGAACTCGCATGCAGGAAGGACGGCGACTCGAATTTCTATCCAGCCATACAGAATTAGGTGTGCACTGGTTACCAGACCTCGACCTAGGCAAATGGTGGTATGCTTAAGGCCGATTTTGTGCCCACATCTGAGCTTGTGCTTTGTCTCTAATGACTTCGTCATCGATCTGATGTTAAATCCTGGTTTTCCCTCAGCTTCTCAACTGTTTTGCCCAAGTAGAATCAGATGTAAACGACTACGCTGTATCATTCCAGCAGTATTTACCGACTCGGTGGAATCCCTTCAACCAGTTGGTCGGTTCTTGATAATCGTCTCCTCAACAAATGTAGATGTTTGATGTGAATCATTGGTCTCTGACGTTACAGCTTCCAATCGGGTTCCTGGCCGTGCAGACAATGGCAACATGGTGGTGCCGACGTTGCAAAGTTCAGACATATGTATTATATGGCATCAGATCTTCCACAATCACTAAATGTAACGTAAGCATGAAGTTTGCAAAAACAGACATAATGTCTGATGGGACAGCCGCAATCAGTGGTTCTCAACGGAAAGACGGGTTGGCAATTGGGAACAGTTTAGCTGGGACGCTGGCTGACATTTTTGTAAATCACTTGGAAAACGAATTCTTTGATGAAAATCCTGATATCGCTGAGAAAATTGTATATTACAGGAGATACGTTGACGACTCTACTTTGTTATACAAAGGAGATAAAAATGATATCGAAAACATAGCACAAAACATGAGCTCTCAACACCCGAAAATTACATTCTATGGAATTTGAAGAAGAGAACCGTATAGTTTAGATTTAACACTAATAAAGAAAGATGGGAAGTATGAATTTAGCATATTCAGAAAACATACGTGTACAGATTTAGTTATCAATGAGCGCTCTTGTCACCCACCGCAATACAAATGGGCATATTTTACTTCGATGTATACAGGCTACTAAGATTGCCACTAAGCCTACAGGAAGTAGAAAAGCAGCTAAGTATTTTAAAACAAGAGGTCGTAGCGAACGGATATACGTGTAAGCAGGTAATGATTATTTATAAGAAGATAAAGAAGAGGCAAATAAAACAAAAAGAAGGAAGTCAAGTCTCAGTTAAGAGAAACAACAAGGAAAAAATATGTGACTCTCACTTACAGTGGAGGAATTACAGATAAGATTGAAAGATGCTTTCGTAAACCCGACGTTAAAACAGGGTTCAGAACAAATAACACGCTAATATTGAAGCTCCGGCACAAAATTTGTAATAGTAGGAATAAATTTCAGGATTTGATGACTGCTCTAAACAATATATAGAGCAGGCTGGTAGGAACTTTGAGACCAGATTCAGGGAGCGCACCTACTCTCAAAACAAAACAGCGTTTGGGGCGCATATGGCTGCCTCAAAGCACTCAGTCACGAACAATGAAAAAAATTTAGACATCCTGTATAGAGCTCATAAGGGACGGTTTCTTAACATTTTGGAAGAAACTGAAATATACACCCACAAAAAGAAAGATCCGGATTTAATCCTCAACGAGCAAAGCGAGTTCAATCAGTATTTATGACGACTTACTAAGACGACAACTGTTGCGTGTGGAGGTCCAGGTCGAAGGATGAGAGATGGGGAAGCTGGAAGATGCGTGCAGCGCCTGGCGTCGTTGACGAAGCCTTGGTGCAGCAATGGGCGATGGACGTCAGACGACTAAGCGGATCGCGGCACAACACCGAACTGGCGGGAACCACGGAAGCAGACCATGGGGGAAAACAAGTCTACACCAGTGCCATAGATATAGAAATCGCCCTTTGTTTTTAGATCTATAAAAATGATAACTTTACTGCGTATTTTAATTTTGATAAGTACTGATTTTAATTAAGTATTTTTAGAGATAAAAGTTAATTACAAAAATTTACTGAATACAGTATGTGCATATGTAATGTAACAAACGTACTAGACTCCACCTGTCGGTAATAGTGTTATAATTAATATAAATGACGTGCATTCTGCCAACCAATTTTATGTGACGGAGCAGGTGAAGGTTGCTGTGTGTGGACGGGTTAGTCCTGTAACCGAAATATCAGGTACGTTCTGGTACAGTTTATGATGATTAGATAGGATGAAAAAGGTTTGCATTCTTGAAATAGTAAGTTGGTATCATTATCATTACAGATCTGAAGATGGTTCTAGAGGAACCGAAACCTGTCATATGAATAAACCATTTGCAATCAAAGCGGATTATAAGTAACATTGTAAGCATGAAGTACGTCGCCAACGATAGTCAACAGTTAACGCTATATAAGCAAGTTTACTATATGAGCACAACACAAATTACATATACGAGTAAATCTGAACTGTCTACTGGACTCTGATGTATTATATGGCATCAAGTATCTCCCACTATCACTAAATATAACTTAAACATTAAATTCCTCAGTAGCGAAAGTCAACAGTTAATAGTATAAGCAAGTTTATTACATGAGCACAACACAAATTTCATATGCGAGTAAATCTGAACTGTCTACTGGAGTCGTATAAATTAAATGGAATCAAATCGTCCACAATCACACAAGTATTGAGTTAAGAAACCGGGAGATTAGAGTTTTACCGTAGACGAAGTCACTGAAGACGGAGTACGAACTTGAGTCAAGTAAGGATGGAAAAATCTCTGAATTTGTTTTAACCAACGATAAAAAAACCTATATAACGATGGCTAGATGGAATCTGAGTCACTATCGCTCATAGCACGTGTCTAGTGTCTGAGCCAGTTCAAATGGTTCAAATGGCTCTAAGCACTATGGGAGTTAACAGCGGAGGTCATCAGTCCCCTAGAACTTAGAACTACTTAAACCTAACTAACCTAAGGACATCACACACATCCATGCCCGAGGCAGGATTCGAACCTGCGACCGTAGTGGTCGCGCGGTTCCATACTGAAGGGCTTAGAACTGCTCGGACACACAGGCCGGCTCTGAGCCAGTGTGCCACCACACTTCGTATAATGTACGCACAAGGACCCAGGGTCTTCTAGATCTCATGACAATTACAACGTAAATTTAAAGACGAGGTACGAGTCGTCCCTGCGACTCACGCATCTCCAGCCAACGACTACCACTACGAGACGACTGCGGTAGTATCATTACCCGATTAGCGTCTTCATAATAAATGTGTAAACATGCGTTGTTGAGTTTCCTAGAAATACTACAAATGTATCTTACTACAGTAGTTAGGAACACTTGCGGTGGAAGATTTTAAAGCTGCTAGACTTTTTTCACTTACAAAAGGAAGAGTGCTTTTGTGAAGAATTCCAGAATGTTGTACGCTACTGCTGCTTTAAAGTGGTTTGTAGTTCGTCTACGCCCAGTGTTCACGTAGCATCAACATCCCTTTGGCATGTACGACTTTTCGTGTATCGATTTTTGTTTTAGTTTTTACAATGTATTTCATTCTGAACTTCCCAGCTAGAAATATTTCATACAAGGAAACAATTGAGCGCGAGGTAGCATATTCAGTCTTTAATAAGGCTCATTTGAAAATGTTGAGTTAACGTTTATGGCAGGAAAAGTATTAGCTGCTAATGACTCGCCATATGCATCATTAGGTCCACAGAAAATGAGTGTCCCGGAGGTTCAGAGATCATCCTTCTAAGGGGTGTATGTGCTCAAAAAAAAGTGGTTTAAATGGCTCTGAGCACTATGGGACTTAACATCTGAGGTCATCAGTCCCCTAGAACTTAGAACTACTTAAACCTAACTAACCCAAGGGCATCACACACATCCATGCCCGAGGCAGGATTCGAACCAGCGACCGTAGCGGTTACGCGGTTCTAGACTCTAGCGCCTAGAACCGCTCGGCCACACCAGCCGGCCCGTGAGGGACAGAGCACCTCCCACTTCTCGCAGTACAGTGAACAAGTTTCCAGCCAAATTACCAATTAGATTAACAGTCGTCATAATTGTATATGAATGTATCAAGGCATTGATGGTACACGATCTTGACGAAATACGCTTGGTACCTCTAACTTCCAGGGTTCCTTTTCTATGTATTTCCTCTTCAAACTTCGATTGGTCGGAGGTGAAACAAATTCTTTACTGAAGGATTGGCTAAGTTTCTTTATCTCATTTATAAGTTTTCGGGCCAATTCTGCAGTTTTCTGTGTATCGTTAAGTTAACAGTTCGTTTGTAATTTCGTTATCTTACGTCTTCCAATTCTGTAGCATCCACTGCTTCCCTTGAATTCACTATAAATTATATCGCGTGCAATCTGATGCCCATAATGTAGCACGTCACTATTTGTAAACTGTACCGCGCTTCCTTGAAACACGCAAACACCAATTTTTGCAACAAGTGCTCCTTGTTTTCCCTCGAGTATCCGTAGTTTTCCTTATGCGCTACACGGTCATGTTGCTGCGGAATTATTCGAAATCTATTCAATAATTGTTTTTTCACTATGCTGCGGATGACCTTTCATGTACGTAATTATGGTTAATACCCGCTTCTTGGACAACGGGTCCTTTACTACGTTTCACTTGAGACGGGATTTGTGGCTGCCTGTGCGGCAAGGATGATGACCTACAGGGCTCGACACGTGTTTCAGTATCATTTTCACTTGTTAATCACATATCGTCATCACTGTACTTATGTACATTGTCCCCACAGTCGAGCGTATAAGACACCACACACTCCACTGACTCACCTTGCAGACACGCTAATACTTTATCTGACACTTCTTCCTCACTCTGCGAAATTCCTTGGGTTCCTTTCTGACGAAGTGGCAACTTCGGCAACTGTTGAGAACATAATGCAATGTTTCCTTTGTTTACAATTTCCATTTCTCCGCTTTATATCAACACCAGTAGCACTGTTATGAGTTACTCGTCGACTAAGCGGTTCAACTCATTCTGTGCTCACTAATGGATACTTCCATTCTCCCCCCTGTTACTACAAGCAGCCAATTTTATGGTTGCATGGTAGACAATATGTGGGAAAGGGGGGGGGAGGCGTTGAATGCCATAAACGTCATTGGCATTTTGCGACCTCGCACTCGAGTGGCTCCGTGTTAGTGATTCAACCCACAGTAAAATATACTAATATAATTTATGAGCGAAGACATCCTAGGGTAAGACCGTATCCAAATAAAATCGGTGATAAGCTAGACAAGAGAATCTTAGTGCAGGATGTCGTAGTGAATCTTGACTGCATGCGTTTGATAAGCAGAGCTCGAAAAAGGTATATGAACCAACAATAAACATCTTGGACCCTGAAGGACCAGAGGGACCTTACAAATTTTAATTTCGATGGGCACAGTTGCGTCAGAGGGACTTTCCTAGATGCAATAGAGGTGAGGGCTCCAGGATATTATAGAGAGGGTGCACAAAAATATGGAACCACCAGACACACAACATGTTACCATTCCTAATATTGTGTAGTAAAATCGATGACATTCAAAACATCTTTTAGTCTCCTCAGAATGAATAAATACAGGTCCTCTACAGTTTTCAATGGGTTATTATACTATTCTTTCTGAAAAATATTGGCAAGTTCAGGTAACAACGATGCAGGTGGACAGAGGTCGCGCACCCTTCTCTCCACAGTAGACCAAAAAGGCTCAATAATATTGAGATCTGGTGACTGCCAGGGGAGATATGACAGTTCATCCTCAAGCTCAATAAACGATACCTGGACGATGCGAGCTGTGTGAACAGGGACTCTGTAATCTTGGAACACAGCGTCACCATCGAGGAACAAATATTGTACCACGGGATGAGCCTAATCAGTCAAAATTATCACATAAAGCTTGGCAGGAATGTGACGTTGGAGAGTAACCATGGTGTCCATGAAACCCCACAATATGGCTGCCAAATCATCACCGAACGCTCGCCATGTTTCACTCTTGGGACCTAATCTCGGCCATAAGTTGAAACCGGTATGAACCGAGACTCATCTGACTTAATGACATTCGTCGATTGTTCCATAGCCCACATTTCATGGTTTCAGCACCACGTTTTGAGTCAATGATATTTGTATCACTGATGTGTGGTTTCGGAATTCCAAGTCGTCCTGAAATTTCGTGCTTATGGAGCTTCCTGTGTGTTGTTTTGCTGCTAACATGGTTTGCGAGTGCGGGTTTCTATTCTGCTGTGATTTTTGCAGCTGTCGTTTTCTTCAATGATCGTCCCTCACAATCACTCAATACACAGCGGATGACGTTTCTCCACCTTTCCTATATGCAGTATAAATCTTCCACACGGTACCTCCTGATAAAACTAACACTTTGAGAACCTTGATTGCGGAAGCATCCAACACCCGAGCACCAAGAATTTGCCCACCTTCGAATGGAATCAGAGACTCAGACTGTTCTGTAACCGTCCTGGCCGCATTTACATCTACATGGAGACTCTGTAAGGCACACTTAAGTTGCTGACATATGGTTCATCGAATCACCTTCACAATAAATCTCTATTACTTCAATCTCGAAAAGCGCGCGGAAAAAAACGAACACCTATACCTTTCCGTGCGAGCTCTGATTTTCCTTACTTTATAATGATGATCCTCTCTCCCTGTGCAGGTCGGCGTCAACAAAATAATTTCGTATTCAGAAGAGAAAGTTGGTGATTGAAATTTCGTAAGAAGATTCCGTTGCAATGAAAAACGCCTTTGTTTCAATTATGTTCACCCCAAGTCCTGTATCATGTCAGCGACAACTCTCTCTCCTCTTTCGCGATAACAGAAAACTTAGTGCTCTCCTTTGAACTTTCTCGATGTACTCTGTAAATCCTATCTTGTAAGGATCCCACACCACGCAGCAGTACTCCAGAAAAGGAGGCAGTCTCTTTAGTAGATCTATTACATTTTCTAATTGAACTGCCAATAAAAGTCTTTTGTTTGCCTCTCTCACCACATTTGCTATGTGTTTTTTGCAATTTATGTTGTTCGTAATTGTAATTCCTAGGTATTTAGTTGAATTTACAGTCTTTAGATTAGACTGATTTATCATGTAATCGAAGTTTAACGGATTCCTTTTAGCTCTCATGTGGATGATCTCACACTTTTCATTAATTAGGGTCAATTGCCAATTTTCGCACCACAAAGAAATCTTTTCTAAATCGTTTTCCAATTTGTTTTGATCTTCTGGTGACTTCAGTAGACGATAAACAACAGCATCATCACCAAACAACCTAAGACGGCTGCTGAGATTGTCTCCTAAATCGTTTATATAGATAAGGAACAACAGAGGGCCCAGAACACTACCTTGGGGAACGCCAGAAATTACTTCTGTTTTAATCGATGACTTTCCGTCAATGGCTACGAGCTGTGATCTCTCTGACAGTAAATCACGAATCCTGTCACATAAATGAGACCATATTCTATAAACACGCAATTTCACCACAAGGTGCTTGTGTGGTACAATGGCAAAAGTCTTGTGGAAATCCAGAAATACGTAATCAATTTGAAATCCTTTGTCAGTTGCACTCAACGATTCGTGTAAGCAAAGATGTTTTCGATGTTTTCGAAATCTGTGTTGACTGTGTGTCAATAGATCGTTCTGTTCGAGGTAATTCATAATGTTCGAACATAATATATGCTCCAAAATCCTGCTGCATATCGACGTTAATGGTATGGACCTGTAATTTAGTGGATTATTTCTACTACCTTTCTTGAATATTGGTGTGACCTGTGCAGCTTTCCAGTCATTGGGTACGGATCTATCGTCGAGCGAGCGGTTGTATATGATTGTTAAGTATGGAGGTATTATACCAGCATACTCCAGCATACCAGCATACCTCCCCCCATGAACCATGGACCTTGCCGTTGGTGGGGAGGCTTGCGTGCCTCAGCGATACAGATGGCCGTACCGTAGGTGCAACCACAACGGAGGGGTATCTGTTGAGAGGTCAGGCAAACATGTGGTTCCTCAAGAGGGGCAGCAGCCTTTTCAGTAGTTGCAGGGGCCACAGTCTGGATGATTTACTGATCTGGCCTTGAACATTAACCAAAACGGCATTGCTGTGCTGGTACTGCGAACGGCTCAAAGCAAGGGGAAACTACAGACGTAATTTTACCCGAGGACATGCAGCTTTAGTGTATGATTAAATGATGATAGCGTCCTCTTGGGTAAAATATTCCGGAGGTAAAATAGTCCCCCATTCGAATCTCCGGGCGGGGACTACTCAAGAGGACGTCGTTATCAGGAGAAAGAAAACGCGTTCTACGGATCAGAGAGTGGAATGTCAGATCCCTTAATCGGGCAGGTAGGTTAGAAAATTTAAAAAGGGAAATGGATAGGTTAAAGTTAGATATAGTGGGAATTAGTGAAGTTCGGTGGCAGGAGGAACAAGACTTTTGGTCAGGTGAATACAGGGTTATAAATACAAAATCAAATAGGGGTAATGCAGGAGTAGGTTTAATAATGAATAAAAAAATAGGAGTGCGGGTAAGCTACTACAAACAGCATAGTGAACGCATTATTGTGGCCACGATAAACACAAAGCCAATGCCTACTACAGTATTAAAAGTTTTTATGCCAACTAGCTCTGCAGATGATGAAGAAATTGATGAAATATATGATGAGACAAAAGAAATTATTCAGGTAGTGAAGGGAGACGAAAATTTAATAGTCATGGGTGACTGGAATTCGTCAGTAGGAAAAGGGAGAGAAGGAAACATAGTGGGTGAATATGGATTGGGACTAAGAAATGAAAGAGGAAGAAGTCTGGTAGAATTTTGCGCAGAGCATAACTTAATTATAGCTAACACTTGGTTCAAGAATCATAAAAGAAGGTTGTATACATGGAAGAATCCTGGAGATACTAAAAGGTATCGCACAGATTATACAATGGTAAGACAGAGATTTAGGAACCAGGTTTTACATAGTAGGACATTTCCAGGGGCAGATGTGGACTCTGACCACAATCTATTGGTTATGACCTGTAGATTAAAACTGAAGAAACTGCAAAAAGGTGGGAATTTAAGGACATGGGACCTGAACAAGATGAAAGAACCAGAGGTTGTACAGAGTTTCAAGGATAGCATAAGGGAACAATTGACAGGAATGGGATAAAGAAACACAGTAGAAGAAGAATGGGTAGCTCTGAGGGATGAAGTAGTGAAGGCAGCAGAGGATAAAGTAGGTAAAAAGACGAGGGCTGCTAGAAATCCTTGGGTAACAGAAGAAATATTTAATTTAATTGATGAAAGGAGAAAATATAAAAATTCAGTAAATGAAGCAGGCGAAAAGGAATACAAACGTCTCAAAAATGAGATCGACAGGAAGTGCAAAATGGCTAAGCAGGGATGGCTAGAGGACAAATGTAAGGATATAGAAGCTTATCTAACTAGGGGTAAGATAGATACTGCCTACAGGAAAATTAAAGAGACCTTTGGTGAGAAGAGAACTACGTGTATGAATATCAAGAGCTCAGATGGCAACCCAGTTCTAAGCAAAGAAGGGAAAGCAGAAAGGTGGAAGGAGTATATAGAGGGTTTATACAAGGGCGGTGTACTTGAGGACAATATTATTGAAAGGGAAGAGGATGTAGATGAAAACGAAATGGGAGATATGATACTGCGTGAAGAGTTTGACAGAGCACTGAAAGCCCTGAGTCGAAACAAGGCCCCGGGAGTAGACAACATTCCGTTAGAACTACTGACGGCCTTGGGAGAGCCAGTCATGACAAAACTGTACCAGCTGGTGAGCAAGATGTACGAGACAGGCGAAATACCCTCAGACTTCAAGAAGAATATAATAATTCCAACTCCAAAGAAAGCAGGTGCTGACAGATGTGAAAATTAGCGAACTATCAGTTTAATAAGTCACAGCTGCAAAATACTAACTTGAATTCTTTACAGTCGAATGGAAAAACTGCTAGATGCGGACCTCGGGGAGGATCAGTTTGGATTCCGTAGAAATGTTGGAACACGTGAGGCAATACTGTCCTTACGACTTATCTTAGAAGAAAGATTAAGAAAAGGGAAACCTACGTTTCTAGCATTTGTAGACTTGGAGAAAGCTTTTGACAATGTTGACTGGAATACTCTCATCCAAATTCTGAAGGTGGCAGGGGTAAAGTACAGGGAGCGAAAGGCTATTTACAATTTGTACAGAAACCAGATGACAGTCATAAGAGTCGAGGGGCATGAAATGGAAGCAGTGGTTGGGAAAGGAGTGAGACAGGGTTGTAGCCTCTCCCCGATGTTATTCAATCTGTATATTGAGCAAGCAGTAAAGGAAACAAAAGAAAAATTCGGAGTAGGTATTAAAATTCATGGAGACGAAGTAAAAACTTTGAGGTCCACCGATGACATTGTAATTCTGTCAGAGACAGCAAAGGACCTGGAAGAGCAGTTGAACGGAATGGACAATGTCTTGAAAGGAGGGTATAAGATGAACATCAACAAAAGCAAAACGAGGATAATGGAATGTAGTCAAATGAAATCGGGTGATGCTGAGGGAATTAGATTAGGAAACGAGACACTTAAAGTAGTAAAGGAGTTTTGCTATTTGGGGAGCAAAATAACTGATGATGGTCGAAGTAGAGAGGATATAAAATGTAGACTGACAATGGCAAGGAAAGCGTTTCTGAAGAAGAGAAATTTGTTAACATCGAGTATAGATTTATGTATCAGGACGTCGTTTCTGAAAGTATTTGTATGGAGTGTAGCCATGTATGGAAGTGAAACATGGACGATAACTAGTTTGGACAAGAATAGAATAGAAGCTTTCGAAATGTGGTGTTACAGAAGAATGCTGAAGATAGGGTGGATAGATCACGTAACTAATGAGGAGGTATTGAATAGTATTGGGGAGAAGAGAAGTTTTTGGCACAACTTGACTAGAAGAAGGGATCGGTTAGTAGGACATGTTTTGAGGCATCAAGGGATCACAAATTTAGCATTGGAGGGCAGCGTGGAGGGTTAAAATCGTAGAGGGAGACCAAGAGATGAATACACTAAGCAGATTCAGAAGGTTGTAGGTTGCAGTAGGTACTGGGAGATGAAGAAGCTTGCACAGGACAGAGTAGCATGGAGAGCTGCATCAAACCAGTCTCAGGACTGAAGACCACAACAACAACTCTGAAAGGAACTTAATTGGTATACGGTCTGGACCAGAAGGCTTGCTTTTATTAAGGGATTTAAGCTGCATCACTACTCCGAGGATATCTACTTCTACGTCACTCAAGTTGGCAGCTGTTCCTGATTTGAATTCTGGAATATTTACTTCGTTCTCTTCGGTGACGGAATTTCGTAAGGCTGTGTTTAGTGCCTCTGCTTTGGCCGCACTGTCGTCGATAACATTTCCATTACTGTCGCGCAGAGGAGGCATTGATCGTCTTGCCGCTAATATACATTATATACGACCAGAATCTCTCTGGACTTTCTGCCAGGTTTTGTGACAACGTTTCGTTAAGGAAACTATTATAAACATCTCGCATTAAAGTCCGCGCTAAATTTCGAGCATCTGTAAAAGATCACCAATCTCGGAGATTTTGCGTTCGTTTAAATTTAGCATGTTATTTTCGTTGTTTCTGCAACTGTGCTCTGACCCGTTTTGTGTACCAAGGAGGATCAGCCCCGTCGTTTGTTACTTTATTTGGTGTAAATCTCTCAATTACTGTCGATACTATTTCTTCGAATTCCAGCCACATCTGGTCTACACTTACATTGTTAATTTGGAAAGTGGAGATTGTGTCTCAAGAAGGCATCAAGTTAATTTTTATCTGTTTTCCACTTAATAGCTTAGAGGTCCACTACACACAGGAAGCATCTACACTGGTACAGGGTCTGTGTGGAGAGAAGTGGGCAGTTTTTGATGTTAGAGAGTCTCGGCAAACAATAGGAAGGGCGTCGGTCTGAAAGTGTCTAGGACAAACATGGGAAAGGAGACCTAGAAACAGTTGGTATCGTAGTTTTAAATTGTCATAGCTGTGTTGGAAGAGAACCAGAACTCCAAGCGCTAATAGAAACCACTGAAGCACAAATCATAGGTACGAATAGCTTTCTATATCCGGAAATAAGTACTGCCAATACTTTTATAAAGGCCCTAACCATGGTCAGAAGGTATGGATTAAATACCGTTGGCGGTAGAGTGTTTATTGCTGTCAGAAGTAGTTTACCTTGTAGTGAAATCAAAGTATATAATTTCTTTTGGTTAGTATGGGTCTAGGTTATACTTGAAAAACGAAATAAATTAATAAAATAGTTTCTTTTACCGATCCTGGACTCAAATGACACAGTTGCTGAACAGGTCATAGACAACTTTTGCAAGACTACACTGGTCTTGTGGTTTGATTTTAAAGGCTACTGGCGACAGTAAGTTTACACCCTGACACCAGTAGTTTTAACTTTTAAGCCTTCCACTTGTCTGCCTGTCCATGTGTCTACTAAATTGATTCTGCGCATCTGACAGTGACTGTTATTGCTAATCTGAATAGGATGTTATCACTTTTACCAAAATCTTAAATAAAACTTGAATGCTGAGAAAAATTAATGAAATGGTGTCCCTGTCACTATTGCAGTCAATTAGTGATGGGTAATTAATATATCAACTTAGGATTAATCTCGTATAAAAATGAAAAGAGTATATTAATCATAAAATAGGACATACAACACAAGTTAAGCGAGATGAGAAATAAATCATGAACTATTGGCAACACAAATAGAAGCAACAAATAATTAGCACTACATTGGGTGGCGTTCGCTCGCCCAATGCTAAGGTTTATTTGTTTAATCTGTTTACCCTGGCTCAAAACATGGATAACGCAATCTGAAATTATGTAACACAGAATAGACTTTGATGGATTTATTCTACAAGACACACTACGTTCGTACAGCTCAGAACAAGTGGAGACACTGTGATTCTCCTTGCCCTAACAAGCTGGAGCATCAATGGTGTATCCCTTTCTCGAGGCATAGCACTGTCTCAGGTGACAGTCATGCCTCAAGCTTCTGCAAAGCAGCGATGTGACACTTCCGTTCATCAGTCATACCATGGATCAATTTCACTCACTTGCACAGCAGTGCACACAAAGAGATCAAATGTCAAGGCGGCCTGATATGAATAAGATTGTCCTCGGCACAGCAAGTTGTCTGAAATAATTGAGGTCCTAATTCTAGGTACAGCTGAAATTGTCACAACAGGCTCCCCAGTCAGCACCAGTACCAGTTCGATGTATGCACATGAAGTGTCCCAAGTGCAACCCACTCATAACAAGAATCAAGACCAGAATCTCAAAAAATGGTTCAAATGGCTCTAAGCACTATGGGACTTAACATCTGAGGTCCTAAGTCCCCTAGACTTAGAACTACTTAAACCTAACTAACATAAGGACATCAACACATCCATGCCTGAGGCAGGATTCGAACTTGCGACCGTAGCAGTAGCGCAGTTCCGGACTGAAGAGCCAAGAACCGCTCGGCCACAGCGGCCGGCAAAAGAATTTCCTTTGATTGGTTGGTTGGTTGGTTGATTTGGGGCAGGGGACCAAACAGCGAGGTCATTGGTCCCATCGGATAATGGAAGGATGGAGAAGGAAGTTGGCCATGTTTCTTCAAAGGAATCATCCCAGCATTTGCCTAAGGCAATTTAGGAAAATGACAGAAAACCTAAATCAGGATAGCCAGACGGGGGTTTGAACCATCATCCTCATGAATGGGAGTCCAAAGTGCTAACAACTGCTACATCTCACTCCGTCACAATCTCCTTTTCAGACTGGAGTCTGAATCAAAAGTCCCATTTCTCCACTTGTCCCCTTCCATCGAACTCGATAAACCTGAGAAGTGCACCAACCCAACCACATCAACATGGGTTTTGTGCCAATCATAAGGCTTCACAACACCATCTCTTCCCTCTAGCTCGTCTACTCTACATTCATGGGCAATCCTAACCAAAGCTGATAATATTCTTTTCCCTGACAAAGATGCAGCCAATCCCTGACTCAAAAATTTCTGCACAGGGAGGAGAAGATGTTACAATCCTGAACTGTGTCTTCCACAGCCACTTTAGGCAGCATCTTTTGGGAGTTTTAATTTAGGCCTAAAGTGAGATTCATCACAGAGATCATTCTCTTGATGGGCTGAATGTTACAGCACATCCGACAAGGGCCTCTGCTCAACTGAGAGAAGTGCTTCCGTATCACACTACATACCATTTGAGAACAACCATAAATGTTGTGCCCCATCCTAAAATTCTTCTGAAGGCATGAGGCTTCCAAAAAAAAAAAAAAAAAAAAAAAACCTCAGCAAGTAGAAGGACGTCACTACTTAATGGCTTTGTCTATAGCACCTGGTCCAAGGCGAATATGGAAACTTCCAGATTTTAATGGATACCAGCTCTTTGCAGAATGGGCGTTTACAGCACTTTCGAAACATCTTGGCTGGCGACTTACTTTCTCTCCTGGGCCGTGGTCCCTTCCTTGACCAGAAGCACCTAACAGGTAGATCCAGGTAGACCGTTCTTCACCTCTTTGGCTGTAAGCATTGTTTGCACACCGGCACGAGAAATTCTTGGGACCAGCAATTTGTGACCGGTAAGTGCTTTGAGGTGTTCCTCTCCCTAACAGGTGCATGTGGTTCCCAAGCCCTAAATGTCCACTGCTTCTTCTCAACTCCAGAAAGTACTATTGAAAGGAGAGCAACCATAAAGGTCCCACAAGCATTAACAATGTACATGCGCCCATCATCACCTCACAGAAAATTATGACTGGTGTGTAATAACATTAAAGAACAGCGTTGAATATGAAAATAAGTGAGAGAGCGACTTGTCCTACCTCACTGCCGCTTATATAAGGTTGATTTCCACATGGGTAGTGTCCCACTTGAAAATGGTGTACTGTAACACAGAGCAGAGGAAAGCATAAAACTATATTGAGATCTTGCAGTGGTAACATAACTGATAAGGACGACTTTGCCAACCAAGACCAATAATGAAAAGCCATCCTAACTTGACCTCATTCAGCAGGTGTCACTCACTCAAAGCTGCATGCCTGCAAGAACATATGAACATTTCTGTGTGCAGTATGATTTATGTGGACTGTAAGGTGATTGATACGTTGCAGCCTTCAGATGAACAATTATGAAGCGGTTAAAAAAGTCTTGCAGCTGTATTTTTTCTCATTCAACAATTTCTGACGTCATAGATGAATAATGTCCCTAATATGATTACAGTTCTGTGGAGTTTGAAACTGTTCTCTGCCTCAGTGACTTACCCTGGTCAGTCATCCACCAGGCTTCAGTCATGCGTAATATACAGTGTGTTACAAAAAGGTACAGCTAAACTTTTAGGAAACATTCCTCACACACAAAGAAGGAAAATATGTTATGTGGACATGTGTCCGGGAACGCTTACTTTCCATGTTAGAGCTCATTTTATTACTTCTCTTAAAAATCACATTAATCATGGAATGGAAACACACAGCAACAGAACGTACCAGCGTGACTTCAAACTCTTTGTTACAGGAAATGTTCAAAATGTCTTCCGTTAGCGAGGATACATGCATCCACCCTCCGTCGCATAGAATCCCTGATGCGCTGATGCTGCCCTGGAGAATTGCGTATTGTATCACACCCGTCCACAGTACGAGCACGAAGAGTCTCTATATTTGGTACTGGGGTTGCGTAGACAAGAGCTTTCAAATACCCCCATATATGAAGATCAAGAGGGTTGAGGTCAGGAGAGTGTGGAGACCATGGAATTGGCCCGTCTCTACCAATCCATCGGTCACCGAATCTGTTGTTGAGAAGCGTACGAACACTTCGACTGAAATATGCTGGAGCTCCATTGTGCATGAACCACATGTTGTGTCGTACTTGTAAAGGCACATGTTCTAGCAGCACAGGTAGAGTATCCGGTATGAAATCATGATAACGTGCTCCATTGAGCGTAGGTGGAAGAACGAAACTAAAATGAGCTCTAACATGGAAATTAAGCGTTTCCGGACACATGTCCACATAACTTCTTTTCTTTATTTGTGTGTGAGAAATGTTTCCTGAAAGTTTGGCCGTAGCTTTTTGTAACACCCTGTATACAATACTGGCCATTAAAATTGCTACACCACGAAGATGTCGTGCTACAGACGCTAAATTTAAACGACAGGAAGAAGATGCTGTGATGTGCAAATGATTAGCTTTTCAGATCATTCACACAAGGTTGGCACCAGTGGCGACACCTACAACGTGCTGACACGAGGAAAGTTTCCAACCGATTTCTTATACACAAACAGCAGTTGGCCGGCGTTGCCTGGTGAAACGTTGTTGTGATCCCTCGTGTAAGGAGGAGAAACGCGTACCATCACGTTTCCGACTTTGATAAAGGTCGGATTGTGGCCTATCGTGATTGCGGTTTATCGTATCGCGACATTGCTGTTCGCGTTGGTCGAGATCCAATGACTGTTAGCAGAATATGGAATCGGTGGGTTCATGTGGGTAATACGGAACGGCCTCGTATCACTAGCAGTCGAGATGACAGGCATCTTATCCGCATGGCTGTAACGGATCGTGCAGCCACGTCTCGATCCCCGAGTCAACACATGGGGACATTTGCAAGACAACAACCATTTGCATGAACAATTCAACGACGTTCGCAGCAGCATGGACTATCAGCTCGGAGACCATGGCTGCGGTTACCGTTGACGCTGCATCACAGACAGGAGCGCCTGCGATGGTGTACTCAACGACGAACCTGGGTGCACGAATGGCAAGACGTCATTTTTTCGGATGAATCCAGGTTCTGTTTACAGCATCATGATGGTTGCATCCTTGTTTGGCGACATCGCGGTGAACGCACATTGGAAGCGTGTATTCGTCATCGCCATACTGTCGTATCACCTGGCGTGATGGTATGGGGTGCCATTGGTTACACGTCTCGGTCACCTCTTGTTCGCATTGACGGCACTTTGAAGAGTGGAAGTTACATTTCAGATGTGTTACGACCCGTGGTTCTACTCTTCATTCGATCCTTGCGAAACCCTACATTCCAGCAGGATAATGCACGACCGCATGTTGCAGGTCCTGTACGGGCCTTTCTGGATATGGAAAATGTTCGACTGCTGCCCTGGCCAGCACATTCTCCAGATCTCTCACCAATTGAAAACGTCTGATCAATGGTGGCCGAGCAACTAGCTCGTCACAATACGCCAGTCAATACTCTTGATGAACTGTGGTATCGTGTTGAAGCTCGATGGGCAGCTGTACCTGTACACGCCATCGAAGCTCTGTTTGACTCAATGCCCAGGCGTATCGAGGCCGTTATTACGGCCAGAGGTAGTTGTTCTGGGTACTGATTTCTCAAGATCTGTGCACCCAAATTGCGTGAAAATGTAATCACATGTCAGTTCTAGTATAATATATTTGTCCAATGAATAGCCGTTTATCATCTGTATTTATTCCTGGTGTGGTAATTTTAATGGCCAGTAGTGTAAAACAGACTACAACTATAGCTTAAGAAACACCTTCATTCTCAAAGTCTAAAAATCTAAAAAAGTATCATGTGTAATCTGTTGTGTTATTTCCTAGGGTAGTGTAATATTTCTTCTGTTACCTACAAGACGTTTGCATATCACGCTTTTCACACAGAATTTACGTACATGCATGACAAATAATCTTTACAAATATCACTGTATCAAAAACTAAGTCAGTTTCATAAGAAAATATGCAGGACTACATAAATTAACAGTTACTTGAAACATCCTATCCCTCCTACCACAACGGTCCCTGGGGGGCCAAACACACACTAAACACATATACAAGTTGCCTCTGGATTGGCTGGATCATAAGGTGCAGGGAACTTGAGCCAGAGTAAGGATTACCCTTCACTCAGCATGTGATGTAGGATGAGCAGCAGACGGCTCTGGTTCCCCATATTCTCCTTGGCAGCGTCAGGGTGCCAGCTGAGCTGTTGGTATCGTCTCGACCTGTGCAGAAATCGGCTGTTTGGCGTGCTGTCAGATGTGACAGACACAACATCTGGTGGGAGGAAATGAGAGAGCAGTGTTGATGGATGGTGGCCAACATTTCCAACTCAGGAAGTGACGGCACTGTCCCCGTCTTTCCCCTCGACCTCTTATAGCTGAACTTGGTGTACAACCTGTCTCCTATTGATGAGTTCCTGTCTCTCAGCGTGCCAGTGGCTAACGTGTGATGTCTCCACAGGTGCCAGTGCTCATCTGCCTCTTAGTGCATGCTGCAGGAGCAACTCTTCCAGATGACGGCCATCAGACTGCACACCATCTGTAGAGGGGGTGTCTGCCTGGGGTATTCCTCTGGAACTTATTGTGGCGGCAGCTTGTTTGCAGGTACCTCAAGGATATGGCGTGACATCAGGGATAAGCCTCCAGTCCCGTGGGTTCCGTTCACAACCACTTGGCGGGTAGTTTCTGTTGGGTTTCAGTTACTTGACACCAGGCCATCAGCAAGGCTCTTGAGGGAGTGGCGTGACATCAGAGGTCAGCCACCCTTGTCCAGCAGGCCGCCTCCATTGATAGGTGGCTGGGGTAAGCTGGTTTATGGCAGTCATGGCGACTTTCACTCTTTTTTGGACGCTAAGGTGACTGGCTGTCCCCCAGCTATCCTGGCATTCATTCAGCACTGCCCTCTGACTCTCCGCTTGGCGGCATTCTGGCTGCTTTGATGGCTCCCAAGATCTGCACACTCCACATATGCTTCAGTGCCAAGTCCTTACATGGGTTCTTTTGCGGATAGTTTCTTATGATTAGAACAACCACACAAAAACGAGTTTTTTTAATAACTAAATTAAATTATATATGATTATTTGTGCGTTTGTAATAAAATAAAAGAAAGAAATAAGTATTATAGTATTGAGTAAACATGACATCCTTAACAGTTACAATGGTCTGAAAAATATGGTGTGAAGTGTTTCTGGTCTGTGTGTGAGTTGTGTAGGCACCATTTTACCTTTCGCATACCCCTATATTAGGCCGACACTGCATCCACTCATCACTCAAATATATTCACTCCACACAACACTAAGTACTAACTATTTTTCTTTACGCATCACCTTTCAACTTTTCCTCTAAATCCTCTCTACTTGTAGATTTTGCCTTCTTCACATATACTAATCGTGTTCATCGTACTTCCGGCAGCATTATCACCCAATTCCGAAACGGTCTGAAACCTCGCTGCTGTTCGTCTGTGTAGAAGCTCTATCTCGTGACCATTCCCCAGGTTTCGCATATCTGAAACTCATAAATGCCATTATTTTTGCGGACATGCTGCTTAACATGTTACAAAAGTATCTCCAGTCTTCTTCTTGTTGGATCGCCGCTTTAATAAAATACAAATAAGTAAATTAGTTCTCCAATGTAGGCTGATATTCATCCTCACCACGGTCCCCTTCTTATTATTGCCCTCCTTTTCCTGAGCTTGAGGTACGTCACACCACCTTGACTCGCACTGTACGTGCTCTCGCCTCATAATATGCAATTTTCCCACGGCGCCGGCAAAATGCAAAGACTTCGAGAAAGGCTTCATCGCACAACTGGCGATGGCCCAGAATCTCAGCAGACTTAGCGTCTATGCGCACCTAATGCGTTGGCAGCTAAATCCACACATAACACACCTGAAAATCGAGACAAACAGGCACAGTGGCATGGTCGCAATCTCGTCACTGCAAAAACAGCTAAAAGCAACGTAGACTCACCTCTTGGGCGGTGCACAAGCTACAGCGGAAAAGGACGAAAATAATCTCACAGACCATAGTGACATTATACAAGACAATGCTACAAGGATTATACACATATGACGAATTTCTATTCACTCCTCACTTTGATTATCAAGCAGGCAGGGAACGCGTTGATTTGTTGATGTAACAACCACGCAACTCGTTTGACCATGTTCCACAAGGTGTCATACGTTAAGCTAATAAATGGCAGTTACAAATGCATCAAATACAGAAATTCAGTAAATGAATGATTTATAAGCACTACACGATATCACATAGAATTTACTAACCCATTTAAGTTCTATGTAACAACTGAGTCTTACCTAACTGAACTACTTATTCTACAAACGGTTTTACATGACAGATACGGTGAGTACCAAAGGATTTCCTTGGTTTCAGGGACCCGAGTTTTTGTTTGTTAGACAGAAGGAAACTTCTGACCAACGCGGAATTCTCTTATGCGTGCTTTTTTATCCCAGATCTCTTTTCGTTTCGCTCCCACCTCACACAATCTCCTGAGGGCCAGGCCAACAATTTGGTTCTGTTGCAATCGGGCTCTCGGGGGAAACTCTACGACTTCACGGGTTAGATCTCTGGGTTGCCTGTTCTTGAGAACAGTTACTGTTTCTATCTTAGTGACTCCATATGGAAACTCGTCCATCATGTCCTGGAAGTCGCGTTGGAAAACATCCCAGGTGGCGTGTCGTTTTGCTCAGAATATATGGCAAAGGGTTCCCAGGCTTTTCACTATCCTCTCTGGTGGGAACGATTGGGGATGTCATATGGAAGCGTATATTGGTTTAATCCTGTGTTTTCTTAACATTGCTTTCCAGCTCTCTGACCGGAACTGGGGTTCATTGTTGGAGATAATACTATCTACATGACCTACTTGGGTCGGGAAATCTTTGCAGGAGGCTCTGCATACTGTCAGTTTCAGTTGCCTTTTTCGGGTGACACACTTAGACGCCAGCTCCACTGCTACCAGGGTGTGACTATATCCTCTACCCGCGTGTACAAGAAGACCCATGAAATCTGTTGCAGAGAGGTGTTCCAGTTTCTATGGAATTATTGGATCTAGAGGTGACTGCATTGTCACCGTAACGTGCTTTGATTTCTGACAGGCTTTACACACCTCCAAACCCTCCGAATTCTTCTACCCACATCTTTAAAGTGACACAGTGTTTGCAATTTCCGGTAGCATTTTATGACGCCAAAATGTGTGTAACTAACGTGAGTGTGCCAAGTGACCTTGTTCACAATTTCATCTGGCATGCAAACATGCAAGGGCGCTCCTTCTCTTCGACTGCGAATGAACAAGGTTCACTTTCGCAATAGACGGAACTGTTTGAGCTTAGTTTCCGTCATGTCTTTTAACCTCTTCTTTAGAGCTGGGTCCTTGTCTTGTTCCCTGCTGATGTCCTTTCGACTCATGGTGACATAACTCTCAGACGCCACATATTCAGTATAATACAGACTGTAGCGTTCTTCTTCTAGTGGGTTTGTGCTACTTCTTTCTAATCCCATCGGTGAATGTGACAGTGCACGGGCGATGATGTTCTCCTCCGCTGGTACGTGCATAATTTTAAAATCGCACTTCTGTAGCATGAGTGCCCATCTCGTCAGCCCCTTATTACAGAACTTTGCCGTGAGTAAGAGCTCCAAGGCTTTGTGATCGGTGAAGACTCTTGTTTTTATCCCATACAAGAAAAATTGAAATTTTTCGAAGATAAACACGACCACCAAGGCTATCAACTGTATTAAGGAGTGGTTTCTCTCGTATATACTGAGAACACAGTGTCCAAAAGCTATGGGCTTTATGCACCATCTTTCCCCGTTGATGATATCTCCCGAAGGTCACTACGCCAAACGCAGAGTACGATCTGTCCGTCGTCAAGCTAAATTCCTCAGCCAGGTTGGGTTGCAACAAAATCGGTGTATTAACCAGCGCGGATTTGAGGATCTGGAATTCATTGTCTGCCACATCACCCCAGTCCCATAGCATCTTGTTGCCAGTGAGCTGGCATTATCGCGGCTTAGCTAGTTTCTTCACATGAATGAATCTCTTGCATAAATTTGCGACACTGAGAAAGCCACAGAGTTGCTTCTTAGTTATTGGCGTTGCAGATTTGGTTATTACCTCGATCTTGTCCGGATCTTCCTTCCACGGTGATGATATGGCCAAAGAATTTTACTCATGAGGCCACAATGCATGACTTGATGATGTTGGCAGTTATGCAGCATTCCTTGAAGATCTGTAGTATTTCCTTAAGATTACATTGTGCCCTCTCCACGTCGGTTCTGCAATCAAGAGATAGTCTATTAAGTGGTGATCCTCTCTTTAAGGAATCCTTTAAAATACTGTCGAGTCCCCTAATGAAGGCAGCTGATGACACGATTAATCATGTTAGCAGCCGTTTGAATCTTAACATCTACCGAAGGCGAGGAATGCAGTGTGGTTCCTGCAGTTTGGGTGGAGTGTAATTTGTCAGAAACTGGACTGTATGTCCTGTGACCAACATGTGTTAAGGAAAGCCGGCCGTGGAGGCCGAGCGGTTCTAGGCGCTACAGCCTGGAACCGCGCGACCGCTACGGTCGCAGGTTCGAATCCTGTCTCGGGCATGGAAGTGTGTGATGTCCTTAGGTTAGTTAGGTTTAAGTAGTTCTAAGTTCTAGGGGACTGATGACCTCAGAAGTTAAGTCCCATAGTGCTCAGAGCCATTTGAACCATTTTTTGTTAAGGAACGCCTCCTTGAACTCTTTGTATGAGCGACAACATTCCGCAACACTGCGTGTATGTTCCGCTTGTATTTCAGTGGACACGGTTCTGGTAGCACTTTATGGTATTGAGCAATCCAACTTTTTCGATGCAATATATTGTTATTCTCTTTGTACACTTGGAAATTTTTAGTGGATAAGAAATATTTTTTGCGAACCTCGTTTCTGTAGCATACGTCTCCACAAATCGGTGTGCTTGCTCTGTTAAGGCCTCGCGGAGTAATGTTGCCGTCCGCCGAAGACGTGCACAATTATGTCCTGGTTCAGTTTCTGCCGTACTTTGCGTCGTGCGCCCTATGGTGGCTGGAGAACCTGTGGCATTCGCCTTTGTGCCGGTGATGTAACCTCAGATTGCGCACTGAAATGTCATAATGCATGCTCTTATCTCCTTCCATCTTCACGAGGGAGTGCTACCGTACCACATTGTGATTCTAATTACGCCACGTGCTCACGTGCCTGCTGGGCGTTTTTCGCTAGCCCGTCTTGTGAAGTGATTGTGGTCCGCTCTTCTTTGACTTCTGATATTTATACCCGTTTGTTCTCGATCATTTCGATGCACTTTACGTTCTCGCTAGTTTTTTCTTCTATTTCCTGGACAATTCTTGTTCCCTGTTTTTGGAGCATGGCAAGAACCTTTTCAGTTTTGTACATTTCGGTTTAGCCCGTTTTACTTGTTCTTTAGCTAACAAAGTGTCCTTGCGTGTACCTTGGGCTACTCATCATGCCGCCCAGGCACGCATTTTGCCTCGTTCGCGACCTTTCCGGTCTCTGTTGATGTTTTCTACCTCTTCTTTAACACCTGAGACCTCCTTCTTAACCTGTTCTGTACTTTCAACCTGGGCGATTAATTCCTTAATCTCCTTCGTGACTATCTCCTCTCTCTCCTGCCTCTTTGTCTTTGCTTCTTGCATCTTCTTCTCCGCATCCCCTCTCTTCCTCTCCGCTTCCTGCATGCATCGCATGAGAGCGTCAAATTGAGATCCTCCGCTGATACCTCCAGGACTAGGCGAACGCGATTCCATCGCTCTGAGGCGTTTTTTCGTGAGTCTCACCTACTACTCTCACTTCGGGTACATCTTGCCTGGCCTGCAGAGTCTACAAGGCACTCTACTGTTGTTTAACCTTTGCCTTCGTTGCCTGACTGAATTACCTCGTCATAATCAGAAAATTCTGCTTTCGACATATCCGCAAGGTCGGCTACTGCATTCGACTGAGAATTCTCTGCAACTTTTTCTTGATCGATGCTGCCGGTCCGACGTTCATACATTTGTGACAAGATTCGAATACCCTCACTATGTTGGAACAAACGTGCCTTGCTTCTAGTAAGCATGATTTCAAATTCCTACTCCCCAGGGGTTTCAGCTGCTACTCATCGCCGACCGCGGTGGTCTCGCGGTTCTAGGCGCGCAGTCCGGAACCGTGCGACTGCTACGGTCGCAGGTTCGAATCCTGCCTCGGGCATGGATTTGTGTGATGTCCTTAGGTTAGTTAGGTTTAAGTAGTTCTAAGTTCTAGGGGACTGATGACCACAGCAGTTGAGTCCCATAGTGCTCAGAGCCATTGGAACCATTTGCTACTCATCGCAATGCCACACAATTCTGCCCTGAAATTTGTTCTACTGAGCCGTTAATTCTGAATCCGTGACAACATACAATCCCTATGGTAACATACATGAGCCTCAAATAATCTACCCCATTCTCCGTCAGGAACAATCAACAACTGACACCGAAGTCACAACAAAAAAGACTGAAAATACAAACAAACAACACAAAAAATTACAAAATATCAATGTATGTAGCGCGAGCAATTCTTACATTTACGCGACTCTAGTTTACCGCAGTGCACCAGATGAATTTCAGCATGAGAAAACAGAAACCTAGTAGCAGAAATGGCATCTGACTGTCACAAAAGGTGCCATCAATTCAGGATTTTTGCAGCAGTCGCCAAATTGCAACACTACACTGGTCTTGTGGTTTGATTTGAAAGAGTACAGACGAAATTTTTAACCGTGGCAGCAACCGCTTGAACTTTTAAGCCTTCCACGTGTCTACCTGGCCACGTGTCTGCTGCATGAATTCTGCCCTCTGACAGAGGTTGTTATTGTTAGCCTGCACTGGAGGTTATCACTTTTATCAGAATCTTAAATAAAACTTGGATGCTGAGAAATAACGAAATAGTGCCCTTGTCGTTATTGTAGTCAGTTAGTGATGGCTCATTAATATATCAACATGGGATTAATATTTTATAAAAATGGCAAGAGTTTATTAATCATAAAACAGGACGAAAACACATGTTAAGCGAAATGACAAATAAATCATGAACTGTTGGCAACGTATAATTAGCACTGCACTGAGTGGCGCTTGCTTGGAAAAGACTAAGGTTTATCTGTTTAACCTATTTGCTCTGGCTCAAAACATGGAAAACGCAATATAAAGTCAAATGCCAATTTTCACACCACACAGATATCTATTCTCAATCGTTTTGCCATTTGTTTTGATCTTCTGGTGACTTTACTGGAAGCAACAGCAAAGGGCCTGTAACACTACCTCGGGGAACGTCAGAAATCACTTCTGTTTCACTCGATGACTTTTCGTCAATAACTAGGAACTGTGTCCTTCTCTGACAGGAAATCACGAATCCTGTCTCATAACTGAGAAGACAATCCATAAGCACGCAATTTCGCTACAAGCTGCTTGTGTGGTACAGTGTCAATAGCCTTCCGGAAATCCAGAAATACGGAGTCAATGTGAAATCCCTTGTCAATAGCACTCAACACTTCGTGCGAGCAAAGACTAGTTGTGTTTCACAAGAACGATGTTTCCTAAATCCGTGTTGACTGTGTGTCAATATATCGTTTTCTTCGAGGTAATTCATAATATTCGAACACAATATATCTTCCAAAATCCTGCTGCATATCGACGTTAATGGTATGGGCCTGTAATTTAGTGGATTATTCCTACTACATTTCTTGAATATTGGTGTGATCTGTGCAACTTTCCAGTCTTTCAGTACGGATCTTTTGTCAGGCGAACGGTTGTTTGATTGTTAAGTATGGAGGCATTGCACCAGCATACTCTGAAACGAACCTAATTGGTATACAGTCTGGACCAGAAGACTAGCCTTTACTTATGTTGGCGCTGTTGTTGATTCGAATTCTGGAATATTTACTTCGTTTTCTTTTGTGAAGGCATTTCGGAAGGCTGTGCTTAGTAACCCTGCTTTGGCAACACTGTCTTCGAAAGTATCTTCATTGCTGTCGTGCAGTGGAGGCATTGATGGTGTCTTGCCGATAGTATATTTCACATACGACTAGACTCTCTTTGGATTTTCTGCCAGGTTTCGAGACAAAGTTTCGTTATGGAAACTATTATAATCACCTCGCATTGATGTCCGCGCTAAATTTCTACCCTCTGTAAAATATCACCAGTCTTGGAGATTTTGCATAAGCTTAAATTTGGAATGTTTTTTTCGTTGTTTCTGCAGCAGTGTTCTGACTCGTTTTGTGTACCAAGAAGGCTCAGTCCCGTCGTTCGTTAATTTATTTGGTATAAGTCTACCAATTGCTACCGATACTATTTGTTTGAATTCAAGCCACACCTGGTCTACACTTGTATTGTTATTTAGGAAGAAGTGGAGATTGTCTCTCAGGAAGGCGTCTGTGAATTTTTATCAGCTTTTTTGAATAGGTATATTTTTCGTTTATTTTTGGAGAATTTGGGATAGCAATATTCAGTTTCTCTACCATAGCCCAGTGTTTACTAACCCCTGTATCCGTTTTGATGTTTCTTATTAACTCAGGATTATTTGTTGCTAAGAGGTCAAGTGTGTTTTCACAACCGTTTATTATTCGCATGAGCTCATGAACTAACTACTCGAAATAATTTTCAGGGAAAGCGTTTAGCAAAATTTCGGATGATGTTTCATGCATAACATCGGATTGAAACATGTATTTTCGCCAACATATCGATGGTAAATTAAAGTCACCATCAACTATAATATTATAAGCTGGGTACGTGTTTGAAATCAAACCCAAGTTTTCTTTGAATCTTTCAGCAATTGCATCATCTGAATTTGGAGGTCGGTAAAAGGATCCAGTTATTATTTTATTTTGGTTACCAGCAATGACCTCTGCCCCTAGTAACTAACAGGAACACACTAGCTCAATTTCGCGACAAGATAAATTGCTTCTAACAGCAACAAACACTTTACCGCCAACTGTGTTTAGCCTATCCTTTAGGAACACCGTTGGGTTCTTCGCAAAAATTTCGGGTGAACTTATCTCCGGCTGTAGCCAGCTTTCAGTGCCTATAACGATTTGAGCATCAGTGCTTACTATTAGCACTTCGAGCTCTGCTACTTTCCCAATACAGCTACGACAATTGACAACTGTTATACCGATGGTTCCTGTATCTACGTTCTTCCTGTGTTGGACCTCACCCTTTGTGACTGGAGCCCTTTTTGTGTTTTCCTGAGACCCTCTAACCTAAAAAACCGCCCAGTCCACGCCACACAGCCCCTGCCAGCCACGTAGCCGCCTCTTGCGTGTAGTGGACTCCTGATATATTCAGTGGAACCAAAAACACAACAATCACAACAATCACAGTCCCTATGCATTACTAAATACTGTGGAAAACTAAACTCCCCAGATAAACGGACTATCGGCTACGAAACTCTACTATAGCATTGACGAAAACGCAGAAACTGTTTCTAATAAATTAGATTAATAAGCAGAGATTCAAAAACCTAGCTACCAAAGCACTCAGGTGAAACTAAATAATTTGCTCCTGATTAGGAACTTATAATATGTCACAAAATCGGTTTACTTTCCCATGCAAACGAAAACGCGAGAACTGTGGCTATTAGATGTTAAATTAACACGCAGAAACTCAAGAAACTAAACTATGCCGGCCGGGGTGGCCGAGCGGTTCTAGGCGCTACAGTCTGGAACAGCGTGACCGCCCGAAAGTAACAAATCCTGCCCCCCCCCCCCCCCAATCCTCTTCCCATCAAGCTCAAAACATGTGACCTTAAACTGCAATTTATTAACCAAGGACCCCAATTCAGCGGTTAATTCCTTATCATGGCCGTCTAACTTTAATGACCTTAAATCAGATATCCAGTTGGTTAAATGTATCAACTGTGCCCACACCCTATCTAACTGACTGCCACTAGGTTGAGTGCCCTCTAAAAAGCCGATGTTGTCTTCAAGACTGCTAACAGCTTTAAACAAAAACTCAGTGACTGCCTTTGTCTCACCCACAACATCTGGCGTGACGTCAACAGGCTGAAGAATGGTAACATGCAAGTGGGCTGCTAAGCCCATAAAACTACCCTCAATAGGCTGGCGTCTTATCACCAGCTCATAAGTGAAGTGGTAACTCCTCAATAGGCCAATCCCGGGACACTGCCTGACTGCCATCACTGAGTTGATCACCTAAAACAGAACACAATACGAAATACAGAAATCCTACAACACTAACAGAGCTTAACAAATCAAACCAACAGAAACTGAAATGGCGATATCACAATCGTAACCACACTCTGCTACCAGTTGAAACCTGGTGGTCAAGGGAAGGCAGGATTCGGTTACGATTGTTGGCAGATCCATAATCAGTTACTACTGGTTGCCTGTTACAATTACACACAATTTATTTTAAACCAGTAATTCCAGACTCAACAATAAATAAAAAATACCACACATTTTTAATGAAGGAAATAAACAAAATCATAAATAATAGTGCTTTTGGTGAGTTATAATTTAGCAAATCACCATTAAATATAGATACAACAGATAATGTTTTAAAAGCTAACGACTGTGATCTGGGCAGAAGGCCTTACACGCCAGGAATGGCAGTAGAAAGCACTCCAAGCGCTGTCCTTCGCCTCGGCGACACTACGAGCAGCAACACAAACCCAAGCCACTGGGTAATCGCGAGATATCACAATGGTGGAGGTTTCTCTACTTGGATTGAAATGCACTCATCTTAAAGCTTGCTGGATCCAGTTTACGACGAGGTCATGCACCCTCTTGACCAAAGCCCTTCCATCCAGCTGTCCATGCGTGCCGCCAGCGGTCTCGGGGTGTTCTCGCACTGCGAAGACCTGGCTCCTCCTGAGTCCCCAACTGAACTGGTCCCTCTCACATGACACGGAAAAAAACAACGTCTCCCCAAAGATAGGGCAACAGTTACTACATATCAATAACCGCCGCTGCTGCCGCTAGTGGACAGGCAATCCTTGCGAAACCGAGTGACGCCAGTCAACACGAGAAGAAGACAAACAACCGCAACCATGCGAACTAAACGATACTGTCTGACCTCCAACCGAGAGTGGAAACCTACAAACAGCACCAACGCAAGCTGCAGCACGGCTCAAACGAAAACAAGACAGATTATTAGCTAACGAAAAGCCCATTGTCACTACAAAAAATATAATTTCTTCACTTATGTCCTTGCAAGCCAGTAGAATTACTTCTTCGTCGGTTATAAATGACTCTTACAAATTATACTATTACATTTAAATAAAATCTGTAGTTATTTCCCTCCATATGTACAAAAGTTTTTCATAGTAATCAAACACCAAAATAGTCTCCCATTTGTGTTCTAACATTTGCCAAATATTCATTTGCGTGGAACTGAGTTGGCTACATAAAATTTTATTCATGGTCCGAAGCAATTTCTCGTTCATCACTCTGGCTACAGGCTTTCTGCCCACGCTCCAAAGTGAGTTAGGGCTGAGGATGGAGAACTGTGCATTCTGATCATTTAAGACCCTGAGAACCATAAGGGCTAAAGCACACCGTTATCGAACTCACATTTAAGTGGATATCAGAAAACCTGAATCTCCATAAGGTCAACAGATGTCATGAGCATGAATAAATGTCGACGATGATGTGCTTTAGGATCTTACGGTTCTCAGCCCCTCATGTGTTTCCTGGGAGTCGTCCCGTGTCGACAATCATTGGCTTCCTCTCTTTTATCCTGAGGTGGCAGTGCGGTTTGAAGATGTAACTGTCGCTTTTTGCTATAGCATGAGATGTTTCATTGTAACACGTACGTTATTTACGTATCTCTTTCATTGATGCGGCCATCGATTAACTCAACTTCATATCATATTATGTTTTTTTTCCTGTTGTCAATTCTGTGGAGTAATACCGATGCCCTCAGGAAGTGTCTGCGTAACCTGCGTTTTATTTTAATTTTTAAGTACCCATTCTGATCAGCAAATCCCAACTGTCTACCGTTTCACTGTAGTGCATAAATATGTAAGTTTAGCTGAGTTTTTGCCCGGATTTCTTCTCTGCCTTGGTCAGGGAGCACAGTGAGGTTCCGTCCGAAAGGCCTGTATGGCCTACGTGACTCAGTCGGCGTGCCTCAATGTCTAAACGGACATTCCCGCCAAATTTACGAGCGAGGCGTGTCACCGGCCCGTCCGCTTCCTCGGAAGAAGTTTCTAGAAGCTCTGGTGGCTTTCTCTCGGCAGAATGGCGCCCACTATGATGTATTCCTACACGCTTTCCTGGAAACTCATTAACCTGTAATGTCTCGCAGGAAAGCGTTCCAGAGGATTGGGCGTTATGGACTGCGAAAAAACACGGTAAAAGTGCCGTCTTGGTCTCTGTAGCGAAGTCAGGTAGATTTGGGGACGCGAAAAGTAGCGCTGAGATAGCATTGAGGACGCTAGAAGGTAAATCGTGTTAGCTTTCGAGGACGCTGAAAGTGCTGTCAGATACTTGAGTAATTATAAGGTTCAGCCAGATTGTGTTGGGGAATTGCACTGTGTGATCAAAAGAATCCGGACACCCCCAAAAATATACGTTTTTCATATTAGATGCATTTTGTTGCCAGGTATTCCATATCAGTGACCTTAGTAGTCATTAGACGTCGTGAGAGAGCAGAAAGGGGTTTTCCGCGGAACTCACGCACTTTGATTGTGTGTCACTTGACTGACACGTCTGTAGGCGATATTTCCACTATCCTAAACATCGCTAGGTCTACTGTTTCCGATGTGATAGTGAAGTGGAAACGTGAAGGGACACGTACAGCAAGAAAATGTACAGACCGAACTCGTCTGTTGACTGACAGAGACTGCCGACAGTTGAAGAGGGTCTTAATGTGTAATAGTGAGACATCTATCCAGATCATCACACGTGAATTCCAAACTGCATCAGGATCCACTGCAAGTACTATGACAGTTTGGCGGGAGGTGAGAAAACTTGGATTTCATGGTCGAAGCCACACATCACGCATGTAAATGCCAAACGACGCCTTGCTTGGTGTAAGGAGCGAAAACATTGCACGATTGAACAGTGGAAAAACATTGTATGGAGTGACGAATCACGATACACAATGTAGCGATCCGATGGCAGGGAGTCGGTGTGGCGAATGCCCGATGAACCTCATCTGCCAGCGTGTGTAGCGCCAACAGTAAAATTCGTTCGGAGGCGGTGGTGTTATGTAGTGGCCGACATTGATGTTTTAAGCAACTTCTTGCTTCCCACTGTTGAAGAGCAATTCCGTGATGGCGATTGCATCTTTCAACACGATCGGGCACTTGTTCAAAATGCACGGCCTGTGGCGGAGTGGTTGCACGACAATAACATCCCTGTAAAGGACTGACCTGTACAGATTCCTGACCTGAATCCTATAGTACACCTTTGGGAAGTTTTGGAAAGTCGATTTGGTGACAGGCGTCACCGACTGACTTTGATACCTCTCCTCAGTGCAGCACTCCTTGAAGAACGGGCTGCCATTCCCCAAGAAACCTTCGAGCACCTGATTAAACGTATGCCTGCGAGAGTGGAAGCTGTCATCAAGGCTAGGCGTGGGCCAACACCATAATGAATTCCTGCATTACCGATGGAGGGCACCACGAACTTGAAAGTCATTTTCAGGCTGGTGTTTCGATACTTTTTATCACATAGTGTATTCAGATTGTGAAGAATAATTTAATTGCTGTGTATGGTCAGATTAAAGCAGGGAGTAACTGGGAATTCATTCAGTGCTTAAGTTCTCAGATAAACTTTAGGGCGCTGTACGAAATAGATTAAAATTGCACGCAGTAGGTGGGTGATGGAAGACCCAGAAATGGCTGCCGTCCGAATGTTAATGCTAAAGCTGAGTTGTGGACCCTGGAGTAAATGATAGCTTCATCAGTATTTTCATATTTCCTCCTCTCGATAATAGTTAAAGTTTGAGACGATTTAGAATGATTTATTAAGTTCGTGTCAGTGTCTTATTTGTTCTTTCAAAATTATTTTCAATTGAAATAGTCCATTCTGTTAATTAGTGCAGTTTTAATCAGAAAAGTACCAGTTACATGCAAAAATCTAGTAGTCGTCATACTAAGGCAGTACCGAGCTCGAGTTACCTTGCGCAATGTTGGATTAAGATCTCTCCATTACAAATCAGGACTTAAATAATTTGTTTTCTGTGGATAGAACTCGGTACAGCCAATGCACTTAGGGTTGAAGAACGGTTGAAAATTGTAACAGAAAGGTTGAGATGTCTGGTGACAGAACACACTGATATACTCATATAGTCCAGGAACGATCGTCTGTTGACTCTTCTCAGGTTTTGTCAATGGTAACCCCCAGACATCTCCAACGATTTGTACTACCATTAATGGCAATAAAACATCAAGAGCCTTTCATTACATTTCGGAGTCTGTACTCTGAGCAGCTCGGATTTATCTGGTTGTTTGTGCATCTCTAATGTGAATCTCATTGGGTTATTTATTCTTGTTACTGTGTGAAAATGCGAGTTGTGCAG
Organism: Schistocerca gregaria; assembly: GCF_023897955.1. Lineage (NCBI taxonomy): Eukaryota > Metazoa > Arthropoda > Insecta > Orthoptera > Acrididae > Schistocerca > Schistocerca gregaria. The sequence goes on from NC_064931.1 coordinate 368,604,706, forward strand.
ATGAGGAACTTTGATTTTGATCTTCTTCCAGTTTTCCTAACTACGTCATTCAAAGCTCCGCGTAGTTGACTTCAGAATTTCATGTTTGTTCTCTGAGGTTTTTTTTTTTTTTTTTTTTTTTTTTTTTTTTTTTTTTTTTTTTTATATAAGTCACACTGCAGTAAGATTCCATGTTGGTTTTGAATCTCAATAAAAGTAGTAATTGTGAAATCGATTTCCATTTGTGAACTCGCTTTTCTTCAACTTATCTCGTGGTTCGGCAACCCTTACTTAATAAATATGATTGGTAATACATTAAGGTGTTATTTTAATGTTATGGTGTTTCTATTGTGAGCAGATACCAAATTATTAATCCAGTGTTGCAGAGCTTGTAGAGCTGTTTTTTATGCTGACGAGTGAGTAGTACACTCGGTTTGTATTTCGGTGCCCAGACCGTTACTAATGCGACCCTGTTTTCCAGGATTCTTTTCCCTAATTTCCTCTGTGACCTGTAGCCATAAAATCAGATTGTAGCGAGCGTTTCTTTTCCTTTGATTTATTGCGCATTAGCTGTGGCAGTAGCACAGTCGCTGGTAGTGTTGAGTTTATTGTGTTTTACGTTGCTTGTATATTTTCCGTATTTGTGTATTTTGGGGAAATAGTTAGTGTATTCCGCATTGCGTATGGAGAATTGTGTGTGAAGATATTTATTGGGTGTTTAAGGTTTGTCTTTCTTATTAATTTTTTATTGTAGCGATAATTCTCAGCAAACTGAGGCTAGTTGAACTTGCGAAATCGAAACAACCATAGCGCAACTTAAATTCTGGAACCATGGGCACCAAGGCATTGTGGTTAAACAGATGATGAGAACATGGGAGCAAAATAAGAGAAAATCAGAGGCTTATAGACAAAACGCAGAGGCTGATAGAAAGGTTTATGCAAGGGAAGCAGAGGAAAGAGATAAAGGAGCAGGGACTTATAAAAAGGATGTCGACAAAAAGCGGAGGTTGATAGAGAAAAAGCAGAGGCTGAGAGAGAGACTTATGGAAGGAAAGCAGAAGAAACAAGTAGGAAAACAGAGGCTGATAGACAAAGATCAAATGCTGATAGAAAGCAGTTCTCGTTAGACATAGAAATATGGTACAAAAGCATTGTTTTAGACAGGCTATGTCGGAAGAGACTGAGACAGTGTACCTCTGCGAACCTGAGAAGGTTTTCATGCGTAGACAAGACAATGACGAACAAAACCAGAAAAGCCAGATACCGCAGATCATGGAAGCCTTGGAGGAGTGGACTGCGTCAGAAGTAACTGAGACTAGTTCACTTCTCCGAATCTGAAGATGATGTCAGACTTAGACAGGACATTGACGAACAAAAACAGGAAAGCCAGACATCGCATTCATAACGCCGATAGCGTCAGATGGAGGAGGGATACGGCAGGCCAGCATCGTGAAATACGTTTCTGAATGTTCTCAGTTGGGTGATACATTTTCGCCAGTACAAGAATAGCCCACTGTGAGAGAGGCGGGTGCTGTGTTGAAATCTATGTCTACCAGTGGACAAAATTTCGATGACACGCACTTCTTCTCTTTACGCGAGATTCTCACCTACAAAGCGTGTGCGTATCGGCATGTAAAGATGTTCATCGATCACTTTAGAGATAACCTGCCGAATTCCTGGTCGACTCAGCGGAAACTCGAATTCAAAGGTATGCACATGAGCACATGAGGTAATTACACGAGTTCTGTCAGTAAAGTTGTATGACATGACTGGCTGGGAAACTCCGAATGGCAGGTTCAGTCACATAATTCGAAAGGTGTAGGACTCTGCTTTTGCGAGCTCTGAGTGTTGTGTTTTGTATAAGTGTATCTGTTGTTGTTGTTGTTGTTGTTGTGGTCTTCAATCCTGAGACTGGTTTGATGCAGCTCTCCATGCTACTCTGTCCTGTGCAAGCTTCTTCATCTCCCAGTACCTACTGCAACCTACATCCTTCTGAATCTGCTTAGTGTATTCATCTCTTGGTCTCCCTCTACGATTTTTACCTTCCAGGCTGCCCTCCAATACTAAATTGTGATCCCTCGATGTCTCAGAACATATCCTACCAACAGATCCCTTCTTCTAATCAAGTTTTGCCACAAGCTACTCTTCTCCCCAATTCTATTCAATACCTCCTCATCAGTTATGTGATGTACCCATCTAATCTTCATCATTCTTCTGTAGCATGACATTTCGAAAGCTTCTATTCTCTTCTTGTCTAAACTATATGTCGTCCACGTTTCACTTCCATACAGGGCTACACTCCATACAAATACTTTCAGAAACAACTTCCTGACATTTAAATCTATACTCGATGTTAACAAATTTTTCTTCTTCAGAAACGCTTTCCTTGCCATTGCCAGTCTACATTTTATATCCTCTCTACTTCGACCATCATCAGTTATTTTGCTCCCCAAATAGCAAAACTCCTTTACTACTTTAAGTGTCTCGTTTCCTAATCTAATTTCCTCAGCATCACCCGACTTAATTCGACTACATTCCATTATCCTCGTTTTGCTTTAGTTGATGTTCATCTTGTACCGTCCTTTTAAGACACTGTCCATTCCGATCAACTGCTCTTCCAAGTCCTTTGCTGTCTCTGACAGAATTACATTGTCATCGGCGAACCTCAAACTTTTTATTTCTTCTCCGTGGATTTTAATACCTACTCCGAACTTTTCTTTTGTTTCCTTTATTGCTTGCTCAATATACAGATTTAATAACAACGAGGAAAGGCTACAACCCTGTCTCACTCCTTTCCCAACCACTGCTTCCCTTTCATACCCCTCGAGTCTTAGAACTGCCATCTGGTTTCTGTACAAATTGTAAATAGCCTTTCGCTCCCTTTATTTCACCCCTGCCACCTTCAGAATTTGAAAGAGAGTATTCCAACCAATTTTGTCAAACGCTTTCTCTAAGTCTACAAATGCTAGAAACATAGGTTTGCCTTTCCTTAATCTTTCTTCTAAGATAAGTAATAGGGTCAGTATTGCCTCACGTGTTCCAACATTTATACAGAATCCAAACTGATCTTCCCCGAGGTCGGCTTCTATTAGTTTTTCCATTCGTCTGTACAGAATTCGCGTTAGTTTGTTTCAGCCGTGACTTATTAAACTGATAGTTCGGTAATTTTCACTTCTGTCAACACCTGCTTTCTTTGGAATTGGAATTATTATATTCTTCTTGAAGTCTGCGGGTATTTCGCCTGTCTCATACCTCTTGCTTACCAGATGGTAGAGATTTGTCAGGACTGGCTCTCCCAAGGCTGTCAGTAGTTCTAATGGAATGTTGTCAACTCCGGGGGCCTTGTTTCGACTCAGGTCTTTCAGTGCTCTGTCAAACTCTTCGCGCAGTATCATATCTCCCATTCCATCTTCATCTACATCCTCTTCATTTTCCATAATATTGTCCTCAAATACATCGCCCTTGTATAGACCCTCTATATACTCCTTCCACCTTTCTGCTTTCCCTTCTTTGCTTAGAACTGGGTTTCCATCTGAGCTGTTGATATTCATACAAGTGGTTCTCCTTTCTCCAAAGGTCTCTTTAATTTTCCTGTAGGCAGTATCTATCTTACCCCTAGTGAGATAAGCCTCTACATCCTTACAATTGTCCTGTAGCCATCCCTGCTTAGCCATTTTGCGCTTCCTATCGATATCATTTTTGAGACCATTGTACTGGGTGATTCAAAAAGAATACCACAACTTTAGGAATTTAAAACTCTGCAACGACAAAAGGCAGAGCTAAGCACTATCTGTTGGCGAATTAAGGGAGCTATAAAGTTTCATTTAGTTGTACATTTGTTCGCTTGAGGCGCTGTTGACTAGGCGTCAGCATCAGTTGATGCTAAGATGGCGACCGCTCAACAGAAAGCTTTTTGTGTTATTGAGTACGGCAGAAGTGAATCGACGACAGTTGTTCAGCGTGCATTTCGAACGAAGTATGGTGTTAAACCTCCTGATAGGTGGTGTATTAAACGTTGGTATAAACAGTTTACAGAGAATGGGTGTTTGTGCAAAGGGAAAAGTTCTGGACGGCCGAGAACGAGTGATGAAAATGTAGCACGCATCCAGCAAGCATTTGTTCGCAGCCCAGGAAAATCGACTCGCAGAGCTAGCAGAGAGCTGCAAATTTCACAATCAACTGTATGGAGAGTCCTACGAAAAAGGTTAGTTATGAAACCTTATCGTCTGAAATTGGTTCAAGCATTGTCTTCAGCTGATAGGATTAAAAGAATCGATTTCTGTGATTTTATCCTTGCTCAAATGGAAACAGATGAATCTTTCGTTTCAAAGATTGTGTTTAGTGATGAAGCAACTTTCCACACTAACAGGAAAGTCAACCGTCACAATGTCTGTATATGGGGCACTGAGAATCCGCGGGAAACAACTCAGTATGAACGTGACTCGCCTAAGGTGAACGTTTTCTGTGCCATTTCAGCCAATAAAGTTTTTGGTCCCTTTTTCTTCGAAGGTGCTACTGTAACTGGACTACAGTATCTGGAGATGTTAGAGAATTGGATGTTCCCTCAGCTCGAGCAAGAAGCACAACAATTCATATTTCAGCAGGATGGAGCGCCACCACATTGGCACTTATCTGTCCGTAACTACCTGAACGTCAACTACCCGAGGCGATGGATCGGCCGCCAGGCAGCCCGTGACAGAGCACTTCATCACTGGCCTCAAAGAAGCCCTGATCTTACCACTGCGATTTTTTCTTATGGGGGTATGTTAAGGATATGGTGTTTCGGGCACCTCTCCCAGCCACCATTGATGATTTGAAACGAGAAATAACAGCAGCTATCCAAACTGTTACGCCTGATATGCTACAGAGAGTGTGGATCGAGCTGGAGTATCAGGTTGATATTGCTCGAGTGTCTGGAGGGGGCCATATTGAACATCTCTGAACTTGTTTTTGAATGAAAAAAACCTTTTTAAATGCTCTTTGTAATGATGTATAACAGAAGGTTATATTATGTTTCTTTCATTAAATACACATTTTTAAAGTTGTGGTATTCTTTTTGAATCACCCTGTATTCCTTTTTTCCTGCTTCATTTGCTGCGTTTTTATATTTTCTCCTTTCATCAATTAAATTCAATATTTCTTCTATTACCCAAGGATTCCTACTAGCCCTCGCCTTTTTACCTACTTGATCATCTGCTGCCTTCACTACTTCATCCCTCAGAGCTACCCATTCTTTTTCTACTGTACTGTTGTCCCACATTCCTGTCAATTGTTCCCTTATGCTCTCCCTGAAACTCTGTACAACCTCTGGTTTAGCCAGTTTACCCAGGTCCCATCTCCTTAAATTCCCACCTTTTTGCAGTTTCTTCAGTTTTAATTTACAGTTCATAACCAATAGATTGTGGTCAGAGTCCACATCTGCCCCTGGAAATGCCTTACAATTTAAAACCTGGTTCCTAAATCTCTGTCTTACCATTATATAATCTGTCTGATACCTTTTAGTATCTCCAGGGTTCTTCCATGTATACAACCTTTTTTCATGATTCTTGAACCAAGTGTTAGCTATGATTATGTTATGCTCTGTACAAAAATTCTACCAGGTTGCTTCCTCTTTCATTTCTTAGCCCCAATCCATATTCACCTACTATGTTTCCTTCTCTCCCTTTTCCTACTCTCGAATTCTAGTCACCCATGACTATTAAATTTTCGTCTCCCTTCACTACCTGAATAATTTCTTTTATCTCATCATATATTTCATCAGTTTCTTCGTCATCTGCAGAGCTAGTTGGCATATAAACTTGTACAACTGTAGTAGGCATAGGCTTCGTGTCTAACTTGGCCACAATAATGCGTTCACTATGCTGTTTGTAGTGGCTTGCCCATACTCCTATTTTCTTATTCATTATTAAACCTACTCCTGCATTACCCCTATTTGATTTTGTATTTATAACCCTGTATTCACCTGACAAAAAGTCTTGTTCCTCCTGCCACCGAACTTCACTAATTCCCACTATATCTAACTTTAACCCATCCATTTCCCTTTTTAAATTTTCTAACCTACCTGCCCGATTAAGCGATCTGACATTCCACGCTCTGATCCGTAGAACGTCAGTTTTCTTTCTCCTGATAACGACATCCTCTTGAGTAGTCCCCGCCCGAAGATCCGAATGGGGGGCTATTTTACCTCCGGAATATTTTACCCAAGAGGATGCTATCATCATTTAATCATACAGTAAAGCTGCATGCCCTCGGGTAAAATTACGGCTGTAGTTTCCCTTTGCTTTCAGCTGTTCGCAGTACCAGAACAGCAAGGCCATTTTGGTTAGTGTTACAAGGCCAGATCAGTCAATCATCCAGACTGTTGCCCCTGCAACTACTGAAAAGGCTGCTGCCCCTCTTCAGGAACCACAGGTTTGTCTAGCCTCTCAACAGATACCCCTCTGTTGTGGTTGCACCTACAGTACGGCTATCTGTATCGTTGAGGCACCCACGAGCCCGCCAAGCTTAACGTTCACGTTCACGAGCTTAACGTCGACATCCGACCGATGCAAACAGTGCTGCGTGCCTTCACTTCGAGGGGCACTGGGAAGAGGTTCCGACTTTAATCCGGGACTTTATACAAAAGACTGGACATCAAGGACTTTTATGCCACTACCACGCCTGTTCCCTATGGCGTAGTCAAAAGTAAAATTGTCAACGCATGTGGCATTCCCAGACGTTCACCCATCCCAAGTATTGACCACGTCCGGTAGTGCTTAACTTCGACAATCTCAAGGGAACCAGTGTCTCCACGACGGCACGGCCAATGACTTGTAACAACAGACCACTGAACGTTGGTCAGTTTCGAAGCAGACGTCATAAAACCGTACGGGCCGATCCTGCAGCAAAACAGAGTAGGAGAAAGTAGGGGAAACGTGCGCACCTAAGCGGAACTTTTTTTTTTATTTGACTTCGTTAAATAAAGTTTATTTTATATCAAAACTTAGGGCAACTATTCTAGTATCTATAAAAAACTAAGATAACCCAAAATATTCAAAAATAAACACACCAAAAACAAAATTCCAAGACAGTACCTAAGCGCACAGCTTCCTGAACGTCGGGGAAACGTGCGCATCGGGTGGAGTAATTGTGCGCATGTTAGAAGAACTGATGCGCAGTAATACCTGGAGAGGAAAAAAAAAACAATACAAGGTTTGTTCCAAAGGTTATATTAGATTAGGTTAAACATAAGTTTTAATCAAATTTTACAAAACTGAACATAGTTCAGGACTATTGGTTTTGCAATAAAATGCAAAGTTCTCTTTGATGTTAGGGGCCTACAGATTTAACAAGTTAGATAAGTCGTTCACTGCACATATCACATATAAAATCTTTAGCAGAACCATTTGCGGTACAAGCTGCACGGTACCATCTTCCGCACAAAGTACACCTGTATTACAGTTCCCTGTCTTTACCATGATCTCCACAAAGTCCGCAAATCTCGTCGTCGGCTCCTTGAAGTGCGCCAGGGTCAAACAGCTCCATGTCGATATCATCGGACTTATCGTCATTACACAGTGGAACTTCGTCAACATCTGAATCGTCTGATTATTCTTCAATCATCTTCTTTTTGTTTACCTTTTTTGTAAGTGTTTCTTGCCAAAAGTCTGATTATCCTTTTTCTTGTTTTGAAGTCTCTTCTTATCCATACTTTCTTTTGCATTAGGCTTAGGCCTGTTGCCGAGATTAATCTTTCTAGCAACTTTTATGTTTTTATTGGCAATTCTTTGCTGTTTCACCTCTTCTTTTCCCTTTTTCTTTTCTATATCCAACTCAAGCTTTATTTTCATGGGTGTGCTAGTTAGTATTTCAGAGTGCTGCTTTTCTCTGGGCTTTCTTGTTTTAACCTCAGTAGGCTTAGACCTATCAGATTTCTTCTTTAGGTCAAAAGCTGGTAGATAGGTCATAAACGTCTTATGGCTTACAGTAAAACCTCCCATGGATGTTGAAGTAGGGCCATCAAATAGCCACACAGATGGGCTTGTAGCAGTCGTTGGGGTCTTATGTGCTGCGGATGTTGAAGGACTGTCACAATCTGTGGCTGCTACCACTCTTAGCTCGCCTAGTTTTCGAGCTGGGGCAAAATCAAGTTCAGAAAACTTGTCGGGGTTTTATGGGTGAATACCAGCTGCACGGAAGCCAGATCAGGCATTTGACAATGTAGCAACTTTAGGAAAAGCATTCTTCACAAGTTCAGCAACTTCTTACTCAGAAATTCTCTGGTGCCCTGTTCGTATCACGAAAAGGTCATATTCTCTAGAAAGAGCATTCTTCAGAAGGCCGAAAAAGGTTAGGTCCAAGGGTTGTAGGCGGTAGGACGTGTGCGGTGGCAGAGAGACCATGTGGATGTGGTTTTATTTACAAAACTTGTAAGACTCAATGGAAATGTGGCTGTTGTGGTTGTCCAGTATGAGGAGCACTGGTTCATCAGCTGTTGGGCGAGAATTTTTTTTTTTTATGAAGAAGCCACTCATTGAATAGTTCTGTGTTGGTTTATTGGAACAACAGTAAATGGCCCCATCCGGTCCATTTTTCTGAAGATTTGCACTCATTCGTTTTCTTGGATAAATCATCATAGGAGGTATAAAATGACCTCCAGCGCTCATACAAAACACATGAGTGATGGTCCTACCCCCTCTCAGCGGGGGTTGCAGCACCTACCCTCTTTGAACCTTTGGTAGCAAACACCTTAGAACGCTTTTTTGTACAAGGGTTATGCCAGTTTCGTCTTGGTTGTCCATTCTTGTGGGATCAATATTCAGTTTTTCTTTTAAAGTTAGCAAATCGTCAAAAAAAACGAGTAACTTCTTCCTTGCTGAAAGCATTGATTTATTCACACTAGTATTTTCTGGCTGCCGCAGTCTGATGTTAAGGTGGCGCTTAAGGAAACTGTACATCCAATCTTTGCCTACTAAGCTACTCTCTTTGTTGAAATTGTGGTTAATATCATTTTTCTCAACGTAGTCGTATACCAATTTCTGCAAGCCTTTAGGCCATAGAACAAGTTGCAAACAAGGACGATAAAATCAACCATTTGATGCTCAACACTTTCTGGAATAAGAGACTTATACCCCAAAACGTGGCTGTGTTACCTCGTTAATGGGCTTCGCGAGGTATTTTCATATTGTTGAGTCTGGTATTTTGAAGCTCCTACTGACTTCTCTGATTTTCCTTCCATCTGTTCTTGCTGCATGTATTGCTTGTTTAGGCAAGTCTACAGTATAACTGTACTGCTCTGTTTTCCAGACGTACTTTCTCGGCATCTGAGAACAAAGAGAAAGAAAACGAATTGTTGGTGGCCTGCTGGTATTTAAGTCCATGAGGGGGAAACGTGCGCATCGGTGCGCACCTTTGCCCCATAGTGTCTTGGAAATAAAACATACCCATAACATACAGGTTTTAACTATATCACAAGTAAATTTAGTCAACATAATAAATGGAGACCCACCATCTTAAATCTTGAGGACTGAAAATTAGATCACAACGTCACATTTCACCATTTGCAAACTCAATGAACGCGAGACTGCAATGGCGGCCTAGCGACCAGACGAAAGTAGTTCGCTAACCTGCCGCTAGGTGTAGCACTGGTCACAAAGTTCAACAAAGCTTTTAAATCAGAGCCGGCTGGAGTGGCTATGTGGTTCTAGGCGCTACAGTCTGGAGCCGGGCGACCGTTACGGTTGCAGGTTCGAATCCTGCCTCGGGCATGGATGTGTGTGATGTCCTTAGGTTAGTAAGGTTTAATTAGTTGTAAGTTCTAGGCGACTGATGACCTCAGAAGTTAAGTCGCATAGTGCTCAGAGCCATTTGAACCATTTTTTAAATTAGAGAAACAGCAATGCGCGTGTTTATCCGCTGCGCACGTTTCCCCTACTTTCCCCTACGAATAGCCACTGTCAGTGAATAACTTCAAGACATTGTTGGGGAGCTTTGATGAGATTCCAAGCAGGAATCAACTCTTATACACGGCAGACTATCATTCTCAGGTTATTCTGGCGGAAACAGAACTGCACATTTACTGCAATAAACAGCACGACACCTGTGATGTATTTATTACGAAGATAAAATTGGTACTGAAACAGTTGCCACACAACTTAACAAATAAGGAAGCTAAGGAAAGGAAAGAGAATTTTGCTCCGAGATTAAACGAGTACGAAAATTCGAATAAGGATAAGTGCACAAACGGAAATTCCGTGAAGAGAAACGGCACTAGCAGACTGCAAAATCAAAGGAAAAATTGGACCCATCATAGAGATCGAATTGGTGATTACAGATTCTGTTCGCTAGATTTTTTACAAGCTAGCAAAGAGAGCGGAAGTATGTAGGGTTGGAAATCTTTGAAATTTTGAGTCTAATCTCTGAGAGAAATCATCAGGCCTGCGTTATGAGGCTCACTCCAAAAGAAATGCACACAATTTTTTTTAATGCATCTTTTATTCTACATGTTTATAAGTCTTACAGTGTGTAGGTACGTCCTTTAGGAACAACATTTTTACATCTCCACATATTTTCCATCCCTCTCAACTGCCTTACGCCATCTTGGAACCAGCACTTGGATACGCGGACGGTAAAATTCTGGACCAACCTGTTAAAGCCAGTGTTTGGCAGCGTGCAAAAGGGAGTCATCGTCTTCAAACCTTGTTCCATGAAGAGAGTCTTTCAGTTTTGCAAAGAGATGATAGTCACATGGAGCCAGATCAGGGCTGTAAGGCGGGTGTTTCAGTGTTGTCCGTCCGAGTTTTGTGATTACTTCCATGGTTTTTTGACTGACGCGTGGCCATGCATTGTCATGCAACAGCAAACATCCTGCTTTTGGCGATGTGGTCGAACATGACTAGGTCGAGCTTCAAGTTTCTTCATCAGAATTTATGGTGGTTCCACTGGGCATAACGTCCACAAGCAAGAGTCCTTCGGAATCGAAAAACACCGTGGTGTAGGGAAGCAGCATACTCACGCCTTATAAAATTCACATCAGTCTTTCCATTGTGTGCCAGCCTAGTCCGCTGTAACTAGCTCTGACGTCATAAATATTGCGCAATACTTTAAAATGAAGTAAATAACCTGAAACGTTTCTAGCATGTCAGGAGTAATACAAAACAATATGTGTTGGATATCAGTTCAATAACTTTAACCATTTTCGAAATTCTGATGTTTTTCTGTAAAAATCATTGGCGCAACAGAAAAGCACTAGAAACTTAAAAAATTATATTTAGATTCCTTTTGCATAATAATTTAGTAGAAGCAGTATTTTGGATCTCACAAATTCAAATTTTAGTTGAAATTCATAATTTTCTGGTTTTTGTCTTAGAAATTAAGGAAGCAAGATAGATTAAGTAGGCGAATAAATAAAGCTAGGATGTTTAAATTTAAGTAGAAGGGAGAACCGCTATAATCATAAAAATGTGAGACGTTTCAACAGAGTAACTATAAAACTATAGCTATAGCGTATCTCCTAAGAGCAAGTTCAGAGCTCGTCTACTTCGTGTAGTGTAATTAAATTAAGTCTCTCGCCCAAAATATTTGACTTAGCCACGTCAGACTTTTATTATGATTACTTACCTGTGTGCTAATTGCACATTTAAATTGAGAGCTTCATCGACCATCAGCAAAGGAAGCAATGAATTGTTCGATAACTGGTGCATTACTAGCCCAGCGGCTAGTCGGGAGAGCAGATCTGATCAGGCGTTCCCTTAGCTGTCCATACCGCGGCTTTATATGTAAGAACGCTGCGAGAGAGAAGGCCCCAGTTCTCTCCAGACGCTGATTAGCGCACCACCTGTGCCGGGAGTCGCGTCGCGTCGGTATCGTTGATATAAACAGCCTCAGATGCAGTAATAAGTTACTCAGGATACGCGTAACCATGAAATCGTTTTCGAGTGAAGTGTTAATTTTGGGATGACGTTAATGATCTATCTTTAGTTTGCGTATGTTGTATTTTCACGTGCCGCCGCAGGACAGAGATTCTACCATTATTAGCGTGGAGTTTGATGAACATTATCATCAAATTATGGCGAGCATTCACTTAAACATTTAATTTGAACAGTTATAGTTGCATCAGCGCATTAGACTCTGAACTGCTCTGGTAGTTGGATTGTGTGGATTCTTTTTGGTCTGTGACTTTCAGGATGTAGTGTACATTTTAGAGAGAATGGTTTTTGATTATGAATTCCAGACAATTTCCTAATTCCTCAGAGCTATAAGCTGTAGCTATAAATGTATTTCTCAGATGAAGTGGGCACTAGGAATTTGTGGTGTCACCGCCAGACACCACACTTGCTAGGTGGTAGCCTTTAAATCGGCCGCGGTCCGTTAGTATACGTCGGACCCGCGTGTCGCCACTATCAGTGATTGCAGACCGAGCGCTGCCACACGGCAGGTCTAGAGAGACTTCCTAGCACTCGCCCCCAGTTGTACAGTCGACTTTGCTAGCGGTGGTTCACTGACAAATTACGCTCTCATTTGCCGAGACGATAGTTAGCATAGCCTTCAGCTACGTTATTTGCCACGACCTAGCAAGGCGCCATGATCAGTTTCTATTGATATTGTAAATCATGTACCATCAAGAGCGACGTTCATCATTAATGGATTAAAGTTAAGTATTCCACCAGCTACATCCGTTTTTCTCAATTCTGATTCCATTGTCATGTTCCAGACCTCACGCTAGCCTGCGTGAGCTAAAACGCGGGCATTTCGGCCTCCTTTAGTAACCCTGTGTTGGCTCTCCTGCCAACCACAACATTGGCGACGAGAGTAAAAGTGTTCTTATCTAAACTGCCCTGAATGACTTGTGTAATGGCTTCGCCACAGTCTCCAGATGTACTGTCCGAATTTTATCGGTTACAGAATCAGCAGACGCAGGCCTTACTGGATGCCCTTGGACAACTCATCCAGGGTCAACGTGCAATGCAAAATGATGCGGCAGCAGCCGCTCCACCGCTAACGCAGCCACAACACGCTGTTGCACCCACTTTTCGACCTTTTAATGCTGCACTGGAAATCTGGACGGAGTGGTCACGCCAATTTGGATTCCATTTCGCCGCCTACAGAATTCAAGGTAACGAGTGGCAGCCTTTTCTCCTTTCATCCGTCGGGGTTCAAACGTACCGTGTGATAGTCAAATTATTTCCCCGATGCGACGTAGCAACTCTGTCCTACGAAGAAATTTTGTCTGCCTTAGATGCATATTGCAGAGAATCAGTCAATGTAGTTGCCAAACGGCATACCTTCTTTCGTACAAAACGTACGGCATTTCGTACAAAACGTACAGCAGGTCAGACTAATCGGGAGTGGGTTGCAACCTTGCAAGGCCTTACTAGGATGGTGCTTTTGAGTGTCAATGTGGACTCCCTTACTCAGATACTATGGTACGTGATGCAATTGCACAGAACGTTTCTGATGTTCGTGTAAGGGAACAGATTTTGAAACTAGTAAATCCCTCCCTTCAACAAGTGATGGCCATATTGGATCGGCAGGACACACTTGACTTTGCTGAGGAATCATTTGCAACTTCGCCAGCAGTGTGTCAGGTTAACCGGCCCGCCGGGCGAGCTGCACGGAGCAGTTAACAGCCCTCGCGCCCGGCCGCGCCGCTGCCGCCAGGCTGTCAGCCACGTGTGCCGCGCCAGCAAGCAAATGCAGTGATCAAATCCTGCCCACGGTGTGCTACTAAACATTCGCGTGAGAATTGCCCGTCACGCCAAGCTATTTGCTTTTATTGTAATAAAAAAGGACATGTTCAGAGTGTTTGCCAGAAAAAGCGCAGATCGGAAGCTCAAAACCGTTCCAGGCCATTTGCTTCGCGCCGGAATCGGAATCGAACCAAGGATACTCAGGCTCGCGAAACTTCGCCCATGGAAATTCGTGTAGCTCATTCCACTCCGAGCAGTGCCACTCTCTCTAACAGTGACTGTGTTCGTCCCAAAAATAATGTGCGTCGACATCGCCGGAACTCCCGTCAAGTCGCAAGTGATAATGTACCTGTGTCCGTTCACGTTACACGAGACAGTCGCTCTTGTCGTCAGCAGGACAATAAACTTTTTGTAGACTTGGACATTAACGGCAAAGTGATACCATTCCAGCTCGATACCGGAGCTGCAGTTTCACTGACCAATCAAGACACTTACAAACTGCTGGGCACACCTCCGTTGCGTGCCGCAAATGTTAAGTTAACTACCTATTCCGGTCAAGCGATCCCTGTGTTAGAACAGTGCAGCCTTCTTGCAACATACAAAGGACAAACAAAACGTGTCATTTTATGTCCTTCGCTCTTCCTCTGCAGTGAACCTGTTTGGTTTCGATTTATTTCAATTGTTTAACTTGTCTATAGTAAATCAGGTCCTATCAGTGAACCAGACGGTGCCTTCAGACAGTGTTTCTCGTCTATGTGAAGAATTTGCAGACATTTTTGCACCGGGCCTCGGTTGCGCTAAGAACTATAAAGCACATTTGGAACTGAAAGCAAAAACACAACCGATATTTTTCAGAGCGCGCAATGTTCCCCACGCATTGCGTGATGAGGTCGCAAAAACATTAAACGATTTGGAATCACAAGGTGTAATTGAACGAGTGCAGGCTTCTCTCTGGGCATCACCCTTAGTAATTTTGCCGAAACCGTCCGGAAAATTGAGACTTTGTGTGGACTTCAAGGCAACAGTGAATCCACAACTAGTGATTGCAACTTTTCGTTTACCCCGCCCGGAAGATCTTTTTGACAAACTATGCCCGGGTAAATATTTTTCGAAGTTGGACCTGGCAGATGCGTACTTGCAAATACCGGTGGACGAAGAATCCCAGCGCGTTTTGGTGGTTAACACGCATCTTGAGTTGTATCAATTCAAACGACAGTCATTCGGGTGTGCATCCGCCCCTGCATTGCTTCAACAATATCTACAAACTGTTTGTGCGTCGGTCCCTACTGCAGCAAATTATCTGGACGATATTGTGATCTCCGGAAAGACGGAAGAAGAACATTTGGCCAATCTCAGAACATTATTTCAGGTCTTGCGACAAAATGGTCTCCGCTTGCGAAAGGACAAATGTGTGTTTTTTGCTCGGGACTTGCCATACCTGGGACATGTAATCAATGCCCAAGGCATACATCCCAGTCCAACGCACCTGCGTGCCATACGAGACTTGCCTTCGCCGCAGAATTTGAAGCAGCTACAGTGTGCGCTGGCAAAAATCAACTATTATAATAAATATGTGCCGCACGCCTCTTCCATTTCAGCTCCGCTGCGTCGCTTACGCCGTAAGGGTGTTCCGTTCGTCTGGACGACGGAATGCGAACGCGCCTTTCGCCAGTTGAAATCGGCGTTGCTTTCCAATACTTGCCTTACGCCATTCGATCCCCAGAAGCCCCTCTTGTTGATGGTGGATGCATCGGATTTCGGGATCGGTGCTGTGCTTGCGCACAAAGATGGATCGCACGATCGCCCTATTGCCTTTGCGTCCAAATTGCTCTCGTCTGCTCAAAGAAATTATTCACAGATCGAGAAAGAAGCATTGGCTCTCGTATTTGGTGTTACAAAGTTTCATGATTTCTTGTATGGTCGTCACTTTACCATAATCACAGACCACAAACCTTTGACATCGCTTTTTCATCCGACCAAGCCTGTACCTCCACGTACAGCGCAGAAATTCATTCGCTGGTTTTTTTTTTTTTTTTTTTGCATTACCGCTACGATATCTTGTATCGGTCCACTGTTAAGCACGGAAACGCCGATTCGTTGTCCCGCTTGCCTGTTGCTGAGGATAGGGCATTCGATTCCACTGAACTTGCTTGCATGTTCATTGATGCGGAAACCGATGACGTGGTCGAATCGTTTCCAATTGATGTTCGTCGTATAGATACAGCCACAGCTGCCGACCCTGTCCTTGCTCCCGTACTGCGTTTTGTTGCTACGCAATGGCCCTTGTCAAAGTCACGGATCGGGGACCCGTTGGTTCGCAGATTTTTTGCTCACAAGGAGAGACTTTTTGTACGACGTGGTGTTTTGCTGTTGCGTTCTGATAATGATCAGTCCAGGGTCGTGGTACCACGTTCGTTACAGTCCTCTGTCTTACAGCTTCTCCACCAAGGACATTGGGGTATAGTGAGAACGAAACAACTTGCTCGTCAGCACTGTACTTGGTTCGGAATTGATGCCGCGATTACGAATATGTGCTCGTCTTGCGTGGTGTGTGCCGAACAACAATCAGCACCACCGCGGAAATTCTTTGCAATGCCAAAAGCCACTTCCCCTTGGCAACGCTTACACATCGATTTTTCTGGTCCATTCTGGAATGCTCGATGGTTGGTTGTGATAGATTCATTCAGTAATTTTCCTTTTGTTGTCCGGATGTCTTCCACGACGTCATCTGCCACCATCCAAGCGTTATCCGCTATCTTTTGCATTGAAGGTCTTCCGCAGATTATTGTTTGCGACAATGGCCCACAATTCATGTCCGCAGAATTTCAGTCATTCTGCAAGGCCAATGGTATTCAACATCTGACGTCCGCGCCGTTTTCGCCACAGTCAAACGGTGCCGCTGAACGATTAGTCAGGACTTTCAAGTCACAGATGTTGAAGTTGAAAGAGTCGCATTCTCGGGAGGACGCGTTATTGCTTTTTTGTCCTCGTATCGCTCTCAGCCCCGAGATGATCGTTCGCCAGCTGAGTTGCTCCACGGTCGCCCTGATCGAACCTTGATGTCTTTGCTACAGCCGCCGCAGCAGGTGCCTGTGCAGCGGCAGACACCAGCTTTTGCTCCAGGCGACGTTGTCTACTATCGCCACTATCGAGGTTCACGGCGTTGGCTCGAAGGGCGCATTCTTCGCTGCCTCGGACGCGCTATGTATCTGGTTTTGGGGGCCTCTGGTGAGATGCGCTGGCAACTCAATCAGCTGCGCCTCTGTCGTCGCACGGGATCTGCCGCTCGCCGTCTGCTTTCAGCGACGGTGCCGTCCGGTCAGCGCCCCGGGGACCCATCTACTGGCTCGCCTCAGCCCCAAGTGTTACCGACGGTGCCTTCCATTTTGCCCCATGGCGACGCGCCACCGCCGCCGCCGCCGTCGCCGCCGCTGCCGCCTGTTCTCCCGCCGGCGACGCCCGCAGTTGACGCGTCGCTGCAACCGCCGGGCGCCTCCCTGGGTCACGCGCTGCCGATCGCTTCCCGGGACCAGTTGTCATCCGACATGGAACTCTTGCCCGCTCCGGACCATATGTCGTCTTCGCCCGTCGGGTGCCCCGGCCCGATGGAGGTCGACCCTTCGGCCCCTCCTGTCTCTCTAAGGGCGCATACACCGCATGTTGGCGCGCACCCTGGAGCAGGTGTTCAGGCGTTTCCTAGCTCCCCGCGTTCCGAATGGCAGGGTGTGGGTGGCACAGCCTCGCCTGTTGTTAGACTCCCCACCTCGTCGCATACGTCAACATGGGGTCCTCCCCACGACGGGCAGAAGCCTTATGCCACAACCGTACGCCGATTCGCGGGGGAGGAATGTGGTGTCACCGCCAGACACCACACTTGCTAGGTGGTAGCCTTTAAATCGGCCGCGGTCCGTTAGTATACGTCGGACCCGCGTGTCGCCACTATCAGTGATTGCAGACCGAGCGCTGCCACACGGCAGGTCTAGAGAGACTTCCTAGCACTCGCCCCCAGTTGTACAGTCGACTTTGCTAGCGGTGGTTCACTGACAAATTACGCTCTCATTTGCCGAGACGATAGTTAGCATAGCCTTCAGCTACGTTATCTGCTATGACCTAGCAAGGCGCCATGATCAGTTTCTACTGATATTGTAAATCATGTACCATCAAGAGCGACGTTCATCATTAATGGATTAAAGTTAAGTGGTGGTGGTGGTTAGTGTTTAACGTCCCGTCGACAACGAGGTCATTAGAGCCGGAGCGCAAGCTCGGGTTAGGGAAGGATTGGGAAGGAAATCGGCCGTGCCCTTTCAAAGGAACCATCCCGGCATTTGCCTGAAACGATTTAGGGAAATCACGGAAAACCTAAATCAGGATGGCCGGAGACGGGATTGAACCGTCGTCCTCCCGAATGCGAGTCCAGTGTGCTAACCACTGCACCACCTCGCTAGGTAAAAGTTAAGTATTCCACCATCTACGTCCGTTTTTCTCAATTCTATTTCCCTTGTCATGTTCCAGACCTCACGCCAGCCTGCGTGAGCTAAAACGCGTGCATTTCGGCCTCCTTTAGTAACCCTGTGTTGGCTCTCCAGCCAACCACAACAGAATTCTAATTACAGGCTTCACGTTTTGCTAATCACTTCCTGGTTGCCAATATTGTAGTTAGAGAGCCAGTGTTGAGAACGGCAAACAACAGCATTAAATAAATGATACAAAACATATATTCTATATTCCACGCGCCACCCCACGGTAGCCATAACTTTTCCAGCAGAAGGTGTGGTTTTGAATTCCTGTCTTCTTCGGTGAATTTGCATGATGCCACTCCATTGATTGCCTCTTCAGCTCTGGTGAGAAATGATGGAGCCATATTTCATCACCTGTCACATCTTCCAAGAAATTCATCTCCACCATTCTCTTACTGTTCCAAAAGTTCGCTGCATACCATTTTTCTTGTTTCTTTGTGAGCCACTGTAAACATCCTGGGAACCAACCTGGCACAAACCTTTTTTAACGCCAACACCTTCAGTATTCTGCAAACACTTCCTTCCCCTCTCCCAACGTAACATGACAAATCGTTCACTGTGATGCGTCTGTCAGCAGTCACCATTTCGTTAACTCTCTGCACATTATCAGGAGTGTGTGCAGTACGAGGCCTGCCGCTGCGAGGAAAATCCTCAATATTTCTGTGCCCGCTTTCATCACATAACCTGCTTGCCCACCGACTAACTGTAGTGCTATCGACAGCAGCATCTGCATACACCTTTTTCAACCTCTTGTGGGTATTTCCCACTGTCTCGTTTTCACAGCACAGGAATTTTATGACAGCACGTTGCTTCTGATGAACGTCAAGTGTAGCAGCCATCTTGAAGACATGCTGTGACAGTGCCACTCACGGGAACAGGTTGAGCTAAGTTTGAAAACACTGTAAAACTTTCACACATGCAGAGTGAAAACTGTATTTTTACAAAAATAGTGTGCATTTCTTTTGGAGTAACCCTTGTACCTACGAGGAGGAAACAGGTGTTAACGAGGACTAGGTTTATATCTTAAATTATGCTCAGTAGCAACAGATTAGGGAAGAGTTTCTAGCTTAAATGGGAACGCAAATATGGTGATATGTCCTATCATTACAAAAGTAGTCAATGAGCAGTTAGATTTTTCTGCCATATCTAATATGTTGTGGAAGTGTAGGTTCCTGGAAATAGGCACACTTGCTTTTGTTCGCTTTTGCGCCGAACTTGTAACAGGATGATCCGATCTCAAGTTTGTGCATGTTCGTAACCTCCGTAATGCCTGTTAAGCCGTCCTTGAAATTGCATATCGACTATTTTTTCTTAACTGTGAATGGTTTTCGGAAACACTTTCTCACAAGCTGCCTTGTAACTCGATAATGGAGTTTCTGCCGAATCTGAGGTGAATACTACAAGAAAGTAGACATTCCAGAGAACATTTTAAGCTAAAAAATCTCTTTAGACCTTTCATAGAGGACTACCCTCTTAATACGCCGATTATCACGAAGAGGAGCAGCACTATTACTATTGTTTTGACAAAACAGCTTTACGAGTAAAGCCCTGCTCGCCTTGTCCAGATCCAAGTTGACCGTCTGCGACTGTAATGCACACGGATACCTGTGTTTCAACCTAACGTCGACGTACCAGTACCGGCGTCGAACGGTAAGTCGCGACACTAACACTACTAACAACGAAAATCCTGCATCACAAAGTGTGAGCATCATTCCAATAAAGTTGGGTACCCATGAGGTCAATAGTTTTCCGTCTACACTGACTCACTTAGCGGATGTTTAATTATAACTACCCTTTACATTAACACATTCTTCATTTTATAGTTTTAAACGCACCTTGCAGTTCTAGAAAGTAAGACTTAAGTTCAAGAAAACCACGCTTTTCTTCAGAGTGTCATCGTTGCGTCAGTCAATTTCCCCTTTTGTGTTTTATCAACCTGTAAGCACATGGCTTGGTAAACCTGTAGAGGAAAAACGTAACGCTTGTTTTCTCAGATGTTATAAATAAAGTGCTACAGCGATGGTGAATGATAGATGTCAGGTAATCTATGTACAGGGCTTTTTTTTTCATCCTGTCGCAATGCTATGGGAAAGATAACAAAAACGTCAGGTATTGTTCCTCTTTAATTTTGAAACTGTAGATACAGTGTATCCTTTCCTTTGTGTCAAGTTCCATTACTTCAAGAATGCTATGCCTTGTGAGATACTTAAATTTTTGTGGAGATGACGTATTTCTCGATTTCTGTAAAGTTATGAATAGTGAAGCTGAATTTATTGATGTATGAGGTGTGCATTTGGAGTATATGACACGAGGAACATGTCTAGATTTTTCTTAGATGAACTAACTGGCCATAAAATTCACCATAGTCCCTTGTTGTTATGAAACTGGCATACCACTGCTAGCGAGCAAATGCGCTGGGATACTGGCCAGAAGTTATGAGTGAGGTTGAGAGCCAGTCTACCAAAAGAGCCCTGGGTGATCTTGATTTTTATTCGTGTTAGGGATTATGTTTTTTCTCCATATCAGCCTGAACTATTACTAATCAGCCGTTTTCGTCAACAAATACAAACTGTCTATCCAGACCACACGTCTCACCAACATTAATACAGGACAAACAAATAAAAGAGCAAAGATAAAAATACCGTTTATGTATGTTTTATTTCGAGGTAACACATCAAACAATGTAAAAGTTTAATGCAAGGGTTAAGTTTTTGTCCATTGTCAAACTTAGCTGTGTAAACCGTGTTGATGTCAATTTTTCGACTTGCATTAAATTAGTTAACTGTGAGGTTAGACATTACAAATCTCATTTAAAATTTTACGGCTAGTAACACTTGCGTCTCTACAATCAAACAAACTCAAATTTTTATAGGGTTACCAACTGATTAGATAAAACTACTTCAGCACAGATACGCTTTTCCATTTTGCAGCAAGTGCGAGATGTGGTGTGCACTAAGGGAAGCGTATAGGAAAGAAACTCAGAGCGAACAAACGGCTGCTTAGGAACTGTCATGTCAGATTTTTACGATGGAAAAGTGTTAATGTTAAATACCATTTTTGTTTGTTTGCCGTTATGGAAAAAAACATATTTTAAAGCAAATATTAATAGAAGTAAATATCTTTTTCATGTCTCTGTCGCAGAGGACTGGCGTTTTAAAAACATTTGTTTCAAAGCCTATGGAAACACTCCATTTATTTGTGGTGGGATACCTGTTTTGTCAAAAACGGTAATCTGAATTATATGAGACCTAGAGTAACATTCGTGCTCTTAGGTATAAGTTTTTTACGCAGACGAGGCTGTCGTCACAAAATGATAAAGACAGGTACAGTGTTGTCTGCCCGCCACCTAATTGTGAATTGCAGAGTAATCATGTAGATATGGATATAGAATCACTTTGTCTTGGCTTCGGCAATTACAAGGCCAAATTTTTAAACAAAAAGTTTCCTCTTGCCTTTTGCTGGGATGTTAATTTTATTCAACAATTTTTTTGTATACTTAGTTGTACATTTTTTTCTTCACAAACGTATTTGTCCTTTCCACAGAGTTAAATTTTTACACGGAAGCCTTTTTCGTTTGCCATTATGCTGGCATATGACATTTTTCTTTTCAAACAACTAACTCCTTCTAACAAACTTGTATATTTAGTTGCATGTCTTGTCTGCACAACACTTTCGTCATTTCTCGCGCAAGTAAAATCTTAAACCTTTTTTTTTTTTTTTTTCATTTGGACATCATACAGCCGTATCATCCTGTTTGACAAATCATCCCATACAGTTGTGAGTTTTTCTTGGCCATAGTCCTTTGGTTATTCCCTAGCAATACCAATGCGTTTTCCATAATGCGCATTACCAACGGGGAGAGGAATGCTTTGTGCCCACTATAAAATGTTTGAAAACGAATCAGCAGGAAACTGGAAGAAGGACGAAGTGCGAAAAGTGTAGCTCAGGAGTTTGGTATCGCTCACAGCACTGTTTAATATGCATTGGCGCATTCCGAACCACAGGCTCTACTCAAGGGAGAAAAGGTGGTCGACCATGGTCCTCTACATTAGCAGATAACCGCTACGTTGTGCAACATACAGCGAAGGGCTCATACCAAACAGCGGATGCAATTGTAACCACTGCAACGCACGCCATTTCACGCTCCACAGTGATACGGCGACTTCATGGCGCAACTCTATTTGTCCGACGATTAGTATGTTTTGTTCCGTTGACAGCCGCACGTCAGTGGCACCGTTTGAGTTGGTGCCAAGAGCATAGGGACTGGAACAGTGGGGAGTGGGGTCACGTTCTCTTCTCGGACGGGGGCAGATTCAGTCTGAGTACTGATGCTGCACGTACCCTCATATGGCCAGAGGTGGGAACACGTAATGCACCTAGAAACATTGGCCAATTTGATTATTTTGATGGTCTAGATGTTATACTGTGGAGAGGCAAAATGTTGCATGGGCGTACTGGTGAACGCTATTGTGGCACTGTACTCTTTAACCATATGCGTCCTTCCAGGGGTGCATTCGGCCCTGACATAATTCTTATGGATGACAATGAGCTATTGCATAGCAGCCATGGGAACCAGAGGCTATTAGGCGTATGAACTGTCCTGCCTAATTACTCCGACTTAAATCCCATGGAGCACGTGTTGGATGCGTTGGGAGACGTATCGTGGCACGTCTCAAATGGTTCAAATGGCTCTGAGCACTATGGGACTCAACTGCTGTGGTCATTAGTCCCCTAGAACTTAGAACTACTTAAACCTAACTAACCTAAGGACATCACACACATCCATGCCCGAGGCAGGATTCGAACCTGCGACCGTAGCAGTCGCACGGTTCCGGACTGCGCGCCTAGAACCGCGAGACCACCGCGGCCGGCGGCACGTCTCAATGCACCAACGACCATCCAGTAGTTTCAATTGTACTAGAGAGGGAATGGAAAGCCCTACCACAACAACTCCTGACCAACCTTGTGGCCATCATCTTAGTACGTTACAGAGCATGCATTTTCGTCTGTGGCGATCACACTCTCTATAAAGAACCATATCCCGCCTTTTGTCATGTCCAGGGGACCATCATAAGTCACGGTTACTTAAGTGTAATTATTGTCTTTGAATAAAGTGTCATCGCTGTTCGTCTCAATGTCAATTTCTTTTAGTTACCTTCTCTATTCTGTTGTAGCATTATCTTCTATGTAAGGTCCACGATTTGCTGAGACATGTTTCTTGGCAGTGACACAACCTTACGCTTTGCACACCAGTGTAGATAAGCATTAATTTTTTGAAGCGATGAGTAAGTGATGTAAGATGACTGGTACAGATTGCTTCACAATCATGTGTCACTTCAGTTACATTCATTTCATGATTATAGCGGTCAACTTTAAATGTTGGGTGGTGGCTGAAATATTCTTACTGCAAAGTGCCGCAGAAAATGCGTTACTCAAGCTGGGTGGCATTCTAGGGTAGTTCCCACAGCCTGCTTGGCCTATTATAAAGTTGCGGTTTTCGGAAGTTACGTGCAATAGCAAACGTGCCTTACCGACAAAGTGCCCGCTTGAGGTGTAGCAAATGTCTATGCAGCATGGGTGTCAACAAGAGCGCTACCTTTCCATTAGTATGAACCGTGAGAAATTTCGCATCCTGTCAACGGTATTTGCATTCATACAGTCATGTACATTGACTCCCCTTATAGTCACTGTCTATGCTACGTCGCCTGATAGAAAAAGACCAGTCAATCTCGGAACCAACGCAATAAACTGTTTATGCGTTTTTGTACGCTATGTCAGGGAACCTATTGCAGTATTCCCCTCTACTTTCATACTGCGAACGAGTTTCTCGTTCGTCACGTTGTCTGCACGCTTACTGCTGCCCTCCAAAGATAATTTGGGCTGACAAAAGAGAAATGTGAATTTTGTGCATTCGTTTGCTGGGATTCGTTCTGTGCCGGCTATCCTTAGCTTCCTGGATGTCATTCCGTGCTAACGGTGCAGTTTGAAGATATAAATGTCGCGTTTCGCTACAGAAGAGACGGTATTCAGAGTCCGTGATCCGAGTAGCTCACATTAAGGTGGTTGTTTGTGTATCTTGGATGCAACGCTCATTGGATTATTCTTCTTTATTGTACAAATGAGGAACTTTGATTCTTTCGGTCTTCCTAATGACGTTAATCAAAGCCCCATATAAACTTCAATATTTCGTGATTGTTCTTCGTGTTTTTGTTTTTCATAAATAAGGTTTCACTTTGGTTTTGAATTTTTTTTAAATGGTAACTGCAAAATCGAATTCATTTATGAACCCTGCTTCCTACAACGTCTTCCATGGTTAGGCGACCCTTACTTAATAAATACAATAAAAAATACACTAACGTTTTGTTTTAATTTTATGGTGTTTCTGTTGTGCACAGATGCCTAATTACTAATGGAATTTTGCAGGGAATACAGAGCTGTTTATTGTGGTGACGAGTGTGTAGTGCTTGCAAGTTTTTACTTCAGAGTTCTGACTTTTACTAATGTAGATTATTTTCATAGTGTAGTAACGTATAATTTTACAAGAGGCACACACAAAGATAATTATCATTCTTATTGTTCAAAATATAATTCTGTCTCATTTGCAAACAGATTATCAAGTATTTTCAACACTTCATGTAAACCGAATTACACTTTACTAAACTCAAACTCTGCGTTACTCGTGGAGTCGCAATCTTAAACGTGGACAGCAGAGTTTTATGTGCAGATGTGAGCAATGGCCTTCTGTGAGGTTATCCAAACGTCCGTTGCTCGCTGCTCCCTTGGCAGTGTTCGTTCTGAAGCTGTCTGAGGTGAATCTGCATTCACTGACAGCAGCAGTTTCAGTTCACGTCGTGTTTGAAAGCACTTGTCATTGGTCATGGGTGAAACTCATCTGCGCTCCCTGTCAGTTACGACCTTTTTATGACCACTGTCATCATGCCATCTCACATGGCTGCTAGTGGTACACCATTCCTTGTAGAGACGCTGGGCAGTCCCAGTTGATACACTAACAAATTGGGCCGCTTCATTTACGCTGTGTTCATGACTACGTCAAAACACGATACGTCCTTTCCACTATTCTAGCCCTCTCCACGTCGACTCATCTTACTCCACTGATTCCATACAACCGATTGCCGCATACACTGTCGCTTCACTGTCACGACTTACGCCAACGGTGGAGGATGATCAGCATATTTGGTGGCAGTTTTAACGCATCTACGTCTCACCAAATCAACCAATGTGGCTTTTTAACGGGGTGCGCATATTTGCGTGGCTGCCACCTGCTCTGGCAAGCGATTCGTCGTGTTAACAACTCGAAATATCATACGCTACTAATCGCTGCAGAGACCGGCAAGCGGCAGTGGGGCAGATTATGTCACTTACGATATGTTGTGCAATCGTGCAGCTGTGAAACTTTTCTGTCGCCTCCCTTTAGATTTTAAGCATCAGTCAGTGCGAGTCGCGTATTGTATATCACTTAAGATGTATCGCATAAGTATGAAGGGCGTCTGTAGGATAATTATTATGATGCAACCAACTGTGAAGACAAGAAGTTATATTAGGAAGTAAAATCCTGTCATATTAAATTAACAAAAATGATTAAGACATTGTTATTGGTGCACATTTCACGTAATTCTGATATGGGAACTTTAATATTTTGATATAATTATTTCAGAAGCATAGCAATGATCTGTGAAACCAAATTTTTTAACCAATTTTGTAAAAGCATGGAAATCTTAATTGTAAATTCAAATAAGTGTCATTGAAACAATGTCTAATAAGATCGCAACTTTGAAATCGTTGAAATCTATATAAGAAGCGATGGCAATAGCTGAATCACGTTAGTATTGCTTCTATTGTTTCAGCTTTATTTTCAGGTTCTACATAATGTTTTAGAAACAAAACCAATGTCAGTTTTATCTGTGTTGTGATGCAATGAAACATATTTAACAAGTATTTTGATTTTGTCTGCTTCAGCTACATTATTTTTTGGTTCACTTGACAAAAATTGCTTGACAGACATGAAAGTGGACTTAGATATTATATTAGGTGGAGGAATGACTTACACATCAGTCAAAATCATCGACTGTCAGCAACTTAAGTAACTGAACTTAAGTAACAAAAACTGGTCACATTGTAAGCACTTGACACCTGCTCACTGAAAGGGCCTGAATGTATGAGCATGCAGATTCCTCCAGAAGACCACTTGATATTAACATTATTTTTACTGTAAGATTCATAATTTTGAATGCTGGGAGCTGTTTCTGAGAACCACACCACGTGAATTGCCATGCTGACTGCAGAGTAAATACTCATTATTCGGCCAGATAACAGTGGTAGCCATTACAATTTAATTGAAGGAACATCAGATTGGGATTTGGGAATGCAGTGAAAGGACAAAGAAAGTGCAAATTACTTTGCTGTTGATCTGTGCTCCATTTTGATGTATGGCTCTACATTGGCTTTCACTGGTTAGACTTCTGGGGTTGGGGTCAGATCAAACAGAAGATCAGAATCTGCTTTCACTTTCAGTTTTTCCTTTTTGTCTCTCTAAGGTTTTGGTTTGTCTGATGGTTTTCCTGTCTTGACTCCTGTGATGGAAAATGACTGCACTTTACTATGATCTGCAGCCTGTGGCTCTCTCAGCCACTGATTGGTGTTACATTGATGGACTGTTTAATCCTGGAAGAGAGCAACTTTGGAAAATGCTTTCTTCCTTGGAAATGCCAGAGGAGAATAAGGCATCCTCAGCTGCACTGAGCGGGTGGTTACTGCTGGTGCTGTGGGTCTTGTAGTCGAGGAAGGTGATGTCCATTCCCTCAACTGAAAGACATGCTTTGAGATGTGGCTTGGACTATGAGTTGCTGTCTGAGATCTTGTCATCATCATGATACATGTGGATTTTGTCATAAAGTTTATAAACCTAGATGATGATGTCAACTGGGTGGAGTAGTTCAAATTTCAAATTTGTTCTCATTACGTTGATTTGACAGGAGGGCAAGCATTTTATATTTGTGGATTTTCGTCTTCCTCTTTAGAAATGAACATATTGGCAAACTGGGGATCTGCGTTCTGTGCAATCCTCCTTCCTCTTTAGATATAAACGTATCAGCGTACTAGGAGTTTGTGTTCTGGGCATTTTATGCATATGGAGAGTTTTTCATATGGTCTCTGCCATTATGCATTATCCTTCTGTGTGCTCCACAATTAGGTTCATTAGTACAGCAGCAGGAGATATGTCTGGTACCTAAAGCATCATGTAGATGGAGTAAAATAGGGTTTCACATTACACATATTGTGAGTATTCTGTGTCCTCCAACATCAATATATTTGCCCCACTACAGGGTGGGGCAAATAAAAGTGGCCTGGAGAACAGAGTTCCAGGGTACAAAGAAACACAGTAGAGGAAAGGAAATATAGTACTCACCTGATTAAAGCAGATGTTGAAAGTGACCTTCATACTTCTGTTGGCACTTCTGGGTTCCGGAAGGCAAGTTGCTTAAGGTGAATCCAGGCTGGACTGCTGGAATTGCTATGATCTCATCCAAAATGTTGTGCTGCAGTTCTTGAAGCCTATGAGGGTTGTTGAAATACATCTTAGACTTGAGGACTCCACAAACAGTAATCACACACTGACAGGTCAGATGACCTGGGTGGCCAGCTAGGGCTGTGACCAGACTACCCTCTGCTGATGACCAGACTGCTCTCTGCTGACAACTCTGTCAGGCATGAAGATTGTGTAAATGTTCTCCAAGGTTTGGCCAGCTGTATGAGTAGTTGCTCCATCCTGCTGGAGGAAACTAGGTCTTTTCCTCCATCATTATTGCTGCCACAAATGGTTTCAAAATGTTGGCAATGTAACACACCAAAGTCAGCATCTGATGAAAGAAGATGGGACCAAACATGCAGCATACATGCACTGCACACCAAACCCCAACCTTCTGATCATGCAGTGGTGTTTCATGGAAATTACACAGATACGAACCTGTGAGCTGACATAACCACTCAGGTGAAACAAGGCTTCATCAGTCGAAGCATTCATTGTTTTCGCAGTGAACGGCACTCGAAAAACTGGAGGCACGAAGGAGCATTTGCTGGTATTAATGTATGAACAACAGACACTTGTTAGGGATGCATGAGCAGTTCCAGGTGGAGTATTTGTCTGCATGATCAATGTGACATACCAGTCTCTTGTGACAGGCTTAGTGTAGATTTGGTAGGACTCTGAAGCTGTTTGTGGTGACCTACAGCCACATTTTCTGGTGTGTGGGTAGGTTTCGGAATATTTTTTGACTTGTTCGAAGCAGATGCTGTCTGACACAATTTTTAGACTAAGACATAGCACTCTTAGTTGTAATATTGATACCACTAAACTTCTCAGCAAACAACTGACCACACTGTTTCCACGACTTTGTTGTTACTTAACTTTCCACAACGAACACTCACTGCTCCACTGTGACTACGATTGTCCCCTTTGTACTGCTTGATTCACACTGATATACCCCGCACTATGCTCAGCTGGTGTGGATCATGTGAGGAGCTTACATTTGGTGTGCACATCATGGGGTGTGGTTATATGCATACATGCACATCCAGTCATATCCAATCATCCGGGCCACTTTTATTTGCCAACCCTGTAGAACTATCTCTGATTTAGCTGATTCGAGCATCCAAGTGTAATCACTGCTGGTTAACAATGCTTTCAACAATAGTGATTTTTGTTGCCTGCCATGAGTGCTTCGCGTGGCAGTTGGGGCAGTGCGAGGTGTGTAGTGGAGTTCAGATGACGCTCGTGCCAGCATTGCAGGGACATACTTGCTAATTTGCTTTTTTTGTAATTATTCACACTATGGTCTGTCTGCTTTAAAGTTTCTGTATGAATCAGTTAATGCCATCTGGTGGCATGAGGTTATGTTTTACATTATAACACAACTGCCAGCTGTGTTATATTATGACAATGCTGTCTCTCTCTAGTCCAAGAAGTCAATGATATATTTATTTCATTTACTGATAGTTTGAAGAAGCACTAAGTGACCTGAGTGTCACACCAGATAAGAGAGTTCATGATCTGGGTGTCCTGCACATACAGTTGTGCTGCAGCACAGATAACAGGTAGACACAATGCATTAGTGTAATGGTGGGAAAACTGGAAATGTATTTCAGAGTTGAAGTACTCAGGACAGTATGATTCTTGTGGGCAAAACATCAATTTTCACTTGAGTTCCCTGCAAAATTCTGTTGGTATATGGACCAAATGGAATTTCATGTTTAGCTGCAGTGAAATCGTGCCAGAAATTTGACCAAGGGTGCACAGATATGGGTGACATTGATCCACCATACAGTCCATATCCTGTGCCATACATTTTCCATCTTTTGAGCAAGCTGAAAGAACAACTCCATAACCGAGGAGCAAATGTCTGTTCGATTATAGAGGGACTGAATGACTGGTAGAATGTTCAGACTATTGTTCACCAAGACTTAGAGACTGTTGAAAAATAGCATCATTTATCTGTGTCATTATGAACTGCTGTAGAGCATTCAATAAAAGTTACTTGGTCTGCCATGATAATGTGTAATTTACCTGTTGACATTCCCTTTTATTTCATTAAAAAAAAAAAAAAATTATTCCTGCAGGTAAGTACTCAGAGTTTCCACATCAGTTTTGTATTACATCTCTTTCCGTTTTCATTAACATAGATCTTTCAAGTGCAGTATGCAGAAGGAGAGATTGTTTCAGTTACAGGAAGAGTAACAGATCCTCCACCGCATATGAAGTAGATCTATGTATTTTAGTGCAACCTGGAGATGATATCAAAAGTGGTGAAGCAGACATGGAAATGATCTATGAGGCATGGCTGCAGTTGCAAGAAGTACTTTACATATCCCAGTGCTGGGTATACCCAGTAGTGAATGGGCTTTAGCATAACTAACACGTTTAAAAAAAATCAACACAGACAATTAAATCTGGACTGCATCATCAATCCACAAAAGTAACTATAAATATTCTTCTCTTGAAAACAAGTGAGATGGATGAAAAGTTACAACTATGTAATTGTCAGATCCTTCATGTGTTTTTGTTATAAAGACCTCATCTTCTAGAATACTGTGCTAGTATTTATTTAATGTGTATGTAGAGTCTTGGCACGCAGAATAAGTCCTCTGTTTAGATATGATCACTTTTGCTCCTATGAATTTACTGAAATATCAAATTGTTTTCCATGTGCTATACATAGTTAATTCTGTCACGAAAGAATTCTTGGACATGGACTAAAAGGGTGGCAGGGGGAGAGGGGGAACGGGGGTGAGGGAGAGACAGAGAAGTGTAAGATCTAAGTCACTGGTTGTCCCATGTATTTGCAGACTACATCTATAGTCAATGACAGCTTTAAGCGCCAGTGATGTTCAATAATATTAAAGCCTTTAACAATCATTGTCATCATATCCAGCTTTGATTTAGACACCCTTGTTTATTCCAATTCCAAGTAGGCTACAGGTGATTTTCCCATCTCTTCTTAGGATGCCCAACATTTATTTTCCCTTGCAGCTTATATTTGTGTATTCATTTAGCTATTCATTCATCTGACAGCACTTGAATGTCATTTCTTCCTGTACTCCTCTATTTTCTGAAGTATGCTTCTGATTGCCAGTTCTCTTCTGATTTCACTATTCTTTATCCAATCTAGGAATCTGTGACCAGATAATTGTCTTAAGAGTCTCAGCTATGCTGCTTCAATCCTGCTCCATCAACTGGAGTCAGAGTCTAATCTCTGACCCGTACATTAGAACTGGTAACATCACCACACTGTAAACTTTTAGTACATGCTCTCTCTCAATTTTTTTTGGCAGAAAGTGTGATTTACAGTACTGACCAACTGTTGAAATTTTTACCGTTTGTATTCTTGATCATTTGTTTTAATACATGAGATCTCACATTCAACATATTTAAAAGTACTTATTTATTCTAGCAGTTTATCATAAACTTTTTTCTCTTAGAGATTTTTACCATGGAATGCCATTATCTTAGTATTAGCTTTAAATATCATAATATTATAACCCTTTTCTATCGTTTCCAAGGACCAGTTTGCTCTCTGTAAAATATCTTTTGGGTCTACTAAAGGTGCAGTTCCACTGAGGCAACACATGGGCAGCATGTGGCATGTGGCTATGACACACACTACAAGGAGCAATTCAGTCAGGGCAACACATGGCAATACTCTGCATGTGGCCTTGTAGCACACTGCACTAGGCAAATTGTTCATATTTTCATGTGCTGCCTGTTGACAAGAAATGACATGTTGCTGCTTGTCACCAGATATCCAACACTCAGTGGATCCAGGCAACTTATTGCATGTGACATGGAGTGAACAATTGACAGAACAACTTCTTTTATTGCAGATTATCATAATTCATGTGAGTTGTGGAACATTAGAAGTTAATCACCAAGTTTCATACGCTTCTTGTAATAGCCTGCTTTTGTCAATTTCAGTGATCCACAAAACAGGCTGTTTTATATTAATAGATTATATACATAAAAGTGTTTACAATTCAGTTTAAAATTTCCATTCCCTTGCTTTATTTCAAATTCGTATTCTGTCTTTCTGTACACACATCAGTAGTGATCTTGGAAAGGTACAAATCCTTCCTGTACCACACAAACTCACCCTGAACTTCTTTTGCTTGTAAAACTGACATCCATAGTCTGCATTGCAAATTATCCATGCCAATAATCTGGATTATGGATATTCATGATCCACAAACAAGATTTCCATCGGTTTTGTCATGTCAAATGTCCCACGAGGAAGTTACAGTGGTTCTGAAATGAAGCTTTTTCTCAATAAATTCGGAAGTGAAACACATGTTGTAGTAATATAATTTCTAAATTTTCCACAGATAGCAACAGTGATTTTCTAAATACACAAAACACTGATGCCAACAACCCAAAACTTCTCACCACTTCTCTTTCAGCATGTGAGTGCCTGAAGTCATACTGTCTTCCACAAAAATGGCTTTCATGGTGGCCTGAAAATGGTTCCATAGTGTGTTGCTGTAGTTGAACTGCATCATTAGCCACTTACACATATGGTGACACATTATCACTGATAAAATATGCTTCAGTACCCCTGCACTATCATCACTGAGTTTCTTTTTTCTATGGCTATGTTTTATAATCTACTGTGGTTTATCACAATACTGTCCATTGTATTTCAGCCTACAGCATCTGTACAAACTTAATTATGTATATTGATAATAATAACAATTTTGCATTGCCCAGTAGCCTTGTGCACATCTTTCTACTGGATACGACTTCAGAGATTTGTATGTCCCTAACTTACCCCAGTTATCCAACCAGAAAAGAGGACCTACAACTTAACATGGAATCTGCACCATGTATTGGTTAAAAAAAAAAGTGGTGAAGCACCATGTGTTGTTTCTGGTAACTCATCACATTATAGAGATGAGGGTCAACTTAAAACAAAAACTGCAAACTCCATGGTCCAACAGAGATTCAATCTCATGACTTCTTGCTTTCCAATTACACATTACACCACTAAACCATCAGGCCTGACATTTATACAGACAGTTCATCTGTACGTTTTTATAAGGGAATATCAAAATATGCGAATATATGATCATATCTTTCAATTGCATTGAATTAGAAGCTTAAATTTTTTACACCACCAAGGGACCATAGATCTTATTACCTGACATAAAACCGGCTCGATACCTCTACCCATTCCTGAGTAAAAGCAGTCTTAACAAACAAACAGACACATAGCCAGACAGACAACAAATTGCCAACAAATATGTTTTTAAGTGATGTAGTGACAAATTAACCATATTCAGATTTTTTCCTCTACTTGTACTATTAAACCTTACTTCCTGTCAAATTTCATGAACTCTGCATAGGAAGTACCCCTACATGTCTTGATGAGTGAGTTTGCAAGTTTCAAAATATGTGACAAATGGCCACAACTTTTGACTGCATTTCTTTAGAAGCTTAAATTTGCACGCTGGCAATGGATCACAGACTTTAATACACGACATAAATTTCAACTTGTTACCTCTACCTGTTCCAGAGAAAACGGGGTCTTAACTGTTGGGCAGATGCACAAACAGATAACAAAGTGATCCTATAAGGGCTCCGTTTTTACTGACTGAGATACAGAACCCTGAACATCAGCAACATTTGTGACTGCAAACTAGATTAAAAAATGATGACATGGAGCAGCTCGACAAAAAATATGGCTGTAGTGTTTTGGAAACAAACACAAAAATTGAGAATTTACAGACAGCATTCTATTGTGAATGTAAAAACCTGGAGCATTAAAAGAAAAGTGGCACATCACCTTAATGAGGAGGAAAATTGTTTGCATTATGATCTACAAGGTTTTACAAGATGTTCATGAACCAAGGTAAAACATATCTATCATGAGCGAACGGGAGGATTCTGAGGGAAGTTCATATTAGTGAACCAAGTGATGATTCAATCATATTGGGTGTGTTTGTAGCTATCCCTGTGCTTGTAGATTTAATAACAAGTTAAATACTTGACATGTCTTTCTTCTTTTCTGTTACTCAAGGTTATGATCAAGAATGCAGTTGTTACTATCATTCGCAAAGACTGTTCTGACGTTGCTTTAGTGGAATGACTGTGGCACATGTCACAAGCATATGCAACTTACAAAATGCAACACAGGCAACACTTTTTCTCGGCAACAGCAACTTTTTAGCACAGCTTCATGTAGCACACAAAAAGTTTGCAACACAAGGTGGCACCTACCATGCAACTTTGAGGCAACAAGTCCCCTATATTGCCTTGATTGAATCCCACATGAAAGATAATTTTATCACTTGCAGACAGGAGTGCATTAGTATCCGTTTTAATTATCAACTTTAAAAAAAAGGTTGCTCTATTTCTTGTACTGCAGGTATGTGTCTGCAGTCCATATACACACTGAAATTCCTGTGCCACAGTACCAGCAGGTACAAAATGGTGCAGCCTATATCCACTTTATCAATGGGCTGTAATATTTTGTTTTGGCTCTGCTAGCAGCATGCTACAGTACTGTGTTAGGGGGATTTGAATGTGTATCAGCACCGCACACCTGTACTTGCAGACAATGGAAAAAAAAGGAGATAAAGGAGATGATTAAAACTTTATAACCGCCCAGTAAAATTCATGAGTGAGTCTTGAACAGAAAGACAACACAACACCATTCCCATTAGAAACGCTTTGGAGTAACAAAAGGGAAAATAATGAGCTTTACATTCTTCCCGATCTCGCCATCAGAAGTAAGTACACATGAACCAGGTCATAAATATTATTATGTGAATTAAGTTTGAAAATGCGATGCTTTACAGTCGAGTGTCACCAGCTTTTGATCAATTTTTTGTGAAGTGAAAATCTTGTTGACTGCACTATCTTCTCTTTAGATGAGTGTACAGCATCCTAGGATGTGAATATGAAAATCACAACTGAAACTATAACAAATTTCCAATAATTCATAAGCTACAGTGTTAAATAAAAGTTTCTACGATGTTTAAAGGTACTTGGCAACTCATATTTTATTTTCATTTCCATAAATATTTTGCACAATTATTCAGTTAATTCGCTTCATTTACAAAGCATCTTTACGGCATTGTTTCCTTATCTGTAGGGCATGTTATAACATTAAAAT
Source organism: Schistocerca gregaria (assembly GCF_023897955.1). Taxonomy (NCBI): domain Eukaryota; kingdom Metazoa; phylum Arthropoda; class Insecta; order Orthoptera; family Acrididae; genus Schistocerca; species Schistocerca gregaria. The sequence continues at coordinate 368,639,548 of NC_064931.1, forward strand.
GCAACTGATTTTCCACTTCTGCTATATTACTATGCAAACTGCCCTCTTGTCTCTATTTACTGAATACTTTGTTTCCAGAAAACACATATTCCAAGGGAAATTCAAATTTACATTCAAATTTATGACCACTTCTATATGAAATTACATTTTCTTTTCATCCCTTTATAATTTCTTTCATAGATAGATAAAGTGGAGTTGTGTCATTTAGAGACAAGAAAACACTTGCATTAATTTTGTTGTAGTGGAAACATGAGTTGGAGATTACCTCTTGAGCATGTTGATACTTTGTCCTCAGATTAAACCAGATGTCTGTCAAGTTGTGTGAATTTTCAGAAGTAATTTTTAGCTATGAAAACAAATGAGCACCAATTTTTGCACTGTGGTCATCTTAAACAACTTCTTTACTAAGGTAAGTTAAAATAGTCTTTTTTTCATCTGACATAGAAAACATGAAAACCCTACATTAAACCACAACTATACAACAACCAATGAATAACACATACTTGCCATTCACTACCACAGAATGGCTGAGATTAACATAAAAATAAGAAAACTGTGAGAACAGACTTATTTGTCTTCAGGAATGCAAGATTTATGTTGCCATTATCAAATATAAAACTCTTTTGGTGAAATTTCTGTTCATTATGTTTATTATTAAAAATTTGTTTTCCACTTCATATCTACTAATGTATAATTTACTTTGTGTGTTCTTCATTGTAATTACTAGTAAGATATTCGAACTCTAATAATTTCCAAATGAACAGCTTAAGGGAAAGCATGGGGCACATGACCTGTTTTCTTTTGCCCAATGTTTGCCCTCCCTCTGCCCCAAAGTGGAAAGCGAGTAGGTCAAGCGCAATATGCACAATACTGTGCAATTCTGAACAAACTAAACCTCAGAAGATTGACTTCATCATCAATCACTGATGTATCTGCTTGCATGACTTTGCTTGAAAAAATAGAAAAGCTAGAAATTTTGTAAAAGGTAGCAGCAATATTTAGTTTGCTTTGCTACGTACATCGTACAATTATACTTTCTATGGGAGGAAGACACACAGCCAATACCGTGACTGATCTCCTACTTTGGGAAAATTGTCTCATGTATGGAAATGACAGAGATGTACAACTAAACAGACAAAACTGTTGTTTACAGGCTCTGTTATAGTCAGTGGAACAAGTCTCAGCCTTTCATTATTAAAGTGCTGACTGGCAATTTGCCGAATTGATTATGAATTTCTGATATACACTGTAATCCCAGGAAGCATTCTGATTTAATTTAACTATAAAGGGCTTGTGATCAGCTTGTCAAAAGAGTGCATTGATGGGCTCCAAAGAGTCCTAATGCAACTTAGGTGACAGTGCATTTTAGGGGCAGATTGGTGTTTTGTTTTTTTGTCATTCATTGCTAAAACCACTGCTACTGCCATTAAATGAAACTACTGCATGGCAGGGGGACTACTTGAATGGCTATAATTTGGTGTTTTAGGTGAGCATTAATAGTGTTTAGAGGGTACACAGCTACTTACTACAGCGAAAATGTTTTGAACCAAGTATGCCTGAATGCCACAGGTTCTGAATAGTTATCAGATCTTCTGTAAAGTGCCTGGATTCCAGATTTCATAATGCACAAATCAAATAGTAAGTGACTTTAATGCTGTGTGCCCTTCAGTTCTGCAGCTATAATCATTATCATAAATTTTATGACTTTCAGATGGCCTATAAAAGAACATTCTGTTAGAATCCTAATGCAAGTGGGACAGCATGAAGAGTCAGAGACAGTGTGTTATGGTCTTTTCGCTCCCATCAGAAACTTTGGGTTTCAACTGTCTTTGCCAACTCTATCCAGGTTAACAGTAGCTAAAAACAGTTTAGTTACTTACCTGTTCACGTGAAAGCTTAATCATTGTCAGAATTAAATAAGTTTTACTCTCCTGACACACTTTTCATAATGTATAAGATGTGACAAAAACTTCAATTTATTGGAATCATGCAGTCTTATTTGATTGCAATGAATATAAAAATATTTTAAACTGTAAGCAAAAGATATGGATAACAAAATACATTTCATTACAAACATAATTGCTCTAAGTACTTCTTACATGTTATAACATGAGTTAATAATATTCACTAGCCTTATCATGTTCACACTCACTCTTCCAAAATCTCAAAAAGAAGATTCTTCATAGCATATAAAATTAAGAAATCTCACATAGTTTGTGCCAAATACAAAGAGCACAGGTTTAATATAAAGCATGAAACACTATATTGATGATAAGAGAAATGTCACTCTACAATCTTTTCCATCTTCTGGATCCAGTACTCATATTCCGAAAAACGTATTATACTGGACCTACAGATGGGAATATCCCATGCTGATTAAGCCACTTCAAACAGATTTTGTGCACTGCAGTATTTTCCAGCTTCTGTGCTTCTTGCATTATTCGTAGTACGTCATCTACTCGGTTGTATTTGACTGCTACCAGGTAAGCTGACTTCAGCTGGTGACAAAGTATGTATCCTGAAACCTAAAGAAACTTAGATGAGAAAGTGTCAGCTTCTTAGAGTTACTAGCATTCTCATTTAAGATAATGAGACTGATGACTGCAATAAGAAATGGCATGAAGAGGATGGTTGTAACACTTTTCTTTATTACCCTAATAGTTTTAATTTGAGTCTATTGTCACATTTGTCTGTCTGTTTAGTTCAGATTTCGAAAAATTTCAAATCTATTAAAACAAATAAAACATATGCCAGGTTTTATCTTGAGCAGTTGGTTACACAACCCTTTCATGATGTAATACATTAAATCTCCTGAGAATGTTAGACCTAACATTTTCAATTCACTGAAGGTAAGTAAAGGAATCGTGATCACAAAAATATTATAATATCAATGATTACTGAAATTACAATAAATATTTGTAATGATAAGAAAGTCTTTCTCCTTAGCAAGTGTGACAATAAACTGATATCTAATTAACTTACAAGCACACAGAAAACTTTTAGCACTGACAATGACAATGTAGTGGCTTTATGGCACATGGTGCTGCTGACACTGTTGTTGATAATGTTGCTTTGAAGCATTCAGTAGTGTAGTTACCAGCACCCTTGCTAAAAGTATAATAGACAGCCATAGTTAGAAGGCTTAGAACTTAAAAAGTGTACAAAATAAAACACACTTAAAACATATAGGTTAAGAAACAGAAGGCAGAAGAAGTAGCTCAGGAAAGTAGGGATGGATGACCACTGGAACAAGATTAGACATTTAATAAAAACTTAAATCATACAATGCTAGTCTGATAGAACACAGAGCACATTATCCGATGTACCACTTGCTGCACTCGTCTCTCAAATAAAACACATTCTGTTAAAATGTAGTGTATGGCACTTGGTACATCACAACAGCTATGTATTAGTGGATCATCTCACCGAAGATGGAATCCATGCATCACAGGACAGTGTCCAATACTAAGGTCAGTTAAAAGGACTTAATTTGTTTCTGTGGCTGGAAGGAGCTAGCGCATATGCAGATGGTTGGCATAACTGATCTCAGCTTCTTCTTCTTCACTCCTAGCCACACTTTCTCCAATCAACACATGGCTCAGGGCCGCAACAGCAATGTCAATTCATGAAGAAGGACTTTAAATCATGTCACTTTAGGTAAGAAAATGCCTCCTTGGTTGCTGCATCTAATGCGTTAATGCTCCAAATTCCGATATACAGTTACAGTACAAATTGAAGAGTAATGCAAAATACACATTACGCAGTTATACTGCATGCAAGATAAATAGACATCAGAAAGACTCTCTAGGTTTAATAATAAAACACTGCCTCACAAAAAAGTGAAACACTCAGAAGACACAGTCGTATGTCAATTTAACTGTGTACATCTACACACCATCAATGGGCTAGTAAATGATTAGAGTTGCAATTCTCTGTGACACATAGAATGGCCACGAGAGTGAATTAGTGATGTTCATGTTGAGTGTTGATGCCAGGCCTGGTAATGTATACAGGGTGAAGTGAAATTCGCGCTCTCAGGCTTCACAGCATGACTCTCACATGCCAGAAATAAAATAAAAAATCGCCTTTCACAAAATTTCGCCTGATGAGTACATCCAGCAGAAAAAGGACATTAAAGAGTGGCGATCTGGCAACACTGTAACCACATGTATGGTAACTACCTCTGTCAGCAAATATTACATGTGCTGTACAGTTGGTGCAGTGGATAGAGTTTTCGGTTATCATGCAGAAGGTTGATGATTCAATCCTGAGTTGGGGCATACGTTTTTTATTTGGTAAATGTAGTCCGGGTGGTACGGTATCTGGCATCTTAATCGTCAACAGCAATTGCACCGGGTCCTCTAGCAAACATTTGCACTTACATACAACAATCGTAGAAAAGGAAGATTGGTCAGCTTTGAAAGAAGCCCTTTCCATGTCGTGGGCATGAATTTATTCGCACCACTGCATCTACCAGATGCGAAACCTATTTTCTTTGTACTATCCTTCAATGGTCCCATAGATTAGTATTAACTATTATTCTTGCCTCATTCAGGTCCATTACATTTCGTTAGGGCCTTACATTATCACTAGGACTAGCAACATGCTTTGCAAGTAATGTCCAATCTCGGTTATTACCTCTGTGTGTTATCACCATGGCCCCACTAATTATGCCTTTCACCACTGAATCTGGTGACCGCATGATGTTTAGTACATATCTCAATGCATTATTATTGTTGTTGCTGTTGTTGTTGTTATTCTATCGATGGGATTGTGGAAACATCACATTTACTACCATTAGGGAAACAATGTAATTCGAAACCAAACATTTCAAAATTAGCAGTGTCAGTATGAATCATCCAGAACAATGTCTTTCAGAGGGATAATGGATGTTAGGTGGAACAGTGTTTATACTGTATGCGCTGTCCACCAGACAAGGACTAGTTGCAAGCAGAGTAATGTGCCATGACAGACTCCAATGTACATGCGTACACATATTGAATTTTCTCACTGTAAACCTCTAAACCAGTGTGGCAGATGTATGGCATACACAAACGATGAATATGTAGATATGCTTCTGGTCCTTGGTGCATCTGCTAACCAGTCTGATGTTGCTACTCATGAATATACTACTAGATATCCTCGTTGATGCCATCCAGATAAAAATCTGTTTTGTCATCTGGAGCTGCACCTTAGGGAGTCAGGTTCTCTCCTTCCACCATTGTATGACAGAGGTCATCCATGGACTCAGTGTACTCCAGCTACTGAGGAAGCTAATCTGGAGGTCATACACCACGAGCCTCAGCGAAGTACATGTAGCATAGCAAGGCAGCTGAGTGTCTTGCAATGCACAGTCGTTAACTTGCTGCACGAGCATGGGCTGCACCCCTGTCATTATGCTTTCACCACCCCTAGCATTATGCTTTCATGCATCCCGCAGGTCGCCATCAGCAGATGCAATTCTGTGAATGGTTTCAACAACAGCAGGAAGCCAACGATGACTTCGTGAACACTGTAATATGGCTGGATGAAGCAGCATTCACTCATGAGTGTGTCTTCAATATGCACCATGCCCACCACTGGTGAGAGGTTAACCCACACATCACTCATGACTGTGGATATCAAATTCACTTTGGTATCAATGTCTGGGCCAGAATATTGGGTGTTGGGGCCCCTACATGTTGCCTGACTGGTTGAGTGCACAAAGGCATCATGAATTCCTCTCAAACTATCTGCCTTATGCACTGCAAGATGTTCCACTACATGTTCGGTAGAGGAAACATGATGGTGCACTTCCACACTCTGGATTTAATGTGCGACAATATTTGGACAGAACATTTCCAGGGAAATGGCTCGGACATGGAGGTCCAGATGTATGGCCACTGCATTCACCTGACCTAAATCCCCTGGGTTTCTTCCTGTGGGGACACCTGAAGAAGCACGTGTACTGTTTTCTGCCGATGAATGTGGAAGAACTGGTAGTGCGCGTTCATGATGTTCTTGTTACTGTGGATACCACTTTGCTGCAAAGGGTCCAGAGCAGTATGATCCAACAAGTTGTGCAATGTTTGGACATGTAGGGAGGTTGCCCTGAGGACAACGTTTTCTGTTGTGAAGGTCATTCAGTCATTAATATGGACATTATTATTGTCACTGGTTGCTAATGTGCAACATCTGATTGCCCACATTACATGTAATATAAATGATAAGTAGATGTTGTGTTACTGAACTTTGCTATCATCCTTAGCATCTCGAAATTGATACTGTTTTTGTAGTTATTCTGTCCTATGACAGATCACTTGTTTCAACTGTCTATTTCTTATTTGTCTAACCATGTATTTGTTATACTCAGTATTACAAAATGTTGTAAATTTAGGATACATGGGACCTAAGAAACAGTGTATATTACAATGTGAAATGACAGAATGAAATTAGCAATTAAAAAAAAAAAAAATTGTGCCCGAACCCGGGATCTAACTCTTGACCTCCTGCATGCCAGCTGATGATTCTATCCACTGCACCAACTGTACAGCACATCTAAGATGTGATGACAGAAGTGGTTACAGTGCCTGGTTCATTGAACCATTTTCATACTTCTCTACCATTCCACTCTCGAACGGCGCGTGGGAAAGAGGAACACGTAAATCTTTCCGTTCAAGCTCTGATTTCTCTTATTTTATTATGATGATCGTTTCTTCCTATGTAGGTGGGTGTCAACAACATATTTTTGCATTTGGAAGAGAAAGTTGATGACTGAAATTTCGTAAATATATCTTGCCTCAAAGAAAACCACCTTTGTTTCAGTGACTGCCACCCCAACTTGCATATCATATCAGTGAGACTCTCACCCCTATTGCACGATAACACAAAACAAGTTGCCCTTCTTTGCACTTTCTCAATGTCCTCCATCAATCGTACCTGGTAAGGATCCCATACCACGCAACAATAGTACACCAGAAGATGGATAAGTGTAATGTAAGCTGTCTCTTTAGGGGGTTTGTCACATCTAAGTGTTCTGCCAACAAAGAACAGTCTTTCTTCTGCCTTCTCCATAATATTATGTATGTAGTCTTTCCAGTTTAAGTTGCATGTAATTTTAATTTCTAGGTATTTGGTCAAATTGACAGCCCTTAGATTTATCGTACACCCAAAATTTATCAGATTTCTTTTAGTACCCATGTGGATGACCTTGCACTTTTCTTTGTTTAGTGCTAATTGCCACTTTTCACACAATACAGAAATTCTCTCTATATCATTTCGTAATCGGAATTGATCATCTTATGATTTTACTGGACGGTAAATTACAGCGTCATCTGCAAAAAATCTAAAGGGGCTACTCAGATTATCACCTAGATCATTTATACAAATCAGGAACAGCAGAGGGCCTATGACACTACTTTGCGGAATGCCAGATATCACTCTGTTCTACTCGATGATTTAATGTCTATCATTACGAACTGTAACCTCTCTGAGAGGAAATTACAAATCCAGTCACACAACTGATAAGATACTCCATATGCACACAATTTGATTAATAGTCACTTGTGAGGAACGGTATCGAAACCCTTCTCGAAATCTATGAATATGGAATCGAATGAGATCCCTTGTTGACAGCACTCATTACTTCATGGGAATAAAGAGTTAGCTGTGTTGCACAAGAATGATATTTTCTGGATCCCTGTTGGTTATCTATCAATAAGTCATTTCATTCAAGGTGATTTATAATGTTCGAGTACAGTATATGCTCCAAAAACCTACTGCAAACTGACGTCAGTGATATGGGTCTGTAATTCAATGGGTTACTCCTGTTTACTTTTTTGAATATTGGTGCAACCTGTGCTACTTTCCAATATTTAGGAACAGGCCCTTTGTCAAGTGAGTGGTTGTATATGATCGCTAAGAAAGAAGCTATTGTGTCTGCATACTCTGAAAGGAACCTGATTTGTATACCATCTGGACCAGAAGACTTACCTTTCTTAAGTGATTTGAGTTGTTTCGCAACACCTAAGACATCTACTTTTATGTCACTCATCCTAACAGCTGTTCTGGTTTCGAATTCTGGAATATTTACTTCGTCTTCTTTTGTGGAGGAATTAAGGAAAACTGAGTCGGGGGGTCAGTAGAAGGAGCCAATTATTATTTTGGTCCGGCTGTTGAGTATAACCTCTACCCATAGTAATTCGCAAGAATTATCTATTTCAACTTCACTACAAGATAAACTACTACCAACAGACACAAACAAACCACTACATTGTTAAAAAAGGATAGATTAAATATCTATCTTTTCTGAACACGGTTTGCACCTCTGTAAAAATTTCGGCAGAATTTATCTCTGACTCTAGCCAGCTTTCTATTCCTATAATGATTTCAGCTTCATTGCTTTCTATCAGCACTTGAAGCTCTTGTACTTTTCCAACACAGCTACGACAATTTAGAACTACAATACCGATTGTTGCCTGCTCGATTCTCGTCGTTTCTTTGCCCTGCACTCTTTGAGACTGGAGCCCTTTTTGATCTTTCTAGCCTAAAAGACCATCCAGTCCACACCTCCTGCGTGTAGTGGAAACCGGACTTATTTAGCAGAATCCAAAACCGCACTACTCTATGGTGCATGTCAAGGAATCTGCAGCCTAAACGGTCACAGAACCGTATGAGCCTCTGATTCAGACCCTCCACTTGGCTCTGTACCCAAGGTCCGCAATTGGTCCTGTGGACGATGCTGCAGATGGTGAGCTCTGCCTTCATCTCGCTAGCAAGACTGGCAGTCTTCACCAACTCAGACAGCCGCCGAAAACCAGAGAGAATCTCTTCCGATCCATAGCGACACACATCATTAGTGCCGACATGTGCCACCACCTGCAGTTGGCTGCACACTGTACCCTTCATGGCATCTGGAAGGACCCTTTCCTCATCTTGGATGACCCTCCCACACGGAGTGCACATTGGCTTGCTTCCCATCCTTTGATGCCATATTCCTAAGGGCTCCATCACACACCTAACACTAGAGCTCCCAATGACAAGCAATCCCACCCTCTGTGCTTGTCTGGACTTCTCAGGAAGACCAGCCACTGATGCAACAGGTGAGGCTGCCCTTGCTGGCTCAGAAGTACTTTCAGCAGTGGGCAGCACCTCAAACCTGTTACGGAGGTGTAAGGGTACAGCCTTGCGGCCAGCACCAACTTTTGCCTTCTGCCCAGGGATTCGCAACCCTGCCACGATTTGCCAAACACCGTCAGACAAGTGTCCGAATCCGAGGGTGCAGTGGCATAAGAGATCCCAGGTGATGCTACGGGTTCCAGAGGCACCAAAGCGCTCGCCTTGGATGTCCCAATGTTGCCGCGGCCCAGGACAACAGCCTGGAGTCTGTCGACCATGGTCATCACAGCTTCCAGCTGTTTACGGACGGTGGCCAATTCCCCCTGAATCCATACACAACAGGCGCAGTCCCTATCCATACCTAAAAAATTTTTTCCTCTCTTTTATCTTACAAGCCATTCAAAACAAACAGATGACTGATGACTACGCGAATTTACACTATATGGGTATTAAAATGCGATGCTACAACTCTCAAATACTATAACATGCCTGAAATTTGTGAATTAAACTATGCAAGTACCCATAACATGCAGAGAAATTAAGAATTAAACTGCAACAGAAATAAGTGAGCTAAGAGTATGACTTGCTGCTGGTTGCTGCTTATCCAATGGCGGCAGGGAGCTCACTTTCAGAGGGGTCACAGTTCATAATAACTGACAAAAAGTCACTGAGTAATACTGAATTGGTTTCTGGCATTCCTCAAGGTAGTGTTACAGGCCCTCTGCTGTTCCTTATCTATACAAACAATTTAGGAGACAATATGAGCATTCATCTTAGGTACTTGCAGATGACGCTATAATTTTTCATCTAGTTAGGTCATTAGAAGATGAAAACAAATTGTAAAATGATTCAGAAAAGATATTTGCGTGGGGTAAAAATTAGTAATTGACCCTAAATAATTAAAAGTTTGAGCTCACCCGCATGAGTGCTAAAAGGAGCCCATTAAACTTCAGTTAAACAATAAATCCATCAAGTGTAAAGGCCATAAATTCAACTGAATACCTAGGAATTACAATTACAATCAACTTAAATTGGAAAGAACGCACAGAAAATGTGATGAGATGGCAAACCAAAGATGGTATTTTATTGGCAGAACACTTAGAAGATGCAACAGATCTACTGAAGAGACTACCTACACTACGCTTGTCTGACCTCTTTTGGAGTACTGCTGCATAGTGTGTGATCCTTAACAGATCGGGTTAATGGCGTACATCAAGAAAGTTCAATGGAGGGCAGCACATTTTGTATTATTGAGAAATAAGGGGGAGAGTGTCATGGACATAAGACAAGATTTAGGGTGGACATCATAAAACAAATGCATTTGTAATTGTGATGGGATCTTCTCATGGAATTTCAACCAGTAACTTTCTTCTCTGAATACAAAAATATTTTGTTGATGCTGACGTATAGGAAGAAATGATGGTCATAATAACATAAGGGAAATCAGTAATAGGAAGTTAGTGAAAAAGCGGAGAGAATTTTATTGGACCTTCAAATGAAGCTGAAACACTCCAGGAAAACTGAATTTGAGCAAAAACTTATTGCAGCTGGGTGAGGAGCATTCCTTGACATAGAAAGCTAAATATTATGTGTCAAATTATTAAAAGAAACTAAAACTATAATTCTATATAAAGTTGGTCAATTAATTAAAATTATGCATCCACTTACTTGTTCATTCCACAGTAATGGTTCAAAAATTGTAGGTCAAAAAGTGAATCATAAATTCTGCAATTTGCCTTCTGAAGTGTTTTGTTGACGAAAACTAGATTATAGCTCCTCCTTGTGATAAGTCACATGAGCACAAAATATCAGATACAGAGACAAGTTGTTGGTGAATGAGAAAGTATCTTAACTTGATTGATATAATTACGGGCACTAATTATGATAGTTAGGTGTCAGGTTCAATGTATCTTATGCAAAAATCTATTCTCTCTTCTAGCTGTATCATTGACCTCTGCATTACTGGAACATCTGATGTGAATGGAAAAGGGCACAGCTGGAACTAGTTTTCAAGAATGGTCAGAAGATAGATGCACAGAATTACATTTTGTGATTATATATAGTGGCTTCACTAACCCCGCTGTATGAACAAATAGAAAATACAGATATGTTATTACACATGTCCAGTGACAAATGTTGAGGTCACATGAACTTCTGTATAGGGCAAATACAAGGCCACCAGGTGATGGACTCATAACATTGCTGTTATCTGACTTTGCCTCTACAAATTAACTACAAAAGTCACTGATGTTTACCTGGAATGAATGAAGCTTGTGTTGCATGGTTTTTTTGTTGAATGTGTGTTAATTTCCAACAAGAACTATTATTCCAGAATGAGACTTCCACTCTGCAGGGGAGTGTGCCCTGATATGAAACTTCCTGGCAGATTAAAACTGGGTGCCAGAGCTAGACTCGAACTCGGGACCTTTGCCTTTCGTGGGCAAGTGCTCTACCATCTGAGCTACCCAAGCACGACTCACGCCATGTCCTCACAGCCTCACTTCTGCCAATACCTCATCTCCTACCTTCCGAACTTTACAGAAGCTCTCCTGCGAACCTTGCAGAACTATTATCATTTACCAGAATGAGATTTTCACTCTGCAGCGGAGTGTGCGCTGATATGAAACTTCCTGCCAGATTAAAACTGTGTGCCCGATCGAGACTCGAACTCGGGACCTTTGCCTTTCGCGGGCAGGTGCTCTACCAACTGAGCTACCGAAGCACGACTCACGTCCGGTACTCACAGCTTTACTTCTGCCAGTATCCGTCTCCTACCTTCCAAACTTTACAGAAGCTCTTCTGCGAACCTCCAGGCTGTGGCTAAGCCATATCTCCGCAGTATCCTTTCTTTCAGGAGTGCTAGTTCTGCAAGGTTCGTGAGGGACGTGAGTCGTGCTTCGGTAGCTCAGTTGGTAGAGCACCTGCCCGCGAAAGGCAAAGGTCCCAAGTTCGAGTCTCGATCGGGCACACAGTTTTAATCTGCCAGGAAGTTTTATTATCATTTAGTTTTATGGACTAATAGACTTAGCTTAATCTATTGTTTCAGAACATTTATTTGTGGTCAGTAAATGTTGGGATACCCTTTGTGAGGCTTACAACATTGATGGCAAGGTGGTCTCATTTGTGGTCTCCCAAGCAGTACCATGGATGCAAAACTTTTTGAGCTTTGATTACAACAGCTAAAACATTGTCATGAATTTTTCAAGCCCTTCACTAGCTCTACACCACAATAGTCACAGGTGCTGCCAGCCATCGTGGCATTTCAGCTATTTAAAGAGGCTGAAGAATACTGGGTAGTAATTCTCTTTGTTATCCAACCATTTTTACAAAAAGCACATGCGGCAGCAGGCAGGCTAAAATTCTTACAACACTGTAACTTCTGCATTTTGGAGTGTGTATTTTCAGGGATTTAACAGAAAATGTATATTTGTGTGTGGGTGTGTGTGTGTTTTTCCTCCAGTCAATCAATCACAAGTGCAATAAGTTATATAAGGTTTCAGTGAGCCCCGGGTTAGGTGATTCACACAGTAGACTTCCTGGCTGAAGTGCTGCAAACTGCATTGCATTTAAAACACTGTAAGCTGTGTAACAAACATGAAGGACATTCCCACAAAAAGAAAGGCAAAATAAAAATGTGTAATGCCTAATTACTTTGCTAAGTGCAGAATCTTCTGTTGCCGTTTTTTCCATGGTTGCACATTAAACACAGTTTTCAAAAAAATCTGCTTTCTGCAAAAGAAAATGTTTTTGTTTTTCAAAATGCAGAGTTTATTAAATAACATGCTGCACAGTTCGACTCTTAGGAATAAAGGTGAAATATAGCAGATAGCTCCAATATCAGCTCCGGTCAAGATTTTGTGTTGCAAGTGTGGATGATAATATACCAATGGAAAATATGTCCATTTACAACTGATTCTTCACATTGTAGTACTGTGTCTGGTGGAAGGTATTCAGTGACCAGTATGACTTCCCTCTCCACGTCCCAATAGTATGTGACACACAAGAGATGTGTGTCTCAGTAAGTCTCCTTGTACCTGCAAATTTTTCTAATTGCATCATGCTGCTTATTGTAGGAGATCTCCCTAAAGCATTTAATCTCAGACTTTTTACACTTAAATCCTTAAATGGTGCACAAAATTGTGCAGTCTCCCAGAGAAGAATGTTGAGCAACTCTGTGATGCTGCAACGACTAAATAAACTGAAGAAATCAAACTGTTCTTCACTCACTTTCTCCACTTCTTCCAGACTGATTCCTTGGAATACAGACTTCGAAAAGAAAACTGATATTGTGAGGACACAGAGCAGGTCAGAGGTGTGTTGCATTTGTTAATGTCACTCAAAGGGAAATCCCTGGAAGGAAGAAGGTGTTATTTTCACAAAATACTACTGAGAAAGTTTACAGGTCCATCATTTATGACAGACTACTGCAACTGACATAGATCTTGTGTAAGGACTGCACAGATGGATAAGAGAAATCAGGATTCATACAGAAGCCCATAAACAATTGCTTACCCTTCATTCCATTTCAGAATGGAACTGGAAAGGGAGTGACTAGCAGTATCACAAGGTACTCTTTGTCCTGTATGGTGGCTTGAGGGATGTAGGTGTTGGTGTAGATGTAGAGGTGGAGTTAAGTTCAAAACGCAGGTGAGATACATCTGAATGTTAAGAGTGGCTTGCATAATGGGATTTGGGATAGATGAGAGGCTGGACTGCTCCTACATGATGACAGTATCTAGTCTGAATCCCACTTTAGGCTTTTTTTTCTGCTGCAGTAATCTATACATTTGTCGAAAGCAAGAAATTATTGGGGTGATGAGATCATACACAAGAATTACCTAATAGAGTTAAAACATGGAATATGCAGGAACAGCACTATATCTGAGTCTTCAGTTCTAGATGAAAGACATGAGGCAGGTAAGGGAAAAGAACATGGGGAAGATGGAGGTTGGGGGCAGACAGGGGGATGCAGGGAGTCTGACGGTGGGGAATAGAAGGTTTGATCCTGCAAGTTCAGATTATTTGTGCTTGAGTTCAAAGTAATTAAGGGTTTTGTTTATCTTCATATTTTTCCATAGTAAGCAAAGATGTTAAATGTAGCAACAATCCAGATGCTGCAATTCCAGTGCATATTACTTTATATACGTACCTTACTTTCAGGTTCTGTAATCAGTTTTATGAGAGATTCAGCTTCTGTAACTGATGATTTTTCTACTAATTTATTCACTGAGAGCACCAGTACTTCATCACATACTGCAAATCTCTCTGAATTTTCTGTATTTTTAATACAGTTGACAAGTCTTTCAATGCGATTTACAGATGAATCCCCTGCGTATTTACTGCACACAATTCTATAAACAGTGAGTGGTCTCAAATGATATTCATCAATAATCCTACAATCAGAAGAAAAACAGTAATCAGATGGATACTTTTACATATATTTAAAGAAAATATCATCAAACCGTTAGCAACTTTTCTTTAGTTAAGTAGCCACAAATAAACCAGAAATTTTCATGGTATGATACTAAAATATTTATATGTTATTGACAAAAAAAGAAGGAATAAACATGCTATAGCAAGCATAATGACTTTGAAAAATGCAAGTAATATATTTTACCCATACAAAATTGGACATAATCTTTATAGGCGGTGTGTGTGTGAGGGGGAGGGGGGCGCAGTGCGCATGTAAATGTGTGTTTAGAGCACTTAGTGGTAAAGACTACTAGCAGCCTAGCTAAAACAGTCAAAGACAAATATGGTTGAAATGATTAAAAGCAAAAATCATGACATATAGTTAAAATCACAGCCATTTTCTCAAGTTTTCAGGCAGATTCAGCTTCACTAAAATGCCTAGTGTAAAAACTTTACATGTAGTTACTGTAGTAAAAATTCTAATAATCTGGATTTAAAAAACAGCACAGTCATGAAGCAGTCCTCCTGACAAAACATTAAAATCTATTTCTCAACAATTTACGAAAGGAAATTAAAGAAAAGAAAGGCAAGATGATCTTTACATGTCAAATCGACAGTGCTGTCATTACAGACTGAAAAAATCCTTGGATAGGACAAATATGGGAAAAGAAATCAAATGTGTCCTGAATGTAGACATTCTAACATTTGACTTAGCTGGTATGGGGAAACAATGGAAAATTTTTATGTTTCTCCACCTGAATATGAGTCCGGTACTTTACCCATTGAGCCGTGTCATGCAGTGCAAGCATTTAGGAAGCAGATCTGTCTGTATACTACATGTAGATAAGGAAGGTAATGTTGACTTTGGTGTTTGTGTTGATATGCGACTCATTGCTCTACAGTACTACCATGAAGCACATCAGTAGGTAGGATCAATAGGTTAGTGTTCATCATGAACGTGGTTTTGCAGTCAGTGCAATGTTTACAAATGCGGAGTTGGCAGATGCCCATTTGATGTAAATCATATTACAATATAAGGAGTGACATGAGCTAGTGTGATATCATATATGTTCATCAGAAATGGGACCTTGAATAATGGTATCTAGTGATGTAATTTGTTTGATTTGTTAGACCCATAAAATTTTCCAAAATTAATAGAGGAATGGCCTATTCTTACACTCAGTATGTTCATTTAGTAGGTTAATAAACTAAATTTCCTCTGTGAACCAATGTTTGTAGTGTATTGCCAACGCCAATGGCTGCTGTAAGATGACTCTACATACTCAGTTGCAAAGGTGTTGTCATAACCTGATGGCGGACGCAACATACTTATTCAAAAGCTCACACTCAGATCAGAGGTGATGTGGTTTTTTGGTCATTTGTTTCTTGGTGCACAAATGGCTGAATACAGTTATGAAATGACGACAGAGTGAAGCTGATATTTTCCACATTTCTGTGGTTGGAGACAGTACACCATTACTTGTGTGTAAGGCTAAAAATGTAGATACAGTGATGATTGGGAAATGAGACTTTCGTTGTCTTACTAGTCTGCTTTTTATTGCTTTTTTATGTGTTTGCAATGAATATGCAGAAGAACACAGACACTAGTTTACAATTTAACACAGAGGAGGCTTACTAGATTCTAGTGTCAGTTACCAGAACAAATGGGCACCCTAGCCTATAACTTTGTTAAGATTCTGGTACACACAGTAAAGTATAGTACTACAGAGTATGAACCATGAAAGAGCCAGATTCTATAGCTTTAACCAAACCCTTAGGTACATGTACTCATCACAATAAAAGTGACGTAAAACATACATATGTGTACACAAATGTATGATGGGAACCAATAACTCTAGTCCAGAGGTAAGCTTTGCAGGTCCTTCTTAATTTACAAGCTTAATAATGTATAATGCTCAGTCATATAGTATCTGCTGCAGACTCATTCATCTGAGGCTGCTGGAACTTTTCTGCTTGCTGAAAATCTTCTGCTCACTGGAACTCTGCCTTGCTTGCCGTTTGAGGGCTTCTATATACGACTTCTGGGACTGTTTGTTTGCAGATGGTACATGACTGAGATGTTTTCTACCTCAAACTGGCAATCAATCAGTGTGAAATCAGCAGTTTCCCAGTGTGTATGACCCTCTTAATGGACTGACAGAAGTGGCTTGCACTGTACATCTCTACAATGCTTACTGCTACTATGCATAATTAGAGGATTTTTGTTGGCAACCCTTCCTGATTCTGTCATTACAGGGTCACTTCATGGAGTGTCATACATACAAGATTAACCACACAAGTTAGCTTATTTGGGCAAAGTGAGCCGAATAGACTAAATAGCAATGTGTAAACTATAGAAATGCAAATAATGATTCTACTGTGTAATGATAGATTTTATCATAAAATTAAACAATTCAATTAACGTGGCTCTATGTTACATTTCTGTTCTCTTATTCCTTCAGATGCCCCTCATGTACATGATGTGGAATGTGACACACCATCTGAAGTCATTATCTTTCTGGTGTCCATCTGGGATAGTATTATGTCTTCTTCCAATATAAAGCTACCTTCAAAGGGTGGTGGGACGGGGTGGGGTGGGGGGGGGTGGGGTGTGGGAGGGGGGGGGGTGAGTGACAAAATCAAAACCACTTGACACAATGTACTGTGGCTTTAATCATGTCTGTGACTCATATCAAAGATGGCTGTATGGCTTACCAGTCAAAATATCCAAAGAAGAAATAATACTGTTCTGGATGCACATCCAAAAGATAATAGAATATTCTTTCCATTGGAAGAACTTCAATAAACACCACACCACATCATTTTTATACATTATTTGTCTGAACACTGTATATTTTGAAATGCTCAGGCATATAAAGAGCTACATTACAATTTCTACACAATCAGGACATTTCTTTTTAGCATATTTTTTCCATTTTGGCTCTTACTGGCAAAATGTCACCCACTAAGTCTGCATGGTCCAAGAACAGGAGAAATACTCTGGTGCCGTTTGCCTGACTGACTGCCACTGCCAGAGGTCTCATCAGGTTCTGTCCACAATGTGTTAAGGGTTCAACACTTTGTTGGTCACATATAAATTTGAAAACTGGAATTGATTTAGCTTAATGGAATTAATGTATGACTCATTTTAAAAGCAACTATAGATAATCTGATACTGTGTTTTGTACAATTATGTGAAAGATATTTTTACTGTAGGCAGGGGCCTGAAATGGTGGAATGTAACATCAAAATCAATGGCAAATAAAGTATGACATAAACAGAGCTGACAATGTCAAATACATCAATCATGAACTACATCAGAAAACAACAGGCTGCCAAAGAAGTAACAGAATCACAATTTTTTGTTTATAGAGAATTAATGTGACAGGTGATGTAGAGCATTTAATAGAACAAATCTGTTGTGAAAAATGTTTTGGTTGTGGTGGAAAGGTAAACTGAGTCCATAAACATTTATCTTTTATTGATTTCTTTAATTATTTGTGTCAAATTTTGGTTCTTGCATCCTGAAAGGCTGTAAGGTTATAGTAGGTCAGCACTTAAACCAACAACAAGCTGCATGCCTCACCCATACTGTACAGCAGAACTCTTCACTTTGCCTAGGGACAGACTTCTTCTCAAAATGACCAAAGGACACTGGAATGGATTTACCTCCTGCATAGTGGATCAAACTTAAGAAGTGATCCACCCAGTCCTGCATACTTTCTTGATGGTGAAAAACAGCCAAATGGCATTACAGCATCCAATTTGTACTGCCAATGGGCTACCTTCACATTTTCATTTTGGGGACCACTGAGTTCATATTGGTCACTGGCATGAGGGTCATCAGTTGCTTCCCACTATGAGTTCTGGACACCAGAAAGAGAAATCTGACCCTGTCCCAGTAACTGTAATGAAATGCATCTGACTGCTAGAATTTGAGGATACAAGGTTTCTGACATATCATGAAACCACTAAAATTTAACCCTTGGGCAAGTATAAGATGAGAGACAAAGCACATTATGTGTTTTAAAGTCTACCAGTAGGAGCCATGGCGAGGAGAGTGATATTATGAGATCTGTGAGAACCTCATAATCTATGCTTCATGTAGTGCTAAGTAAGTACAAGCTCAGACTGCTTTTATGTGTGGCTTATGAATTTTAACATTTGCTTGGAGGTCTGCGAGGAGGCAGACAACTAAGGAAACACACACACACACACACACACACACACACACACACACACACACGCACACACGCACGCACGCACGCACAGTACAACATGTTCAAATTTGTGCTGAAATATTTTACTCAGGAAGAACATACGGAAAAAAAAAACAATGTCAAAATTTTAGCTGCTAGACACATTGCAATTATTTTCTAAAAATTGTTGAAAATTGTCAAATATGTAGCTCACAATGCAACTCAAGAAGTGTACATCCTTGCTGTAGCTGTAGCAGACAGTGCATATGAAACACAGTAGACACATATCCTAGGTTGATGGCACATCAGTAAACAGGTAACATGACACAAGGCAATTGTACTTTGTAGTCCACCCCAATAGCTGAGTGGTCAGTGTGATGGACTGTCATTCCAAGGGGCCTGGGTTCATTCCTGCCTGGGTCGAAGAATTTCTCCACTCAAGGACTCGGTGTTGTGTTGTCTCTATCATCATCATCTCATCCCCACTGACAGGCAAGTTGCCAAAGTGGCGTCAACTCAAAAGACTTGCACTAGGCAACAGGTCTACCCAACTGGAGGCCCTAGCCACACGCCACTTCCATTTATTTGTGTTTTATAAAGTGAATTTCAATTTCCATTGATAGCTTCTCTGACACAATAAATTGTTCATAGTTACTGTTTGCTCTAATTTGCAACTCATTCAGTATCCGTAATAACTAGCAGATGCCTTTGCAGTATGGCTGAGTGTTAACAATGAAGATAAAACTGAATTAATTTTCTTTACAATTTCTTCATATATGCTTGCTAATACCATATGTTTTTATCCAGGTACACATTGACCAGTCTAGTGTTGCAGTAGAAGATAGCAAAAGTAAAGCTGAAGTTTTAAATTTTGCATTTAAGAAATTGTTCACACAGGAGAATCATACAGAGATGCCACTATTTGACCACTGCACAGACTTCTGTGTGGAGGATGTAGTAGCATCCCTGGTGTAGAGAATAACTGAAAGCGTTGAAAACAAACAAGTCACCAGGACCTAATGGAATCCCAATTCAGTTTTACACAGAGTACTCAACAGCACTGGCCCTTTACTTAGGTTTCATTTATTGTGAATCTCTTGAAAAGCATGAAGTCCCAAGTGACTGCAAAAAGTGCAGGTGACTCCTGTATATAAGAAGGGTAAAAGAACAGACTCACAAAATGGTAAAATTGCAGTTCAGTATCTACATGTACATATACGTAGATACTCTGCAAGCTACCGTAAGGTGTGTGGCGGAAGGTAACCTGTACCACTACTTGTCATTTCCCCTCCTATTCCACTCGCAAATAGAGCAAGGGAAAACGACTGTCTGTAAACCTCCATATGAGCCCTGATTCCTGGTATATTATCTGCGTGGTCTTTATGCATGATGTATGTTGGCAGCAGCAGAATCACTCAACAGTCAGCTTTAAATGCCGGTTCTCTAAATTTTTTCAATAGTGTTTCCTGAAAGGAACATCACCTTCCCCCTGGGGATTTGCATTTGAGTTACCTAAGCATCTCTGTAACACTTATGTTTTGTTTGAAGCTACTGGTAACAAATCTAGCAGCCTTCCTCTGAGTTGCTTCAATTTCTTCCTTCAAATTGACCCAGTAAAGATCCCAAACAACCAAGCAGTATTCAAGAATAGGTTGCAGCAGTGTCCTATATGCAGCCTCCTTCACAGGTGAACCTCCCTTTCCTAAAATTTTCCCAATAAATGGATGTCAACCATTTCCTTCCCTACCACAGTTTTCACATGCTCATTCTACCTCATGCCACTTTGTAGAATTGCACCCAGATATTTAGACAACTTGACTGTGCCAAGCTGGACACTAGTAATACCGTATCCGAACATTACACATTTGTTACTCCCACTCATGTGTATTAACTCGCATTTTTTTTGAAATTTAGGGCTAGCTGCCATTCATCACACCAACTGGAAATTTTGTCTAAGTTGTCTTGTACCTTCCTACAGTGATACCGGGTTCCATTATTTAAGAAGACTTCAAGCCACTTGCATATCTGTAAACCTATTCCATAAGCTAGCACCTACATTAACAGCCTGCAATGGGACATGTCATATGCTTTCTGAAAATCTATAAATATGAAATGTGCCTGTTGCCCTTTACCCATAGTTCTCAGTATATCATGTGAGAAAAGGGCAAGCTGAGTTTCACATGAGCGATGCTTTCTAAAACCATGCTGATTCATGGACATAAGCTTCTTAGCCTCAAGAAAGCTTATTATAAGAATGTGTTCAAGGATTCTGCAGCAAACAGAAGTTAGGGACATTGGCCTGTAATTTTGGGGTTTGCTCTTTTACCTTTCATATATACTGGAGTCACCTGCACTTTTTTCCATTCACTTGGAACTTCGTGCTACTGTGAGAGATTCACAATAAATACAAGCTAGGTAAGAGGTCAATGCCATAGAGTACTCTTTGTAAAATCAAACTGGGATTCCATTCAGACCTGGTGATTTATTTGTTTTCAAATCTTTAAGTTGGTTCTTTAGACCAGGTATGCTTATTTCTATGTTGTTCGCATGAGAGTCTCTCTGATGGTCACCATCATGTTTGAATGGTTATTGTGCATGAATGATTTCTTGAACGTGAAATTTAAAACTTCAGCTTTTCTTTTGCCATCTTCAACTGCCACACCAGACAGGTCAACAAGGGACTGAATGCAAGCCTTAGACCCACTTAGCGATTTTACATACGATCATAATTTTCAGGCTGTCTGCCAGATATTCTGCTAAGGTGTGACAGGGGTAGCTGTTATATGTTTTGTAGTAGCTGTTTTATGTTTTGCACATAGATCTTTTCACAGACACATGCTTCTCTACTAAGCCTTGCCTGTCATTGTTTGTGCATCCTCTTTCGAGCCTAGAGTGCAACAGACTCTGCTTCCACAGAATCTAACAAATTTCATTATTAAACCATGGTGTGTCTGTCCCATCTTTTATCCACTTGCTAGGCACATAACTCTCCAGACCACTTAAACTCAGTTCATAATTCCTCTACATCTATCTTACTGGTACTAAGTGATGCCAATTCACTGTCTGAGTAAGATGATGATAACTGCTTATCTGCTTATCGAACAGAAACACTCTCCTAGCCTACTTGACTGACTTATTAACTTTCATAATCATGGTTGCTATAATGACATCATGATTGCTTATCCCCATTTCTACACTGACATTGTTGATAAGGTACAGGCTATTTGTAGCTACAAGGTCTAAAATACTTCTATTGCATGTGAACTGCCAAGCTAGCTGCTCAAGTCAGTTCTCAGAAAACATGTTCAGAAGTATTTTGCATCACTTTCTGTTAGCACCCCTGCAATGAATCCATAGACATCCCTGTCTATACTTGGCAGGTATAAGTCACCTCCAACTAGTATTGCATGATTTGAGTATTTGCTCACTATTTACTGTAGACTTTCTTTGAATGACTCTAGAACTGCCACAGCGGAATGGGGTGGCTGGTAAAAACATCCAACAATTAACATAGTTTCATCTACACCTGCTATATGTGACCAGAGGACTTCACTATCACACTCAACTTTGATCTCAACAGACACAATATTTTGTCTATTGCAATGAAAATTCCGCCTCCTATGGCCTCTAATCTGTCTTGCCGATATACGTTCCATGACTCGCTAAATGTCTCAGAGCTCTCCCACTTCGAGTTTCAGCCGACTCTCAGTCCCAAGAACAATCTGAGTTGGAGAACTTTCCTGGAGGGCAGTAAATTTGGGAACTTTATTACAAATACTTTGACAGTTTACTGGCAAAATTGTGACAGTCAAAGTCTCTTTATTCTGAATGCCGTTTGACTTCCGTTGCTGTGAATCAACTGGTGAGTGGTCATCAGAGCACCTCAAACTACGACTAGCATAGAAAACCCTCAAGTGCACTCCACAAGTACTCTGCTACCCGAGTACCTACTTCCTTTGTGTGGAGCACACCTGACCCATCAAGGGGAGTCCTACAAACCCCCACATGATAATGTAGGTCTAGAAATCTCCAGCCAAGATGGTCACAGAGTTGATGAAGCCTTTGGTTGAGACCTTCCACTCGGCTCCAAACCAAAGGACCCCCATAATCTCTGGCAACGATGCTGCAAATTACGAGCTCCACTTGCACCCCATGGGCGAGGCCAGCAGTCTTCACCACCTCCACAAGGCACCCATACAAAGTGAGAACCACCTCAGAACCCATGCGACATGCGTCGTTGGTGCTGATGTGAGCCACAATTTGTAGATGACTGCACCCTGCATGCTTGATAGCCACCGGCAAGGTAGCCTCCACATCTCGGATGTCGCCCCCAACACACATACCAATTGCACATTGGCTCTCTTTCCAGCCCTGAACTCTATATGCCTAAGGGACTCCGTAACGCACCTAACAATGGAGCTCTCTATAAACTGTAAAACTCCCTGTGTGCCTGCTTGGACCATGCAGAAGAAGAGGCCAATTGCCCACTCACAGGGTGAATGGGCAAGGCCAGGCAGCTAATCTCCACATTGGCCCTCCACTTCGAGCGATGTGAACATGTTACCACCTGCCACTCACCCTGCTGTGAGGGCAGATCCACCGAATCGGGAGCTCTAGGAAGTGCCTCAGAAACAGAGCCTGTGGGTAAAACAAGTGGCACCTGAGGTGTCTCATGTGACGCGCCATATTCTCCGCCACTGCTACACCTCGAGGCAGCAGCCTGAAAGTGACTGATTGTAGCCAACAGCACATTCAGCTGTTTGTGAACTGTGGCCAGCTCCTTCTGCGTCTGCACACAGCATGCACACATCGTACCCATTCTATCAAAACTAACTGAAGAAGTGAACTATAACAGCAGTCAGTCCTAGATATGCAACTTCCTACCCACCTGATGTATCACCAATGGATGCTGATGCGTTAGAGAGCTATGTAGCAGGCTGTTCAGGGAGCAACTATTGCACTTAAGACTGAATGAATTACATTTACAAAAATGCAAGATTAACCCTCTTAAACAGAAAAACATGCTCAAAATTTAATAAATTCAGTACATGGAAAACACAGTAAAGGATAAACACTTAACTTTCCACTCTGCAGATGCACTTGTATCACAGCCGAAAGCTGGAGCCTGACTGGCTGGCTTACTAAACGAACAGACGGTTGCTTTCAAAACAAAACAAATGAACAACTAATGTGCTACAGACTGATTGAATTTACACTTAGAAAAACACAAGATTAACACTCTTAAACAGAGAAATATGCATGAAATTTAATAAATATACTAAATGTAAAACACAGAAAAAGGTAAATGCTTAACTTGTCACTCTGTAGATGCACTCATATCACAGCTGAGAGCTGGAGTCTGACTGGCTGGCTTACTAAATGAATGGATGGTTGTTTTCAAAAGAAAACAAATGAGCACCTAATGCACTACAGACTTAATGAATTCACACTTACAAAAATGTCAGATTAACCCTCTTAAACAGAGGGATATGCATGAAATTTAATAAATACTCTACATTGAATACAAAGAAAAGGACAGAGACTTAACTTGCCACTCTGTAGACAGACTCTTATCACTGCCGAGAGCTGGAGTATCCCTAACATTGGTGTAGTGCAGAATCCTTGAACATTTTTCAGTTTGAATACAAAAAATTCTGTTGAGACTTAGAAGCTTATGTCCATAAATCAGCACAGCTTTAGAAAGCATCACTCATGCAGAACTCAGCTTGCCCTTTTCTCACATGATACAATGTGAACTAACAATGAAGGGCAACAAGCAGATTCCCATTTCTAAATTTCTGGATAGCGTTTGACACGGTGCTCCACTGCAGACTGTTAATAAAGGTACAAGAGTATGGAATAGCTTCCCAGACATGTGATTGGCTCAAATGCTTCATAAGTGATATGTTGTCCTATATAGCGACTGTTCATCAGAGACAAGAGTTTCATCAGGAGTGCCCTAGGGAAGTGTGAAAGAACAGATATTATTTTATGTATTCATAAATGATCTGGTGGTCAGGATGGGCAGCAATCTGCAGTCGTCTGCTAATGATGGTGTGTTCTACGAGACGATGTCAAAGTTGAGTGACTACAGGAAGATACAGGACGACTTACAGAAAATTTCTAGTTGGTGTGATGAATGCAGAATTAGGAAAAAGAAACCCATAATATTCGAATACAGCATTAGTAGTGAAGTCAATTAAGTATGTAGGTGTAATGTTGTATAACAATATGAAATGTAAGGAGTATGTTAGGACAGTAGTGGGAATGCAAATGGTCAACTTCAGTTTATTAGGAGAATTTTAGGGAAGTGTAGTTCATCTGTAAAAGAAACCACATTTAGGACACTAGTGTGACCCACTGTTGAGTACTGTTTGAGTGTGTGGATTCCACACCAGATCGGATTAAAGGAAGACAGCGAAGCAATTCAGAAAGTGGGCTGCTAGATTTGTTACCGGTAGGCTCAAAAACACGCTAATATTGCAGAGATGTTTTGGGAACTCAAATGGGAATCACTGGAGGAAGTGCAATGTTCTTTTCAAGGATTACTAATGAGAACATTTAGAGAAATGGCATTTGAGGCTTACTGCAGAATGATCCTATTGCTGCCAACATACATTTCACCTAAGGACTATAAAGAAAAGACTAGAGAGATTAGGGCTCGTATGGAGTCATACAGACAGTCAGTTTTCTCTTGCCCTATATGTGAGTGGAACAGGAAATGAAATGCCTAGTAGTGGTACAGGGTGCTGCCTGCCACACACCATACGGTTGCTTGCGGAGTAGGTACGTATATATAGCCTTAGATGTAGAAAAAGTATAAGAACTGGAAATATTTGGTCACCAACTATGTTGAAATAAATACACATCCAGGTTCATTTTCACTATAGCATGACTGAGTGGTTGCAAGTCATGGTATAAAAATGCCCCCAAAACATCACAGAACCATCTGAGGCCTGAACTACACCCTCCACACTCTGTGGGTGAAATGCCTCATTGAGTTAACAGTGTAATCAATGCCTTGCATCATTTGAAAAGGGGTGAAATTTAGCTTTGTTGGACCATACTACATGCTTCCAGCCAACTGCTGTGAATAATGGTATCTTACAAGATAATCAACTAGAAATGTCTATTGCATACAGTTCCCTTCACAATGTTTGCTCAAAAGCCAGTTGAAATGGACCTGAACTCACTATAGCAGTAATTCCTACTTATCATTGATAAAGTGTGACACTCACCTCCACTGTGTGTTGATTAGGATCTTTTTACAGCCACTGTTTTTACACCATGTTACACAGTTACAAGTGGAACTCTATTCCACTGACAAGTGAGGCAGTCAGTGTCGACACACAAACAAATAGGACAGCTTCATTCAGAGAGTGGTCACGGATGGGTCTAAACAGAATAGCATTCTGATGTACCTCTGCAATGAACCATCTCACTGTGCTGATTCCATAAAACTGACCCCACATACATACCATTTCAATTTTTTACTTATGTCAGTAGTGGAGGGTTACATGACCAGGCAGTACCAATTCTACACCATCTAAGTCACTCCAAAGTGACTAGTGTTCTCTTTTAAAGGAGGGACTAATATTTTATTCAGTTATATTACTTACAGTCTGTATATAAGTTCTCAGTTATTAATTTTGACTTTGTTGTCACTATTGGAGCATATAACTAAATTTGGTTCACTCTGTGCAACCACCCTCCCCTCTTCCCACCACAGTACATTCGCATTCATATAATGTTCTGCTATATCACATCTGCATTTTCAAAAATGCCTACTACTCTGTGGCTTCACAACACAACTTTCATATGGAATATCTATCTCAAAGTTGTTCAGCATCTTGATATTATTTTTGATTGTGATAATCAGCCAGGTGACAGTTGTGAAAGCCCAAAAACCAGTTCACAAGATATGTAACTGTTGTAGAATGTGCATCTTCCTATTTTGTGGCATCTTGACTTATCCACTA
This sequence comes from Schistocerca gregaria, assembly GCF_023897955.1. NCBI lineage: Eukaryota > Metazoa > Arthropoda > Insecta > Orthoptera > Acrididae > Schistocerca > Schistocerca gregaria. Next base: position 368,666,234 of record NC_064931.1, read on the forward strand.
GATTTCAAGCTTGCAGCTGCAGATACTCCATTAACTGAACAGATATTTCAGCCATATACTACCTCACTTGGAAGATGGCCTGACGATGTACAGCCTAAATCTTAGTTCAAGAAAGGGGGAATCTACAGCTGCACATCTGAAATCTAAGACATACATTGGAATATTTGGAATCGGAATATTTGAAATCTTTTACATTATGTTCCACACTTTCAACAATGTAAGTAGTTTACTCTAAGCAGACATCATATAAGGATTTTCTCCATATTGCTGTTGGAATCCATAGGACTCCCTGTGCTGGTTTACACCTTTGCCAGGACACCAGTTGGCACTAGGAAACATTGTAATGCAGGCACTGAACTAAGCGTGCCTATGAGAAGACCAAGACATGCCCCCAAGCTATGCGCTGATAATGCCCCCTGGACAGTGTGTACATAGTCTGCCACTGCTGACTGAGCTGGCTCAGTCTCTCACTCAGTATCCCAGTACGTCTCATCAGGACTCAGTTCGCATTGAACCTTAATATGTCACATTAAGCTCTAGTCTTTGACAGTGATAGCTGTTGCTTCGCACCTTAGCTAGCTGTGAGGGAACATCAGTCATTGTATATAGCTGTTATGATTGCTGTTAACCCCAGAACTTCAGATTGGGCATAGCTGAAGTTAATTACTCAATTGGTTCCTCTAATAAAATGTATTTTAACCACGTGTGCATTTTGTGTTATAGTGAGAGGAAACTGGCCATCCATTTATCATACCACCCTCTCCTCAACCAGCCAGGAACCACTAAACATTACAAGAGTTCACAGCCACAACACTTCCACCTGCAGTGACTGTTGGATATATAAATGGAAGAATCCAGCAATCAGTCACAAATACACTCCTGGAAATTGAAATAAGAACACCGTGAATTCATTGTCCCAGGAAGGGGAAACTTTATTGACACATTCCTGGGGTCAGATACATCACATGATCACACTGACAAAACCACAGGCACATAGACACAGGCAACAGAGCATGCACAATGTCGGCACTAGTACAGTGTATATCCACCTTTCGCAGCAATGCAGGTTGCTATTCTCCCATGGAGACGATCGTAGAGATGCTGGATGTAGTCCTGTGGAACGGCTTGCCATGCCATTTCCACCTGGTGCCTCAGTTGGACCAGTGTTCGTGCTGGACGTGCAGACCGCTTGAGACGACGCTTCATCCAGTCCCAAACATGCTCAATGGGGGACAGATCCGGAGATCTTGCTGGCCAGGGTAGTTGACTTACACCTTCTAGAGCACGTTGGGTGGCAAGGGATACATCCGGACGTGCACTGTCCTGTTGGAACAGCAAGTTCCCTTGCTGGTCTAGGAATGGTAGAACGATGGGTTCGATGATGGTTTGGATGTACCGTGCACTATTCAGTGTCCCCTCGACGATCACCAGAGGTGTACGGCCAGTGTAGGAGATCGTTCCCCACACCATGATGCCGGGTGTTGGCCCTGTGTGCCTCGGTCGTATGCAGTCCTGATTGTGGCGCTCACCTGCATGGTGCCAAACACGCATACGACCATCATTGGCACCAAGGCAGAAGCGACTCTCATCGCTGAAGACGACACGTCTCCATTCGTCCCTCCATTCACGCCTGTCGCGACACCACTGGAGGCGGGCTGCACGATGTTGGGGCGTGAGCGGAAGACGGCCTAACGGTGTGCGGGACCGTAGCCCAGCTTCATGGAGACGGTTGTGAATGGTCCTCGCCAATACCCCAGGAGCAACAGTGTCCCTAATTTGCTGGAAGTGGCGGTGCAGTCCCCTACGGCACTGCGTAGGATCCTACGGTCTTGGTGTGCATCCGTGTGTCGCTGCGGTCCGGTCCCAGGTCGACGGGCACGTGCACCTTCCGCCGACCACTGGCGACAACATCGATGTACTGTGGAGACCTCACGCCCCACGTGTTGAGCAATTCGGCGGTACGTCCACCCGGCCTCCCGCATGCCCACTATATGCCCTCGCTCAAAGTCCGTCAACTGCACATACGGTTCACGTCCACGCTGTCGCGGCATGCTACCAGTGTTAAAGACTGCGATGGAACTCCGTATGCCACAGCAAACTGGCTGACACTGACGGCGGCGGTGCACAAATGCTGCGCAGCTAGCGCCATTCGACGGCCAACACCGCGGTTCCTGGTGTGTCTGCTGTGCCATGCGTGTGATCATTGCTTGTACAGCCCTCTCGCAGTGTCCGGAGCAAGTATGGTGGGTCTGACACACCGGTGTCAATGTGTTCTTTTAACCATTTCCAGGAGTGTAATTTTAATTTACTGCAGATTGATTTTGACTACACAATAGTTATCATCAATGTAAACATCACCCATTGTGGTCACATTAAACTTGTGCTGAAACACACATATCTTCCAAATTTGAATTTTTAGTCAGAAATATAAACATATCGAGAAAAAGCAGCAGCAGGTTGTCCTGAAACACACATATCTTCCAAATTTGAATCCTTAGTCACAGATATAAACATATTGAGAAAAGGAAGCAGCAGTTTTTTTTTCTCAATATGTTTATACACTGAAGAGCCAAAGAAACTGGTACACCTGACTAATATCATGTTGGGCCCCCATGAGCATGCAAAAGTGCCGCAACATGACATGTCATGGACTCGACTAATGTCTGTAGTAGTTCTGGAGGGAACTGACACCATGAATCCAGCAGGGCTGTCCATAAATCCATAAGAGTATGATGGGTGGAGATCTTTTTTGAACAGCACATTGCAAGGCATCCCAGATATGCTCAATAATGTTCATGTCTTGGTAGTTTGGTGGCCACCAGAAGTGTTTAAACTCAGAATAGTGTTCCTGGAGTCACTCTGTAGCAATTCGGGATGTGTGGGGTGTTTCATTGTCCTGCTGAAATTGCCCAAGTCTGCTATAATGCACAATGGACATGAATGGATGCAGGTGAGCAGACAGCATGCTCACATACGTATCACCTGTCCGAGTTGTATCTAGACATACCGGGGGTTCCATATCACTCCAACTGCAAACGGCTCAAACCATTACAGAGCCTCCACCAACTTGAACAGTCCCCTGCTGACATACAGGGTCCATGGATTCATTGGGTTGTCTCCATACCCATGCATGTCCATCTGCTCAATATAATTTGAAACAAGACTTGTCCCACCAGGCAACATGTTTCCAGTCATCAGCAGTCCAATGACGATGTTGACGGGCCAAGGCGAGGTGTTAAGCTTTGTGTTGTGCAGTCATCAAGGGTACACAAGTGGGCCTTCAGCTCTGAAAGCCCATATCAATGATGTTTCGTTGAGTGGTTCACACACTGACACTTGTTGATGACCCAGCATTGAAATCTGCAGCAATGTGTGGAAGGGTTGCACTTTTGTCATGTTGAACAATTCTCTGCAGTCATTGTTGGTCCCGTTTATGCAAAATCTTTTCCAGCCATAGCAATGTCGGAGATGAGATGTTTTACCAGATTCCTGATATTCTTGGTACACTTGTGAAATGGTTGTATGGGAAAATTCCCACTTCATTGCTACCTTGGAATGCTATGCCCCTTCACTCATGCCCCGATTATAACACTACGTTCAAATTCACTTAAATCTTGATAACCTGCCGTTGTAGCAGCAGTAACTGATCTAACAACTGTGCCAACCAATTGTTATCTTATATAGGCGTTTCCACGCACAGCGCTGGATTCTGCCTGTTTACATATCTCTGTATTTGAATATGCATACCTATGCCAGCTTCTTTGGCACTTCAGTGTATGTATCACTATGTATTCAAACCTGGAAAATATGTACGTCTAAGCACAAGTTTCATGTGACCTCATTGGCCGATGTATTAATGATGGCTATTCTATAGTTTAAATCGATCTGCAATATATTCAGATTATTTGTGACTGATTGCTCACATTCTTTCATTTTTATTTTCTCTGTTTACTTGATGAATAATACATTTTCTTTTGCTGTGCCAAGTTCACAGTGTCAGTGAAAATAATTATTCAGTAACCTCTATTGCTGTTTCTTCAGGTGCTCTGAGTCACTCTTTTGTCTGTATTATTGAATATGATACTGCCCTTAGAATTCAGTTCACCTGAAGCGGGTGAAAAATCAAAGTGTAAGAAGTCATGGGCATCAATGGAATACAGTTGATGCTGCACCTACAAATTTGTTAAATATATATTAAATATTAACAGGGATTATAAGGCAGAAGTTTCCTGAGATTAACTGAACAAATTTTCAGAACAATCAGCTGTGGACAAATGATTGACAGTAGTCAATGCTCACTGTACCTTTGTGCGAGACTGAAGACTTCCTCAATAGTAGGACTTGCAAGCAGTAACAGAGCAGCTAGTTGACAGCGCTCTGTAGAACTGCCAAATAAGAGAGGTGGTGATGAACCACTGCCCAGTATAGCTGCCACAAAGAGTGGTACTGGTCTTCCATCACACTCACACTTGTGCAAGAATCTTGTTATTTCCAGTTGCCTCTCTATCGTTTTTATGTGACGCAGAAGCTCTCGTGAATCAAGCTGAAGTCCCACTTTTTCCTCTGGTGGTTGAATATTTGAAAGTCTTCTCTTTGGAGGAGCTGGAAGATTGGCATTAAATAGCATTCTACTTTCTGCAACATTTCAGTGATAGAAGTAGTCATATACACTCATACTTACATTTAGCAACTGTACTGACATTAGTGTTCTGTAAGGCTGACAGGCTATTTTGAAGATGTTTATTTGCTTGCTCCAAATAATTTACATTATTTGCCAAGTCAGTATAGCTCCTGGCACCAGCGTGATAAAAACGAATACATGTCATTGCAGCACGCACATAATCCTTCATAAATATCTGTAGTTGATACAGGACATTTAAATAACCTTGCTTTTCAAGATGATGACAAATATGACACAGGTAAGGCTGCAAAGAAAGAACAGTAAATAATTGTTTTATCTAGTATGTCTTACATACGTTGTTTGCATATCTATAATTATAAAGCACCAAACTATCACAATGTTGTACACAGCAATGAAGGGGAAAATCTGGAATACAGAAAAAGATGCAAATCAGACCCATAATCACAAGCTTTTAGATTTGGATGTTTCTTACTCAGTAATTCAAACACTTGGTATGTGTTGCTTTATGATGAAGAAGTCTGGATAGTAACAAATGTGAGATATCAATGATTAACAAGCAATTAAGGGGTAACAGTAATGTCATCTGTAAATATCAACCCATACAACCCCCCCCCCCCCCCCCCCCCCCCTCCCACACACACACACACTGTGAGGTTAGAATATGTAATCCTGCCTGGCAGGTCATCAGGATTCCAGTGTTATGTCCTACATTATCATCATGTGTTATAGGGTGCCACTTGCTTCTCCTGAAAATCAGTGCAACCATCTTCTATAATGAGGAATAATTTATGAAACTCATTAGCATGATGTATTTTTGCTCTGTTTAATTGCTCCAAAAGCATTTGTCCTCATAACGTGGAAGCCTGTGGAGTTCTGCACTTTATGTGAAGTTTTGCTGAGTTGTCCAAATCTCTTTGATAGAACCCTACTGACAGCTAGACTTTTAAGGGTTGGCATTTTTTTCACTTCAGCATTCATGTACTGCACAGCTCTGATAAGCAAGGATGGAAGGAAGGATGATTCGTAGTGAAAATAATGGCAATGGTACAGTCATTAGACACCGAGCAAAAGTTCACATAACCTGAGAAAGAGGAAGAGGAAAAGATACAGCAAAGTTTGCCTTAAACAATGTAGGGAAATAATGGAAAACCTCAATCTAGATTTAGCACTTAAACACAAAAATGTTAGATAACATTAAACGTCTTCCTTGAAGATTCAAGTTTACAGGCCATATGAGTGCTGGGAATTTAAGTTCCTACAGATACCTCCTGAACATATTCATTGTACCTGATAGGGTGCCCCTCCTAAGAGTTGGTAGGCGCATTTTCTCTTGTGTTTTCGCAGAAATTTGCAATTCCCCCCCCCCCCCCTTTTTTTTCTCCAGAGTGTAGATAGAGCCAGCCCAAACAAATACTGTTCACTGTATCTTTCATGTGATGACCAGCTTAACAGAAAGCATCAGCTTCTTTCCACTATAAACAAGGTTATTTTTAAAGCAGAATTTTATGTGCTCATTCAATAGAGAAGTCCAGACTAACATTTTAAGAAAAACAGATATTTGAGAAAATCAAATTTGTAGGAAAACCAGGAAGATCATAACTTTGACTTGTTTTATAACAATATAACAATATCTCAATACCTTATATTTCCAATGAAAAAGTAATCCACACATTTTATGTCACAAAATTTTAATTAACATTTAGGATCAATATTAATGTTAATTCATAAAATTTCCATATATATGCTATGGGCATTAGTGTCTTTTTGAAAGCCACAAACTCTGTAATTAATCTGAAACTAGAATCAGAGCTTAAAGAACAGATATCAAATGCACCACACACACACACACACACACACACACACACACACACAGCCTATTCCAACACCTCATGGTCCTCCTTATCATAATTTTCATTAAACACTTTCTGTGGCTTGAAGTTTAGATAAAACTGTCTGTCTACTTCAGGCATGACATCTAGTAATTTTGTTAAGTCTTTGTATTCCACAGCTGATACTTGCCTTTGACCTACGAATTTGGACACTACTGTTCCCAGGTATCTATTAACTGTGGAGAAATGACAAATTGTGGTCTCCCTCGATGTGATTATAATACAAGTATGTGCGTTAGCAGTCTTTGGATGGCACTTGAGAATGGCTACACAGCCGAACATATGTACTAGTAAAAGGATGGTTTAATCCCAACAATGACAGCCACTGCAGCAAATCGATAATACCCAATTCTCTGTATTTTCTGTGGGATCACTCAGTTTACGATATTCACATACTCTTCAGCACCCCTGTTTTTCATCCCTTTACACGGTTTTTACCTTTACTTTTTGCACTATTTCATTATTACATGCTATAACCACCATCTTCAACAGCTACGCAAAACAAACAGTATTGCTAATCTATGTCCGATTACGATGTAGTATTATATATGTTATGTAGACACTAAAGTATGTTGGCAACCTCAGATAACAATTGAACACCACAGAGCAACAAAGTTGTGCTTTGGACCCATATTGAAGTGAATATCAAAGAAATTAGTGAGACAGCTTTTCATGAATGTTCTTGTACACAATATGGGCCTATAGCACATATAAAGCTGGTTCATCATAAGATCAACAGATTTCAGGATTCTTCTTGTCAATTTGTGATATAAAGCTCTGTTTCCCTCATCAATTCAATATCTTTCCACAGCCACCTAATTCTCAGCATTCTACTGTAACGCCATATTTCAAGGTCTTCTATTCTTTTCTTATCTTTACTGTTCAAGTTCTGTGGCCAGTGTGAGGAATTATCTAGAGGCATTAACAGAGGCCAACACAGAAATCTCGTTGGAACCAGAAAATAGCACAGGGAGGTTACCACAGGGCACAGAGATGGGAAAATATTTGGGAGTTTCCAAATAGTGGCCAATACAAATTCATTCACCATTAAAATATCATGAGCAAAGAAAGAGATGACACAGCTGGATCAGCAGTTCCTCTGAATATTCATTAGCACCATGGCTTTTTATAGTGAGCACAGTAATTGTAACTTCTGAAATATCAAATGCATCATGTGCTACCACGCCAGCATGACAACTGAAGAGTAATATGAATGTGGAGCTTCATGGAAAGATGCTCCATGGACCGTGTCAATCACAACAAGGATGACAGACAGCAGGACAAACACCGTGGTCCTATATTCTCCATCGTGTCACATGTGCGGAACTGGATAGGCATGAATTTCTCCATGGCCTGCCTATGGAGGGTGGTGCAAGCCAACATGTCGACCGTTTGCTCCACCAGAGCTCTGGGTCAATGCATGTGCTGGCTTTTAGCAGCCAATCAGTCAGAGCCTGGTCGGAAGCCACTGCAGTGGGACCTATGAGTTTATAACCTAAGATGTACCTGCCCGCCAATCAAGCCAAATACTCAACTTCTATTGTTAGAGGTTATCCGTAGCACTGACTTCACATCTCACTGTTTATTCACTGTGTGTTCCAGGCATATGTCTGTTAGTGTCTGAGAAGTTGTATTATTTTTTATTGCACAGAGTTTTCCTTTGTTATTAAATCTCTCTACTGTGGTTGTAATAAACGCTTGATCTTGTTTACCTGTGACTTATTATTTCTTATCAAGCATCTCCTTGTGGGAGATATAGCAACTATTTTTCAGTTATGGATTCTACATGGTAATTGTACAGTCTATAAACACTTTAAAAAGCAACATAGGGAATTAGCTAAACATAACAAATAATATGATATGTCAAAGATAAACTTTCAGATTGAAAAAAAAAATGAATGTGGTACTGGCAAGTGAGTTTCAAAAACCACTAATAGGGGCACCACTGACTGTATTTCCTGTAACTGGTAGTGAACCAGGCATAAAGACATTTTGTGCACTAAAATTTGCCTGCTGCTAATTAGTTGTGAGTGTGCAAAGAGCTTCCCATGGCAAATTTCACAAAACATCACCAGTTTAGAACAGCATAGCGAAGTGATACAAGGAATTTGAGGAGAAGAGATTACCTAATGTGACATTATTGTGTCAATGGATATGTGTTGTGTGGCTGCTGACCTGCCACTACTCACGTGGCCACCATGTTTGCTGGGCTACCTGATTTTTTCTTGTGGGGTTGCATCAAAGGTAGCATTTATGTCCAACTTCCGCCACATAACCTAAAAGACTTTGAACACTGCATTGTAGCAGCTGCTCTAACTGTCACTCCTGATGGGTTGGGTATGAGCAGAATTGGACTACTGATTAGATATGTGCCATGTGCCATGTAATGAAGGGGGGAACACAAAGAACATTTATAAGCATTATAAAAAAGCTTTGAGAGTCTGTACTTTCACATATTGTATTAGTGCTTATATTGTTCTTGGCCATTTATCAGTATGAAAATTTTGAAGTCTTTCTTGAACTTTATAATCACCCCATATTCTCTTATTTCTCACTCTAACTACTCTGATCATAGATAATTAATGGCAGTGCATGCATATTTTAAAAACTGTATTCACAATGGGAAAACTACTAAAGGCATTCCCTTTCTATTCTGCATTCATGAACACATGTTTGTTTTTCTTACTGGCTTCTTCAGGACTTACAGAAAAGATGGTACAATTGCTGGAAACCCCAGTGATTTATACCTTTCATTTGCTTCAACACAGTGTAGCCACTTCATTACTGATTATGACAGACTCCTTTGGAAATCAGTGCTATAGCTACATTTCTGGATTCGAAGCTCCTCATTTGGTTGGAAATGCATGGTTCCATCTTAAGATGAATATCTCCTGTATCTATATATTTTGGAAGAACAGCTGATTTTGCTAGTTCATTATTGACTTTTCTTATTATGCATTATAGACGCCCTCATTCCCAATACTTTCTGCAAGTCTACAGTCGTGTCTATTTGCTATACACCAGGAGACCCTTGAAATAGGCACAGGTATTGTGCAACTCTACTGCAGCTTAGTATTCTTCTCAACATGTATTTTTTGTTTGGATGATTATCTTATTAGAAATAGCATTCTCCACGAGAAGGCTTTCAGTACGAAGATGTTTTAAATATTTTCTGACATCCTTTCACTTTACAACAATAATGACATTTTGAGAAAAAGATGCACCTTAACAATTTACTGATAGTAGTTTTTATCAATAGAGCTGATCTCTAGTGCTCACTGGAAAGTTGTGTGTCAAATGCTCCCTGATGGTCCAGTCAAAATCAATGAGTGTTTTATGTTTTGATTGTTGTGATCCATGTTGGCTCCACAAAATACAGTGGGCCACTGTGTTCCTCATTTCTGTTGACAAGATTGTGATTGAAGTGTGGAGATAGCTGTCAGTTGTGAAATGTTTTCTCATATATACTGTGGCCTGGAGATCCATTAACACATCTCTTCAGCACTGTGTTGACAAAAGGTAACTGACTCCAATATTCAAATTACAGCATCAATTCTATATTAGAATTGTTTAGTTGCACTGTTTCAAAAGGGACAGCTCCAGGAATTGAAGCATGACTTACAATCTCTCACAGTTAGAAGTCTGGACAGGTAGAAAAATTTGAAATCCGACATAGTTATCAAAATTCTTTTGATAGAAAGAAGGCCATGCTAGATTTGTCTTGCAAGAAGAAACTCTTCAGCTTATCATACCATTCACTCTGAACTGGAATTTAACAATCATCTCCTATACTGAGGATAATGTCAACACTACTTATACACTACTGGCCATTAAAATTGCTACACCACGAAGATGACATGCTACAGACGTGAAATTTAACCGACAGGAAGAAGACGCTGTGATATGCAAATGATTAGCTTTTCAGAGCATTCACACATGGTTGGCAACAGTGACGACACCTACAACGTGCTGACATGAGGAAAGTTTCCAACCGATTTCTCATACACTTTCTCATACACAAGCAGCATTTGACCGGCATCGCTTGGTGAAACATTGTTTTGATGCCTCATGTAAGGAGAAGAAATGCGTACCATCACATTTACGACTTTGATAAAGGTCAGATTGTAGCCTATTGCGATTGCGGTTTACCCTATCGTGATATTGCTGCTCGTGTTGGTTGAGATCCAATGACTGTTAGCAGAATATGGAATCAGTGGGTTCAAGAGGGTAATACAGAATGCCATGCTGGATCCCAACGGCCTCGTAGCACTAGCAGTCGAGATGACAGGCATCTTATCTGCATAGCTATTAACAGATCATGCAGCTATGTCTCGATCCATGAGTCAACAGATGGGGACGTTTTAAAGACAACAAACAGTTTGATAACGTTTAGCATGGACTATCAGCTCGGAGACCATGGCTGTGCTTAACCCTAACGCTGCATCACAGACAGGAGTGCCTGCGATGGTGTACTAAATGACGAACCTGGGTGCACGAATAGCAAAACGTCATTTTTTCGGATGAATCCAGGTTCTGTTTACAGCATCATGAAGGTCACATCTGGGTTGAATGCACATTGGAAGCGTGTATTTGTCATCGCCATACTGGTGTATAACCTGGCGTGATGGTATGGGGTGCCATTGGTTACACATCTCGGTCACCTCTTGTTCACATTGACGGCACTTTGAACAGTGGACGTTACATTTCAGATGTGTTACAACCTGTGGCTCTACCCTCATTCGATCCCTGCGAAACCCTACATTTTAGCAGAATAATGCACGAGCACATGTTGCAGGTCCTGTACGTGCCTTTCTGGATACAGAAAATGTTCAACTGCTGCCCTGGCCAGCACATTCTCCAGATCTCTCACCAATTGAAAATGTCTAGTCAGTGGTGGCTGAGCAACTGGCTTGTCACAATACACCAGTCACTACTTTTGATGAACTGTGGTATCGTGTTGAAGCTACATGGGCAGCTGTACCTGTACACACCATTCAAGCTCTGTTTGACTCTATGCGCAGGAATATGAAGGCCATTATTATGGCCAGAGGTGATTGTCCTATGTACTCTGATTTCTCAGGATCTATGCACCCAAACTGCATGAAAATGTAATCACATGTCAGTTCTAGTATAATATATTTGTCCAATGAATACCCATTTATCATCTGCATTTCTTCTTGGTGTAGCAGTTTTAATGGCCAGTAGTGTATTTCAATCTTCCTTCACTATTCACCCAAATTTCATAACATGTATGTTAAAAACAATGGAAAACACATTCAAGTTATTTTATCCCATAGAGTTTACTCAAATGAGCAAGCTGTTGCAAAATTTGCACCATGTGCTCTACTAGGGCCACTTTACCCTGCCTCCCTACTGACTAAATATACAGAATCAAGAGAAAGATGAAATTTACAGATACGTCTGTGATTCATTAAATCACCTACAAGTTATGTGAGTGATCTGCTACTAGTTTGACCTTTTCAGAGCTATCTGTTGGAGTGAATGGCTACAAAGAAACTGTCTAAATATATAACATTCAATGTACTTGTGATGGGCATGCTGCAACAGGGATCTGGTTGCTTACTTCATCTCTCACATAATTTGGAGCCTCCTTCCTATCAAAGGCCTTGAACTACATCAGGCACTTGCCACATGATGTATAGAGTTTCTCATTCATCTTACACGTTTCCTGCCCTCTTATTTTTCATTTACCTTCTGCATTTTCAAGTCCCATGATGAGTCTCACATAAGAAAGGGTTGACATGAGGAGTGTTAAGAAGAATCTCACCCAACATCTGAATGACATGTTTTCTACGCATTAATTGTTACATTTTTTCCTGCTTTTGCCTGTCCTCACATTTGAAATTTGTTCTCCATCTTTATTTGTCTTTTTTCCCTATCTGTACCCGGTGATCTTCTTTCACTTTAGTTATTATCTTTGTTCAACAAATTAGCATCAGTTATTTATCATTAGTATTCTGTAATATGAATTTCAGCTAATATTTTAAATGTTGTAAAACTAATGAGGATGTTCTGAACTGAACTGGGGAGAAAAGAAATTTATGTACAACTTGACTAAAAGAGGGGGTCAGTTGATGACACTCTTCCCTGTGATGATGGATCATTTTTTAAATTTATTTCAGAAAGTGCTGTGTGTTTTCCAACAGACCTGATTTGGCATCTGATAAGTGGAAACTATTTGAGATTTGTGTTTCTCCCTGCATATACAGTGTCCAAATAACTAACAGGAATATAGTCAGTGTCATCAACAACCGCCGAGATTTTGACAGGTGGCCATCCTGTCATTTTCAAGGCAAAACTGCAGCAAGTAAGTTATGTGCAAGTGAATTTAAAACTTTTTTTGCAGAGCAAAACTTCCCTTATGTCTGATATATTGTTTAAATGAATTTTTAACTTTCATTCTTATTTTTGAGCTCATGTGGTATCCATTTCAGTCCATGTTTCTTGACACTTCCTAGATAAACATTATTGCTCATTATTACCTATATATGAGAATGTACTTCTTGGTGCACTAGTAACTGCCTCAAAATTGGAATTTCAACTGTTATATTCAATTGTTTTCTTTTCAAGTCACATATTAAGTACGACTGGTTGGTTGGTTGGAGGAGTCCAAACAGCAAGATCACCAGTTCCATCACGTTAGGTAAGAAAGGGGAAGGAAGTCAGTCATATCCTTTCAAAGGAACCATCCTGGCATTTGCCTGAAGGAATTTAGGGAAATCACAGAAAACCCAAATCAGGTTGTCCAGATGTGGTTTTGAACCTTTGCCCTTCCAAATGCAAGTCCAGTGTGTTAAGCACTACAGTATGACTGTCTTTCAGTTCATGGTTCAGACTTATTCGCAATATTTTTTACTATTACATACCATTTCTCTCCTTAACTTTCTTTTATGTGCCAAAATAGGAACCTCTGAGTCTGAGAGCTGACGACACATTTTAAAGTGTATTCTGTTGTAGTCAGCCCTGTCACCAGTGCTCCCGTTTCTATGTTTGTCAAACACTGAGTTTTTTCTCATGAGGTTATAATTCATAAAAATGAATCACTATTTTCACTTAATACTTAACACACAAACAAAACAATTAAGCAGCATATTTATGAAGTTTGATGAGTAATTGAACTGTGAACTATTCACCTTCCACTGCAACAAAGAACTATCCATCCATTCCATTCTACCATGCAAAGAAGAAACAGTTCCTTTCTGCAGGCTAGGAATGTAAATGATGTGGAGAAATATCTCAGGATCAACTTTCTGCTCCTGTATGTAACGCAGAGCAGCAGTTTCATCATCATGCCTTAGGTAGAATGAAATAATACCAGAATGGCTGCCATACTGTTTAAGGTAAAAAATACTCTCCTCATAGAATTTGTGACCAATTTTGGGGCCAATGAAAACTGTATTTGAGGCAGGTGCTGACAGCATATACCTGTAAAGTAAAAATTAAACAATAAAATTGAGTTACATTGTCATTCAAAATTTTAAACATTTTTATGGCAATTAATTTGCTTTTGTAATAATGGGATTTCTTATCCATAGAAAACAATTCTTCTTCTTCTTCTTCTTCTTAAGGAATCTCTCTCCCCTCCCTCTTCCCTTTTTTTGCACTAAAAGGGGGAGGGAGGAGGGGGGGGGGGTGAAAAAATAAAAATAATGACACATATTGCTTTAAATTGTGAAGAGCAGGAAATAAATATCAATCTGAAACACAAAGGTAGCATTTCAAAGTAACTATGTAAGGGAATGTGAAAAACACTCTTCAGACCATTAGACAAATGGACATGCTAGAGCTCTGAAGTTACCATATTTAAACTAAGCTCAGCTTATGACTGTATTCTTTTTATTTACATAGCACAACTGGATATCCATATAGAACAAGTATTATAGTGGTGTACCATGCAGAGTCCGAAACATTGGCAAATGTACAATGCAATTACACATACAGACTTTAGAATCATGAAGGTTGCTAAAAAAACTAGTAGGGAACTTGAAAATCTATCATCATTAATTACACATTTGCTGGAATAATTTAAAGCTGGGTAAGTATTTTGTTCAAAAGGTGTACAAAAAGGGAAGAAGAATCAAATATGTTTTATGAAGGTAACAACAATACAATAGCCATGTGTAACAAACTACAGCTTTGTGCTAGACACAATTCAAACATGGATCTCTGACTTTTGTAGGCAGTGAACACCACCCAAGTACACCCCACAGTCTGACTCTAATTGTCATGGCATCCAAACTTTTCCTTACAAATTCTGTAGAGGGTCCTCCATGGTGTGAGATTAGCATCTCAGAGAGAAAAGATATAATAATTTGAAGGGTTAAAAATGAAGAGACAAGGGAATAAACTCAAAATATGGCAATTCAGCTAATATAAGGTTTATATTACATTCTACAACATCAACTCTGAACAAGAGGAAACACTAACAAAAGTTTCCTCATTACATTTTATGCATTCTACTTTATTTTGTTATCTTGCAAACTCATTCACGAGAGAAAACTGAAGCAATTTCATCGTATAATGCATGTACCTGTGTAAATAATAGAGATGACTGTATTATTCAGTTATTATTTGATACCAATTGCGACATACAGACTGTCTTTGAAACTTAAGAGGGAAACAATATCTGAAATGAGTATAATGTTACACAAACAAATCATCTTGAATATTTATTTTATTTATTTATTTGTTTATTTAACCTGATCAGATTAGGGCCATCAGGCCCTCTCTTACATCGGACCAGTGTTCCACACATGCAGCATTTCACACATCAGAGTTACATCATGAACATAGTTTAAATGAGAATATTAGCTTACTCTAGTGACAATATGAATAAAGAGTAGTGACTAAGACCTAATAAAGTAAATGCGGCAGTATTTTTACAACAGGTGCTATACATACACATTATGATAAAAGTAATAATAATAAAAGTAAAAAAAAATGTAATGATAAACATGATTAAGACCTAATAAATTAAATGCTGGCAGTATTTTTACAGCAGGTGCTATACATACAGATTATGATAAAAGCAATAATAAGCAATAATAATAACAGTAACAAAAATCAAATAATAATGACAAACATGAGAAGGATTGGCAATAGTAATGAAGGTTTGAGCAGATGTCTGTAAAGTAGATGTTTACTAGTTTAGCGTGTTTTGGGGAATTGAGGTTTAAGGAGGGGGAAAGAGGGAAGTAATGAGGTGAAGTGCATTCATGTACAGAGGAAGGCATTACTGTTGATTAAGTAGATATGTCATTAACTGTTTTTTGAAGCTGGACATGCTTTTAAGTTCTCTAACATAACGAGGGAGGGTATTCCAGTGTCGGGTTCCCGCTACTGTAAAGGACTAGGAGAAGGCTGTAAAGGACTTGGAGAAGACTGTAAAGGACTTGGAGAATATGGTATGGGAGAGAAACAATGCACATTGTGAAAGTTTAAAGTAATGACAGTCTGGGACATGTTCCCTAATTTTGCTGTGTTTGTTCTCATCACAGATCAGGAATGAACTTATTCCTGCTTGACTTTCTGTACAATTTGTTTATTCACCATTTGCTTCTGACAAATGAACAGCCACACTGTTGTTCTTCAAGTTTCAGTTGGTTGGTGAGTAAACACTCTTGTGCTGCCTTATAATAATATTATATGTCTCAAACAAACTGTTCAAAAAAATTGCACTACCTGTATAAATGTTAATGTAAGGGGGGGGGGGGCACTTATGACATAATAAACTTCATGAAATTTAAAAAAAAATACTTCACTGTAAAATAAAAGCAAAAAATAACAAAAACAAGACATTTAATACCATGTTGCTCAACTCCATACATTAAAACATGCTTGGATTCTCCTTGGCTCTCCTCTGCATGCTGCCCCCAAGGTAGTCAAGATATTGTTGCTCAGGTTTGTCCCAATCCCCTAAGTCAGCCCTCCTGATATCATCCAGTGAGTGAGAAGTATTCCTGAAATGATGCAGTGCAAGTTTTGACTGGTCCCAAAGATGCTCTGTCTGGTTCATGTCAACAGATACCATCAGCCATGCCTTTCTGTTGATACCTGCCTCCTGTAGGAAGTTTTCAGGAGATGAGCATGGTGTGATCACATTTTGAAAGAGAAACCCATTACTGAAATATTGACAGTAGGGCTGGACAATAGGCCACAGGATTCTATATGAATAGGGTGCAGACCTCAAAAAAGCCTTGACAGTGATGAGAGATTTGTGATGCTGTGACCAATACTGACAGAAAATGTGGCTGACTCACCTCAGTTCTGAATTCGTGGGACTTCATGCCTGAGACTTGTATTGGTATCTGACTCCACATTCTTTTAGGATGATAATCAGGCAATAGACAAGCATTGATCTTGTTGGTAAAGAGAACCTGATGCTACTGATCCAGGTTCAAGACAGGCATTCTTCTGCCAACCTACTTTGCACAACACAGTGACTGTGAATGTCTCCTGTTGTGCTATAACAACAATTTCAGTGTGAAAGTACATTTCACCTATTAATGGATGTCCTCAGATCATAACACAAATATCATGGTTCAGTACCACCACTCTAGAAATCACATTGGAAATTGTCCTTTTTGAAACATGGCATCACTGGTGACACAAGAACAACTATAATGTCATTCCTTCCAAAAATGCACAGTTCTGTTGCATTCTCCTCAAGGTACATACAAGCTATACTATATAGGTACCAATCATCAGCTGGTGTCATTGACCATGTTATAATGATCTTTCATGTTCTGTGTCTCATGTAAGCAGTTGAATGATGAAATGGCATCACTGTGGTGTGCACCTTTTGATGGGCAACTTCCTGTTCTGACAACCATTCTTCCATTAAAATGTCAATCCATGGACAGTCTGAGCTTGAAATAACCCTTCAAGGCATGTTGACAGAGTGAGTTGTGCACATGAGCTCTAGAGATGAGGTACTCTTCTCTTTTAATGAACACAATTGACAAGAACAGTTTCCATAAAGTACAAGTCCAATGTACAGAACCAAGTCCAGATCCAGTGATTAATGAACAACTATGAGGAGCTAGGTATCACAAAAAACTGCACCGAGTCCTTAGCTGTAACAGTAGTTCTTCGTGGAAGAAGCATCTGGATTGTAGCTAATAAACATTAGAAAAATAAACAAATCTGTCAGAGCTAGCTGCACTGGACTTCTTATGTGGCCCCAGAGACCATTGGTTCTAACCCTGTGATTCTATGTTCTATGGGGTTTTCTTTGTGCAAGTGTGTGGTGTTATCTTGATAAACTTTGGTGTAGGAATCACTGGTGGAGTCACTGAAGGATATAATATCTGTCCTTGCTCCCTATCCTCTATTAACCCCTGCCCACACAGCACCCACTCTCTGTCCCCCCACCCACCTTGGAAATGCAACCCTCCTCCCCTGAGGTATTAATCTTGTGAATTGAACCTTTTCCTGTCCCTCAACTGTTACTCTTTAAAACAGTTTCAATAGTTTGTGTAGTAATAATGATGACAATATTTCACTGCATGAATACCATAAGAATCAGAAAGACTCTGATATTGTGCTGATACATGACGCTCAATATTCACCTACAGCTCACCATGTTTTGTTCCATCAAAGTCCAAGGTTCATATGTTTTTCTCAATTGCAACCCATATCTTACTGAATAAATCATTATCACTAAATACAGTATAATTGTAAATAGCTTAAAAGTCTTGTTTTTGCTGTACATCCTAATTAAAAGTTAACCTAGAAAGACCATATCATTGATCTTCTTAGATTAGTAACTACAGTTACTTTTATAAAAATAGTAACTGGCAGCTCTGAGTGCATAGGAAACAGTAAATTATGTTTTTACTGTAATACTTGTAATCCATAAGGTATGTTTAAGAGGTATGTATTTAAGAGAAAAACTGTGAAAGTTTATTCTTAGTAAGTCAAATAACTCACAGAAAGAAAGAATTTCACTTATTTGTGGAAAAAATTCTTAGGCCTAATATCTTGGAGTATGTACTATTTTAAGAAGATAGTATTCACTGCAAAAAAGAAACAGTGTTTTGTGAGATCTAATAAGCTAGCAGACTGGTTACTAAGAAGTATTTAAGTCAAAAGACAAATTTAGGCATAGATTTTAAAAAATTGCGCAATGGAGAAAATCAGAATAACACTAATGTGTTTGGTGTCTGATTTCACAGGTTAAACAGTTTCTCTGCAACCACATGACTTATTTAACATTCTCACCATGTCCCCAATGCATCTCTCTTAACCAAGAATACTAAAATACTTATTCCTCACATAATCAGTTACATATGACTTAACCTACCTTAGTTCCATTTAGCACCCATGAAACCAGGAAATTTTTGTTCTAATTGAAGAACTATGTCTCTCTAATTGTATAAATTTCTCAGGCTGTAGCTTTCAGAACATATGCATATAATATTCCTCATTTTGTGATGTTTAATAAGAATAAATATTGTGTAAAATCCTAATTTTACCTGCCAGATGAAATGTCATCCACTGATGCAAGAGCATGTAAGACAGAGTTGTCATCCACAGGAAACTGTCTGATGCTAGATTCTGAGGAGTTATTAGAGTGGCCCAGAGACACTTCTTCCAGGATACTGATGATTTCCATAAGCAGAGGTGGATCTCTTGGGGGTCGTGATCCAGCCTTTAAACAATGGGCAAAATGTTCACGTGCATCGTTCCAAAACCCCGCACGAAGGCTGGCCTTCCCCCAAGCAGCCCACACTCCAGTACAATCAAGCCCACATTTTGTAGAAACCTGTAAGAGAAAGAATTTTGTGAAATATATATAAAGTTAATTATTATTAAACATATTTATCTGACAAATTCATTAACAAACAAATGTAATCTGAAGTTCACATGAATCATTGAACAGGCAAATCTTTCATGACAGAGATGAAGAAAGGAGGGCAACAAGGTGGCAAGTTTGTGCCATTATAACTGAAAAACTTCTTTTGGCAATAAAGGTGAACTGTTACAGTGATAATCTGGAGGAGAATCAGATGGAGCTAAAATTAAGACTGCTTGATCCACAGATGTATGCGAGAAGATCCTTGAGGATGTGGAAAATGTCTCAGTACCAAAAATACATTCCAAAAGAACTAATGTACTGCTGTTCCTGTCACATATCTTAAGTGAAATTATCCTGAAGTATAAATCTGTACACAGCAAGGCACAGGTCACTGTAAGGGGTGTGAGCAAGGTTGCATAGTACTAATGGTTACATAGTACTAATGGTTGCATAGTACAACTGACAGTGCATGTCCGCATCTAATGTCACAGTTGGAGGAACTCTAGGAATGAGAAGATATTTGGCGAATAGATTGGCCTGCCCATTCCCAACCTCCCCCTCAACCTTAAATCCCATTGAGCATCTTTGGGACGCATTGGGGAGACATACTGCAGCATGTCCACATGCACCAATGACCATCCAGGAGATGTCAAGTGCATTGGTGGAAAAATGGAATGCCATATCAAAAGAACTCCTTACCAACATTGTGGCCAGCATGGTAGTGAGTTGCAGAGCATCTATTGACATCCATGGTGATTGAATACTCTATTAAGAACCAAGCCCCAACTTTGGTACTGTCCAAGGGCTCATCATAAATTGTGCTGACTTTCACATAATTATTGTCTTTGCATAAAAGTGTCATTTCCGTTCCTCTCCCTTGGTATTTATTTCAGTTATCATCTGTACTACACTGCAGCAGTTGTTTTTATGTTCCATCCAAGTTTCGCTGAGCCACAGTACTCAGCAATGATGCATGAGTTACTTTTGGCATATTTGCACACCAGTTTATTTTTTTCAGTAACTGATGGTCCATGCTGTAACAGAAACTCAAAATGAGCTCCTCAATCTGAGCTCATCTAACTGCTGCCTTCTGCGTCATATGAACCAATGGATCAAGCTGGGTTTCACACAGTCAGTGTTTGTCAAAGCCAAACTGATTTCTAATAACGAGTTGTTTTATCTCCAGAAAAGTCATACAAGGAAGTTTTTTGAATTATGACCAGTAATATCAACACTGCAAAAGTAACAATCATCAGAATGATTTCTTGTCTCTGTCCATATCATAGGAAGAGCAAATCTAAGGGCTTTTTTCCTCCTTTTTGGACCATTTTCTCAGATCTTCAGCACACACATAACATACCTTATGGGGCACCCAAGATTTATCTTGATCACCAAATGGCTCCAAGCACTAAGGGACTTAACATCTGAGGTCATCAGTCCCCTAGACTTAGAACTACTTAAACCTAACTAACGTAAGGATATCGCGCACATCCATGCCCGAGACAGGATTTGAACTTGCAACCGTAGCAGCAGCGTTGTTCCAGACTGAAGCGCCTAGAACTGGTCGGAAACAACAGCCAGCCATGATCATCAAGTTTAGATCCAAAGTATGATAAATAAACCTTTTTCACAAAGTCTGTAATGTTTCTTTGGTATTCACCACAAATATAACAAAAACTGGGATCAGAGTTTTTACAACCACAATTAGACATTGTACTGGGCACATGTACAGGAAACGGGAAAGTGAAGTTAGGTTGACAGCAAACAAAACACAATCTGTTAACACAAAAATAGAAACGACCTTTTTTTTGCCAGCAAATGTTTTTTAGCAGTGCTACCAACGTCATCTATATTCATTAGAGCTCCTTTTTAAATCATTTTAACTACACAAAAGTTGTTAAATTCTTTTAAAAACCACTTAATTTAATACATTTAACTGTAAAATGTGAAGAAATGGTGGGTGATACAGTTTTTTAAGTATCATATTTGGATTTCCCACCCTAAAAAACATAAGAAAAAGGTATTTTCAGGAAAAATGTTTTTCCATCATTGGCCTGTGTTATCTGTTTGAAGTAATTTTCTGACAAGACATTATAAAATGTCACATAAATCCCTGTCTTAGGTACTACTTTTGATAGAATGACTCCCAATCTATACCTGGCAAGTTGAGGTCACCCCCTATTACAACAGCATGATCATAAAAAGTTACTAACAATATTCTGACAGTTCTCTCTGAAGCACTCTACCACTGCAGCTCCTGACCAAGGTGGTCTATAAAAGCATCTGATTACCGTTTTTGACTGACCTTTGATGCTGAACTTCACCCAGATTAAGTCACAGATGGAATCCCTGATGATCTCACTAGATAATATCAAATTCTTTACTGCAATAAATATACTATCCTTATGATGAATATTCCAACCTCAACTTTTTTACTGCTATTCACTTACAGCTTCAATCAACTTTTTGTTCCTGATACTATATGGACATTATTGCTTTCAATAAGGTGTACTAATTCCTAGACCTTACCTTGGATGCTTGTGCAGTTTACTAATATCATATTAATCTTTTCTACATCCGATCTATCAGGATGAGCATTCTCTGAGAACTTGTGGCTGATGTATCTTTGATTCTGACAGGCAATTCACCTCTGAACCCAAGGAGGGGTTCCTCTAACTTTAAAAAATCCCATGTGCATCCACACTAAGACTGTAGATATTTTTAAAAATACTGGGAAACTGGTATATCAATATTTTAAAAAATATCATTATTGGCCCTCATTATATCGAAAAAAAGTATTGGTATATTGACAGAAAAAATTTAGACATATCAGAATATAAAAATATCAGCTGCACATTGTAAATATACTGCCAGTTTTAGAACTTCATATTTAAATATTGATTTATTATTATATATCCTATACAACAACAAGCTAAAAGCTTACTTATCACACTTAGAGCGACAATCGAAAGGAAAACAATGCTTGTTGACTCTTGGCAATAACCACTTTGCTAACCATTGTAACTGCATATAAGTGGCACAGTAAAAAGTGTCTGGTGGGTCCATCGTTGGGTTTCATCACATACTGAATTTGCCTGGAACACTTCATGTTGACTTCCCTGTTTTTTTTTCCTTTCTGCAAACACTAGTGACCTAGCAGTTGCAGTGTCCAAATTGTGTGATGAAGTTAAATGTTGCAGTTTCTGTTGGTAGCACCAAGCACCGACTATGTCAGCATTTCCTCTCATGCATCTCTGTCCACCACAAAGATCAGTCTTGTATTTTAAATTTTTGCTTGTGATTTTCAGCAAATGTTTCTGAAGAGTGCCAATGTGAAGAAATAGCACACTAGTTGTACTAAAAATTGCTTTTTAATGTAACTGATGTGCTATTTCTTCACATCAGAAATCTTGTTGTTCTACTCCCATCGCCACTCCCCCCTCGATTGCAATTTGACTTCTTGTTTGTGTTTCTTTGTGCCACCTGTACTAGCTTCACACAGTGAAAGAGAAAAACTGGATGTGATGAAAGGTCGAAAACTAGTGAGACTCCTTCACACAGTGAAAGTAAAACTATGTTCTACTACAATTTCAAACAAACAATTTGAAATATTTATCAAAAATTGGGAAAAAAATATAATATAAAAGAAAAATATCAGAACTAGATATTGATGTTTCTATATTGAGCTAGAAAATATTGCCAATGCTATATTGAGCTAGAAAATATTGCCAATGATATTTTAGGAAAAATTATTGATATATCGATATTTTATCAACGGCCCTAATCCACACATATTCCACTACCCTAGTAACTGCTTCCAGCATGTAGTGCACATCTGGCCTATTAAGGGGAACAGTACAATTCTCCACCCAAGAGCGCAGGTCAAGAAATTCACATCTTATACTGTCATAGAATCATCTGAGACTCTGGTTTATATCTTCTATTCTGCTGCAAACCAGAGTACAATCATTGACCATAGATACAATGCTAGAAATAGTACGCTGTGTGCGATGCTAGTTCCTTTCACCAATCAGCCATCTGCTGAAAGAGATAGAGGATGGCCTCAGAACCCAAGCATCAGGCAACATTCATGCCGACATGATCCACTATTTGCAGCAGGCTGCACCAAGTGCACTCGACAGCTGGTAGAGCCTCCTCTGTGCCTTGGATGTGACCCCAGCAAACATGCCAAGTGCACATTGACATTCTTTCCCACCCTAATTGCTATTTCCCTTTTGTCTTCTGGCCAGTGACATGTGAACCCATCAGTGTCTGATAATCTCTCTCAACTGAAGATGAACTGGTCAGATGATGTGTATCGGAAGACATAAACACAGCTAAGTTACCAGAGGATACAAACAGTACCAAAGGTGTTGCAGATCTCATCACCAGAGCCCTGGTGTCACTGCAGCTTTAAGCAGCAGCCAGAAGGTGGTCAACCACAGCCAACACAGCCTCCAGCTGTTTATGAACAGCAATCAATTCCCCTTGTGTCTGCTCACAGTGACCACATTCCCTGTCCATATCCTGCTTTACAAAAACTGAATAAGATCTCAAGAAATAGAAACAAAACAGTAAGGATTAATTGCAAAAGTACAGACAGACTCCCATAAAAGAGAAAATTAGCCAACTGTGACACTAGTGAGGTTAGAATGTACACAAAATATAACTGAGGTGAATAAGAAACACTAAAGTATGCTCTGTGGAGTTCTCACAATGGCCTAGGATCGGGGGATCTACTAGCTCTTAAAACAGAAATAAATTTCTTTTCTAAAAGTGTATTTATTAACAGTAACCTTTCAATAGAAAATCTGCTTACATGAAAGCTACTGCAGGAAATAAATACACAACCTCTAAAGCACTGATCTAAACTGTATGTGTTTACTAACATGACATTTAAACTGATCCACATGACATGGTGCTTCTGAGAGCAGGAAGCCACCTGAGAAAGTTGCCTTGCACTAAAACATTTACTAAAATTTATGCATAAAAATCCTTAAGAGTAAGTTAGTACACACTAGTCTAAACAGTAAAAAAAGACAAGTATAAATCAGTTCCTCACAGAAGTACACAAGAAACAGAAACTAAACTAAATTACATGCTATAGTGATACTGTAGCATTACTTTCAGCAATTAATTTACAACAGTAGGCACTGTGTTAAGTACCTCAATGAATCACTGTAACTGGGTATCCCACAAAACTCATCTCCAAAATTTTGAATCTTTATTTCACACATTTCAAAGCAGGAGTCTCAAGTGCAATAAGAAGAAATGTTCTTTTTTTTAACCCACAATGGAGTACCTGGGACACGTACTATTCAACAGCAGCTTCACACTGTGACAATTGATAAACTATTTAGTCATGAAAAATCTCAAAGACTTAATAATCATTTTTAGGCGAGGTGAAGTATTGCGGCAAATTCATACATGAATTTACCCAGATTTGTCAGCTTTATTAAAAAATTAAAAAAGGAAAAAATACAATGCAATTACTGCAAAAACAGCTCTTCTGTTGAACAATTTCCACTACTCAATATACTCTATCACCACAAGGCACAACACCTCAACACCAGTGCTTTATCATGCATTCCAAAGGGCTCAGATGCTGATTTTGACTCTAATGAATCACTTTACTTTTGCTTACATCAAATTTTACAGAAATCAGTGAATGATATGGACCAAGTGCTGTGACATGTCCTTAATTACATCCATCTGGGAAACATCTTCCTATACACATCACTGCCTCTCTATGGGTCTTCTTCCAGCTGCACCAAAACATAAATGTGCTACAGTGGTTCCCAAACTTTCTGAGTCCATTACCACTGAGTGCAATCAGATATTATCTAGCAACCCACACCCTCCCACTACTATCAACATATTTTGCAAATACACCTAATAGCAATTGCACATGAAGTTACACATTTTTCTTGTATTGCTCACTTGTATTAGCTTTTCTAAGCATATTTTACCTGACAACGATTACTCAAAGCATGTGAATAAAGTAATTAGCAATCAACATGTTTCTAAGGAATTACTACATGCCAAGTCTGGAGGGTTGCATACCTTACAAATGGATGACTTCATCAGTAAAATGGAAGACCACTTTCAGTTATAAAGTAATGAAACATAAATTATATTAAGTTTTTGAATGTGCTTTATTAAAGTAAGAACTAATGAGACAATGAGACAAATAGTACTGCTTACTTCTAACAACTTTATTTTACGGAATTAAGAAGCATTTCTCAGTGCACTGAGAGTGCTACCTATAACTCCTTTTCAGAAAAGAAAGCTAACCACATTAAGTATACACACTTGTTACAAAAATAAGCTTCTTCTGCAGCATTCCTTTTCCTAGTGACACTTGTTTCATGGATGCTCTGCACTCCCATTTAAAATTAACCAATTAAAATCTGTGTGTCACACTTAGTCTTACTATTTGTAATACAGTTGACTGCTGGACTCCTTACTTCCGCATTGGCAGAAGCTGGAAGAGTTTGAGCTGCTTTGTGTGCACTCACTGCCACTGGTGATAATAACAGTAACAGTAATAACAATAATAGTAATAATGAAGTGTATGCACTCCAGCAATGTTGTAGCCATTATACAGTATAGTCACGAACAGTCTGAAAAGCTTTGAGGGGTGTTGCAGAGTAAGTTGTGCTGAGAAATAATTAATAAGAGAAAAAATTGATTTGTTGCACTGTTCCCAAGTTAATTAGCATTGAAGTTAGCCAATCAAGCCATTATATGCACAAATTCAACTGGCCTTCCAGATGCTATTCGTGTCAGTTGTTCTCATAGTGTAGGAGATAGTGCACAAGAGTGCTCAGCCTTTGGCTCAGGTCTGATTCTTACAACTGTTCCATGTCCAATTTCTTTATCACACACTTGTTCAGTTTTAGCAAACCAAATGAAGAATATGTTTGGCGACACTGCCTCTGGTGGGCCACTTGGATCTGTGCACACAACGGCCTGATTGGCAAATTTAATTGCTAATTAACTCAGAAATGGCACAGTATGTGGACTTTTTGTCTTAACAGTGATTTCTCAGCACAAGCTACCTTGCCACAACCTTACAAGCTTTTCAGACTGTTTCTGACCAGCCGGTATAGTTACTATTTTGTTGTGCTGTCAGTTAGTTCCTTCTAATTAATGGAAAATCTCATATAAAGATGTGAAACAATTACTAACAAAGAGATAGAGGGGCTGGCCAGTACTTACCTCAGCTCAGTACAGCTGATAGAGACACAAAAAACAACCGAAAATTTAAGCTCCTAGCTTTCGGAATAAATGTTCCTTCATCAGGGAGGAGAGAGGGGAAAGAAAGGGAAATCTCTCAATTAGTTCCTTCATCTGTTGTGAAGTGGAAAAGGAAGAAATTTCTGACCCACTGCAGAAACTAACTACAACTTTTAGAAAGCATTTTCATGAGATATTCAGGTGCATGAGATGCATGTGTCTCAATTTTAATGTAATATATATATAGTACAGAGTATGTGTGTAGTGAATGGATTATGCAAGGAGGATGATGATTGTTGCTTCATTTCACAAGTTGTAACCCCCATCACACTGTCCCATGTGTTAATGCCAATATTTAAAAGAAATGTAGTTAATCATGAACTATGCAATAAGACTACAGTGTTTCAAAACAGTCGTAACAGAAATAATCTTTCGAAAATAATGTCCATCCATGACCAAAACACAACTGAACCATTTTCTTTTTACCATTCAGAAAATTACATTTTACCACTCAGCATGTACTGCCCTCAGGTTGGTAACCACAGTCTACTAACTAGTGAATTGGCTGACTACAGGGTAGTCATCCCAGAGCCGTTTCCTTAGCACATGCTTCATTGGTCAGTTTGAGGCATAGTGTGGATGAAGAACTTAGCCAAGTGTGACTGGCTGGGTATTAATGAAGAAATTGAGGAGACAGTCCATGTATGTGTACCCTGTGTGCAGAACCAATTGACATTGCCATTCAACTACTTAACATGGAAAAGCCGGTAGCCACAGAAAAGCACAAACCAAGATTTTGTGGTTCCATTCTTAGGGTTCATGCCAATGTCTAGTGGTGGATCCCTTGCCAATTTTCCATATATGGCTGACCAGCATGCCATCCACCACAACCACAGTGGTCTTCAAAGCCTAACAATTTTTGCCTAACACCATTGTCTCAGACAACAATCTTCAATTCACATCAACACAGTTTGCATCTTGCTGCTGCATGAACAATATTTGACACCTCAGGAGTAAATCATTTCTCCATCCATCAAAGTCATAGACTGAGCTATTTGTGTGGACCTTTTAAGTCACAAATGGAAAATATGATACAAACAACCAGGCCAAAGCCATGACAAGTTTCCGCCTTGAGCTTCTGTTAAGTTTAAATGGAAAGCATTCACAGTGACAAATTATCAACAGTCCTGATACAACATAAATTGTGAATGGCAGTTTTTTATGTAACACAACAAAGTATTGTACAAACCTCTAATGCAAGAGGCCATAGCTCTTCAGCCAATAGATGGTTCCTAAGAGCACGTAATTTATGGTGACCCCAGAAAGTGCTGATGGGTAGGCAGGGTTGACCAGCTGCTGCTAGCATTCCTAATAAGTCAACACAGCTTAGCACCTGATCACAACATCCCACAAGTTCTGGAGTTTGGCGGCCAGCTAATGTCACTTTTGCTGCCACTGCTAGTGACCTAAGACATACAACATTTATATAAACATATATGTATATTTTACTTCTTATCAGAATAAATAGGCATAATAATAATAGAGAATTTTTACTAATATTGGACATTCTGTGTTGTCTATTAAAATAGCTACATAGCCAAAAAGTATGAAATAAGTTTGTTTCTATTTCAATCTCAAATTAGTGCAAGAGGAAATTTGTTTACATACAAAGTACACTTTATAATGGGATGCAGTTGTAGTCATTGCAGAAATTACTGGATAAGTTTAAACAACAAAAACAACTTTTACAATGAGGACAAAGCAGCCTTAATATGTGTAAATCTTACACTATTCACTGACAACGCACTTCTAGATAGAACTGCCAAAGCAATTTAGATATACTGGTAATGATAAATAATTTATCCAACAACGGTGGTGGTGGTGGTGGTGGTGGTGGTGGTGGTTAGTGTTTAACGTCCCGTCGACAACGAGGTCATTAGAGACGGAGCAGAACCTCGGGTTAGGGAAGGATTGGGAAGGAAATCGGCCGTGCCCTTTCAAAGGAACCATCCCGGCATTTGCCTGAAACGATTTAGGGAAATCACGGAAAACCTAAATCAGGATGGCCGGAGACGGGATTGAACCGTCGTCCTCCCGAATGCGAGTCCAGTGTAATGACAGCCATGTGTTAACAAAAGATATATTAATTTATTATAGTGAGATAATAAATCAAACATTGCAGATGAGAATCTTAAAGCTGTCGTCACATGGAATACAAATGCAAATGTGATGGGGAAAATTTCTAAGCATGAACAGCACAATAAAGCATATCATATGGTCTCAATATTCTGCAAAATTTAACTAATGCAATGACAGTTTGCTTTCCATGTGGTAGACTAAACAGAATATACATCATAGAGAAATATAGCTTTCTTACAGTAAAGTGTCATATTTGGCAATTCCTTAATTGGAACTTGGGTACTATCAAAACGACGCTGTTTCAAGACACCAGTCCATAAAACTCTATAAAAATGCGTTGCCTTTGTTCAATTTATTACAATACAATACCTGGGAAAGAGAGTTTAGTAAAAAGCATATTCAGAAGTTTTACTCAACCGATGTCTACATGCAGCTGTCTAACTGCAAAGGTATGAAAAGATTTACACCTTTTTCACTCAACAAATATATTTCCACCAATTATTTAGAAGTGAAAACAATGTTTGAGATTATCTTGTAAGGGCAAGAAGTCAAAGATATGAACTTTAAAGACACTTTACTGATATGAATAGGCAGTGTATTTCATTGCATGCCATTTTCCAATTTGATTTATCAAGCACACAATTTTAACTCCTTAAAAATGTTTCAAACTTTGTTTGCTTGTTGAAACCTATTGTGAATAATATTTTGCATAGGAGGAAGTTGTGCTTCTAGGTGTTTAGGCAAGTTGTTGATTCAATTTTACTCATACCATTTCATTGAGCAACTCATCGTCTTCTGCAGAAGCCGCAAGGTGCACTGTTATGTGTATGTGCTTCCAGGATTCCGATCAGACTGTAAACTATTCTTGGCCTCATGCCACTATTTATAGGTGAGAGCAAGCCCTGATGCTCACTATCCCCTTCAATGCTGTTTTGTTTTCCAGAGTGTGCACTGATCTTCTGTGAAACAAGCATTCTCTCAGTGATTCTCAACTTTGGTGGGTGTGATGGCCAGCAAGATCTTAATAAATCACATGCCAGATCCCAAGCCCTGTTTAAATTAAAACCTCCATCCCTGTTTATTAGCTTTCCTGACATTTTTATTTTGATAGATTCCTCAAATTCTTGTGTCACCCTGTGTCCCTATAGTTGAACTGTGCTCTTTTAGCACCAAACACTACAGAAAACAGGTCACTTATTGTTGAAAATTAAAATAAATGCACCATAATTTGTTAGTCTTAGCAAATGAGAATAGTTGCTTTAAAAATACACATATGTTCATTTATTAGTGCTGGCAGGCAAGAGTAAGTGCTTTAAGCTATGTAGCAAAACAATGTTCACAACAAGATATGATTGTTTATCTTTTATAATAACTATGGTTGGGCACCAGTTGTAATCATGTTTCATGTCATGTTTAGCTAGAAATGGACCCATCCACTTCTGGGCTGCCAGTAACAAGGAAATGAAGATGCAGTCTGCTATTAGATGAAGAAGGACTATGCTACTATCTGAACTACTGCTTAAATAAAAGGGACTCCAGTGACTATGACATCTCGATTGCATATGATAATGATCCGCTTACAATCCCCAAGATTCAAGATCGTCTTTCGATTTAAATGTAAGTGATGATGACTCCTGTTCTGATGAGGTTCATGATACTATAATTGCTGGAGCCCACCCACGGTCATCCTGCAGACATCTATTTAAGGATCTAGGGATCCTCACAGTAACCTCACAGTATATATATTCCCTTATGAAATCTGTTGATAATAATCCAACCCAATTCAAAAGTAATAGCAGTGTGCATACCTATAACACCAGGAGAAAGGATGATCTTCACTATGCAGGGTTAAATCTGACTTTGGCACAGAAAGGGGTAAATTATGCTGCCACAAAAGTCTTTGGGCACCTACCAAACAGCATCAAAAGCCTGACAGATAGCCAACTAACATTTAAAAATAAATTAAAAGAATTTCTAGATGACAACACCTTCTACTCATTGGCGGAATTTTGTTATAAACTAAGTAAAAAAAAAAAAAAACAAAAAAAAAAAACACCTTAATCATTTGTGTAATTTCTTCTTTTATTAACCTGACACGTTCCACATCATTACGAAGTGTCGTATTCATGATCTATGGAACAAGTATTAATCTAATCTACTCCTGATAATGATAATGGCATTGATGAAAATGATATCCCACAATTTGTAAACCAACTGGACACAATATAACAAGAGTAATTTTTAATTGGGATTCAGACATTAATATTTTCACCAAATCTGAGATCCCTTCTGATGTTTACAAAATGATAGGAAGACAAGGCATATTTAACAATATGATATCAGAAACAAACAGATATGCAGCACAGAAACTACGTAAAATGCCAGGCAAGAAAAGACCTTGAGTAGCCAATCAGGCTGACACTTCTGAGAAAAAAATATGATAGTTTATTGGCAAAATGCTAATTATGGGGTAAAACACGGTCCCACAAATTTCACATTATTTTTCAAAGAATCTACTATACAAAAATAAAGTTATAAATGCCACAATGCCTCATGATTGATTTCTTGCATTACTGTCTTGCTGACATTTTATTGGTGATGATGTCATTAAAACATAAATTATAAGACTCACAAAGTACAAGTGTCAGCTGAACATCTGCAGAGTACCTTTCAAAATGCTCTAACCCCTGGAAGAGATGTGGTAATTGATGAATCTATGATTACTTCGAGAGGAAGGCTGACTTTTAGGCCATATATCCCCAACAAATCTCAAAGTGTGATTATAACTTTACAAAATTTGTACATAGAAAGGCTACACTTTTGCCTTGCATCTCTATCAAGGGAAAAATTATGAACTATTAGGTGCAGGTCACACAGAGGCTACCACTATGAAAATGCATGAGCCTTTTTTTGAAAAATATTGCATTCTTTATGCTGACAATTTCTATACAAACATTTCTCTGGTGCATAAGTTTTTAGATAAAAATATGCTTCTCTGTGGAACAATTCTTCCAAATAGAGCAGGGCTTCCCAAGGATATTGTGGATAAAAAGTTTAAAATGTAGGAAATATGTAGAGAACAGAACAATAATGGAGTCAAAATTTTTAATTGGGTGGATAAAATGAGAGTTCTAATGATTTCTGTGGTTCCTATAATGATATTTTACAGGACACTGGGAAAAGAACAGAAAAGAAAAATTCATAATGAAACCAAAGGCTGTGCTGGAGTACAACAAGACAAGAAAAGGCATTGATCTCAATGACCAGATTTCTTTGTCTTATTCACCAATGAGAAATGGGATGAAATGGTGGACAAAAGTTGCAATGGAACTTCTACTAGGGAGCTCTTCAAGGAGCAGAATGACATTTCAAATTTTCAAAGCATTCATTGCCTTACCTCTATGTGGGTATACTGTCTGTATCACTCCTCCATCAAGAAAGAAAGCCCACACTTTGGGAAAAATCGAGGGACAAACACTGCATGTAGTGTTATGAAAAGATTTTCACCCAGAAACACAAAAAAACAGTAAACAACAAAACCAAGAATATTAGAACCTACTGCAATGACAGCTGAGGACAACCTAAAATGTGTATCAACTGTTTGAATTAAAACACATGCAGGAATAACTTTTTTAAGACTCATGTGTTTAAATGGTGGAAAGGGCATGTTTGTATAATCTGTTAATGTTTTTTGCAAATAAATTAGTAGGGTAAAATGTTTTCAAGAATTCCAAAAGATGACAAAGCCAACAACGACGTTTTAAGATTCCAGTTGTTAAATAGTGAAAAGTTTATGTGGAAATGATTTTTTGCATTGTTTCCTGTAAGGTATGTGTTTACCAAGTAAAGCAGTACAGCGAAAATGTCCAGAAAAAAAGAGAACTGTTTTGGGGTCATTTTAGGCCCTAGCTAGCTACTACTGCAGCAGTTTATGCAATGATATGTCCCCTTTGCTACAGACAGCTCAGCAAGCACCTAAGTCATGAAGTGATGTCATGGCATTTGGGACACTAATAACCCAAGCCACATATCAGCGAAGTTTTTGTCAGGCCACTGGTGAGCCGATACGCAGTACAGGTGAGATGTCAAATCCTCCACATGGAATGTTTAAAGCAGTAGCAAATGTAATGTAGTAACTTCTGTTCACAATAATCAAACAGTCATCTGAAGAATGGTGTTCCGTAGATACACAAAAACATAAAGAGGTAAAGGCATTATTGAAAAAAGTCTCAAAAGAACAGTTATAGAACTGCCATTCAATTACTATTTTCACAATAAATGACAAATTCCAGTATTTAGAAAACCTCTTTCAAATTCCATATTTCCATACAGAATTTTAATACCATCTCAATAAAACAGTTTGACATTCAGAGAGACAAGTGTACAATATAAGGCATCAATAACTTTACACAGAAAAGTTGTGTGTGTTTTGACAAGCCCCAAAATGTACAGTTATCTTCCATGACCTGATAAAGGAATTTGAATGTGTGAACTCTATTGCATTATACTTCAGTATCTCATAAAGATACGGAATCAAAGGTACTACAGAGAGAAAGCAAAGGATACAACTTCCTGGCAGATTAAAACTGTGTGCCGGACCGAGACTCGAACTCGGGACCTTTGCCTTTCGTGGGCAAGTGCTCTTCCAACTGAGCTACCCAAGCATGACTCACACCCCGTCCTCACAGCTTTACTTCTGCCAGTACCTCGTCTCCTACCTTCCAAACTTTACAGAAGCTCTCCTGCAAAACTTGCAGAACTAGCACTCCCGAAAGAAAGGATATTCTGGAGACATGGCTTTGCCACAGCCTGGGGGATGTTTCCAGGGTTACCTTGAGAAATATATCTACAACAGTCTTGAACACAATAATTACTTGACATATAAACAGTTTGCTATTAGTCTGCTACCTTAATTGCTCAAAATAATGTTATTATTTTGTCCTGACCTGTTCTCTCCTGTCCTGTGCGTCTGGCATGGACACAAAATCTGTAGTGTATCACACTTATTTTGGTCTTTCATAAAGGACAGAATTATTTTTAGGGGAATGCAGACAGTGCAGCCAAAACATTGACATTAGAAAAAGCAGTTATTATAAACATGTTTAACACACAGCCCAAGAATCATATGACCTGGTCTTGATTACTGCTCAAGCATTTGGGATCCCCCACCAGATCAAATTAAATGAAGACATAGACTGGTCGTGGCCCAGTTCTACAGCAGCATCAAGATTAGGCACTTCAAGACCAGGGACTTAGGAATAGTATATTCTGAAGAGATTTCTTATTTGCATGTCTCCCTTTGCTTGAGACACTTCTGTGTCACTGACAAAGTTAAGTATTGTCATTGCTCATTTCATAATAAAACTCATTTATACAATTTGCTTGAACTTTTTGTCTAGCGATCCGAGAAGGCAGGCTTTCTAGACCCCGACTGATTAAACAGCTTTGGCCTTAAATCAGCCCTGTATACCGTAAGAGGAAAAAAGAGAATTTCATATTTCCTGGTAACATATTAAATCTCCGCGCCCAAACTTTGTAGAATGTGGCCATGAAAATCTGTTAAAGATTCAAAAGATGATACTTACATAGCTAAGAATTAAAAGCAATTAATAAAAAACTACATGCTACCCTTGTCCAGAAATGTCATTAGATAATAAGAGAAATTTTAAATGATTAAAGCAATATTTTTATTGCCTTTTACACTAGTATGCCAAAGCAGAATACTGCAACATCAATATATTGCAAAAAAATTACACAAATGTGGAGCAACAACATGCAAATCATTTGCTTGGGATGGCTAACTAGAGATTCACTTCCTCGATGGAGAAACAGAACTCTGGTTTCAGTCAATTTCTCATTCTGTGACTTCAACAGTACTTCTGTACGTTGCCTACTATTTTTCAAATATTAATCTCATATTTAATATGAATATTGACTTAAAAACAGGAGGGCATCCTGATTTAGGTTTTCTATTAATTCCCCAAATTACTTCAGGCAAATACCAGGATGGTTCCTACTGTAAGGCCATGACCAACAACACTATGTGATCAAAAGTATGTGGGTCCACTGTTTCCCATGTGATAATGAAGTGGAAACGTGGAGGGACACGTACAGCACAAAAGTGTACAGGCCGACCTCATCTGTAGACTGACAGAGACCGCTGACAGTTGAAGAGGGTCGTAATGTGTAATAGGCAAACATATATCCATACCATCACACAGGAATTCCAAACTGCATCACGATTTGCTGCAAGTACTATGACAGACGCGAGGTGAGAAAACTTGGATTTCATGGTCAAGTGGCTGCTCATAAGCTACACATCACATTGGTAAATTCTAAACAACACTTCACTTGGTGTGAGGAACATACACATCAGACAATTGAACAATGGAAAAGCATTGTGCAGAGTAATTAATCACTGTACACAATGTGGGGATCCGATGCCAGGGTGTGGGTATGGCAAATGCCCGGTGAATGTCATCTGCCAGCATGTGTAGTGCCAACAGTACAATTCGGAGACTGTGGTGTTATGGTGTGGCCATGTTTTCCATGGACGGGGCTTGCACCCCTTGTTCTTTTGCGTCACACAATCACAGCACAGGCCTACATTGATGTTTTAAGCATGTTCTTGCTTCCCACTGTAGAAGAGCAATTCGAGGATGGTGATTGCATCTATCAACACGATAGAGCACCTGTTCATAATGCACAGTCTGTGGTGGAGTGGTTACATGACAATACCATCCCTGTAATGGACTGACCTGCACAGATTCCAGACCTGAATCCTTTAGGACACCTTTGGGATGTTTTGTGATGCCGACTTCCTGCCAGGCCAGGCTTCACTGACCGACATTGATACCTCTCTGCAGTGCAGCACTCCATAAAGAATGGGCTGCCATTCCCCAAGAAACCTTCCAGCACCTGATTGAACATATGCCTGCAGGAGTGCAAGCTGTCATCAGGGCTAAGGGTGGGCCAACACCATAATGAATTGGAGGGTGCCACAAACTTGTAAGTTATTTTCAGCCAGGTGTCAGGATACTTTTGATCACATGGTGTACCTGTCGCATGCTTCTCATACTAGACTTGTAAATATTTAAATGTCTGTATATGAGTATTAGTTTATGTTGTTGTTAAATTGTAACAACGAGACTTGTCCATATCCTTATAAATATCATCTACAGATGAATAAGACTACTACTAACACCACTACTTCCACTACTATTGATGCTATTACTACTACATATTTACATGGAGCTATACTCACTTAACCATCCTAATAACTATAGTATGATCAACTTCAGGATTCACAGTTCCAGGTGATATTGGCTGCAGAAGATGTAGCATTCTGTCACAAGCATCGAGTAGAAATCTGCACATATAATGAAAATTAATCAGTAACGGAACTAGTAATGAGTCAATACAATACAGAACATAGTCAAAACTCTTATTAATACAATAACAGAAATTTTAACAATGCTTTATATTAAAAGATGTGTGTGTTCTTACGCATATGCACCCCTATAATTGTCTGCTTCATTTATGATATATTTACACCTATTGGTATATTTCAAGACCATTTAATCAGCATAGATGATAGATATAGGAGAAGAGTAAAGAGGAAAAAAGTACCATATATGCTGAAAGGACAACAAAGAAATAAAATATTATTTTATCTTCTCTATCACATTTTCAAATTTCATTCTTCTTATACGACTCCAATCCAAAAATTTCTTCAGATGTGAGAAAAGCAAAGAAAGACGGTGCTAAATGTGGAGGATGTTGCTAAATTCAAATTACTCCATTTCTACATCTTTATAAATAGGTATGTTGTGCCGATGAAAGTTTTTTTCCTATCTTCTCACGTAATTAACATGAAAGTATTGCAACTGCAAAAACGGATGTTTCTAATTCCACACAGATTATAAATAGTTCAACATGTTGTTACACGCAATACTAGGCAAGATCTATGAATAAGTGTGCTCCATATGTAAACCATCATATGTTAACTGTTTTAATTAGTCCTACAACCAGAAGTAATTCTTGATGTAGCCATTCAGTGTCTATTTTGCCCAGCTGATGTTCTCATTGCTGAAATACAATCACAAGCACTTCATATAATTGCACTGATCCCAAAGACCTGCAATTTTTTTGCAAATAAATATTTTATACAGATGAAGTATTCTAAAGATTCTCCAGAGTAATTCTCATAATCCAATTCTATCAGGTTTGATGCTGAGCTTCACACAACAATAATGTGAACTAACATTTTTCAAGCTACATTCTGATTGAAGAAAAAATGTGTGTTGTGATGTTCTTCTTATTTGAGCCACATTTTATTTGCTAATTTAACATATCACACTGAGATGCTGCAGTTAACAGCATAACCCAATTTCTTAAGCAGCAAATCAGAATGTTGTAGCAATGTGTATAAAGACATTTCCATGCTCTGAACACAGCAACCATAATGGACATACCATATAGCACTGAAATATGGCAGTGGGATGAGGGACTATGAATCAGCAGTGAGAATGAATCCTACACAGAGAATCCGTATGCTGTAGATCCACCAACACTTATGCATGAAGTGAAGAAGTTTTCTTTACCAAATATTAAAGGTCACCTTGGGCATATTAAATGTGTGTGTGGTGAGTAGTTTTACTGAGATGAAAAATGAGTTTTCAAAATTTTCCATTTTAATTGCCTTTCATATAACATATGGTACTGCCTCTTTGGTAAGACAGTGGCTAACCTTGAACTGGTGTAGTATCAGATGTTTTGCGTAACATCCACATTCAGTCCATATGAACATTGTCCCACGATAGTATTGCTGAATAGGGATGCTATGTTGCGTAATGCTGATGGAGGGACTCCAACTGAAGCACCTTGTGCCCACCAATAGCATCACTTGAGACCGGTTACATGGGTCACACTGGACGTGTTGGTAAGAATGCATCGGTATTGAGGACACTCTCTTGCCATGACTGGATGTCACTAGTCCCTACCTTTGGGGATGTAACACCTCTCAACTTAACTGTCGCAGCCCCCAGTTGCCATAGTGAGTTTGAGTAGTGTACCCCTTAGGCATGGGCTTTTGGAAAAACAAAACCTCCACTGGTGATGGAAACAGTCGTTTCTTTCTAAGGTTTCCTGCTAACACAACTGGATGATCCGCTTCCTGTACATTTTACCATCCTTATCAAGTTCAACATGTGCAAAGTGGTGTCAGCTAAAGTGGGATTAGCTCACCAATAGGTCTGGGAGAAATGTTTCCCTTGTGGATTGTTGCCACTTTCATTTGATGGATACAAAGTGGGAGAGCTTGTTTGCCTGGTAGTTACCACATGTAACCTGGCAATGATAGAAAACTTTGACATCCTGTTTGCACTTCGAAGTGCATATTGTGCACTCCATGTGTGTCAACATGTGCAGATCATACTGCCAATGCATTAAGCCGTAGACGTCCCCTTTGCTGAGTGGGTGTGCTCTTCAAGACCATGCTACACTGCTGTCACAATCTCGACGATGCTGTGGGCACAGTTTGGTGCATGCTGCCAACCACACTTCACTTTTGTAGCCACGCCATCTCTTTGCACTGCTGAGCACCCATTCTGCCTTGCCACTGCAGGCAAGAGGCTGCCACTGCCACCACCTTCATTATATTCATGCCTGGCACCACTGGTGCATCAACACTGCCACCTTTGCTGCTATCTTCATCAATATGGGATGTTAATGTAAGTATAGCTGCAATGCATCCTTAATTTTATTCGCTGCCTGTGATGCAAGCTTCTGCCATGAGAACTCATCATTGCTTAATCTAGTACAGGTTACTGTTGAGACCCCTCTTTTGAAATGATATTGGTCTACAGAAATCTTGGTCCTAATATTGTAACCAAGCATTAGACACAATTGCGTACTTTTCCAGGGCGGCCAGAAATGGCTGCTGCTGCTGCTGCTGCTTCTAATGATGAGGTAGATCATCGCGCACCCTTAAAAATGCAGCTTAATCAAATGGCACTTGACACAGTACTGTTACAGAGACAGCTTGATGAAGATTTACATGAGCCCCACCATGATATTTGGCATCTATGTGCTATCATTTGTGTGCCTAGTGTTTCCAACACTCTCCCTGCAGTTAATTTTGTACCTTCATTTTCTGGACCAAAAGGTGAAAATCTCACCAAATTCCTCCATGATGTAGGGCAAACAAGTACCTGTCCTGATAGCTTTCTTTTAAATGTAACAAAATTAAAACTTTCTAGTGATGCATGAACATATGTGGAGTCAGTTGATGCATTGTGTGACACAGTCACTTTTGACAAATGGGGTGTCAGTCATTACTGAGATTGGTTGTCAACACTCTGACAGAAGCACAGAGAAGATTTTGAAGCATTTACTGATTGCGTCAAACTGTATCTTGCTGCACATATGCCTTAGGGAAGAATCCAACAGGTAATGGATTGCTACTCCTGTGATTGATGTATTTATAAGGGGAATTAACCCGCAGTTTGGAGGTGAGGTAAAATTAACCTCCACCACCTTTCTGCATGAAGTAATTTGATTAGCATTAATATGCAAAGAAGCAGGATGGGTCGTTTTGACCCCTGCACACAGTAATCAACTGCATCAAGTTTTTGTTAGTAATACCAATTGCCACAGGTGTCGAAAACCGAACCACACTGCAGAGTGTTGTCATGCTCCTTGTTGCACAAAATTGCACAAGATCGAGCATCCATGTGACAAATGCCCACAACACAAAAGACAAAGTTTTCTGTAGAGAGCTGCTCAAAAGTGGAGAAATGAGCGAGAGGCAGGCTCTGCCACCCACCCTTGCAGCCAGCCAAAACTATGAATCTAGTCAAGAAGGAAATGATTAATGAGGTGGCAAATTTAGTACTAGAAGGTAAGATGAGAGGGGAGACTGCCCATATGTTAGTAGATACCGGAGCTCACATTTGTGTGTTACTTGTGTCGCAAAATGACAAGTGTGTGTGCGTTCAAGCTGCTGCAAATCAACTAGAAAAAATATGGATTTGACATGTAGGTAGTGAGGAGACACAGATGAGATTTTGATATCGTTTTAGGAAATGATTTCTTGCACTTTTGTCAGGCAGTGATAGATTACAAGACACAAACTATTCACTTCAGAGAGGAAACCCACTGTTTTGGCAGTAAGCACATGCCTCAATCATGAGGAGCTCGTGGTGCCAGGCCTCTTCCACAATCTTGAATAGAACCGCACACATGGGCATTAAAAACTAACACCCCTGTCAGAATCAGCAGAGGTACGGAAAAAGTTCTCTGGGTAGCTGTGAAAACTCGAATACCGCTGAGATCGTACTTTCTAGTCAATCCACTCAGCCAGAATGACATTCTTGACTGGTTGCAAATCCATTTTAAGAGATGCATAAGTAACCCAGAAGTTTTAGGAAAAAACTTTAGAATACCAGTCTGTGTTAATGATTTCAGTCAATGAGATATGGAGATTCCATGTGGAACGATACTGGCAGGTGGAGAAGAGGTTATACAAACAGAAGTTCAATGTGAATAACAGTTTAAGCAAAGCAAGAAGAAGAATTCACCCGTGAGAAAGGTTTATGTAATTATGCCTGTGTTAAGGAATCAGTAGCAAGAGAAGTTGGCACATTTGCCTAAGTCAGATCAGAATCTTTTGTACCCATTCCTGGAGGAATATGTGTGGCTATTCGAGGAAAGACAGTATTTGTCGGCAACTGACCTCGAACAGCACAAAATTCCCATGGAATAGCTCAGATATTGTATAGATTATCATATCATCTACAATCTGTTGTTGAAGAAACTATTCAATAGCAGCTCACTGTAGTGATAATTCAACTCCTCTGCAAGCTCATGGTCATCACCTGTAGTCGTGATCCCAAAAGAAAATCATTAAATGGAGAGAAATCCTATTGTCTATGTGTTGATATGAGAGTGGTAAACAAAGTCATTACATCTGACACCTTCTCCACTATCCTGTATTGACGAAGCATTTGACCGATTAGGGAAATGTAAGTATTTTAGCAATCTTGGCATGCTCTCTGGGTACCACAAAACTTCTATTGCACCACCAGATCAACCTAAAACTGCTTTTGTGGCCCCTATTAGACTAAATGAGTTTCCCCACATGCCTTTTGGTCCAAGGAATGGGTCTGTACCTTCTCATAGGTTTGATAACTTACTGTTAAGAGGTTTGGAGCCTACTATGTGTCTCGTGTATCTCAATGATAGAATAACTTTTTCAAGAACAGTTGAGGAAGACAAAGAAAGATTAAGGAGTGTGTTGCCTAGGTTGCAAAATACACACCTAAGTTCGAAGAGAGAGAAGTGTTCATTTTCTAAGTCACATGTCTAGTATCTGGGACATAGTATTGTTGCAGCTGGAGTAGAGCCAGATCCTAGGTTGATAGAAGCTGTAGACAATTTTCTAGTACTTAAAAATGTTAAAGAGTTACAATCATTTCTGGGACTAGCAAATTACTATCATCATCTTGTGGGGGATTATGCTATATAGGCAAGTCATTGATGAAGTTGTTAAAGAAAGAAGGGCATTGAATTTGTGTGGACAGAGGAATGTGACACAGATTTGAGAAAAATTTAGGATTTTTTAATAAGTTCACCTTTGTTAACCTACCCAGATTTTGAAAATCCATATATTCTTTCCATAGATGCATCTGATTATGCTGTGGGCACAGTTCTTTCACAGGAATACTGTAGTGTGGGAAGGTCTATGGTTATACATCTTGACAGATGAATTCATATGAGATTAATTATAGCACCACTGATAACGAGCTTTTAGATCTTATGTTTGGAGTTAATTATTATAAATGCTACCTCTATGAACACAAGTTCACCGTGGTCACTGACCATGATGCCCTTGTATGGATACTAAGTTTAAAGGACGCCAGTAGTAACACTGTACGGCACAAACCTAGTGATCTCCGCCACAATGCAGATGGATTAAGCTGTAAAGTCAGAATTGTTCAAGACAGATGATGTTTCAAAAGCGGAGCTAAAGTAAGCACAATAGTGAGATGTAGAATGTCACCAGCATCCATTCTACCTGGACTTTGTCACAGAAGAAGGTATGCTATATTGCAAGACTGTCTTGGGTAACATAATGGTAATACCTAAAGAATAAGGGCAGCACATTATGGCACAATTTCATGAAATTTTGCAAGCTGGACATAATGGGTAGTGTGCCACAAATGCTAGGACAGACTCCCACTTTTGATGGAATGACAGACAAGCAGATGTATGGAAATATTTTCAAAATTGTTTAACTTGTGCACATGGAGCACCCCCTCCAAGGAACAAAATCCCCTTACAGACACTCTCAGAAGCTACAAAACCATTTCAGACCATTGTGTTAGACATTGTTGGTCCCTTTCCACAAAATGCGCAAAATAATAAGTACATCTTGTCTATTTTTGATAATTTTTCTTGGTACTTAATTCTAGTACCACTCACAGATATGACCACAGAAACAGTCACTTATATCTTTGTCAGTCACTTTGTTCTTCAGTCTGGAAGGCCCAACACTATATTAACTGATCAAGGTTCCAACTTCATGTCTGCTCTATTTGTATTAGTGTTTAAACTGTTAAGAACCAAGATACAGTGCATAACGCCCTTTCATCCACAGGCTAATGGTCGCCTTGAAGATGTCAATGTGTCAATAAGATGACTTTTAGAATGCTGTATTATTAGATGGGAAGGGCTTATATAGGCTGGGAGAAATATGTTGCTTATGTCGTTTGGCGTATAGCAGCTGTATGCATGAATCAACTGGGTACACACCCTCCGAGGCATTCTATGGGAGGTCCATGAATTCCTTGTCTGAACACAATAATCTCCCATATGAAGTAAATATGAGTGAAGTACAAGTATTAGCCTGCCATCATAAGTCAATTTGAAACAACCACAACAATGACAAAACTACTCAAAGACAGTTGCAGCATAGTAACAAAGGGTCTACACTTTTCCAGTATACACCTGGTGATCTTATGCTGCTCCAAAATCTAGCAGTAAGAAAGGGAGGAACTAAAAAGATCACTCCTCATATGAGGGCCCTTATCCTGTTTCATGGGTGACTCCCCCATAAATGTGGAGATTCAGTTGTCTGATCGTACTGTGTTAGTGCATTTTGACCAGCTTAAGCCATACCACAGCTGAGATATGCCACTGCCAGCTGTATCACCTAGCTCTGCCCAAGCAAAGGTGTTACTGCAAAAAAAAGTAAAGAGACAAGCCACTGCCCACGTGTACTCACTACACCTTAAGAAATAGCCACCCCTATGGCCTAAGGTCTAGGGACTAAGTTTGTTCTATCTACAGAAAAGAAAACATATTGTCAGATTTATAGGAGAGTATAAAAATGTGAGTAATAATTTATGTACAGATATAAGGAAGTCTGGGGTAAAAGACAGCATTGTTATTTGAATTATGTATATAAGCATGTATCAGATAGACAGCTTTAATTCCAATAGAGATGCATGCTGCACCTCAAAATGATATAAGAAAAAGCTTGTGATATTTTATCACATGTATCTGCACTGTGCTGTAGAATAAGCTATAGCATTAAGGATTAATAACTAGAGCAGTAGAAAATCAACTGTGGTGCTTTAAAGCAGAAAACCAGTGATGTGGTAATCTACTGAACTTTAGAAGCTGTTACAATTATGGTTATTTGTGGCAAGTAGTTGAGGAAAAATTGTGAAGGTACTATTAGCCACATGAGAACATTACCTACTGATTCAAACAGACAGCAGATATTAAGCTATGAATGAGTACTTACACTGACTTACTGACAGAAACCAGGAATAAAGAGGTTTCACAAACTCTAAGCCTGTAGAGAGCCTGACCCTATGTGCCAGAATTATGCAGTCCCTACTGGACAATCAGGTTGGGTTAAATTGACCTTTAGAAGAAAAGAATGCAAGCACAACACATTGGAATAATGTATTTATAGACACAATTGACCTTCAGCAATCAAGTGCAGTATTACAGCTGTTACAAATTTTTGGTAATCATAACTGTATTCTACCACACTGGAGATACTATGCACATTTGTATATTTTGCCCTATTACATCATACAATATGACACTGGAAGACTTACGTAACTACTGCAAACACTGAGGATGAATTACATATAGCACTACACATCAAGCCAAAAGTGAAAAACTGCCTGTTAAATTATTTTTAGTGCTATGATACACTCTACATCTGAACGCAAACTAGATATTCATGAGCCCAATTATTTTGATTAATTTGCCTAATGATAGGCACAACTTATATATTTTGCACCAGGCCCATCCAATTACTTTATGAAGCCACATTGTATATTATATTTATTACTGAGATCCCATTATTCATATCATCAATATCTATACAAGCAAGTTCATCACTGGACTGTCAACACTACCTATGAGAATCGTTGATCCAGCGCAGCCGTTCATTATAATCACAGGTACGTTGAACATAAGTGACTGAAGTACGAAAACACACGAGGATTCACATCTGTAATAGATGCCTCTGACTCAGTAACACTGACTATGATAGGATGTTCCATAAGGATGCATATGAAAGAGTCAGTAACAGTTTAAGCACATACAAAGAAACAGTTTTCTTTTGAAATTTCCTGGCAGATTGAAACTGTATGCACACAGTTTTAATCTGCCAGGAAGTTTCATATCAGTGCCCACTCAACTGAAGAGTGAAAACCTCATTCTGGAAACATCCCCCAAGCTGTGGCTAAGCCATTCCTCCACAATAT
Organism: Schistocerca gregaria; assembly: GCF_023897955.1. NCBI lineage: Eukaryota > Metazoa > Arthropoda > Insecta > Orthoptera > Acrididae > Schistocerca > Schistocerca gregaria. Next base: position 368,710,751 of record NC_064931.1, read on the forward strand.
CCTTTCTTCCAGGTGTACTAGTTCTGCAAGGTCTGCGGGAGACCTTCTGTGAAGTTTGGAATGTATGAGATGAGGTACTGGCAGAAGTAAAGCCGTGAGGACACGGCATGAGTAATGCTTGGGTAGCTCAGTTGGTAAAGCACTTGCCTGCGAAAGGCAAAGGACCCCAGTTTGAGTCTCGGTCTGGAACACAGATTTAATCTGCCAGGAAGTTTCATATCAGTGCACACTCAGCTGCACAGTGAAAATTTTATTCTGGAGTTTTCCTTTACTAACAGGACTCAAGAAGCAATGATAATATGAGATGAAAAGATGTCAATCAGCATCTTCATAGGAGGCAGACATTTTCCAAGTACCTTCAAAAGTTCGAGAGATAAGAGGAAACTGTATCAGAATTAATAATGGAAGAGTTGACTATGTCCACGGCTGCTCTAGCTACTAATAATGATTATTGTATCTAGCATAAGGTTACTGAGGTCCAATTTGCTGTTTTTAAACTTGAATACATTAGATTTTTTGATTTTGTTACAGTTTGTTAGTGACAGTTTTCCCCACCTTCTGAACCTGCTGTAGAGTTAAATGCATTTTGTGTCATGTGTATACTCATAATTAATGGAAGAAACTGCCACAATGCTGCAAGGTATTGCTCAATATGAGCGAACAAGTACATATAAAAGTAGGTAGTGTGTGCCAATTCTTATTTGTTCATTTATAAATAAAATTGTTAGGGAAAAGCTTCCCTCTAACCTTACTGTCCCTTCCCCTGCTGCAACTGATTCAGAGATTTAGTATTCTCCCTAGTGGAAGTGCATACCTAATTTGGGTGTTCGATTTGAAATGGATCACACGCACCTTAACGTAGATTGCCATATTGCACTCTGATTTAGGTTACGGCAACAATCCTAACTGAGCAAGAGTTAGCAAAGTTCATTTCCATAAGAACTAGCAGTAGTTAACTGTGTCAAGGAAATTCTATGATGGATAATCCCATTAATAACATTACCACATTAGAGGCACCATATGGGACTTTCAGACAGTCGTTCTTCCCGCGAACCATATGCAACTGGAACAGAAAAGGGAGGTAGTGACAGTGGCACCTAAAGTGCCCTTCGCCACACACTGTTGGGTGGCTTGCGGAGTATAAATGTAGATGTAGACATATCAATTTCCTGTAACATCATTGAATGACAATGACGCATGACATTGAGGGGGGAACGGTCAATTTTGGTGACGTGGTGTGTGCTGGTTGACATGCGATGAAATGTTCGTTTGTTCCTGCAGTGAATGGGGTGAACTGGAATTAACTTTTCATAATGTGGTTCCTTACACTACTGATGGGCCATGGTGTGTGCAATCCACTCTCCTGGTGGGTAACCATAACTGCATGCTGCTGCAGTAAACTTCTGAGTTCTCCCTCTGTATTTCTTACCCTAGCACCGTGTTACCAATTCCATTCTGCATTTCCTTCTTCTGTTGAGAAGCGGCCAGCCCAGGCTAATCTGAAGTTGGTCAACCAAAGCATCCAATCCCACCCGTCAGCTTTGACCCATGACGTAAAGCTGTTGTGGTGTGTGATGTCAAGATGGCGCGAAATTTAGTTTGTGAGAGTGGCGTGTTTGTAGGTGCCATTTTGAAGTGATCGGTGGTGCTGTCTGGTGGTGTGTTAGGTAATGTTTTTGGTTTAGTTTGTGTGTGCAGTGTGTTTACAGGTGGCGTATTGTTGCGGTCGGTGGTTCTCTCTTTTGGTGTGTTTATGGGTAGCGTATTACGTGGCATATGGGGTTCATTTCCGTGATAGCACTGCACGTGTGCTGTATTGGGACTGTGCTTTCAGTGGAATATTTTTCAGTGAGTTAATGATTTTAGTTTTGTTATTTTGACGTTATTGTAGTTTTTTTCTGTTCATATTGTGTGAATTTTGGTAAATTGCTTTTTTTATGTGTTTGGTAGATATGGATATGACTGACAAGGTCAACAGTTTTTTGTTGTTGGCGATGATGGGGGACAGTGCGTTACCTGTAATAAAATTTCTTCAACTATTCGGGTTTTTGGATGTAGTCGTGAAGTGTTCAGTATGTCGTGAAGAAATGAGGCTTACTAAAGTTCCGGCGTCTCGGACCAGGGATGGCTGTATGTGGAGATGTCGTAAGGATAATAGGTCAAGGGAAGTGTTTGGTTCCAATTTTGTTGGTTTGTTGTGTTTTTTCAGGTAGTGGTGATTGTGGCTGTGGGTGTTCTGGTATTGGGAGTTGCTGTTGAGCTATATTGGTCAAGGGAAGTGTCCAATTCCAGAGGATATTGTTTAGTGGAATTTGGGGAGTTTGGTGTTGTCGGTTTTTTCATCGTTTTGTGTGGTTTGGTATGATTGTGTGTGTCTAAATTTGTTTATATTTACTTTGTCCCCACCCAAAAACCCCCAATTTCTCACACTTGTCCTGTTAGTTTCATTAGGTTTTTTGTGGAACGTGTGTGTGTTGGTTTTTCAATGTATTTTCGTGTTTGTGGTCATGTTTATGTGATGACATCATAGGCGCTATATTGGAGTCGTAGTGTATGGTCGTTTCCACCATATTTCTGACATAATGGGTCAAAACAGAAGGGTGGAATCGGGTGCTTCTGTATTTCTTCTCAACTGAGTCACTCCGACAGTACCTAATCTATCTCATCATTCCCATTCAACGACAATGACATATTGCTCCTACCTTTGGTAGAACACTTGTCCACAAAAAGCAAAGGCCCCGAGTTCGAGTCTTGGTCCGGCACACAGTTTTAATGTGCCAGGAAGGTTCGCAGGAGAGCTTCTGTGAAGTTTGGAAGGTAGGAGATGAGGTACCTAATCTATCTCATCTTTTCCATCCAACAACAATGACGTATTGCTCCTACCTTTCCACAGTATTCCATAGTTTCACTCTGGTTTACTGTAAGGCACGGGTGACATCTCAGTCTGTCAACCAAGCAGATGACAAATGTTTCGAAGGCTGAAACAATGTATTGATGATCAGTCACTAAGTGTTTGGGGAATTCTAGGGAGAAAACCATTTCACTGTGGCCCACACTAGGCCTCCAAGACATCTTTTGCTAGCTGATTCAAATGGTTCAAATGGCTCTGAGCAGTATGGGACTTAACATCTATGGTCATCAGTCCCATAGAACTTAGAACTACTTAAACATAACTAGCCTAAGGACATCACACAACACCCAGTCATCACGAGGCAGAGAAAATCCTTGACCCTGCTGGGAATCGAACCCGGGAGCAGGAAGCGAGAACGCTACCGCACGACCACAAGCTGCGGACTTCACTAGCTGAACTTACTCCCTGCCAACACTGCTCCCTTTACTCTACCTTCTGACCTTCACAAGTACACATGAACATTTTTCACACATTTCTGCTTTTCCCATCAGCCATTTTTATTTTGAGTTGAATTGAGCGACATACTCAACTGTTATACTCAAATAATCGGTAACAAGTTTATTTTCACTCAATCATTTAAGCATTAAATGTCTAGGAGGTTATCAATTACTCTCCCACTCTCCAGTGATGCACTCTAGCATAGTGTGACTAGAAACAACAAAGACCCCAAGAGAGTCATAGTATTTTCTTCTGTTTAGTCTTCTTACTAAGATCCGCCTATCCTTTGTCATATTATTGTTCACATAGAGACACACATGCCTTACACGCACACTAAACGCTATGCAATATTAGATTAGATTAGATTAGGTCATAGTAGCTTCACTCACACTCAGCACAAACATAATCTGTACACATCTATTTTTTTTATTTAAGAGAAAAAAGAAGAAAACAAGATTCTCAGTTTCGTCTGCTACCACCTCTTCAGTCCCATTAGTGAATGTTCACCAGTTTCAACCCTTCAGCTGCAGTCAGCATTTGTATATTCAATAAGATCCACTGACAATGTACCACTCTGCTGGCTAATGCCTGTTAGCGTGGCCATAACAACCCCTGCCCCTGTTTGCAGCCCTTTGGTTGCCACCAAAAATTTGGTAACTTACCCTTTCTCAGAAGTGTGATACTCTGTCATCATAGAGCGATCAATCATTATATATTGGAAAGAGCTATCAATCGGTCAATCCTTCTTGTGTCCAAATTTGGTTTTCTGACCTGCAGAATTGTAACTTTACACGTTTGTTTGGTCCCTGGTGTTTCTAATCACCTACAGATGTCACTGCTGCCCACTGATCACTAACATGATACATTAGTTTAACACATGTGTGAGCTTTTGTTAGATCTAACATGTAGTACATGAGTGCTAAATTATTTCCCCCCAAGCACTAGCCTGCTGCTCTCAACTGAGGAAATGTCTGTAAAGAGCATAATCTGCTCAAAAGGTAGAGTTTGTTTTATCTACTCATGGCAAAAAATTTCCCTACGAGGTCAAGTTTATTCGTTTTGCTGTTACTCAACTTTTCCTGAGGTGACCTTTCATCTCTTCTGTGCCCTTGTGCAGTGTTCTCAACTTTATCAAAAATGGCTCTGAGCACTATGGGACTTATCTTCTGAGGTCATCAGTCCCCTAGAACTTAGAACTACTGAAACCTAAGGACATCACACACATCCATGCCCGAGGCAGGATTCGAACCTGATACTTAGCGATCACGCGGTTCCAGACTGTAGCACCTAGAACCACTCTGCCACTCTGGCCAGCTCAACTCTAACATTTACCACTTTCATCAAATGGTGACTACACACATGCTTAACAATATTTCCAGTTTCTCTGAGACTTCCAGCTAGCTCCACATCTTAGGGGAATCCCTAGTTCTACTGTCAAAAAATCTAATGATGGAGCCCTTGTCTTCATGGCCCTAACCTACCAATGTGGTAGCACACTTTTATTCAAGTGCAACAACTCCTTTATTAATTCATTACTTTACTGGGTGCAAAAGCTGAAGCAAAATGTGGACAGCACAACCAGCAACTGAGTCACCACATACTATGTCCTTTATTTATGCACAGAATGTGCTAGGTGGTCTTCAGTCACATATCAACACCCTGTATTCATGACCAATGTGTGATGTATTCACACATGCTCAAAGTGTTGCCCGTGGGCTTCTCCATTATTTTATTGCTTTACATGTTTAAATTTTTATGCTTTCCATACATTCTGACAATTGTACATAATGTGGTGTGAGGCACTTTCCCCCTTCACTAATTTTGATACTGTGAATGTTAAAACACACATTGTTGACATACAATAAAGTATGCCTGTGTGAGATCCTCTGCAAAACTGATGGCAGTCTGAAGTCGGAGTGCTATCTGGATTTACTCTAATATACCATGTAGTGCCATTCGATCACAATCAACAATTATCTGCTATCTTATTACTGTACACCTCCCCCCATGAACCATGGACCTTGCCGTTGGTGGGGAGGCTTGCGTGCCTCAGCGATACAGATGGCCGTACCGTAGGTGCAACCACAACGGAGGGGTATCTGTTGAGAGGCCAGACAAACGTGTGGTTCCTGAAGAGGGGCAGCAGCCTTTTCAGTAGTTGCAGGGGCAACAGTCTGGATGATTGACTGATCTGGCCTTGCAACATTAACCAAAACGGCCTTGCTGTGCTGGTACTGCGAACGGCTGAAAGCAAGGGGAAACTACAGCCGTAATTTTTCCCGAGGACATGCAGCTTTACTGTATGATTAAATGATGATGGCATCCTCTTGGGTAAAATATTCCGGAGGTAAAATAGTCCCCCATTCGGATCTCCGGGCGGGGACTACTCAGGAGGATGTCGTTATCAGGAGAAAGATAACTGGCGTTCTACGGATCGGAGCGTGGAATGTCAGATCCCTCAATCGGGCAGGTAGGTTAGAAAATTTAAAAAGGGAAATGGATAGGTTAAAGTTAGATATAGTGGGAATTAGTGAAGTTCGGTGGCAGGAGGAACAAGACTTCTGGTCAGGTGACTACAGGGTTATAAACACAAAATCAAATAGGGGTAATGCAGGAGTAGGTTTAATAATGAATAGGAAAATAGGAATGCGGGTAAGCTACTACAAACAGCATAGTGAACGCATTATTGTGGCCAAGATAGATACGAAGCCCACACCTACTACAGTAGTACAAGTTTATATGCCAACTAGCTCTGCAGATGATGAAGAAATTGAAGAAATGTATGATGAAATAAAAGAAATTATTCAGATAGTGAAGGGAGACGAAAATTTAATAGTAATGGGTGACTGGAATTCGAGTGTAGGAAAAGGGAGAGAAGGAAACATAGTAGGTGAATATGGATTGGGGCTAAGAAATGAAAGAGGAAGCCGCCTAGTAGAATTTTGCACAGAGCATAACTTAATCATAGCTAACACTTGGTTTAAGAATCATGAAAGAAGGTTGTATACGTGGAAGAACCCTGGAGATACTAAAAGGTATCAGATAGATTATATAATGGTAAGACAGAGATTTAGGAACCAGGTTTTAAGTTGTAAGACATTTCCAGGGGCAGATGTGGACTCTGACCACAATCTATTGGTTATGACCTGTAGATTAAAACTGAAGAAACTGCAAAAATGTGGGAAATTAAGGAGATGGGACCTGGATAAACTGAAAGAACCAGAGGTTGTACAGAGTTTCAGAGAGAGCATAAGGGAACAATTGACAGGAATAGGGGAAAGAAATACAGTAGAAGAAGAATGGGTAGCTCTGAGGGATATAGTAGTGAAGGCAGCAGAGGATAAAGTAGGTACAAAGACGAGAGCTGCTAGAAATCCTTGGGTAACAGAAGAAATATTGAATTTAATTGATGAAAGGAGAAAATATAAAAATGCAGTAAATGAAGCAGGCAAAAAGGAATACAAACGTCTCAAAAATGAGATCGACAGGAAGTGCAAAATGGCTAAACAGGGATGGTTAGAGGACAAATGTAAGGATGTAGAAGCTTATCTCACTAGGGGTAAGATAGATACTGCCTACAGGAAAATTAAAGAGACCTTTGGAGAGAAGAGAACCACGTGTATGAATATCAAGAGCTCAGATGGCAGCCCAGTTCTAAGCAAAGAAGGGAAGGCAGAAAGGTGGAAGGAGTATATAGAAGGTTTATACAAGGGCGATGTACTTGAGGACAATATTATGGAAATAGAAGAGGATGTAGATGAAGACGAAATGGGAGATACGATACTGCGTGAAGAGTTTGACAGAGCACTGAAAGACCTGAGTCGAAACAGGGCCCCCGGAGTAGACAACATTCCATTAGAACTACTGACGGCCTTGGGAGAGCCAGTCATGACAAAACTCTACCAGCTGGTGAGCAAGATGTATGAGACAGGCGAAATACCCTCAGACTTCAAGAAGAATATAATAATTCCAATCCCAAAGAAAGCAGGTGCTGACAGATGTGAAAATTACCGAACTATCAGTTTAATAAGCCACGGCTGCAAAATACTAACACGAATTCTTTATAGACGAATGGAAAAACTGGTAGATGCAGACCTCGGGGAGGATCAGTTTGGATTCCGTCGAAATGTTGGAACACGTGAGGCAATACTGACGTTACGACTTATCTTAGAAGAAAGATTAAGAAAAGGGAAACCTACGTTTCTAGCATTTGTAGACTTAGAGAAAGCTTTTGACAATGTTGACTGGAATACTCTTTTTCAAATTCTAAAGGTGGCAGGGGTAAAATACAGGGAGCGAAAGGCTATTTATAATTTGTACAGAAACCAGATGGCAGTAATAAGAGTCGAGGGGCATGAAAGGGAAGCAGTGGTTGGGAAAGGAGTGAGACAGGGTTGTAGCCTCTCCCCGATGTTGTTCAATCTGTATATTGAGCAAGCAGTAAAGGAAACAAAAGAAAAATTTGGAGTAGGTATTAAAATTCATGGAGACGAAGTAAAAACTTTGAGGTTCGCCGATGACATTGTAATTCTGTCAGAGACAGCAAAGGACTTGGAAGAGCAGTTGAACGGAATGGACAGTGTCTTGAAAGGAGGATATAAGATGAACATTAACAAAAGCAAAACGAGGATAATGGAATGTATCTCGAATTAAGTCGGGTGATGCTGAGGGAATTAGATTAGGAAATGAGACACTTAAAGTAGTAAAGGAGTTTTGCTATTTAGGAAGTAAAATAACTGATGATGGTCGAAGTAGAGAGGATATAAAATGTAGACTGGCAATGGCAAGGAAAGCGTTTCTGAAGAAGAGAAATTTGTTAACATCGAATATAGATTTATGTATCAGGAAGTCGTTTCTGAAAGTATTTGTTTGGAGTGTAGCCATGTATGGAAGTGAAACATGGACGATAACTAGTTTGGACAAGAAGAGAATAGAAGCTTTCGAAATGTGGTGCTACAGAAGAATACTGAAGATAAGGTGGATAGATCACGTAACTAATGAGGAGGTATTGAATAGGATTGGGGAGAAGAGAAGTTTGTGGCACAACTTGACTAGAAGAAGGGATCGGTTGGTAGGACATGTTTTGAGGCATCAAGGGATCACAAATTTAGCATTGGAGGGCAGCGTGGAGGGTAAAAATCGTAGAGGGAGACCGAGAGATGAGTACACTAAGCAGATTCAGAAGGATGTAGGTTGCAGTAGGTACTGGGAGATGAAGCAGCTTGCACAGAATAGAGTAGCATGGAGAGCTGCATCAAACCAGTCTCAGGACTGAAGACAACAACAACAACATTACTGCACACTTTCTTAGTATACTACCACATACACTTTGTACACAGCACAACACTTTACACTAACAAGTCATTTCACTTTGTTCAGAGAAAACAATTTGGATTTATTGCTATAACTCTACTGTTAATGATACAGGTAACTGAATTTCTGGCTCCTCAAGGTTATAACACCACTACTAATGGGTTTCCATGGTACACATGGTATCAATTTTGCTGAACTACTTGTATCAGCCTCACGTCCCTCTGCTAGCCGCTGTTGGAAAATATAAACTATTGTTTAACTATACACCCAAGTTTGTGGCCGAGCCTGCTTGGATTTTTCCATTACTTGCCGCTACAAATCAGCACTTCTAGCTGTCTGATTGACTTTGCTGAGTGAATGCATAGGTTATAAAACAAACAATTCCAGGCATATGGGTTCACCTGCTTCTACATGAACACCAACTCATGTGATTTGTAAGCACCCATAACCATACAATGCCTCATATTTTCCCCTTCTTTTCTGGGTTTATGCAAAGTACTGTCATTACCCATGTGAACATGGCTCATTCCATCGGCTGTTGTCCAAGTTCAGCATTTCATGCTGCCACATTCCACATACTTCACCAGTTCGTTCAATGATATACAGGTAAATACCTCCAGACATTCTTCCTGCCGACAGTTATCTTATGTGAAATATATCTTTTGCATTATACGCTGATTAACTGACAGAGTGCTAAGACTTATTTGCCGTAATGTAACACAGTGTGTAGACTGTTGGCATCTGGGCTAGTATTAGATAACGCTGCTCCTGAAGCCTCATAAACAAGTGATAATCACGGTCACTGAGACACTTCAGTCCCATTGCACTATCATCATCTGCTTTTGATCCTTGCCATGAGGTGCTGTATTGTATTTGCTGTACTTACTACTGCTGTGGATGCCTCTCCTTCCCAAAACCACCCATTGTCATCGGGTTTAATGTCTGAGTGACTGGCTACTATGCTGTACATCCCTAACCAAGTGAGTATGGCGGCTGACTTGGACTTGGCATCTGCAGCTCATGGTCTAGTGGCTAGTGTTGCTGTCTCTGGTTCGATTTCTGGTCACGTCAGAAATTTTCTCCACCCAGAGTGTGGTTATTTGTTTGTCCTCATCAGTTCATCATCATTCGAACTCAGATATCATTATCATCATCATCATCATGATGTAGTATGACAACAAATTATCAATTGATTAATACCATGGGAAACATTGTTGTGAAGGCTGGGCCAAAGCGGAATGCTTTGTACCTTATGGGGCATTAAACAGAAGTTTATTACCAACCAGGAACAACTGTGAAGCATTTCGGATGCCATGCTGCTGCAACACACCAAGTGAGCTTGATTCAACATGGACAGCACAGTACTGATAAAATATTTGCCAGCCCTAACCAAGCTGATGTTGGTCGTTGGGATATAACTCTCTGACAAGTCACTTCTTTTTCTGACCAGATCCATGAAACCCTTGTATGAAAGCAAGTGTGGCTCATGCACTTCTAGGACAATTTTCTGTCTAACACCAGACAAATTTGTAGTGTAGCTACCGAACTAATACAAAAATATGAGGAATTGAGGAATTCAATCCAGCATGAATTGGTTACTATGCACCAGGAGCTGTCAAACCTAATGCTACCCTGGAAGTAACTAAGGCACTACAAATTCTATTGTATAACACCCATGCAATCCAGTTACATACTGCTACATTATTATTCAGCTGGGTTTACAGCAAAAACTTGGCACTAACTTATTACCCACTGAATTGTTCTTGCAAATGTTCACTAACATTTCTTCTTGCAACATAGGTACACACACTGTTAAGCTTTCTGTTCATTTTACATACTCTCACAAAACTAGTTTTAAACCTTTTATGTTATACCTGCCTGAAGTACCTACTGTGTTACCACACCCACATAGCTTGCCGGTGTTATCTAACAATTCTGAGACTCGACTTTTAGATTCAGTTAACAAATTAGCTACCAAACATGGACAAATCACTCTTAATCACACAACTGTGCATATCATTGAATGGAATGGCAAAGATTACATGTACAGAGTGACTATTCCCAATGTAACAACTGTCCCTCTAACTCCAATCCTTATCTGCCTTGTTGTATGGATCTTGTATACCAGTGGCTATTGTGAATGTTTTTAGCCAAGACCTCAACCAATATCCAAGCAGTAGCCATCATGCGAATATTATTTTAATACCTAGGCACACTTTGGGCATGGCCCTCCCTTAAGTTAAGATGTAGAGGTTAGTGGTTTGTATTATTACATTGGTATTCGTTTTAAAAGAACACATTTTGTATCTTGGCATGGGGGTCATGCAGAGTCACTAAAGCAGATAATTGTGTTTCAAAGAATATTTGTATTTGAAGATTAAAACTCCTGCATATCAGGCACAAATGTTATTTTGCAACTTTTATTAGGAAATGTAGATGATTATACAGTCTTGTAAACCGAAGTTATATAAACTGCCTAATTGTCTTTATTTGTAGAGCAAAGCCCATTCCATGGCAGTCATGTTAAAAACAACCATGCAACTGTTACCTTGTAAATGGCCAGGCATCCTAAATTCTTCCGTGGGCCCTCCTCTGATGCGAACTCCATTCTTGAGCATTGCATTCGCCTGTAATCTGCAAGGCCCACTCGCTGAGCTTGCAGACTCCCTATGGCAGCACCAACCCTGTTGGCTTTAACCGGGGCCATAAACACTGGCACAAGAGCCCTGTCATACGCTGTTCAGCTGCTGTCTGGCTGACTGCCTCAACCACATCCTCATACATTGTTCAGTCGCTTGTATAGTATTCGTCCCCCCCCCCCCCCCCTTCCCCCCTGCATTGTCATCACACATGTTTAGGATCTGTAAAATGGCTCTCACGGAAGGGGGAAGAAATGTGTATGGTGAGCAGTTTTGCAATTTTAATGAGAGGAAACATTTTTTCCATTTTAATTGTCTTTCATGTGGCATATGGTACTTCCTCTTTGGTAAGACAGTGGCTGAGCCTGGCCCAGTGTAGTAGCAGATGTTTTGCATAACACCCACACTCAGTCCATGTGAACATCATCCTACTGTAGTACCACTTAATAGGGATGCTATGTTGAGTACCGATGATGGACGGATGCCCACTGAAGCACCCTCTGCCCACAAATAAGGTTTGGTGGGTCTTCAGATGGAGTGTCAGACGGGTCGGTGGGAATGTGTCAGTATTGAGGGTGCCCTCTTGCAATGACCAGACATGTCCACTAGTTCCTCCCTTTGGGAGCACAATGCCTCTCAATTTCAATGCAGCAGCCTCCTGCTGCTGTCACGAGTTTGAGTAGCATACCCCTTAGGTCTAGGCTTTTAGAGGAATAAAATCCACTGGGGATGCAAACAGTCTATTCTTTTGAAGGTTTTTTCCTACCACCACTAGATGTTCCACTTCCTGCTCATTTTCTCATCCTGACCATGTCATGACAGCTTTGCTACTACTGAGTCAATATGTGGCAAACTATTTATATCATGAAACAAGTGAAAATTGCCAACAATATACGAATAGTGCCAAAGTTATATAAAGTGTAAAAAAGTTCTCTGTTGTGTAGAAAGACCTTCAGTTGGAACTAGAGTGCAATCCAGACCTGATCCCTGTGCAAGTCATGCTCTCAATGTTACTTAATTTCAAAGTTATATGTGTTTAACTGTTTGACTGTTAACTGTTTTATGATGTTTGTCAATTAATCGATAGTAATGGCATTCCAGAATCAACTTAAAGTAGGTCAGCTACTCACATATCCCTTTACAGCTACATAGCTAGACTGCATCTCTGAAAGAATACAACAGTAATAAAAGAGCTGCTTTTGGGAATTACGTCAGTGAGAAAACTGCACACAACAGGTAGGAAGGAGTTCTAATCCCCAATTCACTAAGTTGTTCCAATAAAGGAGTAAATTAATTATTGCTGTCTCGAGGGGGAAGGAATGACCGGTTCTACCATATGTCATGCACACCAGTTTGTACAAACAAATGGCTAAGCTGAAAAACTTTTATACAGGTTTAGTACTATGGGGGGGGGGGGGGGGTGTCTAGCAGTCTCATGTTGCTAAATTAGAGGCAGTATATCAGTCATACTCTATGTAGAACTATCACATTCTAATCAAATGCTCACAGCACTGCTTCACATGTATGGGGAGCATTCCAAGCAACAGGCACTGCTGCCTGATGGAGAGGAGGTGGTCGACCATGGTCAGCTACAGCATCAGATGATTATTACATCATGAAACAGGCAAGAAGGGACCCACATCAAACAGCAGGTGCAATAGCAACTAAATTTAACAGGACTGCAATGCACACAGTCTCTCACTACACAGCAGTATGGCAACTGTATGAGGGTGGTCTCTTTGCCCAATGACCAGTATGCAGATTGGCAGCAAAGTTTGCATTGGTGTCAAGAGCACAGGGACTAGATCAGTGAGAACTGGGGTCATGTTCTCTCCTCCAATGAGAGCAAATTCAGTCTGAGTAATGATTCTGCACTTATCTTCACATAGCAATATAGGTGCACTGACCTTCAAATCTTTGAACACAGTATACTCACTGTTCAACTTTGCTGTGACACTGTACTCCTTCCACATGTGCATTCTTCGTGGAAGCATTTGGCCCTGACTTCGGTTTTATGGATGACAGTGCACAGTCACATTGAACAGCATAAGTGGAAGAGCTCTAGGAATGAGAGGATATTCGGTGAATAGACTGGCCTGCCTAGTCTCCCCAGCTTGAATCATAAGTCATGCTTAGCTGTAGCATTAGATTTATCTTCCTCTGTCATGAAATAAAGAGTGCACTTGTAACATTTTTTTGTTAGAATATAACATCCTAACATAAACTGGCCACTGACCACTGCCTTCTGCAAGACTGAAAGCTGCATGGTGAGTATGTGGTATTGGGAATGTACATAAGTGAAGCAGAGACAAATGGGGAATCATCGTAGTGATAATACAGGCTACAAATGAGGAAATCCCCTGACATAAATGACACTGATAAAGCAGTTTGTTATGAATGGCTCAGTATCTGGGAATGAGCATTGCAGAAATGGTGAACCTGGTAGGCTGTTCGTGTACTACTGTCATCTATGGAAAGTGGTTGAAGGGCGATGAAAACATAAGTAGGTAACAATGTGTTGTATGTACATGTATCATTACAGAAAATGGAGGGCAGAGGCTTGCCCACTCTGTAAAGCAGAGTAGGTGGCAATCTCTGGTAGATCTGATGAGCTAGTACAATGCTGGTGCAGACACTAGTGTCTGAGAGCACACTGTTCATTGCACATTGTTGACTATGGGGCTCCACAGAAAACAGTCCCTACATGTTCCCATGTTGATCTAATAGCATCTTCTGTTACCATTGCAGTGGTCACAGAATAATCAAGATTGGACCATGTATCAATGGAAATATATCACCTTGTTGGATGGATCACACTTGTTGTTGGGATACGCCTTCATCCAGGCAAGTGACTAGTTGCAACATGGGGGGGGGGGGGGGGGGGGGCAGGATTACACTAAAGGGCACATTTACCTGGGCTTCCATGGGACATGTCATGGTAATCAAAGACACAATGACACCTGTGACCATGTGAACTTAATTGTGGATCACCTGCATCCCTCCATATCCAGTGTCTTCCCCGAGAGCAATGGAATCTTCCAGCAGGATAACAGTCCATGTTGCAAGGCCAGAATCATTCTGCAGTAGTCTGAGGAGATTAGTAGTAAACTCGTTGATGTCTCGAGCACTGACCCAATGACACATATCTGGGATGCTATCAGGCACCACACCTACGAACTACTAGCCCATAGCTTATGTGAATTAAGTGACCTGCTCATAGACATTTGGTGTCATATAGCTCGACAGAAACCAATAAAGAGCTTGTCAAATCCATGCTATTCAGATCACTGCTGTATGGCATTCTAAACATGGACCATCAACATGCCAGAACGTAGTTGATGCAGGTCAGGTGAGTTTTAGCTATAACAGATGTGGGAGACAGTTTCTGCTCTCAGTTACTGGCCTTGGCATGCATCAGCTCAATCCTGGATGACTGAAATTTTCTGTAATGCCTCCCCCTATGTAGGACCTCTGCATCCCTTCTTTCCAACAAATCACTTTGGTTTAAATTATGCCTACTTCTTATTACACCTAAATTCACAACGTATCCTGTCATCCACACACCTAACTTGGCCATTCTGTGCATTGATGTGCATAACTGGGGTCCGAACTGTAAGCTTTTAGCCTGCTAACAGCTGCTAAAAGACATCCACAAATAATACATTTGGGTGGAACATGCTATTTCCTTACGGCACAAATGTGCTGATCAGCCCTGTCGCACAATGCTTCCAATGCCCTCTGATTTCACTACTTCATGTGCATCGGCACACAGGCTGCGAAGAGTATGCAGTTCTCATTTTTGTGCAGTGGGGTGCATTCAGCATGGTAACATGCTTCTGTCCATATGAACCATCTGGGTACAGCACTGCATACAGGCACAGATGCCTGCCTGGCTGTTCATTGTAGTGGAGGGTTGTGACGTCTGCTCCTGCACCACCACATGTCAACCATGCATCACCAGCTGGCCATGCTCCACCACAGCATCATTCTCTTCGCAGGCTGAAGACGCCGACTGTGAATTTTGAACTGTTATTACTCTAGGCCACATTGAAGATTCCTGACCCAGGACACAGAGTAAGAAAATCGAATAATATACACTCCTGGAAATTGAAATAAGAACACCGTGAATTCATTGTCCCAGGAATTTGAAACTTTATTGACACATTCCTGGGGTCAGATACATCACATGATCACACTGACAGAACCACAGGCACATAGACACAGGCAACAGAGCATGCACAATGTCGGCACTAGTACAGTGTATATCCACCTTTCGCAGCAATGCAGGCTGCTATTCTCCCATGGAGACGATCGTAGAGATGCTGGATGTAGTCCTGTGGAACGGCTTGCCATGCCATTTCCACCTGGTGCCTCAGTTGGACCAGTGTTCGTGCTGGACGTGCAGACCGCATGAGACGACGCTTCATCCAGTCCCAAACATGCTCAATGGGGGACAGATCCGGAGATCTTGCTGGCCAGGGTAGTTGACTTACACCTTCTAGAGCATGTTGGGTGGCATGGGATACATGCGGACGTGCATTGTCCTGTTGGAACAGCAAGTTCCCTTGCCGGTCTAGGAATGGTAGAATGATGAGTTCGATGACGGTTTGGATGTACCGTGCACTATTCAGTGTCCCCTCGACGATCACCAGAGGTGTACGGCCAGTGTAGGAGATCGCTCCCCACATCATGATGCCGGGTGTTGGCCCTGTGTGCCTCGGTCGTATGCAGTCCTGATTGTGGCGCTCACCTGCACGGCGCCAAACACGCATACGACCATCATTGGCACCAAGGCAGAAGCGACTCTTATCGCTGAAGACGACACGTCTCCATTCGTCCCTCCATTCACGGCTGTCGCGACACCACTGGAGGCGGGCTGCACGATGTTGGGGCATGAGCGGAAGACGGCCTAATGGTGTGCGGGACCGTAGCCCAGCTTCATGGAGATGGTTGCGAATGGTACTCGCCGATACCCCAGGAGCAACAGTGTCCCTAATTTGCTGGGAAGTGGCGGTGCGGTCCCCTACGGCACTGCGTAGGATCCTACAGTCTTGGCGTGCATCCGTGCGTTGCTGCGGTCCGGTCCCAGGTCGATGGGCACGTGCACCTTCCGCCGACCACTGGCGACAACATCGATGTACTGTGGAGACTTCACGCCCCACGTGTTGAGCAATTCGGCGGTACGTCCACCCGGCCTCCCGCATGCCCACTATACGACCTCTCTCAAAGTCCGTCAACTGCACATACGGTTTATGTCCACGCTGTCGCGGCATGCTACCAGTGTTAAAGACTGCGATGGAGCTCCGTATGGCACGGCAAACTGGCTGACACTGACGGCGGCGGTGCACAAATGCTGCGCAGCTAGCGCCATTCGACGGCCAACACCGCGGTTCCTGGCGTGTCCGCTGTGCCGTGTGTGTGTGATCATTGCTTGTACAGCCCTCTCGCAGTGTTCGGAGCAAGTATGGTGGGTCTGACACACCGGTGTCAATGTGTTCTTTTTTCCATTTCCAGGAGTGTATATTTCAAAATGTATCTTCATTTAGAGCTTAATAGAGTAATGAAATAAAGCCTGGCTTTACCCACTTTCACTGAAGCAACTTTTGCCTGACAATATCTGTTTATTATTATTGATTTGTCACCTTGTTTATGGATCAAATAGATCACTTTCAACAGCAAACTGCTGTGCTGATGTTAAACAACCAACAACCGAAGGAAAGTGTAAATCAGAGAGTTGCAGCTGCAGCAGTGTCTGGTGGGGAAAAAAGGATAAAAACCAATCCCCTGTAGTAACTGTGTCAAACCCATTTGCCCCTGTGACTTCACCATCTGTGGCACTGGCAGTTAATCTGGTAGCAGACATTTCCTTGAGTAATTTTACACAGTCTTTTTGAGGCAAGTCGAATGAAAATGTGCACATATTTCTTCAGGATATTAGAGATGTGGGTCATATGTGCATATGGTTGAGTGAGATTCAATTGAATACTAGCCAGCTTAAATTGTCTGGTGATACCAGGAGCTATTTTGCATCAGTACATTCACTTAGAAAGGCATTCTCTTTTGAAATGCTGTGCACAGGTTGATTGAACATTTCTTAGACAAAAAAGTGTTAGTTTATATGGGGATAAGTTATCCACTTTGAGGAAAAAAACCTGGCAAAGACTTTGAATCATTTGCAGACAGTACCTGGGCTGTCTCTTGCTGGAAATGTGTGTGTTAACAGAATGCCAAGAACATAATAATATCTTACTATGTGATGCAGAGGACCACACAATTTATGCTTTTGTAAAAGGGATTTATCTTAGAATAGGGGGCAAGATCATGTTTGTGTATGTTAGTCTTTCCAAGAAGCAGTTTGAATAACTTTATTAAGGGAGGAGGTAAACTGATTTGTAATAACTGCAAGCAGTGTGATTGATGTGCACCACACTTTTGTAATCAGCACCTGTTGCCAATGACTGGGACATCACGCACGGTGCCATGTTGTGTGCATTACAGAGAAATAGTACATATGCAACAGACATGCCCTAGGCTGCAGTACAAACAAAATAAGAATCTACCAAGTGTTAGAATTTGCTGCAGAGGAGATAACAGAGGTCAAAATTTGAGAAACATATCAGGAGCCAGATAGCCTCTGCCCTAAGCTCACATTAACTTAGATTAATCTATTGAAGAATCAAGGATTACAAAGGTGGAAAGTATGTTGTCAATCAGAGACTTAGATAACAAAAAAGTGAAGACACTGTTTGATGCCAGAGTGCATTCATGTCACTAAGGGGGAAGAGTAATAAATACATCAATTCATTACTCTTCTCCCTTAGTGACATCAATGCCTTGCAGCAGCCTTTCTGCCATCTGTGTGGGTCAGAGAGTGAAATAAAACACCTTATAGGCTCATGGGGGATTAATTTGAAGATTGGCGAAGAAGAATTTGTGATTACAGTAGATATATTGTCATTGGAAAATCCAGATTTTGACATGCTTCTAGGGAGTGAATTCCTGTGCTACATTCATGGGGAGCAGTTGATTCTGCATAGAAACTGTCTGGATAGGTAACCTAGAATTTCTATTTGGTATTGATAGTACTGTAAAGGCATTTGAGAAGGGCAGGAATGGATCAGTCCTATCATTCTCAGAAGATCAACGTACTTCACTGTTCAAGTCAACTGACTGTGAAACTATAAGTGGTGGAATGAGGAGGCTCTTCTAGGTGAAGGTCAAATTTAAATTCCTCCACACACTCAGCTATTCTGATGGATCATATCACCAGGAATAAGTCGCTCAATGAGTTGCGAGAGCATATGAAAAGTATATGAAGTACATGTCATCCAGTTGTACTAATGAATAAATATTTTTGTGTGTTAGTTTTTATAATTTTGGCAGGACAGATGCCACAACATCTAATGGAACACTTTTAGAAACTATAAAAGAGTTACCAACAAATCAAACTGTTAGGTGGGAAGACAGGGGGAAAAAAGAAGAAATTAAGAATGAAGAAGAGTGTATGTAAATAATGTACACATCACACCCCCTTGAAGCAGAAATTACAGGAGTAGTTGATGCATCTGCCTGAGAAGGATAGAAATGTGTTGTAGTTACTACTTGAGGAATTTAGTACTGTTTAAAATTTGATGCAATATGAGATTCCCACTGGTGATGCTAGGCCGATCAGTCAAAAGGCATACAGAATTCCAAATTATTTGCAACCTGTGGCAGGAGAGAGCATTAGAGAAGCTAAAGATATCTGTTGAATTGTGAAATGCATCTGCATTATTCCAACAGTTTACAGATTTATTGGCGAGGGGACTGAAATCCATGTACTTAGTGTATTTAGATGACATTAATGTGTTTTCCAATTCCCTGGAGGAACTTGCACAATGACTAAGAGACGTACTTTCATGTATAGAAAATACAAATCACAGCCTGAAATTGAGGTAATGAAAATCCGCAGAATCACCAGTTAATTATTTGGGTCATGTAATTTTAGTTGATGGTGTTCAATCTAATTCATGGTTAATCACTGCAGTAAAAGATTTCTCTTCTCCTCATAATGTAGAAGAATAATAGTCCTTTCTTCATTTAGCAAATTATTACTGACATTTTGTGCCATAATACACCACTACTGCCAAATCTCCAACCATACAGTTAAAGAAGGGAGTAATATTTACCTGGACCCTGAGGGTGAAACAGTGGTGCTAAAATTAAAAGAAATTCTTACATAATCACCTGTTTTGTCATACCCCGATTGTGGGAAACCATTCATTCTCTCATGTGATGCCAAAAATTTCATCATTCAGTGTGTTCTTAGCCAAGTACATAGGACATTTGAATGACCCATTGGGTATGTGTCTAGGCAATTAAATCAAGCCAAACTCCACAATAGTTCTAGTGTATGGAGTGAATTATTTTAAGCATTTTAAGTGACAAAGAGTTGTGAATACCCAGATGAATATTTTCTAACAAACATCCAAGCAGTATAAAGAAGGTGAAAACACTGCCTGTAAAAAAAAACACCAATATCATCTGGACTCAGCCTGCCGTTACAGTGTAAATGAGTTCTTTGATGCAAGAAGAACAATGTAAAGGAGTTCTTAGATACAAGTATACAAAATTCTTAAGTAAGAGATTCTTTTGCAGATTCCATATAAATAATGTGTAGATGACACTGCATGTATGCACAAGTGTATATATTTTTCTTAACTGTGTCTGATACTAACTGCTGTAGCTATGGGTGAATCTTATTTATGTGGGGTCAACCCTAAATCTCTTTTACAAATGCCTGAAAAATTGTGTATATCTATGTTCTTTTATGTAAATACCAAATACTTTTTAACACATCCAGTGTATCCTGACGTATTGAATATCACTACCAAAAGTGATCAAAGGATAAAAATAAACAAAAAAATAAATCATAATTTACATGTTTTTATAATTTACCTTGTATGGGCCTCTTGTTCAGAGTGGAGTTTCAGAATAGCCAAGCATAGGCTTACACTTGGTGCATGCTCGTAACTAAATTCTTCTCTCACTGTGGAGTTGTAATCTTCTTCTACAGACAATTTCCATGGAAAATCTGCCACTGATTCTGCCCTAAGTGAAGAGCTGAAAGTACCATCTTCAGAGCTTCCAGCTTCAGTTTTCTCAAAAGCATCCTGACACTGAGCGTAACAGGCATCACATACCCTTACAGATACTTTTCCATATCCTTCAACCTGGCAATGTAAATAAAATTCAGTGAAGACACACATATTCCACAGAACAGTATAAAAACACTTATTATGTTGCTTATTGCCAAATGTTTGGAAACATAAATAAAATTATATCACATTATGTGAGCCAAGTCAAATGTAAAATTTAGTTATGAAAACTACTACAAATAGTCACTGTTATTGATGATTTCTTCGATTATAATGCACAATGTGGAAAACTTTGCAATGCGATACTTTTGGCTTTTTACATGCAATGCTGTCTGCAAACTTGGTTCAGTATAAGTCTACAATTTCATGTCATGCTCATTTTTCGGTATCTGGGGTGAAGAAAAATTTAATGTCCAGTCAATGAAAAAGTCATTAGAGACAGAGCATAAGCTCAGGCATCCCTTCAATGTCAGTTCAGTGCTCTTAACCACTACAACATCTCACTTGGTTTATTCACCTGGAGAAGCACACATACAAATACACTCCTGGAAATGGAAAAAAGAACACATTGACATCGGTGTGTCAGACCCACCATACTTGCTCCGGACACTGCGAGACGGCTGTACAAGCAATGATCACTCGCACGGCACAGCGGACACACCAGGAACCATGGTGTTGGCCGTCGAATGGCGCTAGCTGCGCAGCATTTGTGCACCGCCGCTGTCAGTGTAAGCCAGTTTGCCGTGGCATACGGAGCTCCATCGCAGTCTTTAACACTGGTAGCATGCCGCGACAGCGTGGACGTGAACCGTATGTGCAGTTGACGGACTTTGAGCGAGGGCGTATAGTGGGCATGCGGAAGGCCGGGTGGACGTACCGCCGAATTGCTCAACACGTGGGGCGCGAGGTCTCCACAGTACATCGATGTTGTCGCCAGTGGTCGGCGGAAGGTGCACGTGCCCGTCGACCTGGGACCGGACCGCAGCGACGCACGGATGCACGCCAAGACCGTAGGATCCTACGCAGTGCCGTAGGGGACCGCACCGCCACTTCCCAGCAAATTAGGGACACTGTTGCTCCTGGGGTATCGGCGAGGACCATTCGCAACCGTCTCCATGAAGCTGGGCTACGGTCCTGCACACCGTTAGGCCATCTTCCGCTCACGCCCCAACATCGTGCAGCCCGCCTCCAGTGGTGCCGCAACAGGCGTGAATGGAGGGACGAATGGAGACGTGTTGTCTTCAGCGATGAGAGTCGCTTCTGCCTTGGTGCTAATGATGGTCGTATGCGTGTTTGGCGCCGTGCAGGTGAGCACCACAATCAGGACTGCATACGACCGAGGCACACAGGGCCAACACCCGGCATCATGGTGTGGGGAGCGATCTCCTACACTGGCCGTACACCTCTGGTGATCGTCGAGGGGACACTGAATAGTGCACGGTACATCCAAACCGTCATCGAACCCATCATTCTACCATTCCTAGACCGGCAAGGGAACTTGCTGTTCCAACAGGACAATACACGTCCGCATGTATCCCGTGCCACCCAACATGCTCTAGAAGGTGTAAGTCAAGTACCCTGACCAGCAAGATCTCCGGATCTGTCCCCCATTGAGCATGTTTGGGACTGGATGAAGCGTCGTCTCACGTGGTCTGCACGTCCAGCACGAACGCTGGTCCAACTGAGACGCCAGGTGGAAATGGCATGGCAAGCCATTCCACAGGACTACATCCAGCATCTCTACGATCGTCTCCATGGGAGAATAGCAGCCTGCATTGCTGCGAAAGGTGGATATACACTGTACTAGTGCCGACATTGAGCATGCTCTGTTGCCTGTGTCTATGTGCCTGTGGTTCTGTCAGTGTGATCATGTGATGTATCTGACCCCAGTAATGTGTCAATAAAGTTTCCCCTTCCTGGGACAACGAATTCACTGTGTTCTTCTTTCAATTTCCAGGAGTGTATATAAGTTCTTTTAATTCAACTAAACATGCAAAATTTCAGAGATGAAAGCGCAGAAAAAATTTATATTCTCATATTTCACTTGCCAGATAGTGTAGGGGTGACTGCGAATCCAAATAGAATATTTTATACAAGACATCTACCTCAGCAGGAAGATATATGAAATAGACAACCCAAATGGGAAGATAATTTTGAAAATATGTTGTAACCAATAAAATCATCAATTAAAAGGAAGCCACTGTAGTTACATTGAACTCTCCTGACAATTCAGTAATTGTGTGTGTGTGTGTGAGAGAGAGAGAGAGAGAGAGAGAGAGAGAGAGAGAGAGAGAGAGAGAGAGAGAGAGAGAGTTATTAAAATTACCAGCTGCACACAACCCTGGCTTGTTTGCCCGGACGTTTTAAGTGATATCAGTACCAACCATAATATCTTACATTCTATGATGACACCAAACTTGCTTACCCTCATTTTTCTGGAAGAACAAGTTGCACACACAACACGTCCACAGCGTCTGCAGTGATGACGACGATTGAACATTGAGAATGTTACTGAATGACAAGACATGCACTGGATTACCTGTTGGGACAAAAAAAAAAAAAAAAAAATGTACAGCTGTTACTTCTAGAGGGTCAAACATGAGGAATACAGGGCTACTACAAATCATTTATTCATTTTCAAGATTTTATATTTTCCAAAGCATTATATATACAAATAAGATTGATGCATTATGCACATCAGTTAGCATTACAAATGAAGTGTCTTACTTTTTGTGAGTTGGAATATGTGAGATGTTTACCTGTTACAACAGTGCATCATGCATTCAGAAGGCAATATGGAAAAGAACAGCCATTCAGAAGGCAACATGCGAAAGAATAAGCGTGTAAACAGAGCATTGTGCATTGAAATCGACAATTTAGGGGCACAGGTTACCTTAGTAAAAAGAAAAGTACTGGTCAATCAAGTGTGCCAAATGCAACTGTGGAGACAGTGAGGGAAAAAGTCATAAACTTGGAATACCACAGCAAACTGTGTCGAAGATTTTGTGACAGCAGTTTCATTTCAAACTGGACCACCTGCAGCTCGTGCAACAATTAAGACTTGAAGATTATGGCTGGTGCCTTCAATTGTGCATCACAATGCAGAAAGCACCTGAGGAAGAACATTTTGCCTTGAAACTGATATTCAGCAATGAAGCAAACTTCCATTTATCTGCAAAGGTTGATCAGTAGTGTAGGGCACTGAAAATACTCATGAAATTGTGGCACACAAATGAGATTCACTGAAGGTTAATATTTTCTTCCCCATATCACAGATGAAACTGAATGGGCCGTTTTTCTTCTGTGAGAAGACTGTGATGGGTACCTCTTATCTCTATATGTTGCAGCTGTGGTTATTTCCACAACTGACTGCTGATTTGGAGAATTGAATCTTCTAACAAGATGGAGCGCACCTTCATTGAAACACCAATGTTCATTGATAACTAGACGACTAATTTCTACATTGCTGGATTGGATGGACTGTTGGAGATAATGTAGATCTATTGCCTTGGACCCCAGATCTCCTGACATAACATCTTGTGACTTTTTCCTTTGGGTTTATACTAAGGACCATGTTACATACCCCCACTCCTAAGAACACTGGAACAGCAGAGATGATGCGTCAGTACTGCTGTAATGACCACTGAGAGGTCATTGCTACTAAGGTATGGAATGAACTTCATTATTGCTTGAACATGTGTTATGTGACTCATAGAATATTTTTAGAGTGCAAAGTGCAAACTTATTGAGGTTATGATTCTATTCATGTAACTGTCATATTTGTATGTGTAATACTTTGGAAAATATAGAGCTTAGAAAATGGATGAATCATTTATAGTAGCCTTGTACAAAGGTGTAGAATTCATAATACCTTAAAGGGGCTCCAACAGCATGTCACAGGTGGTGTACTTAAACATATGTAGACTAAGTAATCAGAGAAATTGGTACAGAGAAAACATATAAATAGAGATATTGGTTAGAATTGACACTAAAACCAAACAAAAATAAAAGTAAGACCTATCCAACAGCCTTCAGCCAATTAATACCCATATACAACCAGCCCAACCACCTGTGCACTTCAAACAATTAAAAAATTATGTAAATAACTGTTAGCAAGTATTTGCCTCAAGAATAAATGTCAGTACTGCTGATATACACACATAAAAGTATATACATTATCGCAGATTAGAGAAACAATACATTGGGGAATGTTAAAAGGAGATGTGACGGTAAAGATTAAATGTGTGGGAGTGGGGTGCCAGAGAGAGTTCTCTGCTAGAGTTGACCTCTTTGAGGATGTTTATATTCAAGCTGGTATGAATGACCATGAGGCAGTCATAGCAACACTGGTTACTTTAGTATCCCCACCAGTCGATATTGAGATGATTGCAGATGAAGAGGCACATGTATTGCAGTGAAAAAGTGCAGAATGCTACCACAGAGGGTATGCATGAGGTGATGCATGGACACAGCCACTGACTGAGGAGCTTACCAGCTGTGGCAGCAGACCTGGCCCAGCAGCTCTTATGTGGACATCAACTACCTTGGACCTGGCCTTCGCTCACACCATGCTCTTTTTGTGTGTGTTTAATTACTCTGTCACTCACTTTGGTCATGTCATGTATACTATGTGCTCTTCTCTACACAGTGTTTGCACTCTCTGTTCTCCATAGACTGACTCATACATCAACTTTCATTCCCTTTTCTCGAGATCACTGTCAGCTAGTGTGGTAATATTTTGTGCCAGAAGTGACAGTATCATGGCACTGTCACACCTATGTACATACAAAAGCAGTAACATAGGATGTACTTGCCTGTGTTATGCTTTTCTTTTTTGTATCGCTAAACTGTGGCCACTGTGGACCTGGCATTTTTGCAATGCTGGCACCATCAAATGCTGCAGGAGGTGCAGATGCAGGAAATTTTCAAACTAAATGCTGAATGGCTCAACGCCAGTGATGAGCCAGGTGTCTGCAGAGAAGCATTGTTCTCCCCTGCTCCTGATGCTATTTGCCAGTTTCGATGAGTCTACAGAAAGGTGGGCAAATTATCTAAACTGGTTTCTGCTGAACTGGCAGGTAAGGTGCATCATCGATCCTTTTGATAAGGCTGCCTTGTTATTGTCCAACAGTGTGGAATAACATACACGTACAGCAAAGAGCAAACTGTTCAACAATCGGCAGATGGCATAATTATACATGCATGGCAAATTGCCCATGGGCCCCATTGGGTGAGCCAGGTGCTCTTGCCTTCCACAGAGTTGCCATATGTTGATGCCATTGATGATTCAAGTGCAGTAACATCATGGTGCTTTCTACTTTTGCTCCCATTGGGCTCAATGGGATCGAGTTCTTCACAGCATCACAATCCCCGTTCACAGAATTTTTTGGATTCTTGACGTCACTCACCTTCCACACCCATTTCCATTCAAAAGGCAAGTCAGAGGTCCTGTCCTGACTATCATTTGGTGCATATTCCAAGGGCTTACCTGCCTGTAGATGCCATGCATCAGGTATGCTGCAAGGTAAGCCATTTGCCAAAGGTCTGTGACAGTCAGTGAGCCTCTGGATGGTTGTTGGGGTCCCTCGTGTTTTCCCTCAACTCAGAGGCTGTCTCTGGTGACTCACAATCATCATCCTAGCATATTCTGCTTACACTGAAAATGGGTGGGTGATCAATTGAGTTTCTGGTAGATATGGGAGAAGGGTTGGGCCTAATTAACTTAGATCTGTGCACGCTCTTTGGTTGCAATGGCTGCTATGTCAAGTTTTGTCTTACAGTAAGCAGTTGTTCCATTGAGGGGGCAATTTCCCATTTATGCATATTATAAAAATGTGGAACATTATCACACATCAAATTGTACAATGTACACCTGCAGTTGCAATTGGATGTCACTTCTTGGAATTTTTTAATGCTCAATACCTCATTTGGGTTCTACCAGTTTCATCACTTGTCTTTTTTCTAATTTTGCCTGCATTAATGAATGATATTTGGAGCAGTTCATCCAGGACAATTCCTGTTGTATATACTACCTTGATGAAATTTGGGCAATGGGCTCCTCGCAAGAGGAGCATTTATGATACCTGCTGTCTGGTGAACAGCGTACACTGCAAGCTAGATACATAGTTTTATCACCAAACATGCATTTTTCAGGACATGTATTTAGCAAAAATGGCCTTGTCCCTATGGGTGAGCACATCAAAACCATCAACAACCTGCCAACATGCAAAAATCTAAAGGAGCTCCAGTGATTTGAGGGCAATATTTCTAATCGTACGAAGTTCATTCTCAAGGCTGTGCACATCCACGATTCTCTTAATTGGTTTGCCACAAGGTTACCAAATTTAAGTGGTCTACTGACTGTCAACAGACTTTTCAGTCACTCAAGTAGTGTTCGTGCTCTGTTGCCTGTTTGTGCCAGGTAAAACATTAATCCTCGCCACCAACACATACCAGTATGTCAGTGTTGCAGTTCTGTCACATAGGAACCCAAATGGCACTGAACAGTCCTTGACATAGACATCAAAGATGCTTTCTGTGACACAACATAACTACACACAGGTGGGAAAGGAGACACTAGCTATCATATTCAGCATTATAACCTCAATCTCTCTCTCTCTCTCTCTCTCTCTCTCTCTCTCTCTCTCTCTCTCTCTCTCTCTCTCTCTCTCTCTCCCTCTCCCTCTCTTGTATGGAGCAAAGCCCGTACTATGGAGCAAAGCCCGTACTCATTACTGAATTCAAGCCCTTGGCTTCCTTATTTGTTTCTTGCTCTAAGCTACCAATCAGACTGCCCACATGTTGCAGAGGTGGACTGCTTTTTCAGTAATTATTGCTATGAGATTCATTATCACTCCATCCCCCAACATGCTAAGGGAGATGAGCTATCGCAGTTGCCAGCAGGACATGGACCAGAATTTGCTTGACAAGAGACCCTACCCTTTGCATTGGATGATACCTTGCAGCAAACATTGCTACATTTTTCTTTGATAGTGCATGAGGTCATGGCTGCCATGGCTGCTGACCAGCTTTTTCAGAAAATCATTTCAGCAATCCACACGGGATGGCCCATGCACACTTGTTTGGGAACAGATTTGGTGTGGGGCGTGAGGTCTCCACAGTACATCGATGTTGTCGCCAGTGGTCGGCGGAAGGTGCACGTGCCCGTCGACCTGGGACCGGACCGCAGCGACGCACGGATGCACGCCAAGACCGTAGGATCCTACGCAGTGCCGTATGGGACCGCACCACCACTTCCCAGCAAATTAGGGACATTGTTGCTCCTGGGGTATCGGCGTGGACCATTCGCAACCGTTTCCATGAAGCTGGGCTACAGTCCCGCACACCGTTAGGCCGTCTTCCGCTCATGCCCCAACATCGTGCAGCCCGCCTCCAGTGGTGTCGCGACAGGCATGAATGGAGGGACAAATGGAGACGTGTCGTCTTCAGCGATGAGAGTCGCTTCTGCCTTGGTGCCAATGATGGTCGTATGCGTGTTTGGCACCGTGCAGGTGAGCGCCACAATCAGGACTGCATACGACCGAGGCACACAGGGCCAACACACGGCATCATGATGTGGGGAGCGATCTCCTACACTGGCCGTACACCTCTGGTGATCGTCGAGGGGACACTGAATAGTGCACGGTACATCCAAACCGTCATCGAACAAATCATTCTACCATTCCTAGACCGGCAAGGGAACTTGCTGTTCCAACAGGACAATGCACATCCGCATGTATCCCATGCCACCCAACATGCTCTAGAAGGTGTAAGTCAACTACCCTGGCCAGCAAGATCTCCTGATCTGTCCCCCATTGAGCATGTTTGGGACTGGATGAAGCGTCGTCTCATGCGGTCTGCACGTCCAGCACGAACACTGGTCCAACTGAGGCACCAGGTGGAAATGGCATGGCAAGCCGTTCCACAGGACTACATCCAGCATCTCTACGATCGTCTCCATGGGAGAATAGCAGCCTGCATTGCTGCGAAAGGTGGATATACACTGTACTAGTGCCGACATTGTGCATGCTCTGTTGCCTGTGTCTATGTGCCTGTGGTTCTGTCGGTGTGATCATGTGATGTATCTGACCCCAGGAATATGTCAATAAAGTTTCCCCTTCCTGGGACAATGAATTCACGGTGTCCTTATTTCAATTTCCAGGAGTGTAGATAATGAGGCACTCATGACGCATCTCAAAGAGGACCTTAAAACTGATTCCTGATAGGGGCATGTATAAGAATTGTGGCTCAAATTTAAAGGAATAGTAGACCAAGTGCTGGCTAGATATATACCTACAGCCCAATTAAAATTACCTGACAGCTGATGTCTGTTACTTGCCACTGCCAAGCAAAAAATCAGTTGTTGGTTACTGGTCAGTTAAAGGTGATACACAAACATTGTGCGTCACTTCACAATGCTGTTAATGTGCAATGGGGAGCGATACCAGAACTGGCCACCACAAGGTATGACAGAAATGTGAGATGCTCTGTTGACAGCTGATTTTAAGCGACCAATGACTGAACTGTGGCAGAAGGTGGATTTGGTAGCCATGAATTTAAATTAATATTTTAACCAAACCAGAACCTTGTGATATGCAATGTATCAAAGAAAATGACAGTCACCAATCTCAGCCAGAACCAAAATCACAATTGCTTTGTTCTTGGTGATTAAAGCTACCAGCAAACTCAAGACAGAAAAATTTTAGTTTCAGTGATAAAAGCAAATGTAGTTTCCCACTGTTATTGGTTAGCTGAAACTAGTCTCACAGTGGCCACACAAGCTGCTATGTTACCACCTGATGAGCAGCCCTGGCTGGCACTTGGTTGCAGATTACAGGTGACACAAGCAGATTCCAAATGAAAACAGAATGATAGGAAGAAAAACACAAGCAAATAAAAAAAGTCAATATGATGTTGAAAATATAGTGGCAAAGTATTAAAAATTTAAAATATACAATTAAACCAATTAACTGAATTAAAATAATAATTAAATTCTTAAGATTACACTTAGAAATCACGAATTTTTATTGCATTCAATGAGATCTGAACATATGACCCTCAACAAGTCAGGTTTAAATGCTAACCACTGTAGTATGTCAGCACAGTGTGTGAGTGTTATGATTTTTATGACTTTGATGACCCAGTTGCAATGATGAATTGCAGCCTCCTAAATTAGGGCTTCATGCAATGTTATGTGAAGTTTTCTAAAGTAAGCTGATCTCTGTGATAATAATAAATGTAGATATGGTCCTAAATTGCATCTTGTGTGGAAGGATACAGTACTGTTTGGTTAATGCTGTGTTTGAAAAGTGTACGTTTTGTTAACATTGTGTGTGTGTGTGTGTGTGTGTGTGTGTGTGTGTGTGTGTGTGTGTGTGTGTGTGTGTTGTTTTTGGTGTGGTTATCATGTGTGATGAAATATGAAATAAAAGGCCCAGAACCAGGATTCAGGATCTAAATCCATCAAGAAAAGCAGTTGCACAATGAAGCAGAAGTGAAGACCAATTGTTGTGGCAGCTTAGCAATGGCGAATGGTTCAGGAGTGAGGGTGAGTGCCCTGATTGGATGAAACAGGCTCCAACATGAGAAATGACAACCATCAAGAGATTTTAATTGGTCTATAGTGGAACAGTTCACAATGGTAGAGATCCTACATCAGGGCTTAACAACTGGCCGGTTTTGAGTGTGAGTACTCGCGTCTGCTCAGGCACGTGCTCGCGAGCATGTGCAAGGTGGAGGAGTGGGGAGGGAGCGGAAATGCACGCGCACGTCTGAATAGGGCCACAGTGTGCCTATTGAATTCGCGCCGTCTGTGTATCGTTTTAAGTCCTACGATCAGCTCTAACAGTCACTTCGCTGGTTAAGAATCATGTCAAGTCACCGTTGTGTAAACCCAACCATGCTTTCGCAGTTCAACCCCCATTGGGAGGAATTGTATCTGTTTACAGAAAAAGATGGTGTTGCAAAATGTTTAGTATGTCACAAAATGCTGAATTCTTTTAGGAAATTTAATTTGCAGTGACATTACATGTCGTACCACGCGAAAGACTACGGAAGTGGAAAATGTGATGGACCAGATCATGCACAGGAAGTTATTAAACTTAAAAGGAAGCTATCCAAAGAAGATCTGTACAACGACGAAAAATCAACTGAGGCAGCCCTCAGAGTGAGTTACAAAATTACTTTACTTTTAGCAAAATCCCTGCACCCCTTCACTGATGGCGATTTAATAAAAGAATGTTTGGTAGTTGCAGCGGAACATTTGTGTCAATCTCAAGTTGAACAGTTTCGGATTGTGCCCCATTATCTAACATGACCATTATGCGTCGCATACAGGACGTGGCAGACGACGTCCAGAGCCAGCTTGCAAATATCTGTAAAGATTTTATAGTGTATTCTCTAGCTTTGGATGAAAGTGTTGATATCACTGGAACAACACAGCTTGCCATATTTATTAGAAGTGTTAATAGAGATCTTCAGGTGAGGGAGGAGCTCCTCGATGTAGTAGCTATGAAGAACACTACAACCGGAGGTGATATTTTAAGTAGCGTTGAAGAAAGTGTTGAAAATATAGGACTGTCATGGAATTCTTTAGTTTCAGTGTCTACAGACGGTGCTCCAGCGATGACAGAGAAAAAATAAAGTTTTGTTGCGCTGTTGAAGGAGGAAATGCAAAAACTGACCATGCTGAATGAAATAAGGGGCGTTCATTGTGTGATCCACCAGGAAAACTTATGTGCAAAGAGTATCACTCTAAAAAATGTGATGAGTGTTGTTGTTCGTACAACAAATTATATAAGGAAGCATGGGATACAACACAGGCAATTTAAAAGCTTTCTTGAGGATGTAGAAAGCCAGTATGGTAGCCTACCTTATTACAGCGAGGTCCGCTGGCTTAGTCATGGCGAATTATTAAATCGATTTTTTTGCCTATTAGATGAGATAAATATGTTCATGGAAATAAATAACATGTGTGTTCCTGAATTGAAAGAGCCTCATGGAAATGTGATCTCGCGTTCTTAGCAGATTTAACTAGCCATCTGAATGCTTTGAACATTTCACTACAAGGGAAAGATCTGCTAATTACTCATTTCATAGATCGAATATGAGCTTTTAAAATGAAATTGACACTTTGGGTGAGTCAGCTGGAAACAGGAAATCTAGCTCATTTTCCTAAATTATCGTCCATGCAAGATGTTCACAAAGACTGTGAACGTTATTCACATAGTTTAGTTGCCCTTAAGGAAGAATTTGATCAATGCTTTCAAGATCTGACAGCACTAGACAGTGATTTTGATCTGTTCTCCTCTCCATATTCAGCGAATATTGAAGAGATTCATCCTGAGCTGCAACTAGAAATTATTGACCTGCAGTGTGACAGAGAATACAGAGACAAATTTCAGAACAAGAAAAACATATTGGAATTCTACAGACACCTCGCTCAGGATAGATTTCCTCGTTTGCACAAACTGCCCGCTGCGCCTACAATGCACAAGAACAATTACACCGAACATAGACACAATTGTAAAGGGCAAAAAGTACAAGATAACCGAGAATCCCACACTTCAGTGACACCTTATATTGTGTAACAGTTCACAAATTAATACGAATGTAGAGGCATACACTAAGCTAATAAAATTATGTGGCACGTGTACATTCTCCTTTATTTGTTTCATTTGTCGCAGTAATAATTCATGAGTGATATCCCTGCAGGTGACCGCGGATTTACATTGACTGGCAACAGCTGTTGTGTGCCCCACATGACTCTCTCCACTCTCTGCTCTGGTCCGGTAGAGGGGGTAGCGTGCTTGCGCTGCTCCGTGCTCGTGCCTTGCTGCTCATGGATTGCTCCGCGAGCACGTATGTTGTGAAGCCCTACCCTACATGGTAAAGAGTCATAGTAAAAAATTTCCTAAGGAAACACCAACTTCTGCATAATGTGTACAAAACAAAGCATAGGATTATAGAGAGATGCTGAATGAAACACTTATGCCTCTCAGGAGTGCACTGTGTGAAGTTTTCAAAGACTACCATAGCAGAATCTTATCAAAAGATCTCTCGCAAAACAAAAAGAAACAAATATCTGGAATTTAATCAACCCCATGTACTTTCTGGTAAGTACGTTCGTAACGTTGACTTGCAAAATTATGAACATCATGGCACATTTAGTTTTTTTTATTCATAATAATATGGACTGATTTGCGAAACTATTTTATTGCAAGATATGTTCTGTTGATAGTGTTCTACAGCTTTGATAAAATTTAAGAAAGGACATAATTTAACATAATAAGCTGCTGTTTAAGTTACTCTTTAATGTGCGACCAGTTCTGATTGAAGAGCATTATACGGTACCTGTTGTACAAAGGTTATATGTGCAGAAAAAATTCAGGCCAAAAGGGTACCTGTATTTCGAAATTGTGAGAACTGGCAACATTTTTGGAAGTATGTTGTACTGTTGGAACCATTACTGACAACAACAATTGAAAGAAGTTTGATCTGTTGTTACTGTTCTAAGCTGATTTTCAGCAGTCACTTGCAAACTCTCCCTCACACAGCACAGAATGAATGTAAAATAAAATTTCTGGAACCTGTAAAATTCTCCTGTAAGAAGCAACATGGGTTTCAAAAGCAATGACCATGTGAAACTCAGATTGCTCTGTTCATACAGAAGTGTTTGTGCATGGAGGGGGGGGGGGGGGGGTGGTGTCATGTGCAGGCGTGCTTGGAGCTTACGGGCACTCAACACTGAGGTCATCAGCACTCTTCATACACTAGATCCAAAAAAGCAATAGATGCAGTCGTCCAGGTAGATGTCATGTTCCTTGACTTCCAGAAGGTATTCAATACTGTTCTGCACTGCAACATAATGGACAAAATTGTAACAAAATGCAGAAAAACCTGCAGAGCACTGCTTGGTGCAGGCAATTGACCCTCAACATAAACAAACATGTGCTGGGAGTACATAGACTGAAAGATTCTTTATTGTATGATTTCATAATTGCAGTACTATCACTGGAAGCAGTTACTTCCATAAAATAGCTACAAGTACATGTATAGAGCAATTTCAACTGGGACAAGTACATACTATTAATCATGAGTAAGGCAGAAGTCAGACTGAGATTCACTGGAAGAATCCTAAGGAAACGTGGTCCATCAACAGAACAAGTAGTTTACAAAACACTCGTTTGACCAATACTTGAATATTGTTCATAAGACTGGGATCCACGTCAGACATGTTTGATATAGGAAACAGAGAAGATCCAAAGAAGAGTAGTGCATTTCATTACAGGTTCTTTTATAAAGCATGATAGGATAATGGAGATGCTCAGTCAACTCCAGTGGAAGTCTTGGCAAGAGAGGTATTCTGCATCACAGTGAGGTCTACTGTAAAAATTCCAAGGGTGTACATTCTTTAACACATATATAACAAGACCACAACAGCATATTTGGGATGTGTAAAGATTTACACCAAGATCTTCTCCATAGCTGAATGGTTAATATCGCTGCCTGTGGTGTGGAAGGTCCCAGGATTGATTCCCGCCACTTACTCAGACTTTTTTCTGAGGTATGGAAGTTTGGAACGGGGCTCACTCAGCCTTCTGGGGCCAAATGAGGAGCTGCTTGAATAAAGAAGCAGTGGTACTATCAGAAGTAACTTACTAACAGTAACAACTGGAAGGATTAGCGACATGGTGATCAGATGGCCCATTTTCAAAGACTGCTCTTAATTCTGTCTTGTAGGCAGCAGTTGGTCAGTCAGAACAGGCCTAAGGCCTAATCCATGAGTGGTGTTTATGTTTACTTATGTTACACCAGATAGTTAGCTTGAAACAGAATCTTATTTTATTCACAACAGAGCTGCAACTGCTAGTCATAAATATATACCATTTTTCCTGAAACACTGATAATTAAAAAATTACTATGAAATGAATATTTGGTTTCAAGAAATAATACCTCATCATCTGGAACCCATTCACTTTTCTTTGGCACTCTGTCAGGCACCACAAACTCTTCACTTTGGCTGGAGATGGAAGCCAATGAAACCAGTAATCTGTCCTCTACAGGAACACCTAGTGTGTTAAGTCTAGCAGCATTTCCAACTCTTGTGTCAAGTGCTTTTGAGGCATACCTGTGACAATACAAATTAAAATACTGTTAAAACATGAATTCAACAAGGCTGCAGTCTTTTTGATAAAGATGTTAGACATTTATATTAAAAAATTAAAGATCACATAAATTTTGTAAAACACATTATTCATAACTTTCATCTTTTATATAAAATCTGTTGCAATTATAATTTTGACTGTGATTTTGTGACACATGATTAGTGTGAAGAAATATCAATAAATATTTGACAGTGACAGACAGTTGTTGCTCCGGTCACCATAAAAAGCATAGGAAATAGTGGTTTTTACTGAACTACAACATTAAACATTGCAATGTGATGCATTCCAAATATCTGGAATAAATATCCTGACAAAATTTAGTTGCTCTCTGGTTTACATTCCATATTATGATGTAAGTTCTCATATAACTGGTTGGGATAACTGATTCTTATGTTGAAAGTCAAGGTATATTAAGTTCCAATATTGCTACAGCTTCTAAAGTATTATAAATATAATCCATAGTTCCAGTTGATAACGATTTTATTTTTATCAGGTGTCATAATCAATCTAACGTTTTCACTGCAGTACAAATGTCAGTGGTACATAATGTTGAGGACTGACAGATTTTGCTATTCTCACCTATGAAGATTGCTTCCCTCACTCCTTTATATCTTAATGTTGAAGAATTGGAAATTTTATGCTAAATATTTTAGTCAGTTTCAAACTAATACCTAAACAAAATTTATAATAAATAATCTGTTTGAATTCAGTGTCAAAATGGTGAGAATAAAACATGCCGATCAAGTAAGTGTATGCAGTAATGACAAAAAACTGTATAACATATCCATAAATAATGACTCTGTCATAAATATAACAGATAATTTATAGGAAAAATGTATCACAGGAAAATTCAATTGAGAAAACAAATTAAGAGACAGAACTGCAGGCCAGTAAATCATGAGACAGAACTGCTATCCAGTACCTATATGAGAGGTGAAATATGTAGCACTGTTGACAGACACATATGAAAGTAAATCTGACACAGTACCGAGCTTTCAGAACTAACAGTTCCTATATCAGGCAGGCTAGGTCAGGGAGTGTGGATAGGGAGGGGGGGGGGGGGGGATGAAGGTGGAGGAAAAGGGATACTTTGAACTCTTTGTTTATCCTTCTCCTCATTACAGGTGGGTCTCTCTCACACTGTGGTCTGCATGGGCTGCCTTTTCTTTTTAACCTTACCCAAACTGTCCCTCTCTTCTACTGCTGAAGGTAATTTATAAGGATAACATGGATGTCCATCCTATGCTCATATATAAGAAAGATCACTGGAATAGGTTTATCAAGCAGACACAGCATGAAATAATTTTTTTGTTCCAATTTTTTTTTATGTAAGGGTTAAGTTGGATACAAAATTGGAGATGGGAATACATATCTGGCAGCAAAATATTTTGTCATGGAGAAACATTCCTTATTAAACTACTACCCAATGAAATTACTAACAGTACTTAGAAATCTTGAACTCTGTTATCAAAATAAGAAATATTATTCACATGAAAAAATTTTTAAAACAGAGCAGTCTGTAGTATAATTAAATAGTTAAATAACAAAAAAGGGGCAAAAATGTGTTCCCTCTCCAACAAGATCAGAAACACAAATAGATAAATCAACAGCCACCAGAATCAATAAATTCTTTATATGAGTAGCTGAAAAAAAAAAAGAGAACCAAACATACAGGAGATTCATTAGCTATACTTTAGTAGACACTGCATACATAAGTAAGAGAATTTATAACTAGGAACAGCGCCACTAAAGATATTACAACATTCACTGCATCATTATAATTCATGCCAACATAAAAGTAAAATTCTAAGTATGAGATCTGGAGCTTAATTCACAGGCTCCTCTTGAGCTATCTATGCAAGAATTTAATTATTCTAGGCATACTGCTGACCATATGGAAATGTTGCTACTTGTATCAGCTCTTAACTGGAAGGTGAATAAATGATTTGCTAATAGGTCATTTTTATTATTGTTGTTGCTGCTATTGTTATTACTATTAAAGGACGGTGAAAACACAAGGTAATAATTTAAATACATTCAGTGGATACCTTCGCAACAACTTATCAATTGATGGCTCTGATGCAGGTAATGAAGGTGGAATGGAAGAGAGACCAGGTTTTGCAGCAACCATAGCTCTTTCCAAAGCTCCCAACTGCGTATTCATCAACAACTGCTCTACAATTAAATGAGGGTGTCCAACAAGGCCCCAGAGTGCTGAACACTCTGCTGCAGAAAGTGCTCCCAGCATGTCAGTACTCAAGAGCATCAATTTATACTCATATTCCGTATCCTTAGGTAGGTCACATTCCATCAAGAATTCCAGTACAAACTTCAAACCAACAATGGTTTTCAAATGAGGCAGTACATCTTCACATATGGAAATTGCATGAGATGTCTCTAAAGACTGAAGTAGCTGAAACAATGAAAAGCAGTTTAATCCCTTAATACAAGTTGCATTACAATATTTCCTTATAAGTTAAGATCAATACTTTCATTATTAATTCAAATACTGCAAAGTACAATTAACTGTGGATTCCTCTACATATTCAGATGCTTAAATTTAAAAGAGTTTCCTTATTCACTTTGCAAAATGTCCATTTTCTTTCTTAGGTGTAGCTATTCTTAGGTGTAGCTATTTTGAAAAGGTGAGCACACTGAGTGAATGTAATGTAGGTCATGATTATGTTTTTAATGATGACAACAGAAAGGGGGAATATTTTTTATTATGCCACCAAAATAAAACTTTATTCTGCTGCAACTAGTTTTGAATTATTGTAATCATCTGGCACACTTGAATGTAATATACTTTAAGAGAATACAATTTTCTGAAGGAAATGTCACATACTGGTTGGTTGCAATTATACTTTCAATATTTAACATTGTATAACACGGAAACTAATTACCGTATGAATACCAAACTTGGTAGCATTAATGTCAATGACATGGGGAAGAGAGATAATGTAGAAGCAATTCAGTTGAAACACTTTTAATGTTCTGCTACAGTACATCATACCATTACATACCGGTACCATTATTGTTACAAAAGGGGCTCAATATGGCACCCATCAGTATTGAGAAGAGTCTGAAATTACAGGATTGCATTCTGCATAGTAGAATGAAGCATGTTCATATGTATGCTGGCTATATCTCTTGATATGCTGTGCCCCACAACAACAAGTCACAAGGAGTGAAATCAGGTGATCATACAGGAATAGATTGTCTGATAATTTGGTTGTTTCTAAGTGTGTTTTGGAGAAGCAAGTGAACTTTATGAATGATGTGTGGTGGGGCCCCATCTTGCATGAAAACTATTGATTTTAATATGTGTCTCTTCTGCACGGCAAGTATGATACGCCAGCGAAGCATATAGCAGTAACACTGGCCAGTCACAGTGCACATCTTTGGTCCTTGAGAGCAAATCTCTTTAAAAAAGAATTGGCCAATGATGAATGGAACATAGCCGTGAAGCCACACCATATGGTGACACATTCACCAGACAGAGGAACGTGATGCACAGTGACTGGAGGTGAAGATCCCCACACTCGGCAGTTCTGTGTGTTTACCTCACGCATCAGAGAAAAATGAGCTTTGTCTGTCCATCAACTTCAATTCTCGCAAGAAAGTGGAGAGTGAAGTCAACATGTTCTTGTGGTGCCCTGTGGCACAATCTGCAGTACAATATGGATCTTGCATAGATACCAATTGAGAATAGTTTGAAGCACCTTCCATACAGTGGACCACGGGGTGTTCAACTGCCATGACACAGCACGCACACTGCCTGACGATTGTGAATTGCATGCAGCATTATCTGCCATGGCAACAGCAATTTCATGAACCACCTGTGGTGCAACTGGTCATTGGCCTCTTTCCAGAGCAATGACGAGTTCTCCAGTTGATTTGAACTTCTTCATCATGCTCCGCACTGCAGGTGGAGAAAGATGACCCTTCTGTAATCCTCCCAGTAGGTGATATTCTTGAAGTGCAGCTGCAGCATTACTGTTGTTTTGGTAATAGAGCTTCGCCAATAATGCCCTGCTCCTTTTGTCTGAGCTCATGATGTCATGTCAATAAGCACACAGAGACTGGTCAGGTGTGTGAGACTATGAATCATGATGGCTGATTACGGCACCTGGTGGCCATAGTTGGAACTGGACGGTGGCACTGTGATGCACGGAAATCATGCACCCCATACTCAGGACCTTAATGCTACCAAGTTTGGTACTCGTACAGTAATCAGTTTCCACGTTAAATGTGGTAAGTATGGGAAAGTTTATTTATAACCACCTGACATAGTGCTCTAATCACATTATGTAGTTAAGTACTTACCTTTACAATCAAAGTATTACAAAGTCATATGTTCACAATTGAAATTTTTATTAAATATATAGTTCATGCTGTGGAAGCTAGTGAGCCTCCAAATACAAGCACAGCACACATGGTCCAGTCACATTAATTTTTCCACTCCTATGCTTGATGTCAACATGTAATGACCACTGACAGATGGCAGGTGGCAGCACTAGCAGTGCAGTGTATATAAAGCATGTTGGGGGATGCAGAAAACAGTGCAGTCATTGTTGTAATGTGCAAATGGACTGATTTATCTGACACGCAAAAGGGCATGATCACTGGCTTTTGAGCCAAGGATGAAAGCATTTCCAAAATGGCTAAGTTTTTAAACTGTCTGCATGCTGTCATGGTTAAAACATATCCTGCATGGGAAAACTGTGCTATCTAAAACTGGCATCGAGGCAACTGTGGTGCACCACAGGATACTGATTACAGGGTTGAATTATGGCCATGTAGATGTGTACAGGTGAATAGACGTGCAACTGCTGAGCATCTGACTGTCCAGATGAACCAAGAGGCTACCAACAGTGTCTCCTTAATGACTATTCAGCAAACATAGCTGCATATGGACCTCCGCAGCAGGCAACATGCTCATGAGTCCATGTTGACTGCTGTTCATTGGTGATGGAGACTCGCTGATGTGCACTGAATAGTGACAGGTGGCCTTTTCAGATGAATCATGTTTTATGCTTCATCAGACAAATGGCTGTTTGTGTATATGGCACAGAATGTCTGAAAGCAAACACCCTGCAACCAGGATGGAACATTATGGAGTGTGGAATGCTTTTGCGGCATTCCCAGTGTGATCTCATCACTCTGGTAGGCAAAATGGACCAACATAAGTAAGCATTTATCCTTTGGGATCATGTCCACCCCTACATGCAGTTCGTTTGACTCAGCATGATGGCACCTACCAGCAGGACAGTGCAATGTAGTGTACATGTATGGTTCAAAGAAAGCCCCATCCCAGCACATACCCCACACAGACCAGATAACCACAGTCAAATGCCACATATCACCAACCCCAATTCAGTTCTAAACCTCTCATCCAGATCCCTCTCTCCTCCAGAGACATCTATTCTATCAAAAGGCTTAACCTTTAGCCCCACACCTAAATTCAACCACACTGCCCTGGTTAAAGATCTCCTCTCATTCACCCGGAACTTCAACTGGAAATATCACTTCACTACCCAAACACAGCCCCCAAATACTAGACCCAGTGTTGAACCTTGTCTAGAACAGTTCCGACCGCCTTCTCAAAGGGATCCTCCTCCCCTCCCCCAAAACAATCCCTTGCAGACATTTCAGGAATTCCTCACGTCCAGTGTTGCCTCCCAGTCCTTCTTCAAGATCATCCCGACAACCCTCAACATCACCCCAGCTGAATCCCATGCCATTAAGCAGCTGAAAACAGACCGCTCTATTGTAATCCTTCTGGCGGATAAAGGCTCCACAGCTGTGGTACTTGACCGTGTGGAGTATGTGGCAGAAGGACTGCGTCAACTCTCCGACACCTCAACCTACAAAGCTGTTACCCAGGATCCCATTCCCTCCATCCAGACTGAGCTGCAGAAAATCCTAAAAATCCAAGGTCCCTCACAAGGCCTCACAACGGCTTCCATAGACTTACTCACTCCACCTGAGCCACGTACCCCTACCTTCTACCTATTACCCAAAATCCACAAAGAGAACCATCCTGGCCATCCCATTGTAGCAGGCTTCAAAGCCCCAACAGAACGTATCTCAGCTCTGGTAGACCAACACCTCCAACCTATCACCCGCAGACTCCCATCCTACATCAAGGACACAAACCACTTCCTAGAACGCCCCAAATCCATTCCCACTCCTCTCCCACCTGAAACCTTTCTCGTCACCATAGATGCTACATCCCTTTACACAAACATCCCACACACCCATGGTCTCTCTGCCCTTGAGCACTACCTCTCCCAACGCCCACCCCAAGATCTTCCAAAAAACTCGTTCCTTATCACACTTACCAACTTCATCCTCACCCATAATTACTTCACTTTTGAAGGCCAGACCTACAAACAAATCAGGGAAACTGCCATGGGAACCAGGATGGCTCCGTCCTATGCCAACCTCTTCATGGGTCGCATGGAGGAGGCTGTCCTGAAGACCCAACAGCTGCTTCCCCTGGCCTGGTATAGGTTTATAGATGACATCTTTGTGGTCTGAACTCATGGTGAAGAAACACTCCTTAATTTTCTCCACAACCTCAACTCCTTTTCGAATCTGAATTTCACCTGGTCCTTCTCCAAAACCCAACCCACCTTCCTGGATGTTGACCTTCATCTTGTTGAAGCTCACATCCACACCTCTGTCCATATCAAACCCACCAACAAACAACAGTACCTTCACTTTGATAGCTGCCATCCATTCCACATCAAACGCTCCCTTCCCAACAACCTAGGTATTCGTGGCAAACGTATCTGATCCAGTGACGAATCCCTCAACAATCCCTCAACCACACAGAAGCATCTCCCTTGTCACCCAATATTATCCTGGCCTCGAATACATCAATAAATTACTCCACCAGGGATATGACTTTCTCAAGTCAACCCCTGAAATGAGATCATCCCTTGACAAAATTCTCCCCACACCACCCAGAGTTGCCTTTCGTCATCCCCCTAACCTCCGTAACATCCTTGTTAAACCCTACAATATTCCCAGACTACCTTCTCTACCCAGCGGTTCCTACCCCTG
Source organism: Schistocerca gregaria (assembly GCF_023897955.1). Classification (NCBI taxonomy): domain Eukaryota; kingdom Metazoa; phylum Arthropoda; class Insecta; order Orthoptera; family Acrididae; genus Schistocerca; species Schistocerca gregaria. Next base: position 368,752,425 of record NC_064931.1, read on the forward strand.
TAACCAACCCTGCTGCAAAAGCTGCCCCATGCATCCCCTCACAACCACCTACTCCAGCCCCGCTACTGGTAAAACATACACAATTCAAGGCAGGGCCACGTGTGAAACTACACATGTCATTTATCAGCTGACATGCCTGCACTGCACAGCCTTTTACATTGGTATGACAACAACTAAACTGTCTGAGCGCATGAAAGGACACAGACGAACTGTCTGCCTAGGAGATGTCCAATACCCAGTAGCGGAGTATGCCCTCCAGCATAATTCTAGGGAACTAGGAACCTGCTACACCGTATGTGCCATTTGGCTTCTCCCACCCAACACCAGTCCCTCTGAACTGCGGAGATGGGAACTTGCACTCCAGCACATCCTTTCATCCCGCCATCCCCCTGGACTGAACCTACGTTAAACAACCTCACTCCCATTTACTTTTCAGTCTTCTCCTCTTTCCCTTTCCTCTTTAGCCATTCATGCATCTTTTCATCCTACATCTTTATACTATACACCTCTTTACTTCTGTATGCATCCTCTTTGGTTTGAAGCTGGCACAGTACCTACAGTAGAATATCTTTGGCTTCCCTCTGAAAACCATGCCTGCATCCTTGCTACCCTTCCTGTTTTCCTTTCCCTGTTGCTTCATTATCTGGGTTGTGAGTAACTAAATCCACTTTCCCTTCTTTCCTTTCTTTCCCCTTTTTCCTCCCTGATGAAGGAACATTTATTCCGAAAGCTAGGAACTTAAATTTTCAGTTGTTTTTTGTGTTTCTATCAGCTGTACTGAGCTGAGGTAAGTACTGGCCAGCCCCTCTATCTCTTTGTTAGTAATTGTTTCACATCTTTATATGAGATTTTCCATTAATTAGATAAATGTTAATTTGCATTACACGCTTTATTGGGCAACTGAAAATCTATGCTGGCTGCGGCAAGTTGCACACCAAAAACTGTGGTCCATGAATGTATGGTGTGGGATTCTGCAGCACAGAATTATAGGCCACTATTTCATTGAAGGAAATCTTAATAGTTGGAAGTACACCACATTCCTGCAAGAAACATTATGTCTGTTACTGGAAGAAATACCTTTAGGAACAAGGAACAGAATATGGTATCAACATGATGGGTGTCCAGCACATTTTTCGCTGATGGCTAGAAATAAGTTGCAGACACAATTCCCAAATCACTCGATTGGACACGGAGGAGATGTGGCATGACCGGCTCATTCACCAAACTTAACGTCTTTAGATTTTTTCCTTGTGGGGATTTGTAAAAGACATTATTTATAAAGATGTTCCAACTACACCTGAAGATATGCGAGAGAGAATTGTCAGAGCACGAGCTTTAATAAGTGCTGAGGTCATAAGGGTTACCAATCAATCCATGATAAGAACATTGCAGCTCTGCATTGATACCAATGGTCATACTTCGAACACCTTCTGTAAATGGACGTTCATGCCACCTTTGTGGACCTTCAAAGACCTGGATTTGTCTCGATAGCCGCTATCAGAAAATAAGTACCACACTATAGCATGCCAATTAAAAAAAAAAAAAAGTTGACCTTCATATCTCTGAACCAACCCCCACTAGCAACAAGAAACCAACGTCATATTATGGCCCACATTGTCCCATGCAACCTTTGTCCCACAAACTTTCCAGCTCCTATCATACTTTCGGAGTTATTCTTGGTGGAAATAGTTAGTGACTCTCCCTGTATATGAAAATAAAAACCATGATCATGGAGAAAATAGAGAAGCAGTTCAACCAACCATGAATCTGTGAATTTTCCACCAATACTCGAGGCAGAGAATCTGGAAGGCCATGCTTGGCTTGGAGGGCCAGAAGAAGGGGGCATTCCACCATTGAGCTACTGTCTGTAAGGTTGCATGACGACAATGTGTAAAATAAGATTATGGGTTAGCCTGGTATGACTACTGCAAAGGTGATATAGTGTAGTGGATTCCTTCTGGGAGGAGTAGATAGAAGAGTTCCATTCAACAGCAGAGGGGGCAGTAGGAAACCAGATATCATCCCATTTCTGAGTAAGTAGAGGTCTTATTTGCACCTGCAAATCCACACCTGGCATGGTCCTAATTTGTGGCTTGGGAGCCACCCAAGGGGCTGGGGTGAGAGGGGGGGGGGGGGGGGGCAGGGGGTGAAAAAGCAGGGGAGCACATTCCAGGGAGGAGAGGCGAAGATCCTGGCAGAGGGCTGCAAGGCAAAATTCAATTGGTAATCCTACCTGAGGCCAGATATCAGGAGGTCAATGCCCCTTGTACACAAGAAGAATGGGACACATCGGATGATCAGGGAAATATCAAATGGTGTCTGCATCTGAGACCAAGAAATGGTATCATCTGAACTGAAGAGGTAAGATCCATATTTCAGCAAGGAGACTGTCTATGGGCCTAGTCCACAAGGCATCAGTGGCCAGACACATTCCATGATGATGGATTGGGTCTAACAATTTCAAAGCCACAAGCACTGCCAAACCATTAACCTGGCAACCATTGTACGTTCAGGATGAGGCCAGGACTTTGTAAATACAGAGAATAGTAGCATGATCCATACCCCAAGAGGTGTGGGCAGGAAAGCAGAGGCACTTACACTTCTGCATGTAACTAGCCATTAGCTGATTAATATGGGGCAGCCAAGTCAGTTTTTTGTCAAAAAGGAGAGCCAAAAAACAGAACTATGAAACAACTTCCAAGTGCTGGGTGCCCAAGTAGATTTCTGGGTCAGGATGGACTATGGTATGATGACAGAAAGGCATGACCTGCATTTTTGCAGGAGAGAACTGGAAAACATGGGAAGGGGTCCACACAAAGGCCCCATCATATGGTGCCTTGGAGCTGGTGTTCAGCTGAGGCTACTGACTGGGACCTTACCAACTACAACGGTCACTGACATATGGCTGAGGGATGACCAGCAGCTGGACAGAGGTCACTAGCCCATTGATGGTGATGAGGAAGGGTGTGACACTCAGGAGAAACCCCAGTAGGATGCCACTCTCTTGGACTAGTAGAGAGCCTTATATCAGTCAAAAAAACTGCACTGAGGTGTTGGCATTTAGAAAATGCCTGTTGGATTGTTGTTTCCAACTGGTCATCCTGTTGGATTGCTGTTTCCAACTGGTCAGAAGTGTTGGTTGTGGAGTCTCTCTCTCACGAATTACACTGGTAGGGAGGCGAAATGCACATGATAATCTGCAGGTAACCATCCTTACATGCAATCTGCAAGCCACATTAGTGAGGCAAATCGGTCAGCAGCTGTCAAGAAAGATGTTGGGTTTTTGCCTGGATTAAGAATACACACAATGATACTATCTCACCACTGACAAGGGAAGACACCTTTGAGCCAAACACAGTTGAAGACCATGGAGGAGATGAAGCCACTGAGTAATATTCAGGTACTGAATCATATGAATATGAATAGAATCAGAGCCGGGGGTTGAATCATGAGAAGAGGAAAGAGCCCAATGTAGTTCCCAGTCAGCGAAAAGTTCATTATATGATTCTATTTGGTGTTGGTTAAAAAATAGGGGGATGCCTTCTACTTGCCGTTTCTGCATTAGAAAGGTACCTGGATAATAAGAGAACACTGATGCTGCACACAAGGTGTTCAGTAGGAAACAATACATTGGTATAAAGACCACCCTGAAGGGCAAGACCTGGAACAGTAGCTGATTGTCGGCAGCCCAGAAGACTATGCAACTAGGCCCTCACCAGGGATGAAGGCGCATATGTTCACAGGAAGGAGATGTAGCTCTCACAGCATTCCTTCCTACTGTGTTTAATTAGATAATGAGCCTTAGCACAAAGCCACTTAAAGGTGATAAGGTCTATGAAGGATGTAGCTTGAAACACTGCAGGGCTGTTTGGTGATCCTGAACAGCTATTGCAATCTCTTCTGGTCTACCAGAGCACTGGCTGGCAATCCAGATCTGCAGAAAGAGGACTAGGAGTTCCAATGATGTGGGTGATCAAGTTGGAGATGTCTTGTACACCCTCATCAACACAATGGTAGAGAGAGGGCAAAGGTAACAGCAAAGGCATATTGGCTCTGCAAAAAACCCAGTATAGTAGTCATTCCATCTGGCAGTGGCAAAAAAAAAAAAAAAGAGAAAAAAGAAAAGAGGACAGGATCACTGGAAAGTGGTCCCTGTCATGAAGATCATCTTGTACTGAACAATGCAGTGAAACAAGACTGGGGGAAGAGATCATCAGATCAATAGTTGAAAAGGTGCTATTGGGGGAAGAGATCATTAGATCGATAGCTGAAAAGGTGCTATTGAGGGCAATGAAGTCGCTAGGAGTACCATCATTGAGGGGACACAGATACTGGTTGGTGAGAAGCTGGTACAGTAGAAGGCCCCTACCACATGAAGTGGTAACCCCCACAGGGGGTGGTGCACATTGAAATCCCAAAGCAGGAGAAAAAGAGGGGGGGGGGGGGGTTTAATTGGGTTAGGGTGGTCAAACTGCAGATAAGTAAGTGGCCTGCCTGGAGGTACGTAAACATTGTAAATGATGATCTCTGAGATCATTTGCACTTTCACCAGTATTGCTAGCAACAATGGTATGAAAGGGAATCCAGTGACTGACAACATCAGTGCAAACCAATGTACAGATTATTCCAGATGATCTCTCAAAGCCAGCACAGTTCTGACGAAATGCAGCATAACTACAGAGCATTGACACAGTTCCTCTGAATGATCATGTTATGGATGTCCAGGTTAGGGGTGAAAGAGCTGGGAGAACTGGTCATGCCCCAGGATCACTAGCTGTCACAAATGGTGGTGGAACCAAATCAGTGAGCACTGGCTCTCAATCTGGCAGTGTGAGGGGATCTGGCATCACTCAGGTCACCGGAGTAACCTTGCCCCAATTCCTGCTCCTGTTCCTCCTCCTCCTCGTTCTTTATCTCCTCTGCCTCCTCTCCCTCTTTCACAGCATTTAGTGGCCAGGATTCTTGTGAAGGCTTATCTGCAATGATTGTGGGGACAGATTAATAAGTAGGCAGTCCTGGGACCCAAAGGTCACGGGTCCTTCAGCCATGGGCTGGTGTTGGGCATCTGATCTTTGGGTTTCCAGGGAGATGGGTCCCGAGAGGGAGCCCTGTTACTGGTCAACACCAGAGGAGAAACCACTCCTCTGGCCAGGTGCAGGAAGTTATTCCCAAAGACAGTGACATGGGAACAAGAGAGGAAACCAGTAGGAGAACTGGTCTAAAAAAAAGGGGGGGGGGGGGCAGCGGGCATGATGGTTGTGGTTTCATATAATTGGATATCATATCGTCAGGATGTAGGCATTCATATTTCTTACATGCAGTATAAGTCAGGTGATAAATACATTTATATTCCTGTATTTTATTTTATTTCTTGAAGACTGAGCAAACTGTTGAACATGGAGGATGGTGTTCCATACAATTAACACACAAGGGGACTTGTTCACAAACTTGACCCTCATGGAGTGTGTCTGCTGTTACGACATTTTGAGTTCACTGTGCAGTGCGATGACATATGACCAAAGAGCAGGTATTGGAAGCACCTCATGGATGGTGGGACATACAGTTTCACTTCATACTTGTACACTGTGACTAACTTCTCCTGGGAGGACATTCCATTCAAAGGCTAAGATAAAGGTGCTTGCATCTACTCCGTTATCCTTCGGACCTTTTTGGATACATCGGACATAATGTATGCCTCGTCGCTCAAGATTAGCCCCTAGTTGTTTGGAGTATAAGGTCTCAGTGGAAGATGACTCCTTGGACCATATTCCAAGTATTGTCTGAGAAAATTGTTATTGTTATGTCACTCAGATGTTCATATGACTGATGGGTTGTAGGTTGTGGACAAGAAGAGGCTTTAACAACTAGTGATCCACTGCACATTTTTCATGATTAAACTTCTCCAAATTTATCCTCAATATGTTACTTGAAAAATAAGGTCTTTGTCACACAGAAAGTGGCCGCATCAGTTCATTTACATACTAGGTATCAAATAAATTGTTTCACTCCTAGGTATCTGGCTTGTTCCTCTTTCCACAGGGGTAGCCATGGTAAGAAAACCTGTTGGGTTGTAACTGTCCACATTGAAGTTTTGAGTCCTGTCTAAGGAGACAGGCAGATCAGAATGGCCATTGTTCTGTAGTAATTTGATGCAGAAGTGATTTCTGGCATTCCCCAAAGTAGAATCATAGGCCGCCTGTTGTTACTTATGTATATAAAAGATTTAGGAGACAATCTGAGCAGCTGTCTTAGGTTGTTTGCATATGATGCTGTCATTTATCATCAAAAGTCATCAGAAGATAGAAAGTTGCAAAAGAATTTAGAAAAGGTATCTGTATGGTGCAAAAATTGACAATGGCCCCTAAATAATGAAAAGTGTAGGCACCACTTAGTAAATCTGTTACATTTTCTAAGTGTTCTGCCAATAAAACACAGTCTTTGGTTTGCCTTCCCCACAAAATTTTCTATGGGTTCGTTCCACTTTAAGTTGTTTGTAATTGTAATTCCTAGGTATTTAATTGAATTAACGGCTTTTAAATTTGACTGATTAATCGTGTAACTGAAGTTTAATGGATTCCTTTTACTACTCATATGGATGACCTCACAATTTTCATTATTAGGGTCCATCCTCTTTTGGGGTACTGCTGCATGGTCTGGGATGCTTACCAGATAGAATTAATGGAGTACATAGAGAAATTTTTAAAAAGAGCAGCATGCTTTGTATTATAGTGACATAAGGAAGAGAGTGTCACTAAAATGATACAGGATTTGGGGTGAACCTCATTAAAACAAAGGTGTTCCTCATTACAGTGGAATCTCCTCATGAAATTTCCATCACTGGCTTTCTCCTCCAAATGTGAAAATATTTTGGTGACACCAACCTACACAGGGAGAAATGATCTACATAATAAAATACGGGAAATCAGAGCTCCCATGGAAAGATATAGGTGTTTGTTTTTTTCACGCACTTTTCGAGAGAATTATTGTGAAGGAGGTTCATTGTACCCTTAGCCAGGAACTTAAGTGTGATTTACAGAGTATCCACGTAGATGTAGATGCCACCTACTAAAGTTCAGCACACTCTCCTTGGATGCCACCCAACTGCAGCCATGGTCATTTGGTACAATGGCCGTAGTTGGGAGTTCTGATGCCCCAGGAAGATGGGCCTCTACACCTTGGGAGCTATCAGGTAAGGCACCAGGAATGTGACCCCTATGTTATGAGGGGGATCAAACAAAAGGGTACAAAATGACTCCATCATGTTGTATCAGCTACTGATTTCGCCATGAAGTGCAAATAAGAACCTACACAGGTACTATGTATAGATTATCTCTAATACTGCATGCAGTAAAAGCTACTTAAGGTGTTCTTCCCCCGTCAGTCCACACTACCAAAAAATTTGGAAAATGAAGATCAAACCCAGAAAGGGACCACTAATTAGTTCAATCAAAATGTGGTGAATGAAAGAATATTCCAAGAAAGGAAGGCATAATCTATGTAATAGCCAGGTCGACATCAAAGCTGCTACCATGAGAGAGAGCAAGAGATGAGAGACTGCAGCACAGAAACAAAAGGAGGTGCTCAATAGCTTAAGGTCCTGTGCTCACCCAGTATATACTTATGAAAGAGTCTATATTTTGTAAGTACATAAACTTGCATCATCAGTCTAGTTTCTTTCACCTCTGATCTCATACATGAAAACAGAGTACAATATGTCTGCAATAAACTGCTCGTCCATTTCCAGTGCATCAACTGATTTTGACAAAATTTGTCACAAAATAAGAACACTGACTGAGGTGGAAAAACAGTCCCATACTAATATGCCACAATACACTTTAATTAGCTTGTACTTTTGTGACCTATTTTTGTGGTTGATGGTGGCGGTGGTAAGAGGGGGAGGGGGGAGGGGGGGGGGCAAGTATGCTTTTTCCCCTAATCTTGAACTACGTATGCCTACTTATCACATATTGTCATCTATGTGACTGATGGAAGTACAGTTGATTAGTATCATGTTCATTAAATTTCAAAACTTTGTTTCTAATGTTAAAAAAAATTCTTCAAAATTTAAAATTTATGAAATGGATAACTGCAAAGCATTGTAGTGACAGCGACAGCTCTGAAAATCCAGTTTATATGAAATTTTGTTGCACCTTCCATATACAGAAAGTATGGGGTCAAGGCTAGTACTCACAAACATAACAACATTTGAAAGCAAAGGAGCGAAACTATTCCAATAAAGGAAATATGTTATGTCTGCATTTTTCATAAAAGAACACTGCCTACTGGAATTTGTGTTCAAAATGCTATGTAACTGTTTTTCAATTCTGTGGCAGTAAAAAACTTGAAAATCCAAGGAAAGGGTAACTAGATAGACAGACAACTGCATGTTTGCTGCAGTTGAGAGTCTCTTTAAAATTATAATTTCTGTAGTTAGTTATTATTTTCTCTAAATATAATTTCCCCACATCGTTACTTTAGAACAGACTGGTTATCACCCCCCAAGATAAACTGATTATATAATGAGAAACCAAAACACTTCCATCACTAACTACCATTGTAAATAATAGCCTTGATTGTTCTTGTGAAAACATGTTATTTTCATTACTTTTGGAGTGGCTGATATTTACAAGATTGAAAAATAAAATTCTACCTTACTTTGCATAAATAGTTTTATACTTCAACATCTTTGTTTTCTTTGGCCACTTTGTTTTCTTAAACTGGAACAAGGTAATTATAACTTAGTTATGATGGGGACAGAAAAGAGGTATGTAAAAGGTATAATGTTTAAGAGTTCAGATTTTAGAATCTCTTGCAGAATGCCTTTTACAGCAAAATTGGGCAAAATAAGTTTCATCTAATGTAGACAGATATGACACATGGATATTAATATAATTAGTTTATGCCAGAATTAAGTTATCACCACCACCACCACCACATTATAGGTAGAGTAAAAGTTATTGATACTGTGGTGCACGTTTTTTTTTTTTACGGTTTTTTGCCAGAAGCAGTGTATGTGCAGTGCAGGTATTGTATTAATCATGTCAATTCATGCTTAGAAGCTGTGGGTGCTGTTTCCTTGATTAGAACATCTACAAATTTCAACTGGTCACAGTTCCAATCAAGAATTCTTAAAACTTCTTGAGAGACCACAATTTTCCTTAGCCATTTACAGACAATCATAAGTGATACTTTTAGTAGGAAAATTGTGGTGGAATGTAAACACTTTAGGAATAAAGGAGACCACTCACCGAAATGCAGAACTGCTTAGTTGTTGACTGAGACACACAAAAATAAAGAAAATTTGCTAGCTTTGGAATGAATCCTTTCTTAAGAGGACACACACACACACACACACACACACACACACACACACACACACACACACACATCCCTGTGCCCGTATGTCGTGCCGAGTGGACACACAGTGCCAGGATTGCAGTGTTTGGAATGTGAAGTGGTGGGCATTAGAGATTATATGGGGTGAGGTGGACCAAGGGAGAGAGAAGCAAGAGGCAGAGAGGGGGAATGGGGCATGTAGGTAGCAGCTCAAAAAGAGGCAGTTATTTTGCTGGCTAGGTATGTGGGAGGAAGGGGTGGCTTGAACAGGGGCTAGACGCATGATGCATGTGTGTCAGTGTCAGTGGGGAGCAGTGCAAGATGAAAGTGGCATGGATATGTGAATTGGGAGGGATTGGTAGGGCAGAGGAAGAGGAAACTGTTGGGTGGAGAGTGTGGGGACAGTGGGTTAATGAACACTGAGGTCAGGAGGTGGAATCTGTGTAGCTCAGAAAAGCTGGTGGTGGAGGGAAGGATCCAGATGGTCCAGGTTGTGAAGTAGGCATTGGAATTGAGCACCACTACCCATCAACACCCATCCTACACACAGTGAACTCTCTCGTCAGCACCTCATAGCACCCAGACTTTGTCTAGCTGACCTTTCCAATTTACAACATATCCTCCAAAACTCCCTCTCAACATTCCTCCAAACACTGTAATTAACCTTTTCACCAAAAATCTCAATCCCACAGAAGTTTCAGTCCAATCTCAAGGCCTCATCTTGAGCCCACCATACTAGACTTGTCAATTCCTACAGTGAAAACTGTGTTTGCTACCAGTCCCTCTAACGAAAGCCAACCTAATCTCAACACTGAACCTTGACTCTCCCAGTACATACCACCATCCAACCAGGACCCTCCCCCTTCCTACCTAACTACCATCTGTTCACCTTCCAGGAATTCCGTATCTTCAACTTGGTCTCACCATTCTTACACAGGTCCCTTCCTAAGAACACAAACCTTTCAGCAGAATAAAGGGCACCCATATAAAACCTCAAAACAGATCCTGACTTAATCATCCTCCCTGCAAACAAAGGCTCTAGTCACTTCATGATGAATCACAGTGACTACCTGACAGCAGGCTTCTGCCAACCATTGGACCCTCCTCTAAAATCTCTGCCATAGTGGTCCAATTCCAGAAGCCCAACAAAACCTCCAAGCCCTAAAAAAATCCTTAGGTCCATCCCACAACCTATCCCTCGAGTCCATCTCCCTCTTTGCCCCAATGACATCCCAAAACACTCACCTTCTACATGCACCCCAAAATCCATAAAATCAACAACCCTGGATGCCCCACTGTAGCTGGTTACTATGCTCCTCTACTGAAAGAATTTTCACCAATGTTGACCAATATCTCCAACCAACTGCGCAAAACCTAGTTTCTCAAAATGTTCAAACATGTGGAATTTTATGGGACTTAACTGCTAAGGTCATCAGTCCCTAAGCTTGCACACTACTTAACCTAAATTATCCCAAGGACAAACACACACGCCCACGCCCGAGGGAGGACTCAAACCTCCGCCGGGATCCTAGTTTCTCACATAAAAGATACTAATCATTTCCTCCATGGACTCTCCACCATCCCAACCCCTTTACCTCCTGGATCCCCACTCATCACTGTTGATACCACTTCCATATATATCATAAATCCCTCATACCCATGGACTTGCCACTATTTAACACAACCTCTGAGAACATCTTTCATACACCAAACCTACTACTTCATTCTTAAAACATTAGCAGCTATACTCTGACAACAATTACTTCTCCTTTGAGAGGAAGGTATGATGTTCATTGAAATGAAACCTGGTCAGTGCGTCTACATTTGCCTTACATGTAAGTTGGCACCACGTAACTGGGGGTATGGTGGTGCCATCTATTGGTAGAGAGACTGTCACGTGCACACCATTTGATGTTGCATAACGCCAGTGTGGTTTCACACCGAAGAGAAGGTGGTCACACAAGTTATCATCCACTACCGAACATGCAGGCGAGTAAGCAGGAACAACAAGGAGTGGTTTGATGTTTGGTGGTGGAGGTAGTTGGAGGCTGTGAAATGTATTGACAGATGAAGGCTGTGTACGATGAGTACAGTCTGAGTTGTTCAAGTGTTGTGAAATGGCAGAAACAATTCTTTGAGGGGTGCGAGTCACTGGAAGATGATCCTCATCCTGCACAGGCTCATCATGCCATCACACCGAAAATAGTTGCGGAAGTGAATGCTTTAGTCTCGGACAACCACAAAATCACCATCGACAAGATCCATCGGTTACTGGGTATTAGCGTGGGCACCACCCACACCATAATGCATCAATACTTGAATCTGTGCACAGTGAGTTCCCCACCAACTGACTGCTGAACAGTGCAATACTCAAATGGGGCTGTCTTTGAGTCATCTGCAATGTTATCATGAGGAGGAATGCAGCTTTCTGTCACATATTGTCACAGGTGACGAAACATGTTGTCACCATTTTGAACCGGAAGTGTGTGACTGGGTCCAGGCTTGGATCAGACAGCAGCCTACTAGCTTCTTCAAGGATGGAATCAACTGGCTACTGTCACAATGGGATAAATGCGCCAACAGTTTTGGCAACTATTTTTGAGTATGTGTACTGTGTATAACCACATTTCTGAATTAATAAAATCATTACTGTTACTTTACATTAGTGACCGGATTTCATTTGAATGCCCCTTATACGTACACAAAGCCTCAACATAGACATGAGCACCCACATGGCATCCTCCTGTGCCAACCTCTTTATGGATCAGCTAGAGGAAACCTACCTAGCCTCCTAAAACCCCAAACCCCTTGATGATTCAGGTCCACTGACAATATCTTCATAATCTGGACTCAGGGTCAACACAACATATTCTCATTCCGTCAAAACCACAGCACCTTTTCTCACATCTGCTTCACTTGGTTCCCTCACAACACAAAATCTCAATTTTCTTGACATTGACCTCCAAAGCTCTGATGGCTCTGTCCCATCTCTGTCCATATTAAACCCACTGACATTCAGAGAACTGTCATCCCTTCCACATAAAAAAATCTCTCCTTTTCAGCTTGACCACCCATGGATGGCATATCTGCAGTGGCAAGAATCACCTTGCTCATTACTCTGAAGTCTCAGGAAGGCCTTCACAGATAGGCACTACCCCCAAACCTAGTCTGCAAACAGATGTCCTGTGCCATATCCACACACACTTCTAATCCTCCCACCATCACCAAGAAACAGCTACAAAGGATCACACTCCCTTATGACCCTGGACTGGTACAAATAACCTACACAGCATCCTGGTCCATCCATATACCACTCTCACAGTCAACCCCTTGCCACAAGGATCATATCCCTGCAGAAGACCCTAGTGCAAGACCTGCCCAATCCTCCAACCCCCAGCATTTCCTACCCCAGACTTGTCACACGCTTATCCTCCGCATCAGAGGCAGGACCATCTGATAAAACAGCCACGTAATGTACAAATTATGCTGCAATTGTTACACAGCTTTTTATGCCAACCAACTAGTTCTCTGTTAGAATGAATGGCCACTGCCAAACTGTGACCCAGAACAAAGCTGACCACCCAGTGACATAACATGAAACTTAGCACAACATGCTCAATTTCAATGGCTGCTTTGCAACCTGGGTCATCTGGATCCTGCTCTCACGCACCAGTTTCTCTGAACTGCCTCAAACTCCATTCACCCAATGTCCCAACACACTCTACCCAACATTTCCCCCTTCCTGTATCCTCCACCTCCCCCTGTAACTTTCATCTTGTGCCACTCTCCAATGGCTATGTCTCGACTCACACGCATCACATGCCTAGCCCATGAACCTACCAACTCTCCTGCTCAAGCCGGCTGGTGTGGCCCAGTGGTTCTAGGCACTTCAGTCTGGAACCGCGTGACCGCTACGGTCGCAGGTTCGAATCGTGCCTCAGGCATGGATGTGTGTGATGTCCTTAGATTAGTTAGGTTTAAGTAGTTCTAAGTTCTCGGGGACTGATGACCTCAGATGTTAAGTCCCACAGTGCTCAGAGCCATTTGAACCATTTTGAACCCCCTCCTCACCTTACTTGTCAGCAAACTGGCTGCCTCCCTCGAAGCTGCTAACTACCTCCCCCCCCCCCCCCAAACCCTTCTTCCTGTCCCCCCCCACCCTCTCTCTCTCTCTCTCTCTCTCTCTCTCTCTCTCTCTCTCTCTCTCTCTCTCTCTCTATCTCTCCCCCCCCCCCCCCCCCAACCCACCCCACCCACCCACCCACCAATCCTGATCCTGCCTGCTCGATACAACCTCACTTCATCCTAGTCCAGCTGTAGAACTGCAATCCTGGCATCGTGATTCCAGCCGACACTATGAAGGGGCCTGAAAGTGTATGTGCATCCATGTGAATTTGTGCTCTAGCTTAAGAAAGGACTCATTCTGAGGGCTAGTAAATTTTCTTTCTTTTTAAGTGTGCCCATTGATGGCCCAATGTTTCTGCTTTCTAGTGAATGGTCTCCTTTACTCCTAATGTGTGATACTTGATTCACTCATTGAGTGTTTATAGCATTTTCCCACATTCTTGATAAATGTGCATGTGTGTTACATAATGAACATGAAGTACAACAGCAATAATCATGTAACAAATCAAAACAATATAATAACAACAAAAATAATAAAAATGTGTACTGATTTTATATGCAAGCATGTGATGACTCTTTACCATCTTCAATGATACAAAGTCTGAGGGCTCAGGGTGTATGTACAGCAATAGAAACCTGGAATCTATCAAATGCTGCATTTTCATTCCTATACCATGATATTCAGCCCACTGTCGACATATCTGAAACTGAAAAATTAGAAATACACAACATCAGTAAAGCTATAAAAGATAACATCAAATAACTTGAATGGATAAGGTGTAGTTTAGAAATTTTATTACCTCTCTCTTCTCAATCAAAGTATCAAGTATAAATTCTGGATTTCTTTCAGATAAGCTGCAGACATCATGCCATGTTTTCATATCACTATTTTGGAAGCATCTGAGAACCTGAAAATATGATTAAAAACTGAGAGACTATGCATTTTTTAAAAACTATAATTTATTTTCTACTCATAAAATTAAAGATAAGTCCATTATACTTTTTGATAACATATACATCAGAAATTATTCAGTACGATTAGACCTTAGTGAAAAGCCAAGCACTAAATAATTAACTTCAGAACTGCAAATTTAACAAGCAATATAACATTCTTTTGAAGAAATTATGTTGTATACTGTTAACAAAAGGTTCACCATTTGTCAAGAATTTAAAATTAAATTGACAAAAGAGAACACATGTGGACAGCTGGCTGTTAGTGTCCATCGGGCACTAACACTCAGCTGTTCACCTGTGAACTCTTTCATCATGAAGCACGCAAGGAGCAATTGAAGAACCACATAAAAATAAATTGTTTCTAGAAATATCACTGTGGCAAACTCATAGCAAGAACAGGAATAAGTACTGCTACTGAATTAATTTCAGTAACTTCTGTTTCTGATGTACTGTCAATTGAACCAACAAGAGTAAAAGAGAGACCAATAATTCCATTTATTCTATAAATATTATAGTTTTCACCAACATTTATTTCACTCAGTCATAGCTCAGGCATTTCTAAATTTCTGAATATTCACAGTGAGTAGTCTGTATGAAACAAAACAAGCCATTTTTTCTTTCCCTCTTGCAGGTATATTTTTTAATGCCATTCATATTTGTCTACCATAAGCAACTCTTGTTTCATGTAACATTTTACTATCATGGGTTTCAGTCTTCAGCTACATTTTAGAGATGAAAATCCTGTTCTGTTACTGAAGCATTATAAGGATTCCCTAAACATTGCAATTTGTTGACATTTAAATGTGGCTCTTCCATTTCAGTGCATTATGCTGAGTTTCACTTAACTGTCCTTTGCCAGTCCTAATTTGTGAAACTGGCATCTCTGAGCAGATCCATTAACAGTCCATTACAAGTATATTGGCATCTGTCTGTCTGATTTTTATCTTCCTGTCACTACTAGCACATTTTGTTCAAACTTCTCCTACAAATGCATAACACACGTACATCTTCATTATAATATTGCTTGTTTTTGTGCTTTGAAACAGTTGACTAAAATTGTCTTTCACTGAACATGGTGCTACAAAATACCTTAAAGATAACATGGAACTTTAAAACTCTATGATTTTCCTTTTAACAGGAACTTTCTTGAGACACTGAAAACATTGCAAGTACCGAATACACAATGGGTGGGACAACTGGAGACTGTGTTTATATACTTACTATAGTTAATGATTATGTTATTTGTAGATTGTCAAAGAAATGGATCAATCAATTCACTAATAACCAAAATCAAATGATTCACCTTGCAAAATATTGAATATAGCCACACATTTATACATTACAAAACAGGGTAGAATTAATTCTTGTGTGACCCAGCATTCATTGCTTTAAGCTTCCTATTCCTCCTTGACACTGGTGACTACAGCTTGAAAGCGAGTGCTGCTGATAAGCAATTCTGTTTCAAGAAGGAACCAGTGGATCATGACAATAGTAAGTAAACTGAGTTGTTGATAAAATTGGTAGTGATATCTAGAACTAATTAGACTGACTGAATAGTCACAATCATCAGAATAATAACATAGATAATTCCAGTGCATGCAGCACTGATGCAATTGGAAATGGATTGGAATGTAATTATCAAGTACGAGGCATAAAATAATTAAATGCAAATTTTTAAAAAAACAACACACAAACATGAAATACTAGCTAAATTATTGTATAAATAGATATAACTAACATGGAGAAACAGAAGAACACTCCAAGTTGACAGAGTCTGTGGTTGCATTTTGATGCAGGATATTCCAAGAATATGTTCAAAAATTCCATTTCTATAACACTCTGACATGAAGACAGTTAAATAATTTACAAGTAAAAAGTAGTATAAGGTGCAAACTCAAACATAAACTCACTCACTCCCATTTCCACACACAGCCAGCTGGACAATAACTATGATCCCCTAAAAAACCAAATTGTAAACTTGGTCCTTTGTATCTGTTGAAATTCAAACCACTTAAAAGGGTTAATAGTCAAAACAAGAACTTAGGAAGTTATAGCATGCAGCTCAATAAAAGGTAAAAAAGGTATAATCTGTAGAGCAAGCCTGTGACTGGGCTATTGGCTTGAATGCAAGCAAAGTACAGCCTTTCTTCACTGTGGCACAAAGAGGGTGAGGAGGAGGGTGACAGGCCTACCTCAAGCTGCCTTTTACTTACTGGAGTTCCCCTTTAATAGAAGACAAAGTGTATCTGGGACCATTTTGGAATGAGGAAAAAACCCCATTTCTATGCAAGATTGAACCTGTGATGTCTAGGGCTGGAGTCTTCTGCTGTACCTGCTAGAGCATCAAGGCTACCAATAAAAGGAAAAGATACTGCACACCACTGCATCAAGGACAGTAAACTAGCTTAAGTAAATGGACCTTTAGTACATGTCCAGGGAAAATAAACTATAGCCAAAAGAATCACCCCTGCTTTGACACATTCACGAATATTGCTATGCATGATTTTTGGGTCTTAATATGGCCTTTTGCAGCAAGTAAGCAACATCATGATGCAGTATTCATTGAATGGAACAAATAAAGTGTTGAACCTTTTCTTCTCACCATGACCTGCAAAGTTCTAAAACGGTAGTATTATCAAAACAATTAGCTTAGAAGAATTTTAATTTTTTTTATTCGCATTTATATTTTTCTTTGCATCAAAGGGATGTCTTTTGGAAAGGTCATATTTACAAATGCAATATCCTCCACATTAGATGATGAAACATTTTACAGAAATATAAGTCTGCTGCTACATAATTTCAATGATAATTTAAAATTTCAGCAAACATACATTTAAAATGCATACAGAAGTACAACTTCTCTTGTAATTTGGCACATGAAAAGTTAGTCTAGAGATTTTCTGCAATCAGAGCAACAGTCACCTGGTACCACTGACTGTGTATCAGATTTTTTCCACACCACAAACCAATAGGGCATGCTGTGCACCAAACCAAAATTACCTTCTTGTCATGTGGTACCAGTGAATATCAGTCTCATGTTAAGGCAAGGAACAGTTTTGAATATTGGTGATCCTCAAACAAAGATGTCACCAGGTGAGAGTGACCATTTCTCAGAAGACATTGTCGGGTATGGGGTTTTGTCCTGTGAGCATCAGTAGCCAGCTGGAATCCCCTCACTGTGGATAGTGTTCATTGTTTCACATATTTGGCTCTAGATTATGTGTAAATTGTCCCCCCAAAATATAACTGTGTTTCCACAAAAGCTTTATAAAATGATCAGACAAAACAAGTCCACACCAAAATATTTGTGACAAAAGCACTTCAAGATGTACAGTGAATTAAGGGACCTTGTCTTCATATCCTTTAATGTAATCACCAAAAAATCTGTTGCAAGTCTAAAATCAATATATTCAGTTACTCATTCAGCTTCCTAAACATGATTCACAACTGGGTAGTGGTTGTCAGCATTTTAAGAGTGACAAAAATCTGAAAAGAATGCCTGCTAATACGTAGAACTGCACAGGTCCTTACTGTGGACACTATACTATTGACTTCAACAGCGAGGAGAGTTTCACTTAAATCACTTTCCTTAGGGTATGTGTGAGTCTCCTCATCTAAGTTGGTAGGCTTCTCTGTGGCACACACAGGATTTCCTCATAGTAGTTTAAATGCTTTATTTTGCTACGTATTCACAAATATTATTGAAAATATCTAGTTTAAGTTGCTTTCAGTGTTCTGTGTAGGGAGTTCAACATCAAGGTCATCAGTGAGGTAAAGGTACGGTAAAGTTCCATGTTCTACACCTACACAGGACAATGAGGCTCGATCAACCATCATGTGATCCTTTGCCAATGACATCACTGGATGAAGTACAGAGGGGCATGTGATCAGGACACCACTCGTCCAGCCACTCTTAGACTTCTTGAACTTGGGACCACTACTAACCAGTGGAGAAGCTTCTCAGTTGGCCTCATGAGACTGAGTGCACTTAGTAACAACTCTCCCACTATGGAAAATTCCCTGGCAGTATCATAAACCGAAACTGGGTCCACTACCTGGCAGTTAGTCACAATGACCACTCAATTCCAGAGGCACACAAGGTCATCAGTGCCCTTACTAAACTAACTGGAGATGAATCACGGTGAAATGTTGAAAATTACATACCAAAAATTAAACTATAAGATCAACCCACATGCTTCCATTCTCACTCACTCACACTCACTCTTTCACATAGAAGAACAAAATACATAAAACTCAATATTTTTGAAAAATCCATAACTAAAATAATGTAACAGTGCTACAATCATGACTAAAATAATGTAACGGTGCTACAACTCTGAACATAATACTTGGATACATACTGCAGCATCAAGCCACTGATGTGTTACACATCAAATATTCTGCCAACGGCATCTGCGCAGGCAGGCCAACAGAGGCCACCTGGGATGGACCACATGACTTGTGCACACAGCTTGGCATATGCTGCACCATCTACTGGAGCCCTCCTCTTCAGAAGCACAGTGCAGAAAGTACTCGCTCTCATATTGTGTTCATACTTATTGTCAGCAACTGCTTGTATCAGTACCTGGACTTTTTTCTATGTTTGCGTCTATGTTCTCAACTGTTGTTCACTGTATGTGGAAGAAGAATAATCTTTGGCTCATTGTTGCCATGCTGCTGTTTGTTACTTGCAGTACAATACAAATGGTGATGAGTTTGGTGTTCACTTCCATGTGCCCAATCTATTTGGTTGGTCCTTCAGTTCTCCTGTCCATGGAGGCAGTGCTCCAATCTCTCCTCAAGCAGCAGTGGGCTCTTACTGTTGCTATTATGAACTTGTCAGTGACACTGACTGTGCAGGTTTCAATGTTGTTGGCATACCTGCCACCCTTTTTCTCATTATGATGATGTGGCTGAACCCTGGGAAGTTTACAAAAAGTGGCTTCAGCAACAGTTCCTTACTTTTAATGTCACTTTTGCAAACATGTGTAAGATTTTGTTCCTTCCTTGAATTTCTCCTCAGCTCTACAAGTTGTGCCAGCTATCCCCACTCCAGGTACCTGTGTTGCTTTCGTTCAATGAAATGTGTAAGTCCTCGAATTAGTTGTGAAATTATCACTGTAAACCCATGCATATCATCGTAGCATGTGTACCAGGCTTGGACAGCTTAGCTCCACAGCCTCAGTCACAAATATCAGTTTGTTATGGATGCCCGTCTTGATCCCTATGCTGATTCTATTTTCTGTGATGCCAGCATTCAGTTGGGTCCTGAGAAGGAGGTGTGTCAATGTCACATACCATTTCCCAGAACATGTCAGGGCTGCATGCTCTAAGCGCTGGGTGACTCGCGACAATTGTACGAAAAAAGGACATTGAGCATTTGTGTGTCATTCCCATCCCTCCCTAAGTGCTGGGCGACTTGCAACAGCTGTAGGAAAACATTACATATAGCATCTGAGTGTCGGTCCCAGCCCCCTCCTGTGGACATGGACATGAATGTTAATCATGTGTTTTCAGTTTTTTTTTTTTTTTTTTTTTTTTTTTTTTTTTTCATCAGTCTACTGACTGATGCGGCCCGCCACCTCTTCATCTTAGAGTAGCACTTGCAACCTACGTCCTCAATTATTTGCTTGACGTATTCCAATCTCTGTCTTCCTCTACAGTTTTTGCCCTCTACAGCTCCCTCTAGTACCATGGAAGTCATTCCCTCATGTCTTAGCAGATGTCCTATCATCCTGTCCCTTCTCCTTATCAGTGTTTTCCACATATTCCTTTCCTATCCGATTCTGTGTAGAATCTCCTCATTCCTTACCTTATCAGTCCACCTAATTTTCAACATTCGTCTATAGCACCACATCTCAAATGCTTCTATTCTCTTCTGTTCTGGTTTTCCCACAGTCCATGTTTCACTACCATAGAATGCTGTACTCCATACGTACATCCTCAGTAATTTCTTCCTCAATTTAAGGCTGGTATTTGATACTAGTAGACTTCTCTTGGCCAGAAATGCCTTTTTTGCCATAGCGAGTCTGCTTTTGATGTCCTCCTTGCTCCATCCGTCATTGGTTATTTTACTGCCTAGCTAGCAGAATTCCTTAACTTCATTGACTTCGTGACCATCAATCCTGATGTTAAGTTTCTCGCTGTTCTCATTTCTACTACTTCTCATTACCTTCGTCTTTCTCCGATTTACTCTCAAACCATACTGTGTACTCATTAGACTGTTCATTCCATTCAGCAGATCATTTAATTCTTCTTCACTTTCACTCAGGATAGCAATGTCATCAGCGAATCGTATCACTGATATCCTTTCACCTTGTATTTTAACTCCACTCCTGAACCTTTCTTTAATTTTCATCATTGCTTCCTCGATGTACAGATTGAAGAGTAGGGGCGAAAGGCTACAGCCTTGTCTTCCACCCTTCTTAATATGAGCACTTCGTTCTTGATCGTCCACTCTCATTATTCCCTCTTGGTTGTTGTACATATTGTATATGACCCATCTCTCCCTATAGCTTACCCCTACTTTTTTCAGAATCTCGAACAGCTTGCACCATTTTATATTGTCAAACACTTTTTCCAGGTCGACAAATCCTATGAACGTGTCTTGATTTTTCTTTAGCCTTGCTTCCATTATTAGGCGTAACGTCAGAATTTCCTCTCTCGTGCCTTTACTTTTCCTAAAGCCAAACTGATCTTCACCTAGCGCATTCTCAATTTCCTTTTCCATTCTTCTGTATATGATTCTTGTAAGCAGCTTCGATGCATGAGCTGTTAAGCTGATTGTGCGATAATTCTCGCACTTGTCAGCTCTTGCCGTCTTCGGAACTGTGTGGATGATGCTTTTCCGAAAGTCAGATGGTATGTCGCCAGACTCATATATTCTACACACCAACGTGAATAGTCGTTTTGTTGCCACTTCCCCTAATGATTTTAGAAATTCTGATGGAATGTTATCTATCCCTTCTGCCTTATTTGACCGTAAGTCCTCCAAAGCTATTTTAAATTCCGATTCTAATACTGGATCCTCTATCTCTTCTAAATCGACTCCTGTTTCTTCTTCTATCACATCAGACAAATCTCCACCCTCATAGAGGCTTTCAATGTATTCTTTCCACCTACCTGCTCTCTCCTCTGAATTTATCAGTGGAATTCCCGTTGCACTCTTAATGTCACCACCGCTGCTTTTAATGTCACCAAAGGTTGTTTTGACTTTCCTGTATGCTGAGTCTGTCCTTCCGACAATCATATCTTTTTCGATGTCTTCACATTTTTCCTGCAGCCATTTCGTCTTAGCTTCCCTGCACTTCCTATTTATTTCATTCCTGAGCAACTTGTATTTCTGTATTCCTGATTTTCCCAGAACATGTTTGTACTTCCTCCTTTCATCAATCAACTGAAGTATTTCTTCTGTTACCCATGGTTTCTTTGCAGTTACCTTCTTTGTACCTATGGTTTCCTTCCCAACTTTTGTGATGGCCCCTTTTTAGAGATGTCCATTCCTCTTCAACTGTGCTGCCTACTGCGCAATTTCTTATTGCTGTATCTATTGCATTAGAGAACTTCAAACATATCTCGTCATTCCTTAGAACTTCCGTATCCCACTTCTTTGCATACTGATTCTTCCTGACTAATGTCTTGAACTTAAGCCTACTCTTCATCACTACTGTATTGTGATTTGAGTCTATATCTGCTCCTGGGTACGCCTTACAATCCAATATCTGATTTCGGAATCTCTGTCTGACCATGATGTAATCTAATTGAAATCTTCCCGTATCTCCCGGCCTTTTCCAAGTATACCTCCTCCTCTTGTGATTCTTGAACAGGGTATTCACTATTACTAGCTGAAACTTGTTACAGAACTCAATTACTCTTTCTCCTCTTTCATTCCTTGTCCCAAGCCCATATTATCCTGTAACCTTTTCTTCTACTCCTTCGCCTACAACTGCATTCCAGTCGCCCATGATGATTAGATTTTCGTCCCCCTTTACATAAAGTTCCATGTTTTACACCTACACAGGACAATGAGGCTCGATCAACCATCATGTTCCCTTTCAATATCCTCATACACTTTCTCTATCTGTTCATCTTCAGCTTGCGACGTCGGCATGTATACCTGAACTATCGTTGTCGGTGTTGGTCTGCTGTCGATTCTGATTAGAATAACCCGGTCACTGAACTGTTCACAGTAACACACCCTCTGCATTACCTTCCTATTCATAATGAATCCTACACCTGTTATACCATTTTCTGTTGCTGTTGATATTACCCGATACTCATCTGACGAGAAATCCTTGTCTTCCTTCTCCTTCACTTCACTGACCCCTACTATATCTAGATTCAGCCTTTGCATTCCCCTTTTCAGATTTTCTAGTTTCCCTACCACGTTCAAGCTTCTGACATTCCACGCCCCGACTGGTAGAACATTATCCTTTCATTGATTATTCAGTCTTTTTCTCATGGTAACATCCCCCTTGGCAGTCCCCTCCCGGAGATCCGAATGGGGGACTATTCAGGAATCTTTTGCCAATGGAGAGATCATCATGACACTTCTTCAACTACAGGCCATATGTCCTTTGGATACACGTTACGTGTCTTTAATGCAGTGGTTTCCATTGCCTTCTGCATCCTCATGTCATTGATCATTGCTGATTCTTCCGCCTTTAGGGACAATTTCCCACCCCTAGGACAAGAGAGTGCCCTGAACCTCTATCCGCTCCTCCGCCCTCTTTGACAAGGCCGTTGGCAGAATGAGGCTGACTTCTTATGCTGGAAGTCTTCGGCTGCAAATGCTGATTATTTATCAAAATTTAGGCAGTGGCGGGGATCGAACCCGGGACCAAAGACGTTTTGATTATGAATCAAAGACACTATCCTGTAGACCACGACTACATCCCCTTCCAGTGCTTACAGATCATAAAAAACAGCCTAGTGAAGTGCAGCTGTGACTTTACGGATCTCACAAACTTATGTGGATTTGGGATCTCTGGCACTGTCTCCAGTTAGCAATGTTTGGTTAAGTTACAACAAGCTGCATATTCCACTTTTAGGGCAATTTACAGCTTTCACTAATTATGAATCTGTGGTTTTTTTTTCCCTTGACTTTTCTGGTTGTGAATAATGCTGGTGTTGCAAATCTGTTCAAGTTGGATGCTTCCAATGCATTTGGTTTTTCCAGTTCGGATATGGTGCACCTTGTTTTTGACCAGGTGCCTTACCAGCAGTTAGATTTTCTATGTTCTGAGTTTTTGTTTCTTCTCTCATGTGGGTTAGGTTGTGCCACTAACCTTTTGGCCCCATTACTCTGAAACCTATGGTGTGGCTGTGCTTTTTCCATGTGTGCCCTATTCCAGTGGCTTTCATTGATTAAATGAAATCAAAATTGGACAGACTGATATCAGTGGGGTCATACAGTCAATTACATCTACCTCCCTCATGATTAATAAAAAAAATGACTGGTCACCTTCACCTCTGCAGTGATTTGAAAGCTTAAGTCAATGCCCAGTCTATTAATGTCAGAAACCCTTTGCCCTGTCTGGATGAGTTATTGGCTAAACTCACCAAGGAGGCAGCTTTTCTCCAAACATGATTTATCTGAAGCCTATTTAAAGTTTGCGTTGGATGACGATTCTAAGCAGCTCCTTGTGACTAACATGCCTTTTGGATTTTACCAGTACTAGCACTTCCAGTTTGGACGGTCAGCATCCCGGCACCTGTTGAGCATCTTTTTTGACCAACTGATGATGTCTGTTCTGGAGTGCATGAAATATCTTGATGACACCCATGGATGGGTGCATCCATGGAAGGTCATATGTGTAACTTATGCACCTTTCTCACTATCTTTCTTACTGTACAGTTGAAATGCATCATGCTCAAGTCACACTTTTTTCAGCCATCCAGAGTGTAATTGGGGTTTGTGGTCACAGCTCTGCTACACCCTACACATTTCAAAGAACTCCAAGAATTTTTAAATACAACTGCTTATTATGAGAAATTTACTCCATGTGTGGCCATGTTGGCCCATCCCCTCCACAAATTGCTCCACAAGAATGTTACATTTCAGTTGACGCCAGCCTGTGAGCACACATTCATGCTTTTGAAATATAAATTACATTCTGCTCCTTGTTTGGCTACCATCTGGATTTTGGCTACAGATGCCTCTTAGCATGGTATGGACTCAGTGCTGTTATCACACATCAATGTGAGAATGGTTCCAAACGTCCAATACTTTAAACATCAAAAATGGTCAGCTTGGCTCAACAGCACTACCCCCAAGTTGAAAAGAAAGTACTCACTATTATCTATGCCCTCAAAAAATTTCATGTGTTCTTGTGTGGGTCTATGTTCCACCTCATTACTAGCCACAAGCCCTTGGTTTCATTGTTTAATCCTTTTGCTTCTTTGCCTGACAAAGCAGCACATTGCTTCCAGTTCTGGGCCTTGTTTCTGTCCCACTACAACTGTGAAATACACTTTCGGGCTACCAGCAACATGTCAACACTGCATCAATGTACTACCACGGTTCCTGATAGGGCCAAATCCTACTTTTGATCAGGATGAACTCCTTTGTTTTCAGTTAGACGTTGAGGTGCAACATGCAGGCTTCCAGATCGCAGCTGCTGTTGCTGCCAATCTATTTTTGTGTCAAGCTGTTCACCTCATTCAGCACGGTTGGCTCAGCAGACTTCCGATCCTTTGCATAACTTCTTTGTCCTCCATCATCACCTTTTAGTATTTTATGGTGTTCTTGTCTTAGCTATGGATGGGGTGTTGCCTAGTGTTGTGATCCAGGCTGCCTTATGGATGAATGTGTTTCAGCTGCTACATCAGGGAGATTGGTGGGGTCATGTGAACTAAGTTATTAGCCCACTGGCACATGTTTTGGCCTGTCATTGTAGGTGACACTATACATCTTGTCATGGTCTGCTCTTATTATGGTACCCAACAGGTGGCACCATGGGCAACAGCTTCTCTGTGGACCTCATAACACTGTCCATGGGCATGCATCCAAACTAATTTTGCAGGACCCTCCCTAAATTCTCCATGGTTGTTGGTTACCAATGCTTTCTCTTGATTTTCATTTGTTATCGGTTGACTTTTGACATCAGCCATGGCTGTGATTCAAGTCCTTTCCAAAATTTAAACTACTGAAGGATTGCCTTATATGCTTGTGATGAATAATGATCCACAGTTTTGGTCTCAGGCCTTCAACGACTTTTTTGCCTCTCAAGGCATTCCCCATATGACTGCTCCTCTTTTCCACCCCTAATCTAATGGTGAGGCATAATGTCTTGCGCAGGTACAGACCGTGTTATTCTTTGTACACTCTATTCCACATAATTTATTAATATCACAATGGACAATTAAGAAATGTAACTACCAAGCAAATTTTACTTACAGTTAACACAAATTCAATACAGTACTCGTGTATGAAACTATATCTCTGCAGTTACTGTTGTCAGTGGGGTATCTTTTCTGTGTTATAGCCAGGATTGGAGCATCCTGTTCATGCAAGAAGTTGCAATAATAGAAGAGCCCCATCAATTACTGTGTGTTATGTAAGGTGTTGTAACCACGACAGGAACGGTCGCAGGGTGGCCGCTAACGAAAACATGGTGGGAACAAACTGCAGCGGCTGGTGAACAAACAAGATGGACGAACGGGAATGGAAGGGCAAGTACAACAACAATAAAGTATTAAGCAATGGGGTCACAAGAGATAACCTCACGAAATCAAAACAACGTCCACTCATAAATGAAAAGTAAGCACATGCAACACAAACACAATGTCTGTAAGTGAGATATCAACTGACTCAATGCAAATAACACACTGCCTCACAGAGTGAGAGGCAGCCACCTAAATATATGACAGGGTCTGTTGCTATTGGCCGCTGGAACCATGTGCTCTACAGTGGCGACCTCACGTTACACTCGAGGCCAGGAGTGCGCGCACCCACGGCTTACAGCACAACTGGTGCAGATACCTCTAGTGGTCATCAAGTTCCATGCCATCTGGTGTGTATTTGAAACCCGTGGCGCTCGGTACCAGATAAGGTCATGGTCAGGTTAGTCAGTAGAAAAATTTATTTGACAACAAACTAAAACATATACATATATCATACAAGAACAAAAGAAAAATGCTGTTACAATTAATAATACGTTCAGTCACCTCCAGCATCAATAATTGTTTAGCATCTCTGAAGCATGCTTGAAACAAAGTTCTCCACATTGAATTTGTGTTGATGGCAGTTTCAAAATGAAGATCTTTTTTCCTTGCAATTTCGTTTTGATATAAGACCATACATTTTCAGTAGGATTAGTGTCAGGTGATGGTGAGGGCCAATCCAATACCTGCACACCTTTTTCCTTTTTCCAGTCACTGCAAAGCCTATTGCAATGCTTCATATCATTGTCGTCCTACAGTATCCAGTTTTCATTTTTGTTGATGAACTAACTTTTGGCAATCAGCATAAAATATCTTTGATAATTTTGTAATGTCTTCAATGAATTGGAATTGTTGGTAAATACATCCAAATCTCAGTCAAGAATTCAAAGTAAACTAATTCTCTATGGACATTGCATGAAGGACAAAGGTTCCCTCTAGTGGGCTGTGAAAAAGCTAAGGTGATATGCCTTATCATGTGTGTAATGCTGGTCATGCTCTTACTTAACAGACTGTATTTAAAAATGCGCAGAGTAGTAAAGTTAGCGTCTTTCATCAGAAAATGAGAGGATCAAGTAACAATGGTAGGAGATCTCCTTGCCTGTTTGGAATATTTAGAAACTTCTGAAAAGATAGAAACCTTGTGCCTATTAGAACACCAAATAACCACAGGGTTAGAGACGTCAAGTACAAAGGGTTACACTCTAGCAACTTTCTCATGTAGAACTAATGTGGAAAAAAGAGACATAGAACACAATATCAAAAACACTGAAAAAAGTAGATTTTACAATTAATCAGTGCACTAAAGTATGTGCTTGTGAATTAATACTGAAGAAGTCCACTTTGAATGATTGTAAGCTTATATGGACCTTCACTGTTAAATTTTCAACTGTTTGTAAGGTAGATGTGTTTCTTACTATGCTAACAAACTGGCAACATGCAATAGTCTGATGACAGTCTCTACAAATGTTCTCAACAAAGATATAGTGGCTGCTAAACATCCATCTTCTCTGGATAATGTTTTCAGAAAAATCAATTACAACTTATAAAGTCTGACAGAATACATTTATAACTCACATATGCAAGATAATGTGCCCACAAAACGAGCCTACTAACAGAGCACACGTAGCCTACAGCACAACATTGCAAAACCCAATTTGCTATTAGACTTGATGAAATGGAAGATGAAATACTATACAGGATGACCGATTTATATTGACCACCCTAAATAACTGTTTGTGTAGATGCAAATTACAAAATATTTCAAGCAAATGCTCTTTAGCCATCAGGGGGACATTAATCAGTATGATTAACTTCATTGTAGCTTTGTTTACCTTACAAAGATATGAACAGTCGTATGACTTTTATAAATGGCACCCTGTATCTCCTAGAGACCTATTCAAAAATGTATCAGAGTGTACCATTCACTGAAAAACAACATTATTAATTACATAACACAACATTGACTTTGAGCATGGGATCACTAACTCCTCCACTTGCTGGAGTTGTCAGAAAACAAATGAAAACCAGGTAAAAACATAACACAAAATTGACTCTCTTGTACCATTGCCCAGGAGTAGAACATTCAAAGGTGCTCAAAGTGGTGACTCTGGACACCAATACA